>NC_089540.1:7598135-8253529 GCF_963924715.1 Thunnus thynnus
TTTTAGTGAAATGTGGTCAGAGTCGTTCACGAGTCCCTAGTTCTGACTTATGGTAAGAATCCTGAGGAGGCCACTCTGAGACAGACACGGCTTGTTGTGGTGTGATTCAGCATTGAGGGAAGATTGTGAAAAGTACAACCTTGCTTTGAGAGAAATGAAGGCGCCAGCTCAAGGCAAATCTCTGTCACATGTACAGCTGAGTCTGGTACAGACTGAATAAACTCTTAACAATTGAATATCGAGCTTTGAAACATTTTTAGTGCAGATTTGGAAATACAGAAAGTCGGCATTAAGATTTGAAAATGTTGACATTTTCTTTTGAACGTTTTTTACCTTGAACTCTGATTTATCCTGATGATCCTGAAAAATACTCTGAAGTGACTGTATTTTTCTGTTTGCTGCTTGTAATCTTCAGCAAAACTAGTTTTTCTGAAGCATATTAACACTTGAAACACTTCAAAACGAGAGATAACATGATAATTAGTGAGCTTTAAAGGAGATGTTTGGCAGATTCTTTTACTTTTTGGCACAGCCAGGCTTGCTGTTTCACCCTGCTTCCTTTTTCTTTATGCTAATCTAAACTAATTGTCTCCTGGCTATAGCTTTGTATTTAATTGACAGACACGAGAGTGCTATCAAACCTCTTTCCATCCATCTTTCCTGTCTTGCTTTGGTGTGCTTTAGAGAAGCTAAACTTTTTAAAATAGCTTTTTCAAAAAAAATAAGTTAGGCTGATATTCAATTACCAAATTAGCTAAACAAACAAGAAAACCAAAGCACTCAGCACTCTTTATAACTTTGAGGCATTCTGTTAACATTCAGAATATTTTAAACACTGCTTAGAAAAGTGCTTCTTCTTCATTCTGATGTTTACTCTGAGCTCATTTCTTTTCTCTGTTATATTCTCTGAATCATAAAAACAGAGATTAATAGTAAAAGAGTTCCCGAAATGAGTTTTTCCTTGACTTTATTTCAATGAATAGCTACTCTGAACAACACATAAAATGGAGAACATTCATATTTCGCACATCAATATAGATAAAAGTGTCACAAAGTACAGAAGCAAGTGCATAAAGTGTGCATGTTATCTACTGCATAGCCATATTATTGCATTTTTATGTTTATACGACTGCTAATTTGATGAAATAGTCTCCATTTCTCATAAGAAGTGCTTCCCCTCCCCTTGTTTTCCAAAAGTTTTCCCACCTGGGAACCATTTACACTTCTCCTTATGCATTACCATTTTGTCAGCCAGTCATAATGTTCACCACACCCATTTTTAGAAATTTGGCTCCACCTTTTGCCGACAGAGTGTAAAATGGCGAAAATTAATAATGGCGCAACGCTAACAGGCACTAAGAGATTATTTGTATCACTGGCAAGTTAGCTGCACTTTGCTAGTTCCCAGATGGCCGCTGTGTATGGTGAGCTGTCATAATACAATTTAGGAGCCTTCTGTTTGCAGATGGTGTATAAGCCAATTTTGCTCCATAAGCTTTAATGAGAAGTTGTGGATCATTTGTCACCTTTTAATGCTCATAATAAATCATTCATTGTAAGATGGGGAAATAAGACATCTGCAGCAGGTGAGAGGAGTGTGTGATGTGTCTGTTTGTGTTTGTTATTCTTATTCTATCTGTGGACTAATGAGAGTTTTGTCAACACACATCTGGCTTTATATTGGAACATTAACCCCGATCTCTCTTATCCATTTGAATTCATGCCTTCAAAACGTAAAGACAGGTCCAATCAGTGTTTGTAGTGTGGGAAAACCTTGGCTTTAGTGTGTTTGCATTTGGCAACAAAACTAGCCAGCAGGGCTTGTTTGTGCTCTGAATATCAGATTACAGTTATGCGTGCCAAATTGCCTTCTGGTTTACGCCAATGCATGCTGCTACTTCAGAGGGCAAAGTTCCATTGTATTGTGAGCCATCTGACAAGTCGTGCCGTCCTAAAGAACATTCAGAGTGATTTTCAATTTTGAGTAAGTCAGGGGCCTCATTACTTAAAATGACCTGCGACTATTTCATAATCGCTTCACACAGTGTGATGAAGAAGTTCCAAATTTTTTATGCAGACTTGCTGCTGTCGCTTTAATCATAATATAATATGGAAAATTTATGAGGGCAGTTTAACTTAACATCAATCTTTCCAAATTCTTATATAGAGATCAGTAGTCTATTAGGAATTCTTTCATTGCAGTTTTATGACAGTCTGCACTGTAAAAAATCCAAATTCTTCGTTCAGTGTAAAATAGAGCTGCAATGATTAGTTGATTAATCAATTAGTCAGTCAGAAAATTAATCAGCAACTATTCTGATAACTGTTTAAATGTCATTTTTAAGAAAAAAAATCCCCAAATTCTCTCATTCCAGCTTCTTAAATGTGAATATCTTCTGTTTTTTGTATCTTGGGGAACAGTGTTTGACATTTTTCACCATTTTTCTTACATTTTATAGTTCAAACAACTAATTGATCAATCAATTGCAGCCTTAGTGTGAAAATACATTCTTGGTTCAACATTTTAAGAAATAGAGTTATTCACTTACACGTACAAATATGAGAGCGATATCAATCTTGTCATCTAGTTCTTGGCAAGAAAGCGAATATACACATTTCAGTATGAAGCCTCAGCAGTTGGTCAAATCAAGTGTGACTTACCATCCAGATTTTTTTAGGACAAAATTCCCTCCTCACTCTACACCCAGTATATACAGGAGAAATTATTATAGCGACCAATAACAATGTACAGTTTCAATATACATTATGGATATGTGGATATTATATTAAGATAGAATAATAAATATAAAAACCAAACCATTAACATCACATCAGATGTCTGAATAGCTAAAAATATCCATCAGCTGAGTGTATTTTCCCCACAAACTGTCTGTAATTTGGTGTAGGTGGACACGTCACTGCATATAGCTCATATGTCAAAACATGTAAATCAGAGACTGGAGAAAGAGGGGGAAAAAAACACCAACATCAGGCTACATGACAACCACCCCCACTCTATTTCTCTCTTCTCACTCTCTGTCTGTAACCCTTAAAGTTGCACGATTTTCTTGATTTGAGTCTGGATAATCCTCCTAAGGGATTTGGTCGGTGATCACTGCAGGAGGTGCTGGCAGGGTGAGCACACAGTTGGCTGTTTCATTCAGTATATATGAAATCACATCACACATCTCTCTCTCTCTCTCTCTCTCTCTCTCTCTCTCTCTCTCTCTCTCTCTCTCTGTCTCTCCCTCACCTGTCTACTTTATGCTGTAGCGCATCCATCCCCTTATCTGTCCATCTATCCCTGCCTGTAATTTGAACCAGGGCTGTCTCATAGGCGTGATTCATCTTTCAAATTTAAATTGATATGGTTCTAGCTGACTGTGTCGGGATGCTGAAATAGACTTAAAGACATGCTTTGTTTATACGTTTGTTTAAAACTTTTAAGTGCAGAGCCACAGCAGCAAGTTTAATTTCAGCCCGACAGAATAATTGTTATCTCTCGGTCCTTATTGGATAAAAGATACCAGCTCTGAAATGGAATGCTTTAATCAGTCCTTCATTCTTACCAGTGTCTTCTGCAGGGATTCATTTCCTGGTGAACACTACTATCCTGTTGTGTTGTGATTACCACATTTACTTTCCATAATTCCGTTCGTCTCTCACGCAAGATAACACTGGAAGACTGGAGCGCGTCATGCTCCCTCTCCCCTTTGACAAGAGACAAAATTTGATCAATTATGCAAATGAAGCAAAACCCATTTTGTTTCTTGCTGCGCACAGATCTGAACTTCCTTCCCTCATTTCTGCTTCGCAAATAGCTTTTAGAGCAAGCATCATCTCCCAATTACAATATTATTCCCAAACACCAAGCACACTGAAATTCAGAGACAATATGCCAGATGATCAGTGATGCAAGAAGCGACACTCATATAGAAATTTCAGTGCATCACATGTACTGTAAACGTTAAGAGAATTTGACATACAGCAGGTGTTTCTCTGTTAGCGCTTTCATGTCTCATGTATTCTGCATAGAAGCCGTAGTTAGGAGGCAACACTGCTCACTGCATTTTTTAAAGGCACATAGGTGCATAGGCTTTTGCTGAATAAATGGATAAACGCCTTGTTGTAACCATACTGTGACTGCATACGTTCAAATGGAGGGATTTCTATTTGCTGAGACGACCTTCTCGATGTTCTCTAACGCCCATCATAACAAGACATGCTGTGGTGTTTGGCCTTAGGTTGAACCTTGTAACAATCCCTGAGAACAAAGGCACAAAAAAACCACCCATGTATCCCAAGATGATTCACTCCAGTGACTGATCCTCTTTCTGAAGTTTCTCAAGCTTTACTCTAACACTACAGTATGCACTATGTTGAATTAGTAACTTATGGAATGATGGAAATTTCCATGTTGACTGTGTGAAAATGCCATGGCAGAATTGCGCTAGTTGTGATGAGGTAAATTTATAGCCCATTTTCTCCACAGCTCAGCGGGAGCACTTCTTTGAGTTTGAAAACAATCATTAAACATAATCAAGGGAAATAGCACTTAAACAGGCTATTTCAATGTTGCCCTAAAAATAAATAAATAAATAAATAATTATCGCTGCCTACTTAGTGACATGGTTTGATTGCCAGCCATATACAATGCAGAGGTGGGGGCAGACTCACTCCAGTAGCACCTAACAACCTCCCCAGTTAATTTACAACCTTCCCAGTTAATTTCCTCTTAAATTTCAACATTTAAGTGAATACAAGTTTTGGCTCTCATTTGTTTCCTTTGTAGAGACGCTTTTATGTTTGTACAGATTGAACAAGCTAAATTGTGTTTAGAGATTTATCATTAGAGTTTGATGGTAGACTTTTTTTTTTTTTTAATCTATTTTTTCAGCTGTTTCCTCCTGCAGTTTGTATGCTAAGCTAAGCTAATCATCTCATGGCTCTAGCTTTATATTTAACATTGAGAGAGTGGTATTAATCTTATCAGGTAACTATTGGCAAGAAAGTGAATAAGCATATTTCCCAAAATGTTGAACTATTCGTGTAAATGTTCACTATACTTGTGTGTAAAATATGGAAATTAAATTAGTGGTACAGTTGTCATAGAAAGGTGGCACAAGAAGCATTTTTTTATGTATGCATAGACTCATTCAAGCTCAGACCACAAGAGTTGTCAGATTCCCAGCACAACCTTACAAACCTTTTCAATTATGATGCCAACATGTTACATTTTCAGTACATTTCCAGGGTGAAGTGCATGTCTCAATGTACTAGACCTTTTCCCTCCACTTTCCGTACTGTTTACCCTTACAGCTGCCTTTGTTTCCTTTTTTAGATGAATGCTCATGAATGCATTCAGTAATGTAATGTATGCCAAAGTGTTAGCATAAAACACCAAGGACACCTGGGTGATTTTGGCATCTGTGTTCTCATTATATAACAAGTACTATGACCTCCAAAACTATATCTTTCTTCCAGTGATGACTCAATGTTCTCAAAATACATGCAAGTATCCACAGATATGACCACTCACATGCTGTCAAGTAGAGCAACCAAAGTATATAAAGATGTTACTGTACGGCCTCTTAGCAAGCGCATGCTCAATAATTGATCACTTTGGGTCAGTTTTACTACACACAGGGAGCAGATCTGTGGTTGTAGAACACAAGGAAAGTTAAAAATATCATCTACATCTGACATCTTATATTCTCTCACTCTCCATCTTTTTCTGAGTGAGGTTTGTGACAGGGAGGTAGAAAGCAACATGGAACAAATTAATTAAACATGACAGTAAAAAAAAAAAAAAAAGTTATCTTTAATTTACCGTTCAGGCTGTGGAATTTTATTAAGTTGTATAAAATTTGTTTTGCGGAAGAGGAAGGAAGAGGAAGAGGTGCTTTCATATCAGTCGGGGGTTGCCACATCTGAGTGTCACATGCAGTAAGTTGTCGGTTATAATAAAGTAGACTAAATAGAATTTCAAATGATTTTTTTTATATTAACCTCTGTCCACCAGTCTGATCTGTTTATTGTAAGGTTAAAAGAGAGTGAGAGAGAGGAAATAAAGAATTTAACTGTGACATAACAAAACAATAGAAAACACGTGCAATTAACAAATATAGTAAAAATATGTCTACTGACGACAGAGTGACAAGCCAGATGATGGACGAGCCCACGCTGAATTGAGCCAGTTGTTCGTTTGCTGATACATGTGTTTGCTAAAGAGGCTAGTGGAGCGATTAGTTCTGCTCTAAATACTATCACATAATACTTAAGTGCCACTGTGTATTCTCAAAGCTGCACTGTGACACACACCCAATGTACTGTAAACCTGCATACAGTACAGTATGCGTACTCGCACATGCACACGTTGAAAGACTGCATGTATATGTGTAAACAGAAGATCACAAGCCCTAAACCCGTTGCTCCACTGATTCAGCACGGCTATTATTGCCTCTAATTAGATTGAAATGACTTGACTAATTCAATTTAAAGTAAATTGAAAACTCAAACATCAGTTCCTGACCGTAGCAGAATGAAGCTGATTGGTGATGATCTAGTTACAACTGACCTCCACATCTGCATTTTTTTCATCTATAAGTGCCATAAAAGCCAAAATGCTGAACTATTCTTTTGTTTAAAGTTTGATATCTGTCATTTCTTTTTTTTTTTTTTCATTTTCTACTGCAAATGCACTCGGAAAGCAAAGAGATTTTCATTCCAACATCATGATTCAAAAAGCAAGACATAGGCACAAGTGTTTCTTATTCATCCTAATGATCACCGTCCTCCTGTGTAATCTTATTTAGGCAGCGTTTAGCGACGCTTGTTCTGCTGTGTTATTTTTAGTCTGTGGAATTATGCTTCAGTGTTTGGTGCAGATGTTCTAGTCAGATGTAATGTTTGTGCCTGTGTGTGTTTTGACATGAATGTGCCCAGTGACAAATGAAGTCGCTCGAGTGCATTAGGGAAGTATTTAGTGCATACTCACGCACTCTGCAGCCATGGATTTTTTTTTTTTTTTTTTTTTTTTACACATTGCAAGCAGATATGCATGTGCGCACAGTGTGCTCTTTCTTTAACCTTTCCGATTGACTTGAACCGAATAGACGGAGGTAGTCAATGCTTGGTTGTCATTACAACAGGCGAGTACAGCCAACCAACCAGAAACTAACTGGTGGTGAAAATCCCCATAGGCATGACCTCAGCTGAAGTACTACTCCACTATGTCCAAAAAAGAACAAGAGTAAAGGCTTTGACACAGAAAGCTAAATTGCATTTTGAGAGATCTAGAACAAATAAATAATGTGATAAATAAAACCCATCTTAAAATGAAACATGAATATTTGAATTTGTGGTCATGGACATGGTATGATCAGAGATAAATATGTAAAATCTGAAATATATCCAAAATGATGAATGTTTCCAAAACCAACAAAACAGTCTTTCATTTATTTAAGGGTGATACTTTCTTTCTCACACCTTCAAGTTGGAAGTCCTCTGTAAAACATTTGCTGGTAAAAAAAAAAAAAATCAACCCTGGAATCATGAATTTTCATGTTTTTCAAAAAAAAGTTTCAAAATTTTCACAGATTTTCAAAATTGATACATGATTTCTTAGAAGGTGAAAGCTCCACTTGACTTTTGTACACTTTATGTAATAGGGTTTTATCATGCCATCATTCCCTCTCCTGGAGTGTATATTAGGTAAAAATAGTTAACACAACATCAACACAAATGTTAAGTGACTGGGTGAGTAATTGCCTTCATTCTCTGGGGATCCATCCATTTTATCCTGGTCTTTAACTTTGGAGTCAGAGCTTATTCCTGGATCCATTAATGGACAGCAAAAGGTGCACGTTGTAATGGAAATTCAGTGTCTCCAAGAGGCAAAGACAAATATTTTAACTGCAGGCAGACAGTAGTTCATATTCATGTAGAGTACAATAATACAGAAAAAGTCGCTCCACACTAGTAAGTGTTTTGCCCTCAACAATGAGTTGAAGTGTTGTTCCCCTTTGGCCAAAAATAAAAAAAAAATGATTTTGACGACAGCAGTCAAAGAGCCAATCATCAGATTTCTTTTAAAAACATAACTTAAAACTTGCTGCCCTTTTGTATTTTCTGCCCCTTGATTCCGCTGCGCTTTATGTGACATTTACAAAGAATCAATGTGGTGTTGCACTGTGGACTGTGTTGTCCCACAGAGATGTACTGCTGTGCAGCAAAGGTTGAAAAGCAACACTGTAAAGTATTTTAGGTCTGCCGCTGATACAGATACAGTTTAAATGGCGAACGGCGTGTCACACGGTGACAGATCGTAGAAACAAATGAACTACAAGTAAGAGAAGATAGTCCTCGCTCGACTTGAAAAAACAATCATCACTTCCATCTTGCACTGATACGTGAGGCATTTTTCTGTCCTTTATTCACCTCACATAGTACTTTTTGTGTTCTGCCCTTTTTACTCCTTACATTTAGTTCATCCCAAGGACCAAAACATGCATTTCAGTTTTACATAATTCTTAGATTCCTTCCAGAAAAAAAACAGCTAATGAATATAAGATTAGAGGAGTAAAGTATATTCTATGATCATATTGCAATTTATTTTTGACTGAAGTTAAGATTTCCAGACAGTAAATCCATACAAGGTACCAAGTCATTATGTTCAACATAAATTTCACACTAATGTGAAGTCATCTGTAGCATGACCTCCCATTGTATTATAAGGGTCATGCTACCTATTGATCTTTGTTTCAGCTCCCCTTTTTTCATCACACAAGGCAATCCTGTCAAAGCTTTGACGCACAGTACACAAAGGACAACACAGTTTTACAAAACAGTCCTTTTACATTCATATCTAAATTGTCAGAATAAGTATTAAATAACTATACTTTTGCATCACATCTTTTACTATTGCATCATAAATCCACAGTCTTCCACCATCATTTTGGTCACACCTCCACAATTCTTCAGATGTCTAGTTGATTTAGTTTTTTCTGCTTTGGTTTCTGGCTTATTTATATTCTGTTTGTGTGTCTGTATTCTCCGCCACATCCTATATTTTTAACTCCCCCACCAGGATGTAAAGGTTTCATCTGATTATCTTATCTCATAAATGAACACATTTACAGTAGCTGTACCTGCTGCCCTCTAACTAAATGCTCCTCTCTTCCAAAAAAAACTCCATTCTGAAGAGAAATGTGATGTTTCCACACGCTCGTGCACTTGTCCCGAGCCTTTAAATGCCATTTGCAGTGCAGTTAAGGATAGTCATTGAGCGGAGATGTGTGTGCGTGTTTTGCTACGGTCAAGAGTCTGGCCAGCAGCCTGTGGAATAGTCCAAATCTGCGCATTGGGAAAGGACAGGGTGTGCCCAGTTCTTGTCTGGTACACTCTGTGTATGTGTGTGTGTCTGTGTGTGTGTGTGTGTGTGTGTGTGTGTGTGTGTGTATGTCCAAGAAAGAGAGCAATAAATTAGGAAAAAGTAAAGAGAAAGAAATAAGAAGTCTTTTCCAGATAGGGTGTTTATAAAGAGTGATCTCGTATACTGGATATTTGCGGTGATACTGCTGTTTTGTCCACTGTTGGAGCTTCATTGTGTGCTGACGTTTAACCAGGCCAGACAGCTGTGATTGATGGAGCTGACTGTGTACTTATTGACATAACCCTGACATGTCTTTGTGCTTGTATAATGCTGTGTGTGCGTGTCAGTGGATAGAGAGATTTATATATTTCTTGCGCTGCATTGACAGGAAAATCTCACATCCCGAGCAATGCTGTGTAGTAGGAAAGGAGCTGTCCGTGGTCCTGAAATCAGCTAAATAAAAGCCTCAATGACGCAGCCTGCTCACCTGCTTTGATGTCCGTGTAAGGAGTAGGTTTTTTTACAGCGAGCTTTTAATTGATTCCATCATCACACGGCATGTTTCCACATCAGTAAGACCAGCAAGTGTTTGTAAGGAGTGGAGTTTCATCTCTAGAGGATATAAAGATCCAGATCCCACTAATCAGCTCAAGTACAGTTCCTTCTTTATTATGTTCTCAGAGGACAGTTAATTTGCAGGGAAAGGACTTTGTAGCGCAGAGTGCAGCACAGTGCAACAAGACAAATGCAACATTTACCCGCAACCATAAAATAGCAGAATAGTGGTGACTCACTTCCTCTGCAGTTAGTGCTGATAGACTATGGATTTAGCAGCTTTGTGGCTGACAGGGGAGTATAAATGATTGGAGTCTTGGTAGGCTGAACCAGATGTGAGAGGACAGGTTGAAAAATAAATGAAAACTTGTATAGTACCAAATTGTTTTAAAAAAATAGATATTGTTGAGATATTGATTTAATATCAGCATTTTTTGCTTTCCATTTCAGATTAATGGCATGCTGAGTTTGCATACTGTACTATAGAGGCTGGGAAGTAGCTTGGTTCTAGACTTCTTAATCATAGCTAACACTTCAAATTTTTTTTTTTTTAGTGACTCAAATAGGTCTGGTGTTGTGCTCATTGATTACTATCAAGCTTTGTAGGCATGGTTAAGCATGGGGGCATCATCTTCTTGTGCTAGAGGCAGAAAATTGCTACATCAATTAAAAACAGCAACAATTCACACAAGTGGGGATGAGTTCAATGCGGTTGCACTTGTTGTTGCAAGTCGACTTAAGTCGAAATACAATCTCTGAAATTCGTGATTGTCATGAAAAACTAGGGCTACCAAAGAAAATCTCAGTCGACTGAAATCGTACCCACTCTTCAACCAATCGATTGGTCGATGGAGGAACAAAAGCGACGTTCATTTAATATAGTAAACAAGGTCTCCTCTCCTCTCCTCGGCCTGCTGGGTGTGCAGTGCGATCTTCTTCTTCTTCTCCTTTTTTCTGTTTTATACGGGGTGGCAACCAGCGTTAAGGTGCATTAGCGCCACCCACCATGTTGGAGTGTGAACCAGAGTTATCTACCTCAACAATCAAACACAGTGCTATCTTATCTTGTAACTGTCTTCAAACCATTCCTCTTTGTGGACCAGTTTATAATCCTATAGAGGAACTTGGACGGTGCCACACAGATAATGAGCTACAGAAGTTTCTTCCATTTTGGACTCTTCAGCTCTTCTTTTCTACAAAGGTCAGCAATGCTGTCAAGATGGTTAGCTAATTGGTCTTTTGCACAACTTTGCATGTCATACTTCCCCTATGTTGAACTCAACATGAAAGATTTAATTTGATTTACTTCACCCCTGCGAGCAAAGTCACTGATTGTGGGCGATTGTCAAAAAATCTTGCTGTTTTAAATGCTAATGTGACGGAGCCTTAATTAAACAAACAGAAATCAGTTGACATGAGCACAATGTCAGACTGAATAATGAAATGAAGTGACAATTCAGTCTGATCAGGCTTGCATTGAGGAGCTTAAATGCTTGTAAGATTTAGCAACAATGGACCGTGTCCAAAGTCCTGAAGGCCTTGTGGTCTTTAAATGGTAAATATGACAGTCTTCAGTTGCAGATAGATGCGGTTGGGAAAGGCTACAGGAATCAGATGACTGCATGAATAAGTTAACCCTTCAGTTCATGAGCAAATTAAAAACAATCTTGACAAGCATATTTTTTTTCACTTCGTTAACTTTCATTTTCAAGAGTTTCCAAAACCTCTGTTGCAAATTAACAACTGTGAAATTCTTGCAGATTTTTATTCCATTATGCTTGTTTAGCAAACATCTTCACTCTGCAAGATGTTCAGAGAGCATACAGAATGGAGCTTAATGTTCAAGGGGGTTACATAAAAAGAAACTCTGTGTGTGTGTGTGTGTGTGTGTGTGCATGCTTGGGTGTGTGAAATGCACTGAGAGCTAAAGCATGTCTTCGGATAATAAAGCATATAAAAAGAGAGCACTTCCAGGGCAACTTTTAACAACGTGCACCGATGTTTCATTTATGAACAGCGCAAAGTCATGGAGAAAGCGAGTGAGCAGAGCGAAAGAGAAAGGGGGGGAAAAAAACCTACAAATGGAAAGAGGGAAGGGAGAGGATGTAGATTGGACGTGAGGAAGATCAGGCGATGGTTGGAGTTGTCTTGCTAGGAGCTAAGAGTGTGATAAGTTGGAACATTAATGAGCATAATGAGGAAGACTAAGAGGGAAGAAACCCCATTGGAATGCCAATTAGGAAATTTCTAGTGACAGATCAATGTTAAGTTGGACAATCCTATTTTACAGACAACAGCACCATTGTACAATATATATACATGGTATCGTTTGAGTTTCATGTTGGCAGACAATAAGACTCATTACATAGTCATTACTAGTCAGCTACATCATCTATCCTGTAGTTTTCTATGGGACCTTAAAACCAGTGTTTTTTTAATGGAGCCTCCTGCTTAGTTTGAAGATGATACATGATGATGATACATTCTTGAAACACGCACACTTGGAGTTACTTTAGGCAAATTTTGAAGTTTTACGGAAAGTGTTTTTTTATTCATCATTTCTTTTCTTAACTTTGCACATTCAGTGGTGTGAAATCACATCAAGTAAAAAGCTGCCTCTTTGCATCTCATCTCAAGTCCCAAGAGCTGAAATACCTTTGATTGGAGTAGATTTTCCTAAAGCACTTCAGTCATTATATCGGTTTATAAAAGAATGAGTGCGAAGGAACGCATTGCGGACTCAGCTGGCATGTGAGTGAACTGAGAAGGAAATGACCCAATCCCTGACTTACATTTTATGTGTATATTTCACTCACCACCACTCGCCATGTAACATGCATGTCCTTGTATCCTGAAAGGGGTACCACCTTCACGCAGCATTCAAGACACTCAGCAGCTAAGCTTTTTAAAAGAAAGTCTCCCATAGCATTACTGTTGAGTTTAAATTACCCTAGTTGTTCTGTAGAGTGTAAAGTGGTTAGAATTGGCAGGAGAGTAAAGCAGGGGGTTGTGGGTTTTATGCAACTGGCTGTAGTAAGCATTGTTATAATGTAGGCTAAAGCATCTTGGGAGAGCTCTTCGCCTTTTGTGCAAATTCAGTCAGTCTAGATAAAGATCTTGAGGGGTTTTACAACATTTGATGTCCCATGTTGTATATGTGTTGTGTGCGTGTGTGGTCTATTCAAAAAAGGAAGGTCGAACAGAATTATTTTCACTCCCAGCAGTGATAAGTAGGTAAGTCATTGGCAGAGACTCTCCTTTAAATGGCCTCAATCCCAAAGCTGGACCTTTGAAATGTTTAAATTGCAACAAAGCCAATTTAAATTCTGAATTGAAAATGTGTGTCAATAAAGGTCAACGCAGAAATTATTTTCTGATTCTGATTTCTCTTTGAAGAGGCAGTATGTGAGAGACAGTCAGACAGAGGCTGAGCTATTGTATGGTTCAGAGTCCAAACTAGAAATTAGTCAAATATCAATATTAAACAAAAAAGTACAGAGTCTGGTAAGTGGCAGGGAGAAAAATAACTAGTTTGTGTTTTATCACAAAATTTGTGCATACAAATTAGCAGAACATGACTTTAAACAATATTGTTAAAACTGCAACTAACAATTATTTTAATTTGATTGTTGTTTCTATTAAGTGAGTAGTCTTTGACTGAAAAATGGCAAAGTGTACATCCTCAAATTGCTTGTTCAAAACACACTTCAATACCCAAAGATATTCAATTAACTGATATAAAATAGCAGAAAACAGCAAATCCGAATATTTGATAGGCTAGAACCAGAGGTAGTTTAGCATTTTTGCTTGATATGCTTAAAACAAACAAAATTGCAGCTGAAGCTGAATCGTATTGCTGAAACAAAATCTAATGTGGAATCAAAACTGTACATATAAAAAGAGTATCAAAAGGACAAATGTAATCAGTGCTATAACATAATGACATTAATATAAAGGAATAAATCCACTATTTGTAAGCAACGTAATGCACAGCTGCTAAGCGGCTTCTACAACAGTGGTTGCTATAACAGTTTCTAAACTGACCGAAGTAGCCGCAACATCCTGCAACATCTGTTGCCACAGTTCCAATAACTGGACATTAATTCAAGAGCACAAATTAATAATTTACGTGCAGGAGCTTAAAAAAAAAAGGACTGTGAAAAAGACTACAGCTTTGAGCGGACAATGGCTCTTGAATTGCAGAATCTGAAAGCCACCACATTCATACTCACTGATGAAATGTAACAAATGTAAGAGAAAGGGGGATTATAATCTACTTTGAAGGGCTATTAAATGTCAGGTTAATGTGTATGCGGTACTATAGATATTACCCTGGCTGAGTTGTGATGGATTACTTTACTAGACTGTAACAATCCAAATCAAAGCCACAGTATTATGAGAAATGAAACATTTGTTGAGATGCAACCAGAGCTCAGTGTTTGGGGCTGTGTGTTCTTGCTGACTGGAGCATGTGGTGGCTAAGCAGGGAAGTGTGAGCCAGCTGGCTCCACTGCTTTCTGTGATAGGGAGGTTTGACATATGATGCAGCAAAAAAACACCCTGACTGGCTTCAGTAACCACCATCTTTGTTACTAAACGAGGATGGGCATTTATTTGTCATGTGGCAAAAGACATTCGGGTGCAGAAATTTGCAACGATGTCTCACTGACTGAAAGTCTTTCCCTCAAACACACTGACTGTGCTTATGCAGGAGGTTATGCCCTACCGTGCAATGCATCACTGCGATCCAATCTTTGCTTTTAGTGTTTTAAACAACCTAATTAAAAGACGGAGAGGATCAATATATATAATGAATGAAGGACTAGCCATGTCAAATCAATCCGGCTGGTAAAGTTTTACAGTGGAAACAAGCATCAGGATTCTAGTTCAGTGAAAATGAGTGAAATAAAACAAAATATACTGCTTCTACTACTGTGGATAGCAAAATTACAAAATGTCTATCTATCAAGTCTATTAGATACAACAGTTACAAATTAGTTTTCAATTTGTTTGCAATCAAAGGTCATTCTGATGCTGCTCTAATATAACTCATCCCATCAAATATTCCACCTTTTTAATGAAAAATGGGTTTTTTTTCAGGACGTTTTTATAAAAGACAACAAAGATAAACTGATTGTGAATGTGTTATAAAGTTTAGCTTTTAAGCAGAAGCATGAATGACTATGAAAAATTGATCCCCAGAGGTAAAGTTTTTGAAAAGGAAATGAATTGATCAGTTTGAAAGAATAGAAAAGAGCTTTTTGAAGTCAATACACTGGCCTTTTCAGCAAAAGCAAGCCTAGGAACAAAGCACCATGCAGCTTCTTTTGAATACATATATTTGGATTTCAGGTATGTTAAAAGAAAACGCATCAAATAGTGGAAAAGGCCTTGTGTCAACACAGCAAGTTTGTGCTATATCAGTCGGACAAAAACCCTGCTGCATAGTTCATCTGGGAGACAACTTTCATGATGTATCGATCAGGGGTTACATTTCTAGCGACAGCACTTTGTGTTCTGATCTGTCAATATAAGTTTCCACAAAGAGATTCTTTTCTCAGTAACCTTTTGCATTCATATTTTAGAAAAATACTGAGGAAAAGAAAACAAGAGGAGCCTGAACCCTTTCTAGCCAATTGATAGAAGATGGAGTTTTCAGTGCTACTCGCTACTCATGTTTCCCTATGCACATGCAGCTGTAAAATTAGTGAGACTGTCACTGTTATAAAAGGTAAACACAATTATCTGATTTTGAGCTCTCATTCATGTTAATTTGAGTGTGCTTGAGTTTGAATCCACATGTAAATCCCCAGCTGACTTGGATGTTTGGCATCAAAAGCAGTAAGCGGGGGAGATGATGCTGTTAGAGAGGTGTTTGGAGGCAAAGGACCATCTAGAAAATATTCATCCTAAAATGCCTTTATTTCATTTACAGTAGGAAATGTGTGTTTTTAGCCATTTTAGCAGCAGGGGGGTGGAGACAGCAGTGATTGTTGGTCACTCAGTCAGTTGGTCGGTCCACCCTTTGGTCCAAACTAAAGTATTTCAACGATTGTTTGATAGATTGCCATGCAATTTTGTACAGACATTCAAGGTACTGAAAGGATGAATCCTAATGATGATGGAGATGTTCTGACTCTTCATCTAGTGTCACGGTGAGGTTGACATTTTTGGTTTTTCAGTTAAGGATCTCTGTAATTATTGGATAGATTGCCATCAAATTTTGTAGCCATTCATGGTCCATAGAAGACAAATTGTAATGTCTTTGGTGATCCCCGACTTGTGACTTTTCATTTTGTGCCACCAACAGGTTCAACTTTTTACTTATCCAATGAAACGTTTTAATATTTACCAGATGAGTGGCACAGAATTTGGTACAAACATTCGTGATTCCCAGTTGATGTATTCAAAACTAATTTGCATGCGCCTCAGCTTGCGTTTGTGTTTAGTTTTATCTCTCAGAAATTTCCTTGACTCCACTGTCATTTTTGTTTTACCGGCAGAACCATTTGCCCTTTTCCTTTTTCATTCTGACAAAAAACGACTTTTTTCCACTAGAGAGACCACAAGTGAAGAGTGAAATATCAAGAGATGCCATCCAGGTGAACTTTACGAATCAGTTTCCTCTTCCAGCTTCCTGCTGTTAGGCTCCAGCTCTGAGATGGAGCGGTGTTTCCATACACGTTGTTGCTCTCCGAAAATCCTCTTACTCCACACACACACTCACCCACATCCTCACATACACATGCACAGTTGCACACACTCTGTCTTTCCCTCTCATTTTCTCTCTCTCTTTCATACACACACACACATACACACACAGAGCATGGATTTGTTTTCTCTGTGATGAGAGGGATTATAGGATAAAGGAGGCGAGGCCACGACAGTTTAGTTCAGTTTGGACCAAAGCTGCTCTCAGCAGAAGCAGCACAATGACAAACACAGATGAATGTCTGTCTACACGCTGGAGATCTGCACAGCCGTTAACGCCGCGGCCTCTGTACGTTTCGAGCGCGAGAGCCTCTGATTGGGATTCTGAAGAGGCAGTGGATCTGTTTTTCTGTTTGGATGACTGCAGATCAGCTGAAACACAAGCGTCTGGCTGAAATCCGTGGATGGCATCAGAATCTAGAAGAATTAAACTCAGGAGCCCAGGAGTGTTGAAATGGATCTTGAACATCTGCTGTTTCTTTGTTTTGTTTGTCTCTATAGTGTGCGTTAATGGAAACATGGAAGCTATTTCTTGAGATACTTCAAGTGTCATTACCAGTAGCCTGCTTTTTCTCTTTTGTTTACCCCCTTGTCTTCTACATGACAAGTAAACCACAGGATGACAGGGAAGGTCTGACACTATCACCAACAGCTTCAATGGACTCTAGCGGGGCTTGCTGCACACTTTTAATTGAAGGACAATTTTCTTTTTCACTCACTGCAAACTATGACATGACTGACTGATGTATTCAACCCATCAACAACACAATATGGGAATCGATCAGCTGGATTCTTGTGGTGATGACATCCTTATCTAGTATGCATTTCAACTATTTTAATTTGTGTTATAACTAATGACGAATCAATTGGGCCCTTTTCAATGGTAAAGACTGACACTGTAACTTGTGACGTCCGAATACATAGTCACACACCAGGAGAATATGCTGTATAATAGAGTAGTAGTCTGAATTTTGGCAGTGTAATGCTATTTGTCTTTTCATTGTCAGTGTGTATCAGGTTTCTATCACAGATTTGAGGTCAGGACAATACACTCTTCATGGATTATGGCTGTGGGAAGAAGTGTTGGTGATTAAACTCCTTTCTCTGGCTTGATGATCTTTTAATGCACTTGTGATCATTTCTGTGGAGAATTACGGGATGGACGCTTTATGATCTGTGCATAATTAGTCACTGTAGCATGTGAGACATTGAAGACTTTAATTTTGAACTCAGCACAGTTGATTCACAAAGATGATATGCTCGATTCTCATTATCGGATTAACTTTTTTTCCATAATTCACGCCGAGGTGCCACTTTGCCGCTTCTCTTTCACCGCCTCCTCCCCCTGTCCCTCTCCGTTGCCGCTCTCCTGAAATCCTCAATGACATTGTTAGCATAATCTGCAATAACCGAATCAGCTGTCACATCAGTGCGTTTCCTCGCTGCACGGGTGCAACTTTAGCGCAGCCCTGCCTGCACATACAGCCATCGATCGGCTCTCTACGGAGCCGATGAGCCGTTATTTGAACGCGGTCGATTGCACTAAGCAGTGCTATCTCACACTGCAAGCCACACACTGAGAGACAAGAAGTAGCGCTAATTGGACTGAGAGGGATATAACCAAAGCTGTGCAGAGTGTGTCAGAGTGTCTTCAGCCAGAGAGGGGGAAAAAAAGATGTATAAATTCACCTTTGATTCTTTTCTTAATTTATGTAACTCTTGAAATGAGTAGCTACAGATACTGTGATATTTATGTATGAGCTATGTTCTCTGCGGATCATCTCCCTGTATAAAAACCTTCCAATGAATTTTAAGATTTGTTGCAGCTCTCTAAGAAAAGTCTGTCTAAACCAGCAATTTCATTTTAATGTTGTCAAATATTTTCTTACGACAGCCTGCCATAATCTTCAGGTGGAGAGACATAGTTTTGTGTGTTTTCATTGTAATTACTGTCTAGAAAATTAGCAAGGCAGGTTCACTCTGCCTTGATTAAAGATACTGATCCTGGTTTATCTATATTTCCTAAAAACAAAAGTTTAACTATACAGGCGTCAAGTGGATTTACTTCACTACTTAGAAACGGTCCTGTTTTTAGGATAAAAATGTATTTGAAATTGAGTCTGAGACTAACTTTTATTATCTTAATAACTTGATGATCAAAAGCTGATTTTCTCCTCCTTTATGTTGCAGCCATAAGAACAAAACGTCGGGCTGGCCGCCCCCTGGCCCAGGCTCCTGGGGTGGACTGCAGGGGCCTCCGTACAGCTGGGACAGCATGAACAGCACCAGGGAGGGAGGACGGGACTGCTTCACCAAGTATGTATGATCATAAACACTGGCACGCATGCGCAAACATACAGTTCCCACAGTCAGATCTGGTTCCATCATGTGTGGTTATACAGTATGACAGTTTAGTTATGAGTTCCTGCATTCATAAGGTAGACTTCCAAAGTTTTCAGGTTTCCCAATGTTATCGTGACTATCTTGTCTTGTGCCCGGTGCTCATTGAGACAGATGTCTCTGCATTGGGAAAAAAACCCTCAACTGGAAATGTGTATATGAAAAGTGTTAGAAATAAGTCCTCTAATCATTATGTGAAAGTTAAAATGGTCTGACAGGATTTGGCTGGTTTAGAAGTGGAGGTATTGATGGATGTAACATAACAGATCTGAATTTGCAGTACCGAGTAAATACCAGTACAATGAAATGCAGCTTGGTATGTAACTACAGTGTAGTAACTAAGAAATTTACACAGCATGACAATAAAACTATATTGAATATGTACACTGGAAAGCAAAAATAAAAAAACAGCCCCTTCCTCCCACATGCACAAAAAGTAGATACAGTGATTTTGCATCCTACCTGTGCATGCGATGTCAGTGTAAATTTGTCATTCTTGAGGAAACCTTCTGCCCGGTAAACATGCAAATCTTCACGTATGACTGGCATTGAGGGTTCGGTAATGCATCCAGCTACATGTGGACACTGTGAAATAGGCTCTCGGTGCACATCTCTGATTTCTGTCAGTATGAATATATTGTCTGTAATCGTTCTTGCTTGGTGGTCCTTTGTTGGTTTTCTTCTTAACTTATCATCCAAGCACTTCTCTTTGTTCCAGCTAACTCACATCCCACCTTCCTACACTCATCTGCCATTCTCTCTCCTCCTTTTTTCTTCCTTTTCACTGTCTGCCACTTTTTATCAGGTGTTCTTTCATCTCCTCCTTTTCTTGCACTTTTCACTGATATTTTTCTCTCTGGTCTTTTTGCCCTTTCCACTCTTCCTTATATCTCCTCTCATTATCTATTTGCTCTCACCATATTTGCCACTTTTGTTTTCATCTCTTCTCTATATGTTGTCAGTGTAAATTTGTCTCCACCATTTTCACTTTGACCTTTCTTTCCTCTCTGTCCTCTGCTCTCCTCCTTCCCTTCTCTCCACTTCACCTCATTGGCATTAATTCCCTTCCCTTCTCTGGGGCGGCACAGCGGCTCAGTGGTTGCCTCACAGCAAGAAGGTCATTCCAGGTCCTTTCTGTGTGGAGTTTGCATGTTCTCCCGTATTTGCGTGGTTTCTGTCGGGTACTCCAGGTTCCTCACACCAACAAAGACATGCATGTTAGGGTCAATACTCTTGTCAGTGCCCCTGACCACTGGCACTGGCAAAAAGAACTGGAGTTGGTCTCCTGCACCGTGGCTGCCCGCTGCTCCTAGTGGGTCATATGCAGAGGATAAATTTCGCTTCAATGTATGTGAGTGCTGGGAACTGACAATAAAGAAATCTTAATCTTAATCTAAATTCTCCTTCCCAAACAATGGTTTTCTTGGCTTCAGTGAACAAATGCAGCATGTTATCTACCAGCTTTTGGTTTATCAGCAAAGCAGTAGAGGTTTATAATGGGGTTTCCAAAAGTTTGGAAGTACCTTTACTCAATTACTTTACTAAGTACAATTTTGAGGTGCTCATACTTTACTTGAGTATTTCCATGTGATGCTACTTTACACTTCCACTCCACTACATTTCAGAGGGAAATATTGTACTTTCTACTCCACTACATGTATTTGACAGCTTCAGTTACTTTTCAGATGGAGATTTGACACAATGGCTAATATAAAAAGCTTTTAAAATACAACACATTGTTAAAGATGAAACAAGTGGTTTCCAACCTTTTTGGCTTTTGACGTCTTACAAAAAGCAGTGTGTAGTTGGGGTCACATTTCAGATGTCTATGAGTTGTTAACAGCTCCACCAAATAGTGATTTTTCACTCAAAACTTATCACACGGTTTCATAGAGAAAAAGTCCAAAAACTTAGTTTTTTCTTCTTTCCCCTCCCATTAATG
This sequence comes from Thunnus thynnus, assembly GCF_963924715.1. Taxonomy (NCBI): domain Eukaryota; kingdom Metazoa; phylum Chordata; class Actinopteri; order Scombriformes; family Scombridae; genus Thunnus; species Thunnus thynnus. The sequence continues at coordinate 7,619,117 of NC_089540.1, forward strand.
ATCACACAACCCCTCAGATTTATCTGGTGACCCTGTGGAGGGGGCCGACCCCTAACTAACTGACTAACTAGCTAACTGTATACTAAGTAGTTCAAACTAGCTCCACCTTCAGCAGCTACAACAGTTACATGCTGCTCTAACACTGATGCTTCAGTATTAATCTTATGATGTCATATATAATAATTTATCAGTCAGAGGGACGAAACCACTACTTTTACTGCAATACTTTAACTACATCAAGCTCATAATACTGATGAAAATGTACTTTTACTTAAGTAGGATTTTTAATGCAGGACTTTTACTTGTAATGGAGTATTTTACATTGCTGTATTGGTACTTTTACTCAAGTAAAGGATCTGAATACTTCCACCACTGATTTGAAATGCTTATTTGCAATTACATCACCATTATAAGTGGATGGAAAATTAGTTAAGAAGATGTATTTCTGAAGCCTGACCTGTCAAGAGAAGAGTTGCGGCTTGCTTTGAGATGATCTGACAGGTTGCAAATGCATCATTTAATCTCACGATTACTCACAAACCCTCCAGAGTAGGTTTGCATATTAAATTAAATTTGTAACATCTTTAAAAAAAATAGGCACATTAAGGTTGTTTTCTATACTTCTCCGCCTTCCTGTCTTCTTACCAGACCGTATACCCTTCCTTTGCATTTTATTTTTCTCTTCTTTTCTCTCCTCCTTTCATTTCCAGTATTCTCAAAAGAATATTGAAAATAGTGACAAAAGCCCAAATATGGCAGATCACTTCACCTGTGTCATCAGATTTACACTTCGCATATTTTTCCTTATTTAAAGAATTGTAAGGGCTAGAGCTAGTGGATAAATAATTTTGCAATAATGCATGAACAAATGTGTGTGTAGAGTAAGCTTGTATGTGATCATCAGCTGTATGTGCTTTAGGAACCTCCCAACTGTGGCACACTCAACCGTCCTGGTACAGGATCTCCCTTTGACTTGATCCATCTCATATTGGTCGCTTTTTTCCTTTGATGGTTTTCTTGGTGTTACATTGCGTTGGATGTATGGGTGGGCGATATGGATAAAATCTTCCAACGCAATATATGTGATGGGTTGGCCTGTCATCCAGAAGCAGAGGAGCACAATGGTCTTCAAATAGTGTACAGTTTGACCTTGGCTTGCAGGTAGGAGGGAGCAGTTCTAGTCTTGAACTGCCATGTGTAAGAATGAGCTCACGGGCTGCCTCCCTAGTGAGGAAGGAGTGAATCCCCCTGTTGTACAGGTTGAATCTACAGGAGCGTGGTGCTGCTGCAATGTTTGCAGAGAACAAACAGAAGCTTAGTCTTGACCAAATTGAGCTTTAGGGGCTGTGTGCCAGGAGAGCAGTAATACGTGCCTCTATCTGAGTGTCAGATGGGGGGATGACAGGCTTAATATGCCTGAACAAAGTTGAATACCTGAAAAATCAAGGTGACACCCTGCATTTCCAATATTGCCATAAATCAGTCCTGCTTACCGGTTTGCGAGATTGCCTGGATTCCTTATATATCAGAAAAGAAGACTATCTTACTACCTCGCTAAGTACTCCTTGGTTCAGGCAGGGAAATATTGTGGTTAATGATATAAACCTCAATTATTACAGGTATGAGACAAGAAGTGTACCTTGGATATGAGTGTGAATTGCATGGGTGTGCATGCTTTCCCCGTTCTTTCACGACAAACGGCGACACCAGGATTTGACCTTTTGCACTCGGCTTTCTCCTGACCCCCTGACTCCTCACTCTGCCCTCCTGTGGGATTAAAACCCTCCGACCCTGACTGGGGGGAAGATGAGCCGGCATTGCGGATTGGAACATGCTTCATTACAGGCAGATTTAGTTTGAGATTTCTGTGCTGTTACGTACAATACAGAGCAATGAGACGTGATAATGAGGGAAAGAGAATGAGGGAAAGGAGGTGGGAGGTGGATCAGGGGTCGAGACTGATCCGGGTTGGCTGGAGATAAAGTCGCATCCCGGATGGCTGGAACATGCTTCATAATCAGTGCAGATTTAGGCAAAGCTGCAGGTATATATACTGTAAAGCCATATGGGTCTTACAAAAGCTGAAAACAATATAACAGTAATGAGAAATTACAGTAAGTGATGCCAAAATCATGTAGTTGGACACAATTTCAGCAGTGTTGGCAAATTAATAAAACATCTATGTGATGGTTAGGTTAAAGAAAGCAGGAAACTCATGCTCTGCTGTATGGACAGTGAAAAACAGAGAGTGGATGCTGGCCAGGTAACAATAGACACCCTGTACTGGACTTTATGTGCAGAGAGGAACGACTGCCAAGGGAGCCTTTTAAGTAGAGAAAGAGGGAGGGAGACTTAGACAGAGAGAGAATGAGTTAACCCTGCTGAAAGTGTATATCACCGCTTCATTAACAGGCACTCTGCATTCTCAGTGTCCCGGTCGAGGTAGACGTCTGAGGTTCAGCAAGCAAGAAGGTGAAATTTAATATGGTACATTTACATTTTAGTGGTTCTCTCATCCTGAGTGATTTGCAATAAGCCAAAGAGCTGGACAGTGTGAATTTTCACTAATATTAACCCACATTCAAGCTGTATTATATGTAGCCATGAAAAACTCGTGTAAAAATCATCGATTAAGGAAAAATGTTATATTAACACCAGGTTTTAGTGTCAGTCCCCCTCACCATTTTGCATTGTTCAGAAGTCAAACTAGGATATTTTTTTTTAAATGCTGCAGAAAAAAAGCATAAAATAAAAGAAAACAAGACTAGAATATAATCTAGCCACTTCTGTTCAACTGGGAACTTCTTGCCTTCTTGTTCTGGCCATGCATCACTACTAATATCACCTAGACATAAAACTTCAGCCTCAGGGGTTTGTGAATCATATCCACATAGATAAAAATGACTGTTCATAAAATAAAAGAAGAAAGCATCAAAGTTACAAGTTACCTGGATAATATATCCAAGATACCAAGGAAATTTGATCAAAAGACAGAGGGAGATGATAGTTTCTTCTTTTTTCCTTGCCTCAATCTTATCCTAATTGAAGTTAATTACAAAACTATATGAGAAACGCTGCATGTTTTAATTATCAAATGGACTGGGATCTGTGTGCGTTTGCATTAGATTTGCAGATATATTTGCTGGATTAATTGTAGAGATGAAAAAGAAAGTCGCCAATTATCCTGATCTCAGAAACAAATCAATTGAGCTTTATTGAAAAAATGCAGACGTAGGAACAGTTAGGTCATTTACTTGGATAATAACTACGACACTAATAAATAGCAGCAGAAAAAGAGGAGAAAGGACCTTCATAGAGCACGTATAAAAATACTTATTTACACATTAAACATGAATAATGCTGACTTGTTTTAGTGATTAGGACACTTTTATTTGGAATAGCGTGCAGAATTTTATATGGTTGTAAGAGACAAATTGGTTCCAGATTGGAAACCGGAAGCATTTTATGAATGCAGGACCTGTGCTCTGCTTTTATAAGTGGCTCTTAAGCGTAAAATGTTGTGCTAATGACTGAACCTGAGCCAAACCTCTGATTTATGAACAACTGATCCAAGAGCTCAGATCATTCACTTCAAGTTTAATGTTACCTATCTGAGTTAAAGCTCATTTCTACTGCAGGTACGAATGCATTGATTGAATTTTAATGTGCACTTTATCATATTCTTCAAGAGAGCCTTCTTTAACGTGCTGGATGGGTTTGATTCCTATACGTTTTAATGTGCTTACGACTACACTTTTAATACACTTTTAATGTGTGACTTATGTTGTGTGTTATATGTTTTTAGTGTGTTGTTGTACATCATTATGTAAAGTGTTGAGTACCCTGAAAAGCACTCTATAAATAATATGCATTATTAATAACCATTTTCTGACTCATTTTACGTCACTCAGGATAAGTAGCTCTGTGAGTCTGAACTGTGAGTGAATCATATTTCTGTTAATAAATAAAGATCGTTCCTGCTCTCCGGTATTTTCCAGCCAAGTGTCCCAGAGCAGCTCCCTGGAAGAGGTTCATCTGGATGGCGTCCCCCCCGCCCCGCGCCTGGTGGAGATGAGGCGAGACCCTGTCCTGGGCTTCGGCTTTGTGGCAGGCAGTGAGAAACCGGTGGTGGTCCGCTCTGTCACGCCAGGTAAGCATTATGCTCCTCTGTCAATAACAGTGTTGTTTCTAAAATGTTCAAGCACAATTTTTTTAATGCGTTCATTGATTAAATCACATATTTGGTAGAAAGAACTGTGCAGTACTGAAGCATAGATTTATACAATCCACATTCCTTACCTTTAAAGAAAAAACAAGAAATATTTCAATGGTAACAGCTTTAACTTTATTTGCTTTCTGTTATATCATGCGATTTCTAAACATGCATATTATTGTGTCAAATTTTGGCTCCCTTCTTGTGTGGACACAAGAGAGCAGAAAAGCAGCTGCATGTTATTTTATTTGTGCACAAACAGAGTTGCATGTTTTTATGGATCCCTTGAATTGTATTTCTCGTGTCTCATGGCTTATGGATTTGTTTTGGTTGGTGCTAGCTTCTCTTATAGCAAACTGGAGGGGCTGCTGTGCTCAGAGAAATGCAAAAAATGTGCCTTGTTCTTGTTCTGCACTGTCATTTACAAATGCAGGTTATGCAGATCTTCAGTTTTGACATTTAACACCAAGCATCCTCATTTTATGCATACAGTTTTATGCACAAATGTGTGGAAACATATAGTTTTATAGCTATCTTGTTTTGCAAGAACCAAGAATAGTATTATATATTCTTTCACAGTTGCAATCCTGATTTGAGGAAGGCAACTGTACACTGTTTCCTGTTCCAATCACATTTCAAATGTTTTTAAATCCAACAAACTGTAATGAATAAAGTACCAAAGTTGTATTACAGTTATTTCTATGAACAATACTAAGACAACAGTGTGTAAACAATTTAATGGGCTCTGCTTTTTTGTTTGTTTGTTTTTTGGACTCTTTCCTGACTTAGTCTTGAGCTTGTCTGGACATGGACATTCAGGCTCTACCCCTAACCCTAACCCTAACCCCATTTAGACAGTGTATTGACTCAATCTCAAAACTGCTTGGACTTGGACTTAGGTGATCCTAACCACATCCCTGATTCCAAACTGCATATATTGTCTCAAAGAGGAATCCATGGATCAGATGATTGACAACAAGAAAACTATTACACAAAAACTACACCAAAAACACATAACACTGTCAGGATGAGATATTGCTGCAAGAGAAATAACATAACTGTACAAAATCATCTGTCTTTGACGATTTTCCAGATTTCTTAAAATAGCAAGTTCCATCACCTCCGGCTATGCTAGTGCAGCTATGATTGTACAGAAATCTGAGAGTTTGCTCTTGTTGAAAGACTGCACCGAGTGATTTCATTAGTTCCTCCTTGCTGGTTGAAGTGTGCTAATCAGTGCAAACAGTTGCTGTAACGATTGTTTGGAAGGAAACCGTGCTGACTGTTGGCTTCTCCAGCCTGTAATTGAATGAGTAAGTAGTATTGATCCCATGTGAGAAAGAAAATTAACACAAATTAATGTTTTGGTTTGTTTTTTTCTGGAAGGGTTTTGTTGATGTTCATTTTTGTTGATTGGGTGATTGCCGAATTACTGCCAAACCACTGCTTACAGACTCATATCAAACGTCTGTTCTAGTGGCTGCAAAGACAGACACTGATTAGGCATCTCAATAATCAATTAGTGCTGAATTCCAAGCAGACAATTGAACTAATGAATATTATATTTAGAGCTGTGGGCCAAGGAAGGGAATACATGTGCATGAAGAGACTGCAGTTGATTAATGCTCACACTTAACACCCATTACATGAGTCAGGAGGCAAACACACACAAGCAAAGTAGATCTATTTACAGATTACCTCAGTTACAAACACACAAAATCACACATACACACACACACACACACATGTTGGAAGTGTCCAATCACCTGTTCTGCCACTGATTCATTGACTGAAACTCTTTACCTGCTTTGATAGACAACTTGTGTGTGTGTGTGTGTGTTTAGGTGGTCCATCAGAGGGGAAGCTGTTGCCAGGTGATGAGATCATCATGATCAACGACGAACCTGTCAGTTCAGCTCCTAGAGAACGAGTCATCGACCTTGTCAGGTAGATACAAAAACCTCTGTGATCTATCTAAATCAAAGCTGTACTCATTCAGTTCAGGTTAATCGTGGATTTTCTAAAGAAGAACTCTTCACTTAATGTAATTGATAACATTTAAAGGGCTTGTCTACACATATTACAAAAAGACATAGTGTTACTCAGCTTTAAATATCCAGCCATGCACATTGTTTGGTCTTTGTCCAGATTTTGAGATATCCACCTCTAAGATTTCTGCCAAGGAACTTACTTTGTGGTGCTCACGGCAATGAAAAAAAAGACATTTCAAAAAAAGTCCAGCAGCTCCATCTTTTTCCAAAAATAATGTTCACAAACCTTGCTGTAAACAGTTTTCATTGAAATGACCATATACTGAAGAAATAGTTGACGAAAAATGGTTGACAGTGAGGTCTGTGGATTTCGGGGGAGTAGTATTTCTGGAGGAACACATTTTTTCAAACGTAATTTATTTAATGCCATAAAAATTCTGTTTGTCAATTTTCAATAGTAGTATGATGGTGGCACAACTCTCAGAGGTAGATATCTCTAAGTCTAAACAAAACTGCCTGCATGGCTAGACGGCTCTAATGCCACTCATGGTGAGTGAGAATGATTTGGGTGAACTAGCCCTTTAAAAGAGTCATCAGCTATAAAATCCAGTACTGTGTGCATAGACATATTGTAATATAATGTTACATTATGTGGGTCATTTGATACACTTATGGACTGCATTGCTTTAAAAATCTATGTAATATTAAGGTAAATTAACTTTGTATTCCAGTCCACAAGCTGTGATATTGAATTTTGTCTTCATAAAACATGGAAACCAGTTTGAAACACTTGAATCAACAGGTTCAATATTAAATATAACAAAAACTGTCAGTGCCAGACAAAGTTACAATAAAACAAAGTCACTATCATTAATTTGCTTTTAAAATCAACAGTAAATTAACAAAACTATGCCAAGCTCTAATGAAGGGCTTACCAAATTTTAATAATGCTTTCCACCTGTTACCTGCTTTATTTGAAGTGTAGACACGGAGTTATTCAGAATGAATAGAAATAAATTAAAATGAAAAACAGTTTACCGTGACAGGAAATATGTTTTCTGTTTGCAGGAAATACTGTCATGTTTTGTAAATGAGAAACTGAGTGTTGGCTATGTGTGTGTGTGTGTGTTTTGGTGTGCTGGTTTTAACTACGTGTGCTTGTAAATGGTGATTGCCAGAGGCGTCTCATTCTATTTCACCCAAGCTAATCAAGACCCTGTCGTTTGCCTGACATTGTTGTTTGCTGTGATTGTTGCTTTTTGATGATTTTGTTGATTCTGTGATTTGTTGTCTTCTCGCTTCAGGAGCTGCAAAGAATCCATCATGTTGACTGTTGTCCAACCGTATCCTGTGAGTAGATCAGCTCTTGTAAATAATCTTTTGTCTCTATCAGATATATTTACCAAAAAGGTGCTGATTTTAAATTTGAATTCTATGTATTTGAAAAATAAGTTGCTGCTCTGAATACAATGTTTAGTTTTCATTTACTGCCTGTGCCCTCTTTGTTCACTAAACACTCCATTCTTTCACAATATTTAAATATTTCAAGCTGCTACAGTTTGTATTTTTAAAAAATGAACATACTTTTGCCACAATACTGGTATACCTTCATATCATTATCTAAAACAATATCATAGTCATGATGATTTAATATCTGATGTCTCATCCCAGGGATGTTGTTAGTGCTAGCATTCCTCTGAATTTTCATTTCATTTTTAAAAAAAAAAATAAATTTAACCCTAAAAAGGACATTTTCTGCCCTTGAAAGTATATTTGGGGGGCTGTAGATTTGTGGCTTGCACTTCCAGTTTTCTTTGAAAAGTTGAAACTGGCCTGGACTCTCCTGCAGGTTTGTAAAACTCCCTGCTGCATTTAAAGAAAAAGTCTTGTGACAGTCTATATTTTATTATTGCCACTGAATCTCATGAAATAACCAAAACCAACAATGCACTCATCCTACAAGTTTTGCCTGTAAAGCCAAAGTCCAATATATCTCATTCCTCTGTGCCACAGACCTTCATTGTTGTCCAAAAACATTAACATTGTTGTCCAGTGATCCACACTGTCTCACTAGGTGACATCTTCCTTCATTATGATAAACATGGGCACAGAAAATGACCAAACAATCTCACCTCAAGGTCCATTTAGTAGCTGTTCTTGAGCTTTGGATAGTATCACGTGATCTTCATCAGCAGATGGAGTTTGCATGCTTCTGCTGAATGTTAAATTAAATATAAATTAAATATTATTTTTATTGTTTTATTAAGTCAAGAATAAACTTAGCTAATGTGGGCGAGAAGTCCTTAAAGTGCTGAGAAAATATGGAAATTTGCTAATTTGTGCTGATGAAAATCATGTGATATGATTGAAAGCTCCTAAATGGCCCTTAAAGAAGAATGTTTTTTAACTGCTGTTTCCAAGACCAAGAATGAACTTTGAAACTCAATGGGACCTGCTGTTTGTTTGTAGTCAATCCAGCCTAGAGCACCAAATGTGTATCAATCCACCACTATAAATAGTTCCCAAACCATATATTTGTGACCTGTTGGCGTTGAGTGTGACAGACATGGTATGGAAGTCGGAGATAATTGAGAGACAAACTAACGGATTGCTGGGTTTCAGTCTTTTCATCGGATTTGTCAACAACTATAAAAATACAGAATGACAGCAGTCTTATCCTTTAAAGGGGGTAAAATGATGATCCTGTGTTCCTCCAGCTAAATTTATTCATTTTGCTGCAAGCTCCTCCTAAGTTTGTGTTATGTTGCACCAGGGTTGTGTTTCTGGTGACCAAAATTGATGGTAGTTAGGACTTCATTTAAAGTTACGAGTAGAACTTTAAAACCACAAATGGTTGTAATGTGCATAAAAACTGTTTTTTTCTCTTGCTTTGTGCATGTGTTTATGCTTCTCCTTATCTCTCCCCATCCATCTGTCTCTCTCTGTCTTCCTCTTCCCCTGCTCTCTCTCTCTTGCGCTCTCTCTCTCTCTGTCTCTCTTTTTGGACGGTTGCCTCTTAGTCCCCTAAATCAGCGTTCATCAGTGCAGCCAAAAAAGCCATGCTCAAGTCCAATCCGGTCAAAGTGCGCTTTGCAGAGGAGGTCATTATAAACGGCCAGGTTCCAGTCAGTTCTACCACACACACACACACACACACACACACACACACACACACACACACACACACACACATACACATACACAAACTCACTTATGTATGACCTATAAAAGCAATGCCAGAAGGTTGTCACTTAACACACTTAACACGTAAAAACATTTCAGCTGATTCCAGATAAATAAGACAATCACAGGAATGTGTTAGACTCTCAGTTACACTATCTATAATTTCATTAATTCCTTTCACGTATTAAACCTCACATGTCTGCTAGAGCATTAAAGTGAAAGCAAGTACCAGAATGAAAAGACTGATCCTATTCCTCCTTTGCAGAACCCGGTGAAGGACAATTCTCTTCTGTTCATGCCAAATGTCCTGAAGGTCTACCTGGAGAACGGGCAGACAAAGTCTTTTCGCTTCGACAGCAGTACCTCTATCAAGGTGTGTGCGTGTTTGTGTGTGTGCAATCCACCCCTTAAGGCACACTTAACGAAATTAGCAGTCTCTGCAGCATCTACAGAGAGAGAAATTCATTTAGAGTGCAAATTTGTGTGTCTTTATACACACACACACACACATAAACCATGAAATTCAATCACTTTTTGAGTTCCATTTGCTTGAGCACCTCATTTATTCAGGAAAGGTGGCAAAGAGCATATTTTCCATTTTTGACTTGTTGATTCTTATTCAGTCGCAATCCACTGTGGCTCCCACTATGGAATTTAACTTCCCTTTGAGCTTCACGCTAATAAAATGTCATCTTAACATGGCATTCAGTCTAATACTGATTCAAAATATTATTAACTTCTTGACCCTTAGATGGTCATTGGAACCTACTCATCCATAGGTGAGTTAAAAAGGACAGAATTCACTGTGTTTTTGTTAATATTAAATAATCTATATGCTACATATGGTGGTGCTGATGTACACTATTGCCCCACAATGCAAAGGAAAGGAAAAGCAAAGGACATATAGGAGCATTGAGATCTTAAAAAACTGACTCAAACTTGCAGATGATGTTGAAATAGCTCAAGGAAGCAAAACAAGTGTTCTCTTTGCTTTTTATTAATTAAGTTTAATTGGCAGTGGCATTTCATAGTCACAGTGGTGCACATATTGCATCATATCCTGTTAGTACAAAACTTAAAAGTACATAAATTTCTTGTATACTAGCTGCAAAAACAGCATGCATACACAATATGTCATTTAGCAACAGTAGACAACTATTTTAAAGAACTATTTTTTGATGTGTTTTTACTTCAGGATGTGATCCTGACCTTGCAAGAGAAACTGTCAATCAAATGCATCGAGCATTTCTCCCTCATGTTGGAGCACAGGACGGAAGGCTCTGGAAGCAAACTGCTTCTCCTGCACGAACAGGAGATGCTTACTCAGGTAGATGTTTCCTACTATCATTCACTTATTCGGTTTCCCACCTTACTCTCTCTTTGTCTCCTCTTTTGTGTGACACACTCACACCTACTCACACGCGTACATTCCTGCTCAGTATTCAAGCAGCATTTGGAGCCCCGGCGTCATTTATCAGCACTGGCACAGCAGGGGCGACAGCTCACATTACACCTACCCTCCCACACGCAAACACACACATACACACACACAGATGCACAAACACCATGTACACACTCATCCACAGTGCCCGCTCCACTTTAATGAGGTTGCAGGATCACAACAGGACAATTTTAATATTCGTACCACACAGTTCAGATGTGAAGCTCTGCACGTGGCACACACACAATGGCAGATGAATGTTTTAAAGCCACACTTCTCCGACACACTTGACGAAACACACACTGTATTGTAATACACCAGAGTATCATCCGTGCTGACAGGTGTATGGCAGAAGGCTAGTAGTCGTTGAACTGAAAAATAAACTCTCTCGCCCTCTCTACGCTTGCACATTAAATAATTTATAAAATATGTTCAATATTTAAAGGATGATGTTGGTCTTGTGGTTGTTTTTTTTTTAATAAAAAATGGAATCAAATGCACAAACAACCACTGCAAGCAAGTTCTTTTTTTTTCTGGGTTACAGCTGCTGAATTACACAACCATGTCTTTAGGTTAGGTGGTTTGAATAACACTCATATGGGGACAATTATTTTCTACTACTGGCCCACAATAACATGACACTAATGTTGCTGCTGCCACTGCTACAACTGCTTCTATAATCGCCAGTGACTGACTCAAGTGTTCTACATACAGAATTTTATCTGTATGTATCTTCTACTTCTTACTGCATTGAATTTATTTGACAGCTATTTACTTTGCAGATTTTACGCCCCAAAGGGGTCAAAATCATCTCTTCCCTCTCGGGCAGTGACAAGATTAAAATGCTGCTACAGTACATGTCAGTGCATCAATAATAATAATCACATAATATAAGATATAATAATATAACACTGACAGGGCCCATTCTGCTTCAGTATGAGTGTTTTCACTTATTTTGCTGATAACACCTCCGCATATTTACTCAAATACAATTTAGAATGCAGGATTTTACCTGCAATGGATGATGTTTTTATTATAATATTGTCACTTTTACTTAGAGTGTTGTACATTACAGTTCTATAAAGCTGGAGGACTTGCGAGAGATGAAAAATATCCTGACTGTATCAAAAAACACTATCCTACATTTCCCATAATGCCTTGCCTGATAGATTCCCAGATCCTGCTTGCCCCCAGTTTATAACGCAGGCTTTCTGTTATAACCATTTAACTATATTACACTACTACTGTTTATGTACATTACAATAGACATTACATTGCATTACTACTATTTGTGAAACTTGTATGTTTCTACAATTACTACTACTACTGCTACCAGCAATATGCTATTATTTAAATTTTCTTCATCAGTGCATGTGCTATTCCTCTCTTTATCTCTCTGCCTCCAAATGTTTATCTGATTTCTCCTCTCTCCTTGCTCTTTCTATCTCCCACTTTTCTTTCCTGTGTGACCCCAGGTGACTCAGAGGCCCGGCTCTGACAAGATGAAGTGTTTCTTTAGAATCAGCTTCGTGCCCAGGGACCCCGTGGAGCTGCTTCGGAGAGACGCTGTGGCGTTTGAATACCTCTATGTACAGGTGAGCAGTAGCGTTAGCAAAGTCTTCCAATTGACTTTACAGAGAGTAAAACTAACGTACTATAACAGGCAAATAATGAATAATGTGATTACATTACTCATTTAGATAGAGAATGGATCCTTTCAAGACAAAATCTTTATTTGCAATTTAGGTCTTCAAATAAAATCACTTGTATAAACTACCCCTCTATCCAAAAAAATAAATTGCTTCCCCATAGGATTCCTCTGATAATTAGTCAAGTGAAATTGCCTGAGAGAAGGAAAGCTAATCATCTTTTCTTGTCAGAGTTCATTCATTTTGTGCTTCTGAGTCCTTCACTCCTAAAAACTGTTTTCCTTTGAAGGAATCTCAAGCCACAAAGGTTGAGAACAACTTATTTCAGCTCAGCAGGGGTGCACTGCTACTTGAATTGCTCTTTAGAGAGACGAATAAGCCCCAAAAACTGACTTTAGGATCCTTATGTAACTTGTGTTACTTCCTGCTTTGCTGTAGAGTTGTAATGACGTGGTCTTTGAACGGTTTGGTCCGGAGCTGAAGTATGATGCTGCGCTGCGATTGGCCGCGCTGCAGATGTATATCCTCACCATGACGACCAGACAAAGCCAGAAGGTCTCTCTCAAATACATCCAGTAAGTTTGTGTGTGTGTTTTTGACACTGTTAACATGAACTGTCGTAATGCCTGGAGCTCCTCTATCAATAATGAACAATAGGCTTTTTTCTAAAAAATTTTCTTTGATGGGTCTACAAGATGGTGACATCTTTTTTATAACTTTGTTCATTAAACAATCACATCACAGTCCCCCACACTAAATGGAAACTTGTGTCATGTCACAGCCTTCCAGAACAGCCGATTTTATTTCCTGTCAGCTCTCTACTGTCACTAATGATTTAGTAAAAAAATACAGCTATGTGGTATAAGTGAGGTGCCCTTGAAAAGGCACTTCTTACATACTAGATCCCACAGAGCTGTCAGGGTTGATGACACAAAGAGGAAATCAAGCCGATCCTGAGTACAAATGTGCAGTGTGTCGCCTACAATTTTAAACTCCCATCAAAGCAAACACGTGCTTTTTTTTTTTTTACAATGACGATACAAACACCAACTCCTCATCCATTCAGACGTTGATGATAGTGTGCACCTCCGCACAGCTCTGTTCCAAAATGAATATACAATACGTCAGCCTGTGTGTCATTACCTTGACAGCTTCATCTATACACGTCCGGGGACTAGCTTTTATTTTGAGTTTTCTTTCAGTCACACATCTAGTCTCACGGCTATTCATCTAACAGATTGAAGCCTTGCTGTTTTCTCATGCACTCTCACTTTCTGTGCATTGTCAGGTCTGAAATGAAGTCCATTCTTCCCATGCTGTGATTGAAATTTGTTCACTGACAAAAAAGATCCCAAAAATGTACAAGCTTTTTATGACTTTAATTTTACAATTTTTTGCAATTTATTATGTTTTTATTTATGGAACAAGGTTTATAGATGCGTCATGGTGCCAATTTTAAAAGTGATTTCTATGAAACAGTATGCATGTACTGTACTTCCACAGTTGACAATGACAATGGTAGTGTAGATTTTATATGCATTCACCATTCAAGTATTCAAATAGTTTACAATTACATCATTCAGGTATATTAAGTGTACTGTATTCAGACACAGAACAGATAAATGTACCCTGTTTCATATTAGGTTAGGTATTACAACTACTATCTTTCTTTTTTAGGGAGGCGATGGGAAACAGATATATAAATATATCATATATCAAATCTTTGCTCAAAAAGTAAAAGTATAAAAAACAGAACTACAACAGCTTCAGGAAACTTGAAGTGCTTTTTAATTGCACAAAATCCTTTTTGCGTGCAATTATGCGATTTAAAGATTAAACATGCACATTTGGAGCCATGTGGAACAATGAGTGTGCATAGGCTGATACACTTGAGAGCAGAAATGGATATCATGCATTTTGCATGATATCCATGTACATTTTCATCCTGATTCGAACCAATTTTTAAAAAACCTAAGAAACATTTTGGGGATGTTGTCCTACTGACAAAGCACTTTCCACAGAAAAAGTTCTCCTTCTGAAAGTTGATTCAATGTTGTGTTCCGTTACTAACAGCGTGTTTGAGAGTTTATGTCATCCAGAGTCTAGCTTTTGACTGTTAAGTATTTAACCCAGGTCCAGGGGAAGTACTTTTTTTCCCATGGATGACTTTAATAGTGAAATCAATCTCCTCTCAACAGAAAGGAGTGGGGTTTGTCACTGTTCCTGCCTCCCGCCGTGCTGTCCAGCATGAAGGAGAAAAACATCAAGAAAGCTCTGACGCACATCCTCAAGACCAACCAGAACCTCGTGCCTCCAGGGAAAAAAGTAACCAGCTCCCTTCGTCTTTCTTTGCCCTTGTTAATAAACTTCTGACACACACACATATGCACACAAACACACTCTCTCTGTTTTCTGATGCAATATCCTAAAATAGCATCACTGCCATGCTCAACCTTGTAAAGGTTCTCACCCTTGTCAACCTAGGGCCCTTTGTTGAGCTAGACCTTGAATGCTAATGTGAATAATAAGCAATATGCATTTTCAAACTGTGTGCATAATAAGATATTCATATTCACACACATGTCTCAGTCAGCGGCCGCTGACGCAACTACAGTTGAACTTTTTTGCTCTTTGTGAAACAGTTATGACTATACAAGCAGGTGTTGGTCCGCTCATTCTCAAACACCCGCTTTAACTTTGACACGAACAAATCAGCAGCAACGCATGTCAAAACAATTAACAACAGTGCAACAGTTTCAACTTTAGCAAGTCATTTCCTTTCAGCTGTCATGCAAATGATGTTCCCGAAAAAGTGAGTAGCACTTAAAGCAGAAAATTAGAATTCTTTTAGAGAAGACACAAATTCTTCCAAAGTGAATTATAAGTGCTTTTGCCAAAAAGTACACTGAAAAGCGTGTTCATGTTCTGCCGACAACACTACACTACTCCTGCTGTAGTTAAATGTGCAATACTTATAGTTGATCTATGGACTGACATTTGGAAACACACTGGTTAACCACGCTGTTGCACTGGCTGACATGTTCCTTCATTGTGATGAATATGGGCACTGTAGTTTATTTTAAGTCCAACTAAAAGCGTCATTACATTTAAATTATGTCCCTCTTCAGTTTTCCATCGTATAACTGATGAATGTGACCTGACATCCATCACAAAATCCTTACGCACTGTATGGATAAATCAGATTTGTTCCTTTATATATAATATATATTAGTGCTGGCCCCAGTTTGTGACTCCCATATGTCACCATTACATTTGAGTCAGAGAGACAAGCATCTAATTCTCCTGTGATCAACCAGCGATCTTTGGAAAAAAACAGAAGGTTGTTCAAAAACACTTACCTCTATTCTGAGTTTTATCTTCATTTCCAGAATCCTTAAATACTCTTCTAACCATCCGGAGGAAAAAATATGTCATCTGCTGCACAATGAAAAAACTTTTAATCTGTTTCCCAAATTGTGACTGTATTTTCTAATCCAGGTAGCTGGAAATGACATATTTCCTGGCTCTTTTTGTGAAACAGAAGCAAAATATTAACAAATGATTGTGTATGAAAATATTAAATATTGAAAAGAAACATCAATTTATACCAATATAACTGATTCAATCTCAGCTCATGCTGCACAATTTGAGCAAGGAGATTTGTCATTTTTGGCTACCATCTTTGTTTGGATTAGAAAAAAGAATGCAACTTGGAAAACAGGTGAAAAATATATTTGTATCACGCAACAGACAGAATTGTCTTTTCATCTAGATGGTTACCAGAGTATTTGAAGATTCTGGAAATACAGAACAGCATTAAGTGGGGCTATATAAGGGTTACATTTCAACCCAACCCAGTAAATGTTTGTATGTTAATCTGGACACAAGAGAGTATTTTCATAGTATGTAGCATAGTGTGACTAGTTAACAAATACAAGCAGGCAAATTAGCATTGTTCTATATCCAACATATCTATCTAATACAGCTTCATCCAATTTATTTGCAGAACAGAGTTTACCCAGCTTTTCAGTCATGCAGTCACAGGCATAATGCACTGCATATATGTGTACAATGTCTATAAAATGTCAGTCAAAGCAGAAGGATATTGATCTCTCCGAGCCTGTGCAGTATGTTGTGCTGGCTAATGATTTGTATTCACAGTGGCAGTTGATATCCATTCTATCCATTAGGGAGAAATACAGCCAAGCAGCACCAGTGAACTGATGTGCAATTCAAATGTTGACGCTCCAAATCAGCTTTCTCATTACGGTCTTAAAGTTATCACTCAGCCTTCATCAAAAGAGGCTGCTTGCTCAGTTTTGTGCAAAGGCTGCGGTTAAGGCTGAGCAAGAATTTCATAAAAAAAATAAATAAATAAAAATTACTTTTTCATGAAGATGTCTGGTTTTAACCAGCAAGGTCAGACACTCCATTAACCTTTTGTTTATAATGGCAAGGTAAGATATTACTGGAGTATACTGTGGACTAGGCATATTCTTAAATTCACACGTAAGCACCACATCATAGCAATGTACAGTAGATAGAGTAGCATGCAGGTCTGGTGACACATAACTGCAATCGTTTTTATTCAACTGCTCTTACATTACCAATGTACAGACATTCAAAAAAGAACCATATGTATCTTTTTTTACAACATGCAAATTGCATATAAAAAGAAACAAAAAAAAGAAATGCAAAAAAACAATGTAAATTAAAAAAAAACATAATCTGCTTTTTATAGAAGTGAATATATAAAACTTGTCAGGTCATGCATATATACAGTACATGTCTCATTGCAGTGGAAGCCTCAGCCATGTGCTTTGAATTTTGAAAGGCCCATAGACCTAAAGTGGCCATACTGAGGGATCCACATATCCACGTAAGCAAGCCATAAAGACTACTGCAGTGGAGCGGCTCCTTAGATTTGGATCAGATTTAAATGATAGGGGATATGCAGTAATGGAAAATCAGTGGTCCAGATAAAAGAGTGCTTTACATCCTGGGATTCATTAGAAGACAAATGCATCTGTTCAGGTTGAAATGAATTTTGTATGCTTACTAATGTATCACTTTTCCCTGTCCAGCTGACTGCATTGCAGGCCAAGGTGCATTACCTGAGGTACCTCAGTGAACTCAGACTCTATGGAGGGAGGGAGTTCAAATCAATACTTTTGGTAAGGCCATTAGTTCTGGAAAGGATTTGTTAAAGTTTGAGAACAAACTTGAGTTTAGAACTGCATCTCTGTCGTTGCGAAAACCTTTTAGGATAAAAGTTCGACATAATTGATTGGTTTTTGAATTGCTTTTAACTGTCCTATTCATACACACTACTTTCTGTAGCAAGGGGAGAAACAGACAGAGGTGACACTGTTAGTGGGCCCTCGTTATGGCATCAGTCATGTCATCAACACCCGGACCAACCTGGTGGCCCTATTGGCTGACTTCAGCCATGTCAACCGCATCGAGATCCTCACTGAGGATGAGACCAATGTCCGACTGGAGCTGCATGTTCTTGATGTCAGGGTGAGCTCAGTTCTGCCTGCAAACAGAAGTACCAGCAAACAGTATTTTGTCCTACACAAATTATAGCATCTGCTGTCTATCCTTTCCTTTTTTTTCTTGTTCTGCCCCCTTCCACCATTTCTTTCTTCCCCCATCTGTTTTATTTTACAGCCCATCACACTGATCATGGAGTCGAGTGATGCAATGAATCTGGCCTGTCTAACAGCAGGCTACTATCGCCTCCTAGTGGACTCAAGGAGATCTATCTTCAGCATGGCCCACTGCAATAGCACTGGAGGGGATGACAATAGTGAGTTATTAACATGTGTGCACATATGTGTGTGTCGTCAAGATAGTATGGATAAAAAAAAAAATGAATGAAAGCCCCAGATCTTATGCTATTGTTTTTTACAAAAATTGAATCTTCAAAGCCTCTGTGCAAGATCATATACCAGATTCTATCCATAATTACAATTTTAAAAAGTCAAATTCATTTGTGATGCAAATGTTGAAGAGACAAAACGTATGATCTTTGACCTGGCAGAAAGCTCCATAAAAAAACATTAAAAATTGAGAAGTTGATGAACACTCTCGCTCTGACACATTTTAGAAGAAAAAGACTTAAGGCTAGATTAAATGACTTAAATATTAATGTTTTACAGTGCACCATAAAACCGCCAATGTCTTGAAGAGAGTACTCAAAAGTCTAGTGAGGAGGAGGCAATTCCTTTAAAATTTAATCAACATAAAATATAAAACAAAAAAAGTAATAAAACTATGTATTGCTGCTGTCTGCAGGTCAGGATCGTGTCCTGGAGTGGCCATACAGCACATCTTTGGGGGACAACGAGGAGCCATCACCCAGCCAGAGAGAGGTCTATAACAGGGACTCTGAATATTCAGACAATGTTCAGAGAGAAAACAGCATCTCTCCTTACTTCCATGAACCCCAAAACCCTGACAGAGACCTTGGGACACGGAGAAGTCCTTTGCCCCCTCCTCTTCCCCCCGCTACCAGACACAAATCTCAAGACTCACCTCGGAGCGCCAAAGTGTCATTTATTTTCGGAGGAGACCCACCTTTGAACAAGACTAAGAACTTAGGCTATGAAAGACTTTTAGAGAGCCCTGAGGTACCTGAACACAGACCGCTCTACTTGCACAACAATACAGACTTCCGGTCACAGGATAGGGTGCCATTTCAATTCAGTGGTCTGACACATGTCTATAGTAACATTATAAGTGAGGAAGGTGGTGAGGAGCCACTGCTAAGAGATCTTTTTTATCGTGACACAACGGATGATGCAGAGGACGACGACGATGCTTCATGCGAAGAAGACTCTACTGGGGGGACACCAGTGGGTGATGACAGAGGAGGTGGAGATGAAAACTGCGGTAACCAAGGAGGAGGGTTAGCCACGGCAGCCGGCAAAGCTACCTTCCTCACGCTTTCTGGTTCTACTGATGACATCATTGATCTGACATCACTGCCTCCTCCTGAGGGAGACGACGGCGTTGACGATGACGAAGAAGACACACTGCTGCAGACGCTCAATCTTGCAATCGCAGCTCCACCGCCAGGCTTTCGGGACAGTTCAGATGAGGACGCAGCACCCGAGGGAAGGCCGCTAAGCACACGCGACAATGATGATATACCGGTATCGTTAATTGATGCCATTCCAACACGTGGAGAGGGAGAAAGTAGCAGGGGAGGGGAGAGAAGGCTGGAAAATGCAGTCATGCACACTCTACAGGCACTTGAGTCTCTGTCTGTATCTGAACAGAGGCCTCCCCCTCCACCACCCAACAGTAACAATCCAGGTCTGTTGAATACTAATGCAAGCGCAGTAATGTTTGATCGCCATTATTCATGTATTTTGTTTATAAGTGGTTTTCTGAGATTTTTACTCAGATTCCTGCATAACCTACCCCAAATAAATCCTGTGTCTCAGTCTATGATGTTTGATTCTCTAATTTAATATCATTTAGACCACTAAATGATTTAATTTGTGTTCATTTTATCAAAGCTATCATTTGCTCTTTTTATCCTGAGTTTTTTTCCTCTAATGGGTTTCCCTCTCTACCATTTAGCTTTAATTCTCTGTAACCTCTTGCCCCCTTGAGTTAGTAAACTATCAAAACACATCCACCTGAACAAAAAACATTTGAATAATGTGCCCTTTCATATATATGTTGTCATAGCCCTGTGTAATATTTAAAACAGTGCACATTTAAAAGCAATTATCTTTTACTTGAATGACCCATATTTTACTTCTTATCTTCTAGGTGTTTACACATCTCGAGGCTTTAGTCCAGAGTCTTCCTCAGATTCTGGCAACGAGACCAACTCCTCAGAGATGACCGAAATCTCTGAACTGGCTGCTACTCACAGGCTCAGCGAGAGTCACATGCGTCTTTTGGTGGCCACAAGGGAGGGATACCAACCTTTACTTGAGGAAAAAACAGAATTCCCCGTCTCACCTAGTACAGCAGGAACGATACAGAAGAAACCCCGTAGTCCAACACGCCACCTTCAGCCTCCAGCAGTTCCTCCGAGACAGAGCCCCCTTTTGGACACAGCATCATCAGGGCCAGACAGCTTGGAGGTGAGGTCCCATACTAACCTCTCCTCCACTCTCCAGCGCCCAAGTTCCACCACACCAGGAGGCAAGCATCACAAAAAGTCTGCAGACTCCAGTGGGAAATATAACACCTTCAGCACAAGGGAAGGACATAGAGGTGAGAGTGGTGGCAGCAGCAGCCATCTTGACTTAAGTCAGCGCACTTCATTCTGTGAGCGAGGGGAAAGTCAAAGAAGTGTTGGGGTGAACAGCCTCCCCCGTGACCATCACAGAATTCCCCGCCCTGCTTCCTCCACCTCTGATCGCCTGTTAGACGTTGTCAACATGGGGGAGTGTGGTACAGATAATGGAGCTACGGCTGTTGAACAAGATGAACATCTAGTTGTAGCATCGTTGCTGTCCCCAACCAAAAAATCTAAATCAGGGGGGTCTGACCAAGGATCAGACATACAAAGTGACCATCAGCCGATTTCAAGACAGCAGAGTGTTGCACGGTTGTGTGAGTACCATCTAGCAAAAAGGATTTCAAATTTGCAAGGAGAAGCCCACAGTTCACTACAGGGATCTCTGTGCTCATCTCTGGATGCTGGTGGCAGCACAAACAGTAGTGCCTGTGCCACCCCAACTGACTCACCACTTGGCCCTGGCATGAATGAATCAAAACACCACCATATGCAAAGGCACCCGCTTTCTAGTTCCTCCTCCTCATTACTCAGGGTGCTAAACTATGAAGATAGCAAACCTGGAATTCCCCACAGCATCCCTGGCCAGAGCACTCAGGGAAAAGACCTTCACCCTCATGCAGACCCTGCCCTCCTTCGGAAAATGCTGCCCAACATTCACCCTCCTGCTGCCGGGGCTGAACCAGTCCGTCCCTCCTCAGCCACACCGTCTAAGCATAAAGAGACCACAGGTACTGGAAGCAAGAGGCCCTACAATGATCTGCATGCTAAACAACAGGCCTGTTTTAAAGGGCTGAACCAGAAAGAAGGCAGTGAGGCCTACAGACAACTGATAAACTATCTAACAGTCAGCCAGATGCATCAGGGAGGAAAGCTGCACAGTGCAGGCATGGGAGGGGCAGTGAAAAAGGACACTAGACGCTATATCACTAGCAACCCTCAGCTTGTTGAAATGGTTAAGAATAGGGGGAACACAATTGCTCGCTGCCCTTGTATGCCCTCCTCCATATCATCCCCATTCCTCAGCCCAAATTTAGTAACCCCTAATACAGCCACCATGCAGATGGCAAATAAAAATCCACGGTCATACCATTCTGCCACACTTCCTGCCAAACTCAAGAGAAGTCCTGATATGCATGCTCAGAGACCAAATGACTGTCTAGATTTGAGGCCAGCTTCAGCTGAGAGGAGAAGCTCCTTTTCTGGCCTGGAAAGTGAGCTAGAGAGGAGTGGTATGGACCCAGAACACTTCCTGTCACTGTATAAGAGAGATGGCTGTATTAGCCGTGATGGGGGATTCATCACAGGTGTAAACCGCGAGGGTGGGGGTACTGCTAACCGCCCTCCACCTCGGTCAAGAAGCCAACCTGCAGGCAACACTGATGACTGGTTCAAATCAGACCCAAGGGCAAAACATGCAGTTCGTCAGACTCCTCATTCTCGTCCTAATGATTCTCTTTGTTTCTCTGCTGCCCCCAGTGTAAGTTGTCAACGAGACCTCAACCCCATCTCACTAGGAAGGGGAGACCACCCCTCAGCTTTTATCAGGCAGGCATCTACTGGGGCTAGAGCTTGCATTACATCCCCAACTCCCAACACACAATCTCCACCTCCTCCACCACCTCCCCCACCACCTCCTCCTCCTCCTCCTTTGTCTCTACCCACACAAGCCAACACTAGCTCCAGCAACTCAGGATGCCCACTGGATTCCATCCATTCCATCCAGTCCCGGCAAAATCAGAACCACATTCATGCTGTTACCCCGACCTTGCCACAGACGGATCCCTTCAGCAATAATCTGCAAAGGGGCCGGGAGCTCAAACGCAGCACTAGCAATGTGACTGCCAGTTCTGGTAGTGTGGAAGTTCTCTTTGATAAGCCCACCCGAAGCCGGAGCCAGCAGCCCTTGTCACCATCTGTGCCCCAGCAAGGTGAGACCAAAGTCCAGCGGAGGCCAACAAGGAAGCGGCTCTCCAAGAGCTACTCCCAAGGCTCTGTATCTTCCCACGCCACATGCTGGTCTACAGGTAGTAGGATAGACAGTAGAAGGGCATCTGTTGCATTTCCTTTACAGAAAGATGCCAAACACATGAAGGGCTCTCAAAAATTGGATACCAGTCCCTGGAGATGCAATGGGCCTTTTAGCTACTGTTTCTTTAAACGTAAGAGTGAAGGCGAAGAGGATGAGATTGAGTGGGAGAGGCCCAGACGAAGCCGTGGTGGGAATGATATTGATAACGACAGTATTGCTGCATCGGCTATTTTCCCTTGTGGCTCAGCAGTGGATGCAGCCGGGGAACAGCTATATGGTGAGGTACTCAATAACATGAGCTTTAGTGACCGTCTGGCCCGAATCAATGCACTCAAGGACCGCATGTACGGCTTCCCTTCCGGCTTCACAGATGTCCGCCGTGATGCCAGTGAGCTCATTGCGCTGGTGAGATCCAGCGTAGGTCGCTGCGATCGTGGAGCCCAGATGCCTATCCATGATGTATCCCAGTACAAGCAGCTCCTCTCTGTTGAGTCGAAAGAATTAGGCCGGGCATGCCGGAGGATGGCACAGGCGCACAGTAGTCCTGAAGAGATGCTTCTGGCTGTAACTTGCAGCTTCCAGGTGCTATGTTGTCTCTGCGAAGCTTGTATGTGTCTGGTTAAGGGGCTTGGTCTCTCAGCCTCACACCAACAGAGAGAGGTTGTGGCGAAGGTCGACGAGGTCGTCATGAACTATATCTGTTTACTCAAAGCGGCTGAGGCTGCCACCGTGGGAGCACCAGGGGAGCACAGCGTGAAAGCCCTGGTCCGCCACTCCAGTACCATGTCGGCCATTGCTAACGCACTCACCCGCTCCCTTAAAACGCTGCTTAGCAAGTAGAGGCTACTCCTTTTGCTTTCTAGTGTGGCCTACGCAGTCAGTAGAAGTCTGTCTTTAAGCATCTTGTTATTTTTGAGGCTGCTGGAAGAGTCATATATTTTTCTTATAAGGTCTAGACAATCTCAATATCAGAATCACTAAAGTGTAAGACTTGTTGCCGTTAGACTTAACATCGAACTTACATTACACTCCAACTGAAAAGATGAGTAAGATGCTGAAAAGCAGTCCTCACTGACTTCACTTGCTTTTTCTGATGACAATATTGTAACGTATATTTACAAAGCCATACTGTCACAGACCTTTGTAATATGATATACTGTATACCTAATAGATATCCTTTTACCTGTGCATTATGTAACTTATTTAAAAAATGTATATAATGTACATAAATACAATATTATTTATTTGATGTAGCAGTTTCAAGAAGCCATGGAGTATACAGCTTAATTTGCTCTATATTGCACAGGGCTGGAGTGAATTCACTTTCGATCAGTTCATAAAGTGCAGTTTTACTACAGATATTTATAATTGTTACTATAATAATTTAACTGTAGAAATGTAACAAAACATGTGTCACTTTGAGTCCAGTGAAGAAATTGTTGCTATCATTGTATTCACATGCTAAATATTCAATTGTAATTCTGAATGACTGTAAAAGTAAACTGATTTCAACCCTGTTGCATTAAAATGCAGTTTACTTGCAAGATGGGAGGAACATTTGTTCGAAATGTTGAAAACACAGGGACACTAAAATTGCACTGCATTTACCACTGCTTCATATTTTACCACCTAGATTTTTTCAGATAAGATTAATAAGCAGTATATAATAAAGAGTTACCCGAAAACTAAATATATAATACTATTACTATAATTCTATATCAAAAATTTAAAAATATTTTGAATTTCTGAAAGAGTATTTCAGACTGACCATTGTATAAATTATATCTAATTATTTTTACGTTTTTGTGTTTTATTATCATCTGTTTTGGAATAAGTTCTGTGCTTGAAATTATTTATTATTCCACACTATGTATCAAAATGCAGTTATGTCTCTTGACAAGAAATTAAATTCCCATTTTTTTTTCGATAATCCACAAACCCATTAAAAAATATTTTACAGATATGTTTTGTCTCTTTCCATGTGTCTTTTGGTTTGAATCCTGTCCTGAATGTCTGTTCTAATGTCACTTTCATAATACTGTCTGTCAACAGTTGATATTGCAGTCTGCAGTCATACTCCTGGCACACAGTGCATTGTGAAAGTATGTTGACTATGCTTTATGAGATTAAAATATGATTACAATCTAAGTATGCTATATAATGTTGCAGAAACATGCATTTTAATCATTTCCATACAAACACTCTTAATTAGGCCGTACATATTAAAACATATGATACACTGTGAATGCTGCCATCTGCTTTTCAAACTGAATGCAACATGCACATACTGTATATTTGAACAATGTCTTTCTTTTGTCATATTTGAATCTACTGCCAGATGTTTGTTTATTACATACTACATACAGGATGCACCCACAGTACAGAGGATGCTTCAAGGTCCCCATTTACAGTACTTTTGACTAGTTCAAAGGTCCATGACTCCTGAAAGACTGCATATGGCACTAGATGCCCTCTTCATGGCCTACTTGTGTGTAAGTTTCAGTTCTCAGAAGATATTATAAAGGACATAACTGTAGTATTTCATTGCATCATTCACAACTTTTGGTCAATGAGGATGTGTGCTCAAAATTAATTTATGACACAATCTTTTCGCTCCTGTGCAAAGACCTGAGAATCCAGGTTCGTTGTCAAGCATCACTCAGAAGTGGCATGCAGTGGCTGAGCTGCAAACAAAAACAACAACAAAAAACACACAGGTAAGTGTGATGCTTGTATAAAAATAACATAATATATGTTTTAATTTTGGTTTTAGCAGCGGTGACAGTTCTTACCCATTCAAACCAGCTATTCTTTGACAGGGGCCAGTTGAATTAACTCTTAAACTTAGCCAAGTATATAAAGTACGACAATATGTATTTTTACAAAGTTAACAACTTCAAATTAGTCATACCATTCAATTGTGGCTTGCACATGTTTCTTATGGATTTTGTTAGCATACGAAAATAGACAGTGTACAGCACCACATGCTGATGCAGCATCAAGATTGTGACGGGAGTGGAAGGGAGAATATGGAGGCTTCATATATATATATATACATTAAGAAAAAAATAACTTCCCCTCTCCATGGCAAGTGAAGAAGTAGGCCTATATCAGGGTAACATAAAGAAGATTTGAGAGTGTATAGTGTGTGTGGCTGTGGTAGTGTCTCCATGCCGTGATTATTTCCCTATTGTGCGGAGGAGATGTTGGGGCACACAGTGGCCACCTCAACAACAAGTATACAACAAGTTTACAGCACCTTGTGTATACAGCTTGAGACAATAATCACAAACAGGCCAGGGCGACAAAAGGTTGCAATAAAAAAAGAAATAAAAAGTTAAATAAACATCTTATAAAGCTTACAGTGGTTATACGTTTTAACAGCTTTTTTTTGTTATGTATATTTTGATACTTATGAAATGTATTATTTAATATGGACAGTCAGCTCTGAAAACTGGCTTTTTGCTTAAGAATTTGGATTTGTGAATATAAATTTTGGTTAATATAATAAACAAAGTAATCAAATAGAACTGCCAACAGATCCCTGACATATCCAGTGAATCCAAACAAAACATTTCTTCCAAAGTAATAAAAAGGGAGAGTGGATACAATAAATCGTGACAATTTACTCCACAATTGTTTTGATTATAGGCCACAGGCCACAGCGCTTCTCTGTGCTCGCCACAAAGCACAGCGGCCACCTCGTTTGCATATTGGGCGCCTGTTTGTACGTAGGCAGTGACGTCTACCAATCAGGTGGACCCATGCAAGCAAGCCACGCCCGCGCGGCAACTAGTGTCGCGCGCCTCATCAGCATTGTGCAGACAAAAGTTGTTACTTTATCTCTACCTCCGCTTCGGCAGGCTTCACAAGAGCGGAGACGTTTTGTTGTGCTGACTTTATTTCAAGCAATTTTGTCTTTTTAGTGGATAGAAACGAGCACGAAAACTACAGTGGTTGTTTTGAAGAAAAGCTCCTGAACGCCGAGTTCCCTACTAACCGTGGAGAAGTTATTGTCGTGCACCCAGTGGGGTTTAAAGTTCAGCTAACAGTAGCGTCGCTAGCAAGGAGTTAGCGCCATAAAATTAGCTGGTTAGTTTAGTCACAATGGCAGCTGTGTGTCAGCCACGACGTGCCTTGGTGGAAATACCAGCTCCACAGCCCAAAATTGCAGGTAAGTCTGAAACATGACAACTGTCTACTTTGGCTGCGACAATTGCTGTGACTTACTTTCTTTGTAAGAAGGCGCCACTTCGCTATCATGCTAACAACAGTTGTTTGAGGGGGGGTTCACAGTTGGTTAGCCGTTAAGTTATTGTTGTTGACGGCGTGTGTCAATTTTAGTTAAAATGCATCTCCTGGGGTGCTTGGAGCAAACAATACTGTAGAAAACACAAGTAAATGATATACAATTTTCCCTCTTCTTTCCTACAGCTCGTATGAGGAGGTCCTACCTAGAAATCCTAAGTGCCCGTCTGGCTCCGTCTCCACTTCCAAGAGGGAGAAACACTACTTCAAACACCAAGCGTGCGCAGTCCTGTAAGTACCACATAGAAACCATGGTCATTCAACCTGCAAAACCTACAAAAAATGTACAGCTGGTTTGTTGAGCAGACTTAATAGGAAGCAAAAAGAAACATTGCATGAGGGTAAAAATGCTGTGAGCCTCAGGAGTGGTGGTTTTCACTGTAGTGTGTCTTGTCAATCCGGTTTCCTCTACCATTCAATATTAGTCAACCTGACAGTCTACATCAATGAAAATAAATTCTTCAGAGTGGTAAAAACACATTTCTGAGGTAAATGCAATACTCCCATCAATAATTGGTTTCCCCCCTGTTTGCTGTGGTCTGTTATTGTCCTAATCATATCCTTTTTATTTTTCAGTGGATTTATCCATCAATGGGGTGTGGAGTGGGAGGATAGAGGAGCAGTGTGAGAAGATGGACGAGCACCACACCCCGCTCTCCAAACAGCAACTTGTACAGCTAATCAGATCCCTCATCTTAGTTGAACAGGTATTTTCATGTGACCATATTAATAAGATAAAATGTTGCCCATCTGAGGTGAATTTTCGTGCTCAAGATGTTCAGTGTACATGGCATACAATGTAACCTCAAATGTGGTGTGTTTCATTGTATCCCAGAGCCAAGAGCCCAGGATCCTGGCCTCCGACCTGAAGTATCTCCAGGACGACTTGCAATTAAAGAAGGCAAATGTTTACAGGTCCATACCCTACTCACGGTTTGGCTCCAACAGGGATGCTCACTGCTACAGAAAAGCATATCCTCACCTTGTGGCATTCAAAGTGAGTATCAGTGATATCTAACTTGTTTGTATAAATGATGACACTTTTGGAAACCTGCAGATTTAATTTCACTATAAAGTTCAATTCTCATTTGCAGGAAAGCACTAAAGTGTTTCATTTATACTTGTAAAGGGATTGTTGGCTCTCTGAGCACACCCCTGGTACTCTTTTCTAATTGAGCTTTCTTTTCTTCTTAAAAGGAATCTTTGTCACAGATATATATAAAAAAAAATGCTCCATAGGATACCTCTGTGTGGCTCTGTGAGCCAAATGTTTTACTGTGTCATCCTAATCCATCACCTCCTTATCCTCCCCCTCAGGTTTCATGTCAGGAGTGGGGCCAGGTTCTTTTGAGGAACAAAGAGTGGGACGCTGTGTTGGAGCACACACTGATGGCGTGGCGCTACACCAGCGAGTTGCCGCAGTGGGATACAGCAAACCATAACGCCCTCCGAGAACAGTGTTACAGCATTCTGGCATCTCACAGCCTCACTGCTCTCCAGCACTACTGCCCTGAACCAAACAGAGGACGCGAACTGCTCAGAAGGTAACACCTTAGTTTATGAAGGCATAGTCATAAAGTTGGTGTGTCAGTGTGCGCACTAATTACATATGCATTCTAATCAGATCAAGGTAATACTAGGCATTAAGGAAAATGTCATGTTAACACCTTAGTTTGTCATTGCTGGTGTAAGCACAACGTCATGTTCGAGTAATCCAAATGTTTTGGCAATATAAGTGCATAGTGTAATTTAATTCAGTGTTTTGACTTTATGCATACTGAAAGATCAGAGTGAACCAGATACTTGGTCGTGTTTTTGTACATAAATCAATCACTTCATTTTTTTTAGTGGCACTTTTAAGATGTTTCCTGACTGCTACTCACATCCTTCTGAACAATAACTTCATCCTTGAACAAAACAGGTCAACTCAAAGTACTGAGGAAATGAGGCTAATGCAAACCTTGCTGTGCTTGAATTACCTTAAAACTGTGTTAAGCATTTTTCACCACTATCTAGGGCAAGTAAGATCTCAGAACTCCTGAAGCCGTGATATACCAGATATAATATCGGTTACCACGTTTTTTGCTGACGTGTTGGCAACAGTTGTCTGCTTAAATATCCAGCTGAAGCATTGCAACATGGACATCCTACTGGAGTCCTGTCTTGCCATCTGTCAAATGTAAGTTCACTTACCTTTGAGCCCTTGGTTGGTCCACCAGTGCTTGAGGAAATTGGCTGGGTGTATTTGCCTTGCTAGTTGTTACATTTTCTTCACTGGGATGAATAAAAATATGTTTGTGTATAATGCTTATCAGCCATTCTCATTATTTTAGCAGCTAAAGTAAGATCCTGAGTATAGCCTTAAAAACAGTTGCATATGTGCTAAAGTGGTTGGTGTAGTAAACTTTGTAGCAAATAACCCAACTTCTTGATGAGTTATCATGAAGCCTAGTTGCTATCATATTCATTTGTTTATTATCACCTTACTGATGCCCGGTATTTTTAGTCATAGCTTTTGGCAATCAGTTCATCATCTCTAGATAACCTAAATGATGCATTGTTAGTTCTAGTAGAATTTAGTAAGTTTCTTGTTAAAACCTTCTCTGACTGATCACTCTCCTGTTTGTCTCTCTCTAGGTTGAAGATGGCTCAGTTGCACAGCCAGTCAATTGTACCCTGTATTCAGGAATTGCAGAGGATTATGGGATGTGCTGATGAATCCATGGACACAAAGTAATAAGAGAAACACTCCCAAACCAGCTGTCTACATCCTTACTGAGAAGGGTGCTTGGTGGCTTGTTTAGATGAGCTGAAGCATCTGTGTGTCGTCGTGGGCCAAAAAACAATTTTCATGGTAGTGTTAGTTTGAAAAACCACTACAGTATTCTTCCAAAGGGCAGGGTGGCAACAAAATGAACTAACTGCCAGTTAATGTAGAAAATGCAATAAAACCTCTTAATCACATTGCATTACTACACCAACTGGCAATTGTTTTGTTACGAGGAGTGTAACATTTTTTTGCCTGGCTCACCTCAGGGTGTATTCATGGCTGGATAATGTAACATTGTGTTCATATATTACCTACAGTAATAGTCTATTACAAAAATACGTTTCTTTTTAGAGCACCATTCACATTCTGAGAAATGTTGGGTTCACTTGGTGTGGGCAGCAAAATAATAAAAATGTATATTTTTTAGAACTTTGTATAGAAGAACCTTTGCATCGACCATTGAAATGTTAAAAGTATGAAATGGCCTTTATGTTTTATATGGGGGTGTGTGTGTGTATATGTACTGTTCACAATACTTGAAACTGGCCTTTGCTGTCTTGACTGTAGTTATGTTGCATATGTATGTCTTGTTTATAGAGTATTGTCTGTGTCACTGATTGCACTGTTGTTTGTCCTGAAAACTTGAAACATTTTGATAAAATAGACACCTAATTTAAATAAAGTTACTTTGTACTGCAGAGAAGCATGTTGATCTGTTGTGTGTTTTGGCCTCAGTATATTGTTGGTCCCTGTTCAATATACAGGGACATGTATGACTATATACAGTGTAAATAGTCATACATGTCAAACAGCTGTTTGTTTGTTTTTTTCCGTTGTAATGCACCAAACAGGAACTTAAAATCCCTTTCATCTCTAGCATTTACAGCAGACATCACATCTGCAACTCCCCCTTATGCAGATTTTATGTTTAAATTCAACATTTAAGGTATTAATGTATTGCTCTTATTGTCATGTAGTTGAAGTAAATGCTTAAATTTCATGGTTGCTGTTTGATATACACTAAATGTAAATATCAAACCAGTGACCATGAAACTACAATTTTACAGCATCTGTAATATATGCATATTACAGATGCTGTAAAATTGTAGTTTCTGCAGCATCTACTCCTGCAGATGTGCTGCTTTATCTTTTTTGTCTTAGTGCTGTATCCAAGTTCTTTCCAGGCATCTCATAGTGAATTAAAGTAAAAACACAGATCACCATAAGATCTTTTCATGAGTGGGAATTGAAGCACTACTGTTTTGGTTTTTTTGTAATACAATGGCAATAACTTAATATTCTTATTTTAGATAATCTTGTAGTTCAGTTTTTGTCTGAAGATGATTTGTAGGCTGTGGACGTTGACTCGCAGGATTGGATATTTGATTTGTCAACTTGAGTTAGCAAAGTACCTTGATTGGAGACTGCTGCTACTTAGACGTTCCATTGCAGTAGATAATAGGATTAATTGATCAATGGATTGATTATTTGCCTGTTCTGGCAGTGTGCAAGCTCTGCCCTTCAAGTTACCTTTGTATACCACTAGGTGGAGCCCACATTGCACCTTTCTCCCTTACCCAGTGTCACTGTCAGTGTCTCCACTGGAGGAACAGCTGTTGCCATGGCACTCTGTAGAGTGAATATTAAATATTTTTTAAATGCTATTTAGGGTTCAAGATAATGAATGGGAAGCTGATAGGGCGAGAAGCTGTTGGCTGACAAACAGACTTCCTGCAGTGCAATTTCTCTGTCAGGATTAAAGAAATTGCGCTAATATTACTTTTTTTTACTCATAAGGGGACATCTATAATGTCACTATTATCCTTTGGGGACTTGGATGTCCTATGATAGTATTTGGCAGTAATGTTTGTACACAATCCTTTTAAAAATCAGGATTAATAAAATATTTATCAACAGGGTATTGGATGGAGTTGATCATATTAATAAAACAGCCTATGGCAACTCAATATATGTAAATATGGCCAACCCACTCACATAGATATATGGTGTTAATTTGTAACCTGTAAATTGGAGATTAAATTGGAGAGCTCACGGTGGTTCAGACTCCCACACTTGAGCCCACATATGCTGGCCTACATCAAATCCCTCTGGAGTCTTTGTTGTTCCTCTCTGTCTCACTCTATCTTTTGTTGCCTCTCATTACAAAAAAAAATAATAATGAAAGAGGGAATAATACCACAGAGTGTTTGTCTAAACCGTCACAATAAATTAGCTTTCATAGCTTGCTCTTAGAGACACAATGTAGCAACATCCTAGAAATTTAATGACGGTAATGTCGAAATGTGTTCAGTAGTAGAACTTGAGGCTATTCCACATATGCTGAAAAGGCATGGCCTGGTTCTCACCTGAGATTAGTCCTCCAAGCAAATGGTTTTCAAAGTGGGATCCAGGGGATTCCCAGAGCGCTTTAGAGGGTACCAAGAGGTCCTTAGCAAAATCAGAAACCGAACTGAATGCACAAGGGTTAGTGTTTTGTAGTAAGCACTCTAGCATACTAATCTTTGCACTGTAGAAGAAACAACCCTTTAAAGAGGTCTGAGGCACACTGAAGTAGTGTAGAAGTTAAAATGCCTTTATTATGACATGGCTGCAAAGATAAAAAAAATATATCAATGCATTAAAGCTCCCCTGTGCCTAGGATGTTTTTTTCAAGGTTGCCTTCACCACAGCGCCAAGATCAGAGAGCTACCAGCTACAAAGACAGACCTCCCTGTTTGTTTGCCTCTCTGCGTAGCTGTTTCCCATTCATAGAGCAGTATATTCTGTATTTTACCTCAAGACTATAAACACCCCAAACAATGCTCCATTTAACTTATCCAAGATCAGCAATAGTTTATGTTCCCATTACATAATTTCACCAGAGGTTAACACAGGAGAGAATGTAAGAATACTTCACTCTTGGACTTGGTCATTGTCTCCCAAGTAACACCATAGCTAGTGATGCAGTTTTGTACTATGCCAAATGTAACCAAAGAATCATTCTCTGTACTGGCACAGATTCTTAATAGAAGAGGGTGTGAAACCTTATGTATGTCTATTTGTTAATCCTTTATATAGAAATGTTTGGAAGATACAAGAAGATGGCATTTAAAAGCTGACTTTAAACAGGGTAATTTATTGAGCCATGTTCTCAGTATGTATGTCTATATTACATCAGTGATGCAGGGCTATGTGTTTCTGTCCTAAAACACTCTTCTCTACCCATTATACTCTCTATAGCACATTGTCTTTTGTACTTTTCTAGATATCTGGTTAAACAAGGATGAGTTATGACATAGAGATATTGCTGCTACCAACAAATCATAATTTTTCAGTGTCAGTCCCTTAAAAATCAAAGCACAGCTTGTGCTCTCTAGACTATTTTTGCCAGTGTTTCACAACATTGAAAAATTAATCTTTGAAGAGGTAGAGTTATTTTACAATATAATGCAGCCACAAGGCATATTAGTTGATGAGATGGGAGGAGCTGTTGCTCCATTTTTGCTGTTGCTATTGGTTTTGGCTTGAATATTCAAACCAAAGCACAACATCACAGACATGTTCCATGTCAGGCAGGATGCAGCCTACGAAGGTATTACCTTGGGAGGATTTAGTAGGCCGAACCTGTGTCGTCTCCTCCCAAAAACACTCTTGATTCTGATAATGTATAGAAGTATGATGCTATACTTGGGGAATACTCTTTTAATTGCAAGTACCCATAAACATCCATTTATTTGTAACAGATGTGATGTTATGTCATGATGAACAACATATCCACACTGCTAACGACAAACTGTGAAGTTTAAACTTGTCTTCCACTGTCATGGCTTTTTCAGTGGTCCAGTTTATAGAGACTAACAACATCAGTCATTTTAGCAAATGTCTCAAGATGACATATGCTTACAGTCAACAAAGCCCTTTAGTGGCTGTAGGGTTAATGATATTGGACTTTGACAAAGGAGACCATTTTTCCGTTTCCTACCGACAGTCAACTCTTTCTTTTACCCATGACCACAATTGTACTTTTAACCCAAACCACAATTTTTCTGTAACTAGTTATAAATATGACATGGTCGCATGGTACTGATACCGAGGGTTCCAAAGAAAACAGCTATCATGTCCTCCAAATTCAGATGTGATGGATGGATTTGGGGGAATGAAACACGCCTTTTATTTTTTCGATTTTCAGTCATGAAATGTGCACTTTGATGGAGACAGCAACTGAATTGGAACACAACAAGTAACTTTGAATGTATTCTTAAGCAGCTGAAAAAAATGTAGGAAACCACAAGCTATAGAAGTAGATGAGGCACAGTGAAGGAAATTGGAAGTACCAAAAAAAGTAAGCTACGCCACTTCATCCTAAAATAACTCCCACAATGCCCTGGACATCACAGATGGATTGTGTTCCAGAGGACTCACCAATTCCCTCTCTTTAGAAAGTGAGTTTTACTTCGGTGGTTTTTAATTCTGGTCCTCAGGACGCAGAGCTGTGCTGCTTTTCATTCATCTTCAGCCATCTAATAAGGGGCTGATTTACACCTGGGATGCCAGGTGAGTGTAATTAACTGTAATTAACAAGCTGTGAAGATAGAAAACCAGCACTACTGAGTCCCAAGGAGTTACAGAAGGGACTCAGAGTGAGTGAACACAGTGACTGAATGTTTGTACATGACTTGAATAGTCTTACATAGCTAAATTCTCCTCATAGACATCTGTACTGACATTCAAACATATGTCGCTGCAGCTTGGCCAAACAGAACTGAAACGAAGTGAAAGAGCACTTTGATGCCATGTAGCTAGAATTACAATGATAGATCCAAAAGACCTCAGTAGGTACCGAGGACTCTGCTAAGAACAGCAAGGACAAAGCTTGCTGCTGCTTTACTGGAGATACCATTTACAGTCTTATATTTTTTAAGTTGAATAGTGTTATACAATAGTAGGCTCCTTCTAGAGGATAACCAGTGTCTTTGGTTTAAAATAGCAGAGCGGTGGGCTAGTTTTTCCTGTTATTTTATTTCCCAAATGACCACTTAGATATACTGCACACTTATAAGTAATCATATTTTGGCTTGAATTTCTTTCCATCTGTGACCTAGTAGCTCCCAGTACAATTATCACTTTGGAAAAGTATTAAATTCAAATATCCCCAGCCAATGCCTTTGGAGTATTCAGTTGGATTTGGTGAACATTCATTGCTGTCTAAAAAGGTTTAAACCAGCAGGGCTGTAGAATTTACAAAGGATGGTTTTGTGAGGTGCAACAAAAAATTAATGGTTGAAACAATTTACGCCCAATAGTGTGAGAGAGTCTGAACCCTGGTCCTACAAGCATTCATAAGCATTTTCCTAGGTCTAAATTAGTCAATATGCCTTTGTCACGGCGGACATTTTGACATGTCAAATAGGACAAGCACAGGTGAAATTAATCAAGTGAGCCATGGCTGCATTCTATTTAGATGTTCAGGGCTATGTTGTCCATGCTGACTCACTTGCTTTGCTTACTGAAACACCTTAATGGAATGCAGCCATTATTAATGTTATTAGTTACACCTGTGCCTTTCCTGCTATAAAAACATCTTTAAGGCAGTATTGCTGTACTCCAGTCAAGTCAAGTCAGTTTTATTTATATAGCACCAAATCACAACAGAAGTTATCTCAGGGCACTTTTCACATAGAGCAGGTCTAGACCACACTCTTTAATTTACAGAGAGAGACCCAACATTCCCCCATGAGCAAGCACTTTGTGACAGCAGCAAAGAAAAACTCTGTAACGGAAAGAAACCTTGAGCAGAATCAGGCTCTAAGTGGGTGGCCATCTGCCTTGACTGGTTGGGTTGAGGGAGAAAGAGGGAAAGGGAGAGGGGGGAGAGAGAGACACAGAGAAGCATGACAACAACAATAACAACAATAATAACAATAATAGAAATATGACTAATAATAATAGCGGTAGCAGTGGGCAAAAAATGACTAATATAATAGCAGCGGTGGGCATCAAGTTGGACTATGGGGACAGCAGGTCTCCTACGAGACAAGAAAGCACAAAACTACAGGGAGGATGCCAAGTTAGTAACATGCATTAATGGTACATGAATGTGTACAGATGGAGAGGGGGAGGATGAGAGAGGAGCTCAGTCCTATACTACAATTTTACAAAGTTACAATTTCATTTAGCAGATGGTTTTATGTTAAGCCATGTACATATGAGAGTTAATACAACACAAGCAAGGATCTAGTCAGGAGAGAACAACATGAGTAAGTGCCATAAAGTTAAGTTCAACTCTGATAGGACCTTGGTGCCAACAGGCAGTGCACAGAGTGTATAGAAGCAGATTTTTTCTTTTCCTACTACATTCGAAATAATGTACAAGAAACCAATAAATAAAAGTTCATTCTTGGCCTCTGAAATTGAGCAGAAACACAGTTTTATGTACTGTATTCTGACATTTTGTCACTTTCTATGTGTGACCACACTACATACTCAACTACTACTACTAATGTACTGTAGGTACTGAGAGCCGGAGTTGGGACCCAGGTTGTTGGGCTGTGAAAGGTCAACATTTAATTAAGTTACTGTAGAATCAACAATGTCTTGACTTTATACTTCTCATTAAAACAATAATTTTCTGGGATTGTAGTATATGGTCCAAATTTGAAAATTCACCTGCAATTGTAATCAGAGGCCTCTCCATCAACTGCACTTCACTGCACAACAGAACACTTAAACCAAACCTTTTTTTTTTTTTTTACCAGTATATCAGTTTTTCTTTCATTGTTGCTTGAATCTTTGGTGTCAAACTGTGCATGGCATGGATAAAACATCCCATTCATTGTCACATGGATAACCAGAGTAACCAGGCTAACTTGGCTACATGCATGGTAGCATGCTACCCGCTATTATAAGATTATTATAAGGTCTTATTATACATCCATGAGCATGCTACAGTTAAGTGGCGCACTGCCAAAATGTTCCAGGTGGAATTCAAGTGCTAGAATTATTGTTCCGCATGCTGGAATAAGTGGATTATCAAACTATTTTGATAGTAATTGTTTGGGTCAGGGAGCATACCAAACCGAAGGAAGTCATGTGCCGTACCGTGCATCCTGTAGTTTGGGTCAGATGTGAAGTTTTTTTAAAGAGACCACTGTGTTTTAAATTGTTTTTCTGGCATTTCTTCTTTTTAAGACCCTGCACAGAGGAAAGAGGCAGAAAAGATAGTGGACCATGAGGAATTACATGTATCAAAGGTCACAAGTCTTATTTGAACCTGTGGTCTGCACTTTTGTCTATGAATTACAGTGAGATTTTGCTGAAGGAATTAAGTAATTACGTTTGTTTATTACCCCAAAAAGGGTCATCATGTCACTCCATCTGTTCCATCTACCTCATGAAAATTAAGTGTCTGTGTTAACTTGCATGATATTTAAGGTGGATTCACTTTACTTGTCAAAGGACTGTGATATTTATGTGACTTGGACACTAAGCACATTAAAATGCTACTGACAAAGTGTCAGAATCATTCGGCAGAATGTGTTTCTGAGAGAATAAATGATCACGTAATGGTACTGTCAAAACTGACCATGTCAAGCTATTTTAGATAACTCTAAAATGTGTGGCTCTCGAATCCAGTCTCTCAACTGCAAATGTTCAAAATGCAGGTTGATTCTGTGTGCCCCTCAGGTCAATGGAAGCAGGTGCTCATGAATAAAAAGGAAGTTAAATATGCGTGAAGTTATTAATTACAAGCCAGATATTTTTACAAGGTGCTTCTGTTTTTTGGCTTTGCCAGTTGGGCATGGCTGTCAATACATTTCTTCTTCTTGTGCTTTTTTGCCGTCTTTCTTCCTCCCTTACCTTCTCTCTCCCAAGGTGGCCTTGGGGGCCCAGTTTCATGATGATGACAGACCTATAATGCAGAATGTCCCAATGCAAAACAGTGACAACAGTTGTCCCAAGTTTTCTGTTTTTATTCGGCGCATACAATTGTTATTGTTATTCATATTTTATTATGTTTGTTTATTTATATCCAACACTGGTCAGCAAGGAGCATTTGTTTTGTGCCCAGAGCCAAAATAAGATGAGAATGCAAATGCACCATGGCACATTCAAAACAGTCACATAAATGAATTAAAGGATTTGCTGGTTTTCTGTTGACCTTTATCAGCAAAGAGTCGCAAAGGCATCAACAAACATGGCGGCATTAACGTACCAATCCTCAACAAACTAAATTCATATGCATCTTTTTTGCATCGGTAATAACGTTTTGTGGTAAACATAATGCCAACCAGAAAGTTTCTTTTACACAGCTAGAGCTAAAGTCGGTCTACTAGCCACATATGGCTATAATAATAAAATTGAATAATTGTGACAGGCCTTATTTGCAAATAGGCACAATATAAACATTTTGTCTGATACACTGAAGACAAACATTATCTGGGTGACACTTGCAATTGACATATACAAAATAGTTTCATATATGTTATTTGTAGGAGCTGCAGGGGTCCACTGAGGTATCAGGGCTTGAAAATGTAAAAGTGTCATAATAGCCAATCTAATTGTTTTGGAGGGGTGCAATTCTAGCACTTGTTCCTGTGGAGGTTTGATGCGCTTGTTGTAAGTTTGTTTGACAACAATATGTATTGTGACTTTGCTAGCTCACTCGTGGCGCTCTCGTAAATCATTTAGCAACTGACAGAGTAGAGGAGGGAGGAGAAAATTTGAGTACTGGCAAGACAGTGGGTTTTGAATGTGGCTGGCACTCATCAACACACAATCAATCCTTGCAAGTGTATGATGGTAAACTGAGATGGCCTGAAAAATATCCTGATTATGGCCTAATTGGTGATGTCACCTTTAGATTTCTGATGACACATTTTGAATCATGACAATTGCTCAGTGGCGCATGAAGCCACAAAAGCTACTTCCCACTGTAAAGATATTACCCAGATGCATGCATACTGAACATGCTCTGTGGGTCCCATATGGGTCATTTCATGGGGGTTGTGACGCTTAAAAAAATATATTCACTGTTTTACAGCCACTCCTTTTCCCATGATTGTGTGAGGAAAAATGCTTTTTGGACCCCTTTTGGATCTGGAAGTTGTAATTACGCAGTTTGGCCACTATGTCAAATTGGCTTCCAAGCCTGGCACACTTCCTGGGGGCTTGGCCACAAGTACATAGCTTGAAGTCTGACAACGTGATCTTGCAATCTCGCTAATCTAGCTGGCTTGCAAGTAAAGAAGTTGGTTTGTGTTCCCATTGACTTCAATACATCATGGAAAGTGCAAACTGACATGTCACATTGTCTCATAAGATTTAGCCAGAGTGGTGGTTGCTTAATTATTCTTTTAAATTAAGTCATATATCTTTTTATCTTATTTTAAATAGAAAAAAAATTCGGAAAGTGCTTTTTAGATAAACATTGGCTATAAATAAAAAACATCATAGAAGACATGAAAAACATATCACATAGCTTAACACATCAAAATTCCCCCCTGAAATGCAGTATATTACCCAGAACATTGCTCTAATAGAGGCAGCTAGACAGGTGAGCACCTTGGGTTCACTGTGCTGTGGATGTGATGTGTATGTGTGTGAGTGAGTGAGTGAAAGGCAACAGAGATGGACAGTATAATGGTGGGTGGTGGGGTCTTAAAATGGTAGAGACAAGCTGCTGATCAGCCCCAAGGGGCCCTGTCCCAGGGTCATGGTGTCATTAGTACAGTCTGATTTGGTGGCAGACTCCGGCACAGCCGAGCAGCAGGGACAGCACTGCTGTTTTCATGGCTGAGTGGAAAGCGCTCGCGGCCAGTGCCTGTCCTCTTTGCCTCTTTCCAAGGCAATAATCTCCATCCAGCCAGGCAGTCAGAAGATTCTTCCCACTACCTTGGCTGCACAGCAAGATGCATGTTGAGAATACACACACCTTATTTTGACAAAGTTTATATTGTTTGAGAATGGCAAAGCAAAACTTTCAAAAGTTCTGAGCACAAAAATCAGCAGTTTTTGCCCTAGCCTACTTCAGTTAGGGTTCACTCAACACATAAGCAGGTTTGCAGCCCAAAGCTATATCAATTCTAAAAATGGTCAAAAGGCTTTCTTGTCAATTCTCAACAAGTACAAAGTGATACAAAGACAAATAGGTTTGCAAATAACTTAGTAGTGCACTACAGACTCCAGGAACAACACACTTGTAGTCTACTTGTGCTTTCCATCTCTCTCAGTCATAGTATTTTAAACTTAGATCATGAGTCACACTGATGGGTGTGACGACCCCTAGTTTCTTCTTGGGTTTGATCTGGTGTTGACCTGTATCTCTGCTTGTTCTGAAGGTAACTGATTAGCGTGAACTGGAACACCTGTGGCACCCAGTGTGTTCCTGTGTTATATAAGTTGTTACTGCGGTCTAATCACTCTCTGCTCCTCCCTATAGGCACCCCTTGTTCTGGTTTGGTTATGTTGTTTTAGTTCATCTTTATGCCTTGTTTTTCACCTTACAACACCCACATACACATCCTCCACTCATGCCCATCACATAACACTGACTCTACTGATTTCCACACTCCATGTGAAAGATCTGGAGTGAAAGCTAAATTATTGCCACAGAACCTGAACACAGAAGTGCTGATGGTGCTGAAAGTAGAACACAAAAGTAGAGAGCTGTCATGCTATAAAATTACACACCAGGCTGGGTGAAAAGATGATTATGGGCAATTATGCTGCAGCAAATGCCCTCTAATGGGAGACCTTCCGCATTTCAGAGTTTAGCTGGAATGGACACACAAATAGCAATACAGTTGAGCGGCTGCTGTGTTTGTTCATGACAAATGTGATACGTCACATGTGAATTCAATTACATATAAGTGGTTCTGTATGATGGGAACTATATATTATATAGCATAAAATAAGTACAAGACAGAGTAATTACATATGGACAGTGTTTTGTTTATTTCATGATAGAAGGACATGAAGGCAGCGCAATCCTCCAGTGAAATGATCTGTTTTGAC
The DNA here is from genome assembly GCF_963924715.1 of Thunnus thynnus. Lineage (NCBI taxonomy): Eukaryota > Metazoa > Chordata > Actinopteri > Scombriformes > Scombridae > Thunnus > Thunnus thynnus. The sequence goes on from NC_089540.1 coordinate 7,659,983, forward strand.
ATCACTGAACTCTTTCATTGTATAGTGAAAGTACAGTTACTCAGCTAGTGTGCTAGTAAAACTTTGGGGTATTCTTGTGCTTCACACAAGTACATCTATTTTATGATATTTTACTATAAAATATTGTAATTTTTACTCTACTACATTTATCTGACAGATAGTAACTTGTTACTTTGCAGATGAAGATGTTACATACACAACATATGATAAGTTTATAAAATATGATGCATTGTTTTAGAAGAAACTACACAACTATGTGTAAAATAGTTCGAATTACGTTTGGGATTGAAGTTAAAATCTTAACCAGCTACAATATTAATTAACATTTACTTATGGGGTACATTTACTACTTATTTATTAGTTACATTTTACTGATAATCCAACTTTATTCATTTAGTACATGACTACAATGAATTTGTTTTGGTGCAGATGTCAGTACAGCAAAAAAAAAAAAAAAGATTTGGTAATTTAAGATGAGAATTTAAAAAAAAAATACAATAGAATGAATTGTCCTGAGCCTTGCTAGTTTATCATACCCATACAAAGTTTAACTTTTATTGACTTCACTACCCTGACTTCACTATAGACACAAGGTACTGCTCGACTGCCACTTTGCTGCTGTCTCTGCTTGTTTTATTGTTTTAACAAGACCAGTATTACAATTTCATTAGTTTTTAAGTGGATTTTACTTACTTTACTTGTTGAATGTTCCTGGAGCTGCTGCAAGCTGCCTGATGTTAGCTGGTTCGCTGTCTCCAGGCCAAAAACATTGGGCTTGAGGAACCCACCCGGTCGTGTTGTGACCACAAAAGGACAATGATGGAGACCGCTGCAGAGATCTCCAGCATTAAGCTTGAACTTTCATCCATTGAAAGCCTCATCAATTACCTTCTCTAGCGACAGACTAAGCTGTAAGAGCAGCTAGCTGCTTTGCAGTCTACGCTTTTTCCCCCAGACTCACTGGTCATGGAGGTGGCCTTGCTGTGGCTCTTAAAAACATTTGAGCTGTCGCCTCATCTCAGTGGAGAAACCTCCTAGCTTTTAGCTTTGAAGTGAGAATGTTCAAAGTCAATTGTGATACCCCTGTCTGATGTATTGTTATTTATCGTCCCCCTAAACCCAATAGTATCTTCTCATTGATTGACTTTTAAACCCTGCCCCTTCAACTGTTTCGGCCTCCTCTGTTGACGATTGTGATAAGTTCTTAGCTTGTTTTGTTGAGAAGGTTAAGGGTATCAAAGCCTCTATAACCTACCTCATGTATAACTTCTCCAGACACCTCCCCTACATTGTTGAGTGAATTTACCCCTATGTTTCTGAATAATTTGCTCGATATTGTGTCACACATGCACTTATCCTCCTGTGGCCTTGACGCTCTACCCCCCAGATTTTTCAAAGGGGTATTAGAAGTCATTGCCTCCTGTCTTCTCTCTATTGTAAATGAGTCTCTGTCCTCTGGTTTGTTCCCAGACTATTTCAAACAAATCTGTATTCAGCTCCTTTTAAAGAAACCTGGCCTTGATCCAACACTCCCTCATAATTACAGACCAATCTCTAAATGACCCTTTGTTTCAAAAATCGTTGAAAAGGCTGTTGCTAAAAAAACTACTGGAAATAGTGGAAGCTAATGACGTTCTTGACCCATTTCAATCTGGTTTTTGCCAGCTGTATAGCACTGAAACTGCTCTGCTGAAAGTCACTGATGATATGCTTATAAATGCAGATTCAGGTCATCACTAAATTTTAGTATTGTTTGACTTGTCTGCCACCTTTGACACTATTGATCATACCATCCTGCTAGATAGACTAAAGCATTGGGTCGGCCTCAGATGGTTTTCCTCATATCTTACAGATATATCTGTAAGATATATCTCACATCTTTCAGTGTGGCTATTGATGATTTTGTCTCATCATTGGCTCTTATGTAATGTGGGGTCCCACAAGGTTCAATCCTTGGTCCCATTTTTTTCAGCTTGTATATGCTCCCCCTTGCTCATATTATTCATAAGTTTAAGATTGTTGCCTACTGCTGTTATGCGGATGACACCCAGCTCTCTGGGTCATTTAAATCTGATGAGCTAAAAAATCTAGATATTCTAAACTGTTGCCTCACTGCTGTCAAAGTTTGGATGTCACTGAAATTTTTACAGCTGAATACGGACAAAACAGAAATCTTGGTCATTGGCCCAGACCAAGTTTTTAAAGAGTATTAGTCCTCAGGCATTTAGCAGGGAATGTAAAACCATCTGCTAGAAATCTTGGTGTTGTGTTTGATTAAAATCTGAATTTTTAAGAAATTGGTTCAGTATTGTTTTTTACAATTCAGAAATATTGCCAAAATCAGTTCAACATTGCCTAAGAATGTCATAGAGCAAATCATCCATGCTTTTATCTCTTCCCGCCTGGATTACTGTAACTCCATATTTTCTCATTTTAACGAGTCTGCAATTACTTGACTTCAACTGGTTCAGAACATGGCAGTCAGGCATTTGACAAACACTTAACAAAGAAAGCATATTACCCCCATTCTGGCCCACTTACATTGGCTTCCTGTACGCTTCAGAATTCAGTTCAAGATCCTGATCACATTGAAAGCCCTCCATGGCACGACACCTTATATTTCTGAACTTATAACATAATACTCTGCACCAAGGTTACTCGGATCTTCTGACCAATTGTTGTTAAGTGTCCCACAGTTCAGGCTCAAAACAAAGGGGGACTACACCATAGAATCACCTCCCCCTCACTGTCAGGTCAGCGAAGTCTATACCACATTTTAAAAAACTTACTTTAAAAAACCCAATTGTATTGGCTGGCATTTTTATACGTTTGTTGCTCTGCAATACCTATTGGTTTTATTTGTCTGTTAATTTTGTTTTGTTTATATTGCTTTTATTGTTGAGTGTTTCCATTTCATAAATTGTATTTTTTACTTGCTGTTTTCATGCTGTGTACTGTTATGCATTTTTATTATCAACTGTGAAGCACTTTGGAACTGCTGTTTTGAAAAGTGTGATATAAATAAAGTTTACTTACTTACTGACTTGTTTTCTTGTACTGTAGGTCTCCACCTGCTCAGCCCTTTTGTCTCAGCCCTTTTGTTTTACTTAATTGTGTTTCCATGGTTTAGCCCCCCTGTGCCTTGATTTATTTCAGTTTTACTTTAGCCTATTTGTTTTGCTTCATTAATTTCCCTTTAGTTTATTCTTTTGTTTTACACTGGTCTTGTTTTGGGGTTGCCATTAGTTTCCTGTGGTAAATTTTTTATTGAACCAACTGGTAATTTTTGTTGTGTTAACCATTTTGTAGTTTTATTTTACTCTTGTCAGTTGAGCTGAGAGCTGGGTGGTTGGTGTGGCTTGTCACCCTTGGTGAGATCCCTGAATTGCATGGTTTGGTTTAAGCCACTGAAACACATGATTGATACTACGGTTTGCTATGTGTGTGTGTTACTGTGAGGCACATGCAGTGGTAATTAGATGGTTGCACCCCTGGGCACTCGAAGCATAGTTTACCTCTCCATTCAGCCTCATTCATTGTTATTTTTTTAAAATTTACAATTAAAGTGTGGAAAGTAAAGGAAACTTTTAACTATGTCATATTTTGATTGTAAACTTGACGTACTTTTGTGATTTAAAAAAATGCTTGCTTTTCTTCAGTAGCTTAATTTAGTAATTTTAACTATTAACCTTTACCCTTTTCCCTTTCAGCAGTTCTTTTTCTTTAATTTGCTAAATTAAACTCAATTTACCTTTCACATCTCATCACATTTTCTTCTATCAGTGAATGAGTGTGCCTTGTCTAATAGCGAACTTAAAGACATGTAAGATGTATAAAAATACTCTGCTTGGCATAATAATATGTCTGACATGGTTTGTTCACAAAAAAGTCCAGTTAACTTATTAAAATCCTTAAAATTACATCACCTACTTCTCCCTCATAAAAAAAAATCCAGAATCTATATGAATATGCAAATATTGTTCACTTCAAAAGTTAAACTGCTGGACACAAGATGTCTGCTACTTCACTGAAAAAGTCATCATCAGTGTATGTGCACTGGATGCTTCAAGTTTTCATATCACAGTTGTAAAAGTTGCATACTGGACCACAATTAGCTTCCAAACTAGCTGTGATTATGCAGCTAGGCCCACCTTTAAACTCAGATGTTTGATGAGCACAGAGAAACTTTCCAAACACAAAGATGGAAATGGCCACACTCTAAAAACATTAAACAACATAACCTTAATCATACTATAATCTCCTTTAGGACCACTGTATCCTTGCCTGTTACTGATGTTGTTGCAGATATTTGGAACTGCACAGTATCTCCCACACTCATTTGTAGGCAGTATGTAATTATAGACTTGGATGAGAGGCATGCGTATGATATTCTGATCAAGGTGTACCTGGCAAAACACAGTCATATCTTCATTAAAATGTGGAATAATTATGGCTAAGTGTTTTTTCAGTGCCGTCAGCAGTTGTCTGTATTGATAGGAATTAGTAACTCTGGTATTACAGCCATATAAGGCCATATTAAGTAGTCGTAAATGTATAAATTAAACAGCCATAGTAACAATATCTTTCAAAATAGTGTCAGTTTTTTGGGCTTTGTTGTTTTAAAGACATTCATCAAAGTTTTTCACATCATTTCATTTTGGAGGTTTACAACATAATTTGTTTGCCTTAATTGTTCATGATTCTGTTTTAAGTATGAGCCGATAAAACCTGACGTGTATTCAGAAAAACTGAATTTGTTTAGTAAAGTAACTTAAACTTAACAAAGAATTGTCCAAAACGTTGTGCAGTACCAGCAGTTACATGGAAGGTTTTGGGCCTGTAGGAACATAATATTAAATACATCTGTCTTGCTATTATGGAGATTTTTGGGTGGAATATCACAGAAATGAATGCTTTCTTTTATCAGCCCTCCACCCACCCCCAACAATTCACTCTGAGAACTCCTGTCAACTGTTTCTTCAAAGAGGCTACACAAACCAGACATTTATCACATAAAAAAGCACGGACATCTACTGATTTTCCACTCCCAACTGCACCTTTCATGTTTTCAAACGGATTGTGTGTTTCAGCCCTCCCTACATGCCAGTCTTCCTTCCCAGACAGGAAGTCATTACAGGGGCTCTCACCCCATCACAGATGGCCATTTAACACATCGCTGGCAACTGCAAATGAACCAGGAGTAGCAGCCGCTTGACTAGACCCGGCCGACTTTGCACAAATGCTTATCTCTCACTCACCTGCTGTGCTGGGATGGGAGGTGCACTTCAACCTTGGCTCGATGTTACTTTATTTATTTATGTCTATTTGTTTGTCACAGGGAGCACACACTTTAAATTCAGTTTTCGAGGATTTTGCGAGCTTGGAGTGGGATGTTGTTCTCTTTCTTTTTTCTGTATACCTTGCTGAACAAACACCATTTAGCATGGTTTCGAGGAAACTGGTGTAGCTGGGATTAGAACTTCTCTTTTGTTTATTTTCTGTTTTGGTTTCTTTTTGTTTTTTTCCTGTGAGGAGCAGGGGAAAGAGCTGATGCATAGCAGGCATTTTTCTTAAGTCTCCTTTTGCTGCCCCATCGAAATTTGTAATAGCCATATTTGCTCTGTCAAGCTGCCTTAGCCTTTTGATACGTTTGGAGCTCCATTGGTGATAAAACAGATAAAGCCGACCTGACAATTTAAAAATGAGAAAGCAATTGTGGCTGACACCCTAGAGACAGCCTTCGTCTCTCTCCTTCCTTCCTCTCTCTTTCTATGTTTTGTTTGCTCTTGTTCTCTGGAAATGCCTTACTTGTTATTTACTATCTCTACTGAGTAAAATATTAACGAAGATACCTCTCGTGGATGTTTGCAAGTGCTGAGCGATACAACTGTAGCCATGCTATTAAGGGAACGAGCCTAAGCACTGAGGGATGTAAACACAGGGCCTATTCATTAGTCATTAGTCCTATCATTCCATCACTTTGTGTTTAATACTTTATATTAATTTTTCCTGTCCGGTACAGGATGTTGTTGACATATAGTGTAAACGTATGTGTGTAAAGATATGAAAAAATGTTAGCAAGGCAAAGGACGAATAATTGTGCCTGTTTTTTGTGCATGTGTTAAACCTTGTGTGCGCGAGGGAATATCAAAACGTAAGGACGAAGCTCCTTGCGTGTGAGAAATTCACTCGAGATGGGAAAGGGGGAATTGATAGAGCAGTGCTGGCAAGGCTGGGTGTCTAAATCACGGCTTGGAATGGACCCTCAGCATGGCGATTGGCTGTCACAGCTACAGATGGAGGACGGCGCCCACAGGAAAAGGATAAACTGTCTGATAAGCGCACGGTGAGGTACAGGGCTTCTGCTGGCAGACAGGCTCTTGAGAGAGGGGGGGGGAGAAGCAAGAAGATGGGAATAGAACAGGAAAACGAGTCAAGAGGGAACAGGCAACAGATGAATCTCCATCTGTGTTCAGAGGCAAGCAGGGATAGCAGCGAAAAAACAAGCCAAACAACCACTGAGGTGCGGCTTTGGTCTCATACCTCTTGTGGGTTTACCTCTCCGAAGGAACACTTAAGTGTATTTTGATATTTCCCCTTTCCACAGAGGATAGGGCAGCACACACTTCTGTAATAATGTGCTGGGATGAGTGGCATCAATCAGCTACTTCAGAAATGGAGACCAATACAGCTGCTGCACTAGTAGCAACAGGACTGTTTATAAATGGTAATGAGCTAACGACAGTGACAATGGCTGATCAAGACGTATTATTGCATTATGTTGTAGTGAAGATTGACAGCAACGTGACAAAGATAAATGCTAAATTCTAAGTGGCTAACACAAATTGCTGATTTGCCGCCATGTGCTACCAGTCACAAATTGTGGTCATTCCCTCATGGAGACACATCGTTCATTGGCTAACCTTTGGCCAAGGAGATTAACCTGCACAGACCTTCAGCCAAGTAGCTGGCCAGTGAATGAGCCAGGAGCCAGCCTGAGAGATTTTTTGCAAATGGTTTGTTTAGCAGTGTTTTAGAGAACATATAGTATAGTGATGCCGCTCCTGGTGCATTAGTTTCTGAGGCCCCCAACACAGACAGTGATCCACTGCTAGGCACATCAGGGACTCAAGCCCCCACCAGCATGCATTTACCGACACACCATTTGCTGAAGGTACATTTTGCATATTCATGATGAAGATCTACTGTCTAAACGCCTTAAAATTAATTTATACATATAACTTTTTTTCTACCTGTGGTAGCCTGCAGGTTTTTTTCTGTTATTTTGTTATCATTATAATTATTCTAAAACATATAATAATCTAAATTTGATTATATGATTTTCATGCATTTTTTTATGTTCCTCAAATTTAAAACGTATGTTTACTTGTGTTGGTCAAAAGATTTGTGGACTGTGAAAACAAAATGTGTTTTTTTTCCTATCTCGAAACTTGTAAAATGTCGAAACGAGCAAAAATAAGAAAACATTGGTGAATCACAGAAATCAGTGGGTACTAACAAAATAAAAACAAGTCTTGAATACAAACAAAAACAAGAGGGCATTTGTTCGTATAAAGCTTCCTGCATGAAGGCCATTGACTCTCATCTTGATTTACAAAATGCCCCACACTTAATACCCAGGGTATATGACACTTAAAGTGCAAACATAGATAGTATGGTGAAATGTGTCTTTAAAGGAACGGAATAACATCCTTTCAGTAATACAAAGGGATCTATGAATTAATCCAAATACAAATACCTCCCAGATTGACAGTCCTATCTATTATTCCCACAGCCTGTTTTGGGTTTAGTGGCTTTTCTGCCCGAGACCAAGCTGTATAGAGCTGGCTCTGGATGGCACTTATCTAGTGATGTTGGTGTCTGTTTGTAATATAAGGTAAATTATAGAGCCAACTATTAGTGCTACATCGGATAAGAGTGACCTTAAAATGTTATTGGCCGCCCAAAGATGAGCAAACAAGGAGAAGAAACATAAAATAAATAGCACAAGGCGTCATCTAAACTAAAATAAGAAGTAAATATATATATATATAGGGGTCACTTCATATAGAACAGTACAACAAAAGGCATTTTTTGTATACTGTGTAAAATTCAATATACCGTAAAATGTGTTATTAAGTATTATTTTATGGCGTGCAATATACAAAATGACACGTAGAGCAAGTGTGGACCTCTAGAGAGACATAACAGAAGGTACTGCACAGAACCCAAGCTATGAAAAGATACAGCACCTGTGGGACAATGACAATTCACCTTTGTAAATATATTGACAAATCAGTGGCAAATGCACATCACGGCAGTCTTGATCCAAATCTGAAACTGGCCATAAAGTTGTGAAACTGGGATTGTGAAAGACTGCAAAGAGGATAATATGCTGTTCTTTTAGAGTCTTGGCCGTCCTGTTATCCTCAGTTGTATTATCATCTGTTCTCAGCTGCTCCTCTAAGTTAGTCAAGTTCATGTCCTAATAACTAATGAGTTGCCCCACTTAAAATGCCATATTTCATTAAACTAACATTAAAATTTAAATGATGCCCAAATGACAAAACATGACCTGAAGATACAAAGAGTATAAAAAATGTTCGATTTGTTTTAGCTTTACTGTACTTAATTTCCTTTCTCTCCTTTATGTCTTACTACTACTACTCTTGATACTAAACATATTATAAAATTTGTATCTTCAGCTGACCAATCTTGACTTGTTTGTGCTTCCATTTGTACTTTCTCAAATTTCATCTTCAAACCAGCACAATCACTCTTGTTATGCAAGCCATTTGTATCATGACAAAGTTTTAGCTTGCATTTACATTTCCTGTGCGTCCTCTCTTGCATTTTTTCTCTCTTAGGAACTTAACTGAGTTACTCATAACTTAAGAAAATAACCAGTTAATATTCAGGACAAGTAACTTGTTTGAAAAATCATTTTATCCACTTGGTGACATGGGAGTTTTGCAAATATATACTGTACGCTGCAGTATGGTAGGAGAAGTATCATCAAACAGAGAGGTTAAGGGATGAGGGTTATTTCCTGCAAGACTGCAGCATCAGAGGCTAGAGATAATATTTTCAGCCAACATCTGAGACCATATTCTATTAAAATATAAGCCATCCTATTTTAGTCAGGATGGCCTTGCCCAGAAAAAAACAAAACAACTGGGATCCCAGTATCAACACAGCAGCGTGTTAGAAAAGCGGTGTTAATAGACTCTTCTCTGTGCAGGTGGGAAGAGGACATAGATGAGCTCTCTGAAGATGGAGTCCAAGGGGGAAAAAAGGAGGTAAGCCTGAAGTCATCTGCGTTCATGTGAACGATAGAAGTATCTTATTTGAGTTATTCAACTCAATTGTTGTTTTTACAGAGGATTTGAGTGTCTATAAAACAAAGGTCTTGGCAGAGGTTGTAGGATGTGTTCATGTCATAGGGGAGAACCAGACAAAAGTACGTAACACTTTTTAGATAAACGTCATTTTTAAATATAATGTTACAGACAGAAACTAATTTCCATAGTAATCAACAACTCGTGTTTTATCAATACCAGGTGCTATTTTGTACAAATGTGGAATGACTTCAGTATAATTTGACTTTGAATAGAAGTTGCGCATTGTTACTTTTGATCCGTCATTTAGGACACACAGGGGTTGGGGTAGGGTTTTATTAAAAATGTCTGATAGTGTCCTTGTTAATATGTAATCACAAACATATTATGGGGGCGGCTGTGGCTCAGGAGGTAGAGCAGGTCATCTGCTAATTGGAAGATTGGTTCAATCCCTGGCTCCTCCAGTCTGCATGTCAAAGTATCCATGGGCAAGATACTGAACCCCAAATTGCTCCCAAAGGCTGTGCCATTGGTGTGTGAGTGTGAGTGTGAATGATGAGAAACTCCTGATGAGCAGGTTGGCGCCTTGCATGGCAGCCTCTGCCAGTATATGAATGTGTGTGTGAATGGGTCAATGTTGGCAAGTAATGTAAAGCACAGTAGGTGGTCGGAAGACTAGAAAGGCGCTAAATAAATGCAGTCCATTTACCATTTACTATATTATTTATCTTAATAAATAATTATTAAATGTCATTTTTTGAGTGAATTTACTTACTACAATCAAAACAAGCTTTTGGGGTAAAACTCCATGCTCAGAGAAAATCACTGTGTTACTTTCGACCCAGTTTTCCCCTATAATACAGACAGTGGTCATGACCAGTTGAGTGTGAAAAAAGCATTCACGTCACTTTTCTACTTGTATTCCAAATAGGATACATCGGGAATTTCTACAGTGTCACCCACAAGGTTAAAAGAATTAGTCCTAAAACACATTCAAAAAATGATTGCAAAACTAGCAGTCACATCTAAATAAAATCCAATATTAACATGAATACTGTTGATTCAGCTGATAAAAAAATGTGATAGCTATACATTTTTTAACCTGGTTTCACCTGTTGACATGTTAAAAGAATAGCTAAAAGATAACTTTCTAAAAAATACATTTCTACTCGTCTAATGTGACAACAAAGCTGGTAGTGTGGGGTTGTGCTCTCAGGTCGGAATCATGGGAGGTTTCTGCTGACATGGCGTCAATGCAGCACATTCCACAGCTGCAGACAGTCAGGGCAGTAACGGTGAAGTCAGCAGAGAGTAAGGTAGTCAGAGAAGGAGAGGAAAGTAAAAGGAACAGCTCAACTTTCTTCTTTAGTGCAGCATGATGAGTCAGAGAAGTGACCCTCAGGTACAGTTGCTAAATGCAGATTTCCATTAAGACCAACACATTTCAGAGCTTAAAAGTCCTGTAAAATCCAGCAATAAAACAAACACTGGAAATTTACTTTGCCACCCCCCTCATTTTGCTAATGCTGTGGCTTTTAAACACTTTTATCATAAGCAGAAAAAGACTGAAGGTGTAAGTGGTCAAGTATCTGAAGCATGTGTAACTAAAACAGAATTAGCCCTCAGTACCCATGGGCTAAATGTTTAAGCATGAATTCACACCACCGACTCTCTGTCATTCTGTCTCAATAGCAGCTAAATGAAGCTTAATGCACGTTCAATCAGGAAGATTGGCTCATTCACAAATCTGTACCCTCAACTCTTTCATTCTCTGCTCTGTCTAATCAGTTCAAACTACTTCAAGCTAAATTTTCCTTCCCATGAATCACAGTTCGCTAGAGAGCAGAGTTGTAGATTAGAGTTGATTCCAGGTTGTAGGATCAGACCTGAGTTATTGTGATTGTGCTTTCTATTAGAGGTTTAATGTTTTATCAGTGGGGAGTACCAACATGGACTGAGTCTGTTAAGTTAGTCTCTTTTCAACTGGATGATATCTTCAAATTATGTAGTCTTAATATACATCCAATTACTGTCTAAATGATACTTACAATCTCAAGTACAAACACATACATACCTTATATAGAAATAACAGAGTTACAAAGTGGGAGGTCTTGGCTTCCAATTCATTGTTCTAGATACTACTAGGTAACAAACAGTTGGGGCAAGGGTTGGATGGACATGAAACTCTCCCACTTAAACCATCAGAGAGAAGTTAACTGGGACTCGTGAGGAGCATTTCATCCAATCACAGAGCTTGAAGTAACGTGCTAAAGATAATGCTTTGCAGAGACAGAGACAACTTAAAATTTGTGATGATTTTGGGTAAATTTTGGATTAATTTGGAAACTACCATTTACTACAGTGGCTGAAGCTCATGGGTATTGTGCTATTTAAAGCCATGACAAACTCATGAAGAAAGTTGAAAAGTGAATTCAAACTGATTGTCAAAGAAAATAAAGTGTTTCCATGTTGAGTAAAAATGAGGACACTATTCTAAAAAAAACTTGGAAAAAGAATTGACAGTACAATTTAGATTGAGTATTCAAAGCTGCTCTTCTTTCAAGAGAGTAACTTTGAGAACCCAACATTTTTTGAACTTTCTTTATTCTTAGGATGAACTACTATATGTCCGTGCTTTGATGCTGGAGAACAAGTTGAAAACAAAAGAAGCAGAAATAGCCAGCAGCCATTCCTAAATCCCAATCCACACCTGATTCTATGAGCATAAATAATACAAAAATTGAATGCATGCAGTTTCTTGGGGTTGCAATCTTCTATTTTTACAAAATACCAGCAAGGCATCTATTCCCAGCTTTATTGTCAAGGGATAAAGGGTTTTCTTCGCCTTTTTTTGCCAGCTGTACATATTGATAGCAGACAGTTAGACACTGCTCACAGTGCCACGGTCTGGACACTTATTCCAGCATCCCTTGGCTATATTGTATGTCAGAAGATAGGATGTGCAATATTCTCAGACCAAGAAATGAATCCACAGAGATTTCTTTGTGGCTTGTCCAGATAATCCTTTGGTCAAAGAAAAGGAAACCCTCTGCCTTCGCTCGAGGCATCAGGGGGATTTCTCAGAGGAGGTCGTTTTCATTTCAATTGCGGTTTATACTTGTGGCTCCTGTTTACCTTGCTACGATCCAGTTACGAGATATGGAGTGAATGGCTGAGTACCTCAAGTAGAAAGCACTCTAGGTAAATCAGCAAAGATCGATTCAAGGATAAACTTTCATTTTTTTTATTAATTGGATTGATATGTTTGGCAATGTCAAGACAAAGGAAAGGGGTGGAAGGGGAAGGGAAGGGAAGGAGAGGAACTCAATTTTAGGCATTTCCTCTGCAATTTACTGGCCAGGGAAGAGTAAATATCTCTTTTTCATTATTTAAGTTCCCCGGGGCTGTCAGCATCCAAACCCCTAAGATTTAAACTGAAAAAAAAATATTGTCTGATGTGGTCTGAATGCTGAATAAAACTGAAACTATTTCCTTATCAGAGATGTTTTCATGTTGGATGGTCTGTGTGTGTGTGTGTGTGTGTGTGTGTGTGTGTGTGTGTGTGTGTGTGTGTGTGTGTTTATGCTTATGGGCACGCATACAGGCGTGTTTGTGTGTGACAAGGCACTGAGTTGCTCCCATTCCTAGAAGCCCCCCGGGCGCTGGGGAGCATCTGCAGCCCTCTCTTTTCCATATGCCCCGTGCCTCTCAGTCTCACTCAATCATTAATTCAGGGTAATTATGAATTAACAAGCCACCATCACTCTTTTCCCTGTCAGATCAGCCTGATTTTTATCCCTTTTTTATGATTTCTACATTTGAAGAAAGCTTCTAATTATTTAGGCAAAGCTGTCTCAGGTGGACTGTTTGGTATGATGATGCTGCAGATACAGTTGCTATAGCAATATTTTGTTTTCAATTAGTTAATTAGATTGTCCCTTTTTTTGGGAAATTCTCAATCTGGGTTTCACATAATCAAACTTCTTGTACTATTTGGTGTCACTTTTTCATGTGGTACAACCACAGCTAAGGGTGGAAGAAATATGGATATGTTGAAAAAGAAGTAGCCAAAAAAACCCATTTTCCTGATGTGCATGTATAGTATGTATCGAATTGCAGCACAACCGCAAATAATCTTCATTTCAGAGTACATGCTCATTTCCCCAAAGTTTGTGAGACCGTGATGGATGTTCTCCCCAGGTGGCAAAGAGAACAGGCCTCCCCTTGAGCGGGTTGGGGTTCACTGTGTTGCTCAGAAACACACGACAGGACAGATGCTTGCCAACATGGGGGCCTGAGCAAAGCATCCTCCAGTTGAAGGGCGGTCTCCTTAATCACCATGACACCCCGCTGCTCTGTTGTTCTGGCAAAACAATGTAGACACAAACAGACAGAGTAAACTTGATTAGAAATGTTCTGTTGGGATTGAGATTTACAAGCTTCAAGCTGCTTTTTGGGGGGTGTCTGACTCTGAGTCTGGATCACAGCAAAGTACTATTGCATGACAATACAGTGCAATACAACTACAGGGTTTTTTTGACTAGACTAATGAGTATACACAGCCTTACACTGTTGTTGAAGTCAAAAACTGTTTTTTCTCATTGAAAGTCTGATGTGTTTCTCTCAAACCTTCTTGGGAGTCTGTTAAAATTTGTAAAATTGAGCAGGATGGACAACAAAAAGGATCCCAATTCAGCTTAGTTTAGTTCACCACATGTATACAACATATCTAAGACAGGATCAAGACTTAAATAGACAAGATATGTAAGAAGAATTCACTTTGACCTTTACCATTTGCTATGATAATTAAAATATAAAGTTAAGTTCTGGATGTAAGGTGTGTCTGCTGATTTTATAAAACAACTATCACCACCTTCAGGGGGTGAGCCAGTCTACACCCAGTGGTATAGACTTTTATTAAAAAGCAGCTCTGAAATATTACTTTTTAGTGAAATGTGACAGTGATTTAATAAAATCTGAAAATCACATTTGAGTGGGACTTAAAAGGGGTAAGTCCCACCGGTCTTCACATGCACATTAATTTGTGATTTAACCCTTAATGCTCTCTCATAATATGGAGTGAAATCTGATTATTTGAATAACGATTGGGCATGTCCCTCCCTTTGGCTCAAGTACAGGGATATTCATTAAAGATAAAAGCAGGCCTTAAAGGCACAGGTAACTCAAATTGTGAATTGTAGCTAAATAAGTCTTGCCATCAACTACTAGCAATGTGATAAATTGCTGATAATTACTCCTTTGTTATCCGTTTACTTACATTTTGACTGTGGGAAAGTAACCTACAACACGTGGCTTTATAGTTTGTTGTTGTGGTCCTCTTGTTTTTTTGTTTTTTTGCATTCCATCCTAAATCACGTCCATAAACTAAGTAAAGATAGTAGAGGTAAGTTGTCCTGGTGCAACAAAACTTAACAGTGGGAAAATTAGACTGTTACTGCCCACCCAGTCCTAATTAAACAAATTAAGGTTTGTCGTAACATTTCCGCTAGATTGGTCTTAAACTTGAGAGAATATAATACCTCACCTGTCCACTATGTGCCCTCAGTGAGGTTGTCTGCTTCCTCACATCACATGACTGCTGTTTACCTGCCACCTGCCTGCACAGCTGTTCCTAATTAGCTCGTTAGCTTCTCTAGGAGATAGTGGTGGCATTTTCTGCAGACCCTTTGTCAGATCGTCTGAAGAGCTTTAGCAGCTGAGCCATTTCATTTACCTTGAAGGCCAGCTTTCATACATGCTGCCGTCAGTTGTGTTACAACTGTTTGCCTGATCCTGCCCACGTGTTGCTAACCGTAAGCTCGCCTAATGATCAAGTAAACTCTGTTTTAACCTTTTATACTCTGTCTCTCAAGCTAACTGTTGGCTTTAATCTTTGTTCCTTGTCATTTTTAATATTGCTTCCTATGGAAATTCCCAATTGTCTTTTTCACTGTCCAAGCAAAAGAGAGATATAGACAGGTGACTAGTGGCAAGTAAAATACCCTTGTGTAAAAACACAGTCATTACTGGAGCCAAGGATTTGTTGTTTTAGCTTTTGAATATTAGATGTAAGGCTCCTAGCTTGTTTTGTTGTTTTTCTGAGACTGACATTTGAAACTTGTTAAAAGCAAGAAATTATTATTTTTCGAAGGATTTTGGATTGTTTTCAGCTATTTCGAGGTTCCAAATCTGATTTGAGTTGTACAGAACTGCATTACTTGGCAATAAGATTTCTTTGTAAAGGGAATATTTTAAATAAGTTTGGTATGTATGCGTGTTGGAATTAGGGCTGATGTGCAGAATAGATTTATTCGTCCTCACAACGTACTTAGAGATCTATCCTTAATCTTTTGAAAACCACGCTGCTATCTTTTCCTGCCGCTTTCTGTGCTCCAGCTGCCCCAATCTGCAGGATTTTCTGCAGAACACATTCCACTATAATGATCCACTGAACCTGCTCAGCCACTCAGAATCTGTATTCTGCACCACGTACCATTCACATTTCACAAAATTGAGTCCTGATTGAAAAATTCTATAAAAGATTCCAATAAATGCTGTTTGAGTGTGACACGTGTTTACAAATAGCAGTTTGGGGCTTTTGTGCACAAACAGTAGACTCTCCAGCACATTACAAGTTGCACACATGCAGCCTTAGGGTAAAAAGAAAAAGAAAAAAAAAGAAAGAAATCTGCTGCCAACATCTGCTGCAGGTCTGGTGGGACGGAGTCAGCCCGCCCTGTGCAGACCTCTATTATCAGGTTTTGAAGTTGCCATAAGGCCCTGTGAAATGAGTCAAAAAATATTTGTGCTTGTATGCTCACGGTTATACTAAGGTTTTATTTTAATATTGTCCCACAGAACACAAAACCACCTCAACTGTCCAGTATTTGGAGAATGAGACTCTCCTGATTGGTATTCAGTGCAGGGATTTTTACATCAGTGTCATTGAGGGAGGTAAGAAACTTTGAGGTTTTGGATTTACTCAAACTTGAAAAGAAAAAGACATGGTCTAAGTATATTATATGGTTCTTGTCCATCACAGGAAATTCATACATCATTGAGAAACATGTACATCATAGGAAGACAGAACATCTTCACAACGCTGTTTCAGCACTTGCCTTGAGGAAGATACATGCATTTGGTGAGTGCCATTCTTGCTTGATGCTCCCTTGGGGCTATATCAGAGTTTGACTGGGGATGTAGAGAAAACCTAATGAAATAGATACAGGAGGAGCAGGTGTGATCCAACTCCCAAAGGACTCTGAAATATAGGCCCAACAGAAAGGCTTATTCACTTCTTTGGATCGCTGTAGTGGATCAGGATTGCTCAGGTGTATTTTGAGGTGACATTTTTTAAACAATGGGCCAACTTTAAAGGATGAGCTACAGGGGTCTGATTCACTGGACAAACTACAGCGGCTCAGTGTGCTGTAATGAGCTGCAGGGGTTTCACTTGCTGAGCTAGCAGTAGTTGTCTGACTCAAATGACAAACATCAGGGTTCTGGCAGGGATGGCCTCTGAATACATTGTTGTCTGCCACAAATTCTTCATACTCGTCAGGTTTAAAATCCCCCTTCACATCATCACCCTCCATCATCTGCATCCTTAGCCGCGTTCTCCATCTTCGGTCCATCGAGCTTGCCCAGTGTCCAGTCATCGCTGGTACAATAAAATCATGTCTCATACAACACTGCTCTCTCAAAAATGTAAAAAATCCTGATAAAGTTAATATTTGAAACTAGAGTTTCTCATCACTGCCCTTCTCTCCCAGACAGACACCCCAGACATGATGCCCTAATTGCAATTCCTCTCAAAATAAGTGCTGCTAGATTTAAATTCCTTCAAAACGAAACCATGAGATATATTGAAGTTTAATTTGAATAAGCCAGCGCCAATGAAATGCAGGGCACATATCCAATCTCCATCAATGGGGAAAATTGTAAATGTAAAATGTAAATATAAGGCACACAGTTATCACACAATAGAAAAGTACTGAGAAGCATGAATAAGGATGGAGCCAGAGGGAGAGACAGCAACACCGAGGCCAAACAAGGTTATTTAAAATCTTCCACATCATCCAATTTAAAATGAGCCCACACATTTAAACTGTTCCCTCCATTGCACAGCTAAGGTCCTGCATGAAAATAAACTAGGAAAGTGTGCGTCCCAGACTGTGCAACCTGGTATTATGTCATTGTTTGAACAACAGAGCAATTTGGACTCATGTCTTTCTGGGAGCCAATCCCTAATTTCTAAACCTATTGAGCAATAAATAGTCTACAAACCAAGCAGGTGACTAAAGCGCTTAATCATGAAGCCTATTCTTTATAGTCTCCGTCTTGGTCAGGCAACTTAAGTGACTTCAAGGACATTCAGAAATCAGAGGTGGGCAGGTTCCGTTGCACTTTGACTGTTAATGTGTTGAATGGATGTGTTTTAATCATTTTCTGGCTTCAACCTTGGGCCCTGTCTGTGTGTGTTTTTAGATAACTTTGTTCCTATTTAATTAGAGCTACATAAAGCTCTAAGTGATGAAATTTTCAGCACCGTCCATAGCCGTGATAGGTCAGAAAATAACCATTTAACTAAAGTTTTTGTGGTTGCCTAACCTTTTCATTTGGCAACCACATTTAAATGGCCTGTTCAGTCACTATATAATCCCTTCATATGTGGAAAGCAAGCAGCCTTCAGGTTATTCATGCCTACAACATGAAATCACATTTCCAGAAATGTGGTGAGGTTGTGTACAATGTCCAGAACTAATTCTGGGAATACATGCATATACATATTTTATGCAGTTTTCAAAGGACATGAAGTTGAAGTGCTAGTGTCGGTAAAATTATAGAGTTGTGTGATCCTGCTGCTGTCAGTGCCATCTTCGTGCATTCACCCACATGCTGTCCTTGAGATGGAAAGCGCTGCTAAGTGAGAGCTGCTCACCTTGGGTGTGATGGATTGTCGTTCATTTCAGGGAGCTTATGATAATGGCCACCCCTGCCCCTGCTTTGTGAATGGGGTCATGTATCCGCTGGGCCTTTTTTGTCCCCACACTCGGACACCGCAATTCCCTCCCACAATTCCTCTCTGGGGGTTTTAATTCACTTTTGCTGGGAGCACGTTCACAGATAGTTTGAATCAGACGAGGGAAACCATTAGGAGCACTGTAATGCAGTTTTTGGCAAGAGTGAGACCTGAGCATTCATTATGCTGGTCCTTCTTTATTTAGGAGCAACTTCATCAGCAAGCCCTTGTCATTTAAGGACAAAAACTCAGTTTTTTTAATCTTATTTGTTTTTTACAGAGTAGTTGCCAGCAGGAGAAACACAGAACATTTCAAGCCTAACTTCTTTGTCACTGCTGTATCAGTCATAATAAATCGAGGAACAATAAACAGATCACCATTTCTGTTTCTTTGGCTTGTGTTCCCTTTTGTAAGATGAACTGGGCAGCTTTTTCAACCCTGAATTATGCATTTAATTTTTCGCTAAATAGATTTACAGTCATAAAACACAGTGCTGAAGTGAAGATTTTTAACATGCCAAATGTAGCCTAGCTGTAAGAAAATTGATTGCTAAAACCAAATAGGGGAAAGCAAAAATTCATTGGTGTTATCACCACTTATGTGAGTGGCTCTATAATTTCAAATTTAAGGCCGTGACATCTATTTTTATTATTATTTATGAGAACGGAGAATGGCTTTTAGCTTGGGGTCTAAAGTATTTGACAACACTAATACACAGTATTCTTCTGTTGACATGAAAATAAACTCTTCATACCAAATGAGCATCTGTATTCCTCTCCCCACACACTCTACTCGCTCTGAGTGCCTTCTCTTGAAATTGCTGCTTGCTCATAGCAGCCTCTTTCTCATGACGTGATCTGGTAATCCATCTTCAAAGCCCCCCACCCCCCTCCTCTTTCGCTCTCCTGGGTTATCGTAGGCGGATGTGCTGTTGCCCGAATATCATATGCATGAAAAATTTGCCATCCCTGCACTTTTTTGCTTCGTATGTTGCAGCGCAGCAGTTGATGGATAGAATGTGTCACTTGGTGCAGTGCTCAGGGCAAGAGACATGCTTTTGGAGGTGGGGGTTTGTCCCTGAGAGTCAAGGGACTGGAGACTGGAAAGTAAAGGCCAAAGACCTGGCCGCTTTGCTAGCGTTAACTACCATGACCTGACAGGGACACAAAATTCACGAGAGACAGACGTGTCTCTAGATTATCTCGGCTGAGGTCCCAGACAAAAAAAAATCTATTATTTAAACTCAGCTGCTTCGTTTGAGTAAAATATACTACAGAATCTTTGCAGCATAAAAAACATCTTTGCTTTATGCTGTTGATCTGAAAACCACAAAGGTGTACTGAAGTTGTTGTAGTTCAGCTTCTGCAGTTTGACTGTCACTTTACTTTTGTTGTCAGAGATGCACAGCTGCTGTTTTGCATTTTAAAATGCTAATAAAACTTTCTGTAAGTGTTGAATATTTGGCTTATGAAATATTTAAAAGATGGCATATTTCATTAGCTACATGCAATGCATATTTATAGAAATGAACTATAAACTTTTGTAACCTAAAGTACCAAACCCAGAATGTTCATTTGACCTCATTAATGTAGGGCTGCAATCATTATTTTCCTCAACAATTATCCTATTTGTAATTTTTTGATTCATTGCTTAGCCTTGTAATCTACTAAATGTCTACTATGTGATGAATGTCCATTACAAGTTCTCAGAGTCCAAGATTATGCATTAATATATATACCTTCTTATAATTTCTTCCATCAACAGTTCAGCCTCAAAGGTCAATTAATTTCCAATGATATAAAACAAAGAAGACCAGCAAATCTCCACATTTGAGAAGCTGGAACTGGCTTTTTTACTTTATAAATTATGATCATTTATCAAATTAAATTAATTTTCAGCACTACTTTATATATCAAATCCATACTGTATCAGTGTATTAAGCATAAACCTGAGCAAATTCCTTGCAGAGGTTTGCAATATATTCCACTCAGGAAATGACCGTCTCTAGGAGCTGACTGGTCGGATTCAGAGTGTGGCTGACTCGCTCTTCTGAGCAAGCAATGGCCAAGGCGGCCTTCAGCACTTACAGGTCCTGATGATATTATTTCAACAGGCTCTCAGTGGCGTGGAGAGTCATTGCAGTGGTTTAGAGCTAATGGGCCAGATGTAAGAGCCACCTGGTCAGTGCCGGGCCTCCGTATGCTGCCATTGACGGAGCCAGTCATGCAGAGCCGAGGCTGGGCTGTCTGCTGCTCGCCATTTCTCAGGCACAAAGCTTATTGCAGCTCATTTAGAAAAGCTTCTGTGCTCATCACAGTGACATTCTTTTGCAGCTTTTTTGTGCATCTGAGTGTGGAATCTGCACTGGCATTTAAAGGTACTACTTTTTGTAATTATAACTTGAAGCCAGTATAATTATTTTTTCTTATTATCATGACATTAACACATCTTAAGCTTAAGGACCTCCTGTCGTCCCAGGGCTGATAAAAAATGGATTGGGAAGGATGTAAATTCATTTTGGGATGTTGGAAAAAAAAACCTGCTAATGTTACAATGAACAGTGATGAGAATTAAACTGTCTGCAAGTTTTGTGTAGCACACACAATTCTTATTAAACCTCTTTGAAAACATACACACACACACATGCACGAACATTGGTTAGACCCGCAAAATCCTGTCAGATGCCTGTCACTGCAGGTATTCACTGTCAGAGTGATACACAATGGCAGTGGGGGCCTGTGGTGGGATACTGCAATTTTTCTACATTACATTGAGAAAATAAACAGCAGAGCCAGACCCTGAACCACCAGCCTCTGTTCTCATGACAGCCACAGCTGCAAAGGGGAGTTCAACCCAGGTTTATGAGGTGAGCTTGCTAGTATTAATGTTAACGTTACCAGTTAACTTTAGACTGTTTGGTGTTAACAGTAATGTTACTGTTGTTTGCTTGCTTGCTAGCTAACGAGTCAGCAGCCGATGTTTGCATTTACAGTGAGCTGATGATAACATTAATGTTAGGCAATGTTAACTATGAGGAGTCAAAATTCTGCAACAACTCAAATGATGTTACTAACATTAAACGCACCCCTTACTTACTTACTCCTCTTCATCCTCTATGGGACATAAGGCTGTAATGAGATCTCTCCATTTTGTCCTTAGCAACATGTTGCCCTCTCCCCATGACAAGTTTATCTTGTCCAATTCCTCCAAATTAGACACACCAGCTAACTAGAAAACTCCGTAACATTAGTAATATTTGTCTCTTGAAGAACATTAATGCAATGTCCCAAGACAATTTCAGTTCAGCTACAGTTTCAGTTCAGTTAGCCAGCATGTAGCAAGCCAACAGGTGTGCTCTGTGTGTTTGTGTGTGTGTGTGTGTGTGTGTGTGTGTGTGTGTGTGTGTGTGTGTGTGTGTGTGTGTGTGTATGTGTGTGTGTCATAGACTAATTTCAGTGACAAATTTCAGACCTCAGACCAGTTAAGGTGTGTCCCTAATTGCGAAAAAGCTGATTTTTGGGTCAGTGGTTAAGGTTAGGGTAAGTCTCAAGGAAATTAATGTAAGTCTATGTAATGTCCTCAAAAGTGACCATGATCTGATATGTGTGTGTCTGTATGTGTTTATGTGTGTGACAGAAACCGGTCCCCGCCTACTCTCATTCTGTTCAGTTTCTCGCTGTATGTAGAGAGAGTGTGTGTGTGTGTGTGTACTTGACAGGGGAAACAAAAAGAGTGTGTAAGTAGTGTCTTGTAAACATATGCATTTGTTGGCAAACCTATTGCATCATATGAATCTTGTTCTTTAGGTTTAACTAGCAAATAAGTACTAAGTACAAATCAATGAATGAATATAGTAAGGTTATCACTTCTCTACTGATTAAGTTAAATTGATGTATTTTCTTTAAAGCCATGTGACTATACTGTATGCTATACACTGTATAGTGAACCTATTACTTTTCTATTTGCGGATTGCCTCAAATGCCTCAAGCTCAAGGAAATATGAGGCAAAAAGAAAACGCAAATGGTTGCTAGAGTGGAAGAAAACCGTGCCATTTGCTGAATATGATGCAGGGACGGGCATGATGTTGTGCAAACGCTGTTGTGTTTTTCCCAGTCTTGCAAAAGGGAACAACCTTTTTGTTGGTGGCAAAATACGGATAAAAAAACTCCAAGAAAATAGCAGAACAACATCTCATTCTGACTGTGAGGGAGCTCAGCCTGCAAAAGAAAACCCAAGCAGAACACACATGGCTTGTGTGCTACAACGTATGTCAGAGACTGTCAGATAAAAGATGATTAAGCTATTCAATATAGCTTACTTCGTGGCAAGAGAAGAAGCACCCTTCACCATGTTTCCAAACCGAGTTGACTTACATCTCGAAAATGGTCTGTACTTGGCAACACGTACAAGACTGACAATGCCTGTCACACCTTTGTCCAGGCCATAGGTCGATCTATGAGGGATGACCTGGTGAAAAAACTAAAGAACACACACCTCTTCTCTGTCATGTCTGATTCCAGTGTTGATTCATTCCATGAAGGACCAGGAGATGGTCTATGTGACATATGTGGAAGATGGCAAACCTGTCAATCATTTTGTGGACATTGTTTCATTGGAGCATGTCCACAGCCAAGGCATCCTTGACGCCATACTTGTTGGTTTGAGGAATGTGGCCCTGACAGAGCAGGACCTGAAATCCCGGATGGTTGGCTTTGCAATGGAGTGGCAGCCAAGCTGAAACAACTGTGTCCCTCACTTGTACCAATCTGGTGTGTGGCTCACAGATTGGAGCTGTCAGCACTTGACAGTATCACATAAGTGCCTCTGCTGGCTGAATTGAAGGAGGCACTGAGTGGTGTTTACAAGCACTGCTCCCACTCTGCAAAGGCTTCCCATGAGCTCCATGCACGGGGGAAAGCCATGGGCATAGATGTGGTCAAATCAGGCAACATTGATGGGACAAGATGGCTTCCACAGGGCTCTGGAAGGTTTGATGAAGAACTTCAAAGTTACCCTGGTTCACTTTGAGAGCCATGCTAGTGTTCCAAATGACAGGGAGGCCAATGCAGTAATGAAAGGGACAGCATGTTCCATTCATCAGTCCCTGACACAGTACAAGATGGTGATGTTCATTCACTTGGTGTTGGACATTCTTCAGGAGCTGAAGCAGCTCAGCCTGCTGTTTCAGAGGGATGGACTAACCTTGCAGATGGTCTTGTGATGGACTACAAATGACAACACTGTCACTTGTAGCCATGCAGGTCAGTAACATTTATTTTGTTAATTGTTGAACATTATTATTTTCTATGTGAATTGCTATAACTGGTATTTACTGTATATGAGCCCTAAATATGAAAAACTGTAAAGATATTTTGTAACTTGTGATTATATTATTGAAAAACTGTTGTGCTGTGATTTTATAATAAGAAATATTTTAAATGTGAATAATGTAAGCCTATGCAATATGGAAGGTCACACATTTTCAGTGTCATAGTAAATATTTCATATTATACACATTTCAAATATTTATTATTATAATTGCAATATAATATACTTTGAAAGTTTTTCATTTTTATGGATTACAATAGTAAAGAGTAAAATAAAGTTCTTTCTTTCTTTTTTATTACAAACTCAGACAAACCCAGGCCAAAGGCTACAGAAGGTACTGGATGAGGCTGGACCTGGAAACACCTGGCAGAATGTCCAGCTCAACAGGAATGAAATGGACAATTCCACCTTCAACTCACTACAGCTCCATGTTATTAATAAAAATAACAATAATGCACGCACTATTCACTGTTGTTGACAGACTGACAAACCCCTCAGCATCAGTCCCTCCTGAACTGCTCTCCACCAAGTCATGCAATGACTTTGGATCTTTTTTCATAGATACAATACTGAGGATAAGACAAACAGTGTGTAACTCCATCTCGGGCAAAATGGCTATGTTGGCTGTGCCACAGCATAAAATCACTTTTTCACCCCCTAGATTATGCAACCTTGACAAAAATTGTCCAACACCTTAGACCAACTATTTGCTGCCTTGACACTCATCCTACACACTTCTTTAAATATGTTTTTGACTGTGAAGCATCATATGTACTACAAATAGTCAGTAGTTCTCTTCAGTCAGGCCTTTTTCCAAGGGCCTTGAAGACTTCAATTATTAAACCACTTAAAAAACTCTAATTTGGATGCCTCAGTAATAAATAACTACAGGCCCATATCAAACCTACATTTTTTAGGAAAAATCATTGAAAAGGTTGTTTTTCAGCAACTCAAAGCTGTCTTGGTGCCAAACAATTTTTTCAATGCTTTTCAGTCTGGATTTTGAGCACACCACAGGACGGAGACTGCACTTGTGAAAATCAGTTTTGATATTACTGGATCTCAGTGCGGCATTCGCCATTGTTGACCATAAGATACTGCTTGACAGACTGGAAAAATGGGTGGGACTTTCTGGCACTGTGATAAATTGGTTCAAATCATATTTACAGGATAGGGACTACTTTGTGTCAATTGGCAATTATGAATCTGAGCAAACTAAAATCACATGTGGTGTCCCTCAAGGGTCCACTCTCGGTCCTCTTCTATTCAATATTTACATGTTCCCCCTTGCTCAGATTATGGAACATTGTAACAACATCTACCATACATATGCAGATGACACACAGCTCTACATAACAGTGTCACCACATGACTGCAGTCCCTTACATTTGCTGAAAAAGTGCATTGAACAAATCAATGAGTGGATGTGCCAGAATTTTCTACAACTGAGCACAGAAAAAACAGAAATAATTGTTTGTGGCTCCAAAGAAGAACAATTAAAAGTCAGTGCTTACTTTGACTCCATGACATTAAGATCTACAAATCAAGCCAGAAATCATGATGTAGTTATGGACTGTGACCTAAATTTCAACAGCCACATAAAAACAATTATAAAAAAAAAACATAGCAAGAATTAAATTTTTGTCTAAACAAGATACAGAAAAAGTAGTTCATGTGTTTATTTTCAGCAGGCTAGACTATTGTAATGGTGTCCTCACAGGTCTTAGCAAAAAAATCAATCAGACAGCTGCAGCTCACTCAGAATGCTGCTGCCAGAGTCCTCACTAACACCAAGAAAATGGAACACATTACACTGGTCCTTAAATCACTACTGGCTTCCTGTGTGTCAAAGGGTAGATTTTAAAATCCTATTACTAGTCTATAAGCACTAAATGGTCTTGATCCCAAATACATTTCTGACTTACTTTTACGTTACAAAGCATCCAGACCCCTCAGGTCATCTGGGACAGGTTTACTCAATGTTCCCAGGATCAAAACCAAGCAAGACGAAGCAGCTTTTAGTTTCTATGCTCCCCACCTGTGTAACAAGCTTCCTGAGTATCTGAGGTCTGCTTAAACTGTCAGCTCATTTAAATCAGGGCTTCATCTTAAACTATTTATTTGCTTTATTTGCTTGGTTTTTGCCCTTTTACTGTCTTTTAAATGCTATTTTTATGTTTTTGTCTTCTTTTTTTAATGTCTTTTAAATGCAACCTTAATGTCTTCCTAATGTCTTATTTTCCATGTATTTCTATGCCCTTGTAAAGCATTATGAATTGCCTTGTGTCTGAAAGGTGCTATATAAATAAAATTTCCTTACCTTGCCTCATCAACATCCTGTGTAGATTTGTCAGCACGCTTTTGGGATCTGGAGACAGGAATTCTGAAGGCAACTTCTGCCCTCTTTGATCTTTCTAACTGGCCAGAAGACACAGCTGAACTAGCAACATTTGTCAATGCTGTGCTCATTGAATTCATGGATGATTTCCAGACCATCCTTGCAGCATGTGGGGACTTTACTTCTGAAGCGGCAGCTAAGAGAGAGTGGCTTGACCTGAAAGTCCGCATTCAGCATCACTACAGGCACCTCAAACCCCAGGTGCTGTGGTGTTGGCTACTTCAGGGTGCTGTTGGAAGGGAAGACCAGTTTGAGTATATGAAGGTCATAGTGGAGATCCCACAAGTGTTCCCCATGAGTTCATCATGCTGTGAGTGTGGATTCTCCAGCATAAAGAGAATTAAGTCAGACTGGAGGCCTTGCTTGTCTAACGAGATGCTTACTGCTTCCTCCTGCACATGGCCCTCATGTACAGTGATTCAATGCAGAGAAAGCAGTCACCAAGTGGTGGAGTAGTGGCTGCAGGACCAAGAGAGCCCAGTTCCAAGACTAATTAGGCCTGGACCCACCCCGTTGCTGGCTCGGCAGCAGCTTGTCAAGCTCCATTAAAATGTTTTATCAGGATCTATTTTATGCATCATACTTTTCAGAGGTAAAAGTTTTCTGCTTCTTGAAAGCAGTTTTCATTTCATCCATTTTCCTCACTTTGTGAGAATCCTTTGTTTGTGGTGTGACTGATTTACCTCTAGTCTCTAATCGAATCATTTCGGATGAATTTAAATAAGGTTGATGATTGATCATCTAATCATTTTGTGTAATGTTTTATTTATGTCAGAAGGTCACTTTGAATGATTTTAACTAATGATAATGTAGGAAAACAAAGATTTTAAATTCGGGATGGTCCATGTTCATTTGGGGACAGCTTAGACTGTATTTTGGGATGGTTCCAGGAGGATGGTGAAAAAAGTTAGTTAAGAGCCCTGATCTTGACCTTTTTAAGAAAAGAGTTCATGGTGCAGAGCTCTGAAACCAAAATCCATCACTTTGAATCAGCCGCAGGCAACGTATGAATGCACTAAAAATTTCTGTCTATACATACCCAAGACGCAGACATGCTGCTATATCTGGTATGTGGAATGAGCCGTGCTTTTGGCAGCCCGCCCATTTAATTCATTTAACACTGAAGAAAACAGAGCACCTCTGGCAAACAGGGCAGTGGAAAATAGAGCTGTGAATCTTGATTGTGGAGGTAAATGAACAGATAGGTCTGGAGGTGTGTCATCTGTCTGTGAGCAGAGATGCATTAGTGTGGATACACCCCGTCACTTCTCAGTGTCCCCAGTAACCTCGCGGAGAAAACAACATAATGTGCATGAGGGTATTCTATTTAGATATTTATTCATCTACAATGTCATCAAAATGTGTCTGGATATACATAAAATGTAAAAGAAAATATCCAAAGTTGCACTTTATGAGACAAAAGCATAATTCACACATAACTTCAGGCAAGCAATAATATTCTAGACAATGTAAGGCAGCGTGGTGTGTATGTATACTTGTTTAAATATTCATGGGAAGAGGGCAGGAGTGGTGTGTGGCTGGAGTGTGATTTACACCAGCAATAAGTTTGTGTCAGCGCAGAGGTCGGCAATGCCCCCGAGCAAACTTACAGAGCTGTGAATACAAGATGATAGCCTCCCACCAGTGATGACCTCTTAAACTGCTCAGCTATTCAAAATACTCTCACCTGTACAGTAACTCAGAGCCCTTTCTCCGAAATCGCACACATCAGGTTTATTTATAAAGCGATTAGTCAGGATCAAAATCAATAGTTTGGCAATACCGTATAAGTCTTTTGGGTTACTTCTGAGGCAGATGTATAAAACTCTGTATTGATATATGCAGTCACAGAAATACACACTATTTTCATCAGATTTATACAGCCTTGCATCAGATTTATACAGCCATACATATATGTGACTGTTTTATGAATCTCATTCACTAATTGTGTGCACATGTATAAGCCTGATCTCCAATCCTGCAGAGAGAGCCATTATATGCTTGCAGACATGCCTCTGTCTGCTCCACACTTCAGCAGTGTCAGAGCAGCCATTGCATATGCCTACATCAATTCATCACATACACTTCTGCAAACTAGCAGTTATCACAGCCATTCTGTATCTCAATCATCATCAGATGTTATAAAGATGTTTTACGTTATAGCATGTGTGCTTCACAATGTGTAAAATGAATAGAATGTAACACAAAAAATAGAAGAAATAAAGGCAGTACCAAACAACCTATTTTGTCATTTAGATTACAGGACTTATTGCATAATTTAAATTTCCAGGTGAGTTTATTGAAAAAAAATCATACATCATACTTACAAAAACAAACAGCTGTTACATATTTGATTTGTTCTCTCACCTTATTTTTCCATTTCCACTTCACTGTATCACACTCATACTATGTCAGAAGTTTGCATTAAGTCAAGATGTATGCATTTGGTGTTCACATTCTCACCGCTCGTTCTTCTTGTACAAATACCAGTTTGTTGTGGGAAATGGCGTATGCATGGTTTTTGAATTTATGAATTGTTGCATTAACACACGGAACCAAGGTTGCTTATTTTGTTGTTGTGCACATTCTTTATGTAGAGTATGTAAAGGTTTTCAGATTTATTTTTTATAGCGCTGAATTTGAGATCAAACTCAAGAAGAGGTGGACAGTATATACTATCTAACTCAGCAGGTGAAGATACCTGTTGGTGTCCACATTAAATAAACATGATCTTATGATATGATTTAATATTAATACTATTAACATAAAAAATGAATACCGAAATCTCTCCCTAGATTAAAAAGGGCTTAAAAGAAACAGAGTCAGAAAACCGCAATGCCCTTCTCACACCGGACCCTTAAAAGTGCCTCAGTCAAAGAGAACTGCTCTTCAAAGATGTGCACGACGAGACGTAAACATCACGGTACATCGGCCCTGTGTGCATCGCCAGCACTCCATCACCCATCACTGTCTGGGCCTTCCCCTCAGTCCTTAAATCTGGAGCGACAGGGTGTCACTGGGAAAACCCATTGAGCACACTGCGGGATGATGGCTTCATGCCCTTCTACATCACACCTTTGTTCCATCCTCCTCTTCGAGCCATGACAAGGTAGGGGACGAGTTATCACACCCGTCAGCTTTATGAGTCCCTGTCTGCCAGTGCCGCGGTAATAAAGTCAGTGTGCTGCTTCTTCAAAATGGGGTGAGTTGGAGCAAGTGATGGGAAATTGGTCAGCAGAGTGTCATTGAGGGGCAAAAAAAGTACATTCTGCGCCACTGGCTTCCTTGGATGCATTGTTGGTTTGATTAATAATATGAGGAGAAAACCCTCATTCCATCAGAGTATTTTCCACCTGAGAACCTGGCCATAAAAGCCCAAAATATCCCTGAATCCCTCAAAGCTCGATGAGGGTGGATTTATATTTATTGTCAAAGTGGATTTCCTTATTTAAATGAGTCTATATTAAGACTGCTGCAGGAAACTGGAGTAGTATTTACTCTATCTCCCTGATGAAAATTCAAATAGTCAAATGACTTTTTTGTAGTAACTGTCAATAATATTAGCCATAACCCAGCTGCATATCTCCATGTCATCTCTTCAAAGTTCAAAGTTTGCATACATTATTTTCCAATATGACAGCTTAAAATACCCCCGGAGAGATTTCCTTCATTTCAGAATGAAGCTGAATGAAGAGCTCTGGGGATATTTTTGAGACACACTTTAGACAGAATCTGAACCCAGTGGCTTACTGTGCACTGTTAGGAGTAGTAATTGTATGAGCAGTGATTGCACTCTCTGCATCTGCTAAGGAGAATAAGGGCCATCATTGGGTCAGATGCCTGCCGCCTCCGGGAACATTTAGTCAGTTGCTGCACATGTGAACACTGAGTCCAATGGATATGTACAGTATGTAGACTGTAGTTATAGAAAAATGTCTTCCATCCAGTGTAGACATACTTTGCATTATAAAAATGCTACAGTTATCCTTTAATGCTGAAGATATTGTAAGTTAATGCATAAGTAATCTGCAAATTTTGCAGAATTGTTCTGTAAGTTGCTTCAGACGGTGCACTCAAAGTATTCAATGGCTTTTTTGTGCTAAGCCCACCTCTGCCAGAAGTTCACTGAGAGGGTAGTTTGTCAAATGCTTTGCATTAATTGTTAAACTTGCAGGGGGTGTTGTGCACCTGGAAATAAGGCCATTTGTATTACCTGTCATGTTACTTTTGAAAAAAAATGAAACACAAAACTGGCTGGAAACTACTGCACTGCTGGAAATAAATGTACATGATTAAGAGGTTTTCTCTCATGCTGATATGGAAATTATTTAAGTTGCAGTATATGAAAAAAACATACAAAATGTCTCTAGTGAAAGGATTTGATTAAACCTTTAACACTAAATTAATTCTAAGAAACAATGTACGTAGTGCTGAAAGAAATAAACAATTAATGGATGAATCGACCGACAGAAAATCAACAACTACTTAGATCATGTATTGTTATCTTTGCAAACTGAGTGTCTTTAGATATCGGACAGTTGGTTGAACAAAGCAAGTAATCTAAAGATGTCACCTTGGGCTCTGGAATCTAAAGATTTACATTTCATGGACTAAACTATTTATTGCTTAACCTAAAAACAATCTACAGATTAATCAATGATGACAATTATTATTACCTGCAGCCCAAATCCAGTTGATGAAAGGCCTTTCCTGTGGTCAATCAAACTCTAAGCTTAAATGAGAGTATGCCCTAAAACATAATCTTTCCTCTGATGCAAGACAGTTCAGTCAGTGTTTCTGACAGTTGAAGCTATCTCCCAAAAATAGAAGGCTTAAGTCTGTCATGCTGTCAAAATATCAATCTTTGAGGAGCACTACTGACAGATTAGGACGCTGCATTTACATAACTGTCACCTTCTGGACCAGAAAATATGTCCCGTTCTATACTCAGCACCTGCACAGGTTTCGTATTTACTATCAACCTGAAGACTTTTGTTTATATCATTAAAAAATGAGTGAAGAAGCCATGACAATAGTATATACATATTTTTGCAGTATGTTATTTCATTTATTCTGAATGGTGAATGGATTCCAAATGCTAGAGGCAATACATGCTCTACAAAGGGAACTAGTTTGGAGGCAATTGGAACAGCATCTAACACAATGGACCCAGCTGACTGGATCAGTGTTCATATCACTCTTGATGAAGTGAGATAGAAAAGCCACTGTAGGTCATTTATGTTAGTTTGGTTTCACAATGGCTCCGTTATTTGGAAGCTGTACTTTAAATAAGCGATGGGTGCAGTGTTTCCCTGCTGAGGGAATGCAGTGTGATCCTTTATGTGTCAAATTAGAGTTCAATGCCAGAGAAAAAGAAATGCATTCAATAACTGCAAGATTTCAATGGAATGTACATTTCAGTCTGATTCAGTGGATAGGCGCACAATTTGTATTCGCGTCACATAATCTCACCCCTTCGACCTCATTACTTTTTTCTAATCTATCACAGAGTTTGACAAAAATTAAAGAACATAGCGTGCCGAGCCTGGCCTCCTGTAGAGATGGAGACCTGGAAGATTGATGCAAATTCGCCTGCTCAGTCCCTCTTCTCTGCTCCTTCCACTTTAGCCTAAGATATTGTACATCAGAGATGGCAGCCAACCTGGGCGACTATCCTTTCAATAGCAGCACTCCGGGGTAGCACTGACGAATGGAGGTGACTATTGAGGTCAATAGAAATGGCACATGTTGTTGGAAATGGTCCATAAAAGCTCTTTCTGGCATGACAAAGTAGTCCTGGATTCTTGCCAATAGACAGTTTTTCACAGTAGAACCCTGCGGTGGCTGTCAGGGCTGAGGTCAAATCCAGTGTGATTTAGTGTAATACAAGATCAGAACTGCTATTTGTTTATTGGTAACAATAGCACAGTCAGTGAAACATTTCTTCCGGCAAAACAAAATGCAGAAATAGTTCACACTTTATTTTGATGCAATGTAAAATGCCATGGATCAACTTTGCATTAACTTCTTGACAAAATCTAATTTGGAACCTGCTTACTGTAGAAGAAACTGTTTTAAGAAACTGTAGGTTAACTGTCTTGAATAGTGACAGCTACCATGTTTGGCATTGTATTGGAAACGAGGCTATTGCGAGCTGGCGTGTCTCCATGCCCCTTCCCTGCACTCCTTCAAGGAGGAGTACAGCACATATGGCCCCCTGGGCAGTATGGATGGGTCGCTGCAATCAGAGTGGGAGGACACGAGCACAAGAAGTATCCCATCTGTCATGATGTCCTCTCTCTCTAAAATGGATTAATAACGGTTGGGAAGGGAACAGTGAGCAGAATAAAAGCATCATAATTATCTGCTACAGAATGAGGGAATTCACAGGCTGCATGACAGTTTTAGATATTCTGAATTGGCAAAAATCTGTTTGGTAGTGTTATTGCTCCATTTGAGCTTTTAAGTTACCCCATCCCATTTCCACATATTGTGTCTATCTCAACTTGAACATTTTTTTAAAATAGATAACCAGACTTAAGTCAGCTTGCCCTGCATCTGAACGACAGGCGTCAACTTTGACTATTACAGAACATTCCCTAAAAAAATACTTTTTCTTATCTCAGTTGTCTTGTTCTCTTACAATACTTGGAGCTCCCCAGAGCTTTTGTGCATACATAATAATGGCACTGCCGCTTGGGATGTTGATGTTCTTTGATAGCCTGTTGATGTGTGAAGCCCACACCTGATGTGAGTCTTGTCTAAGTCATGCTAACCATGTTTTAACTGTAATATCGCAACAGTGATTCTATGTTTGGACAATATGCTGCAGTTCCTAATCAATGCAAATCCAGCCTTGTACTGTACAGCTGCAGTCAAGATCATATGTACAATGCAGTAAATTCAAGTTACTGTACATACCGGTAGTGTTCTGATCCATTTTGAATTTGGCTTCAGGAAAGCA
The DNA here is from genome assembly GCF_963924715.1 of Thunnus thynnus. Lineage (NCBI taxonomy): Eukaryota > Metazoa > Chordata > Actinopteri > Scombriformes > Scombridae > Thunnus > Thunnus thynnus. The sequence continues at coordinate 7,693,035 of NC_089540.1, forward strand.
AAATACCCACACTCCTTAGGTTCCAAGGCTAGCACATCTGTTATTGAAACTTTCTTTCTCCTCTGTCTTTCTCATCAGCAAGGAGCAAAAGACAAAACATTCAGGTGGCAGGTTTCTGACCATTGCTTTCACTTTGGTTGGAACAACAAACAGCATTGACAGCAGATTATACAGTTAATTCTGGATTGTATATTTTTGCATTTTTAAGGTTTTCCTAATGAAAGCCTAATGAGTTTGATTATTATCTGATGATTATTATTATTGGATATCATATTAATAATTTGAGCTCATCAGTTTAACAGCTAGTATTTAGATCAAGTAGCTGGTGCAGTAAGTAAAATAAGTAGCCTTACATGTTGATTCAATCTGATGCATTGATACATATTTAATCAACATTCTATATTTTATGTTGCTTAGTTTTATTACTGGGTTAACACAACTCTAGATTAGATTTACATGTTTCATACTTTTTTTTCACTCTGGGCAAACAGCAAATCCTGAGATGGAGCTGTCCACCCAACTGCGGTGCTGAATTATATTCACTCACAGTAGCTTCTTTCTATTCCCATTCATGTTTGTTGAGTCGAATGTACATACTCTTGTGGCAATGATATGCATTTTATTCTGTTAATTATTTAAAATCTTAGAATAAATCATTTTTTATATACAGGTTGTTTTAGGTTTATGTGTTGCCATAATTATGGTGCACATGATTGTAAATACATAGTCCTTTTTTGTGATTGGCTTATGCCTTGTTAAACCTTAAAAGAAGAAGACAGCATGATACAGCTTTGTAAGCATGTTAAACATGTAAACATGATGTTAACTCTAGTTACACTTGTGCTGATAAAGAATTGCTGTATAAGCTTTTTGCAAAGTAATGGACAAAAGGTGTTGCAGGGGAATGGGAAAACTACCTCAGGAGAATGGCAAAAAATCCAGGTGGCTCTTCAAAGACTCTTTAGAATCAATTTCATGGGAAAGATACACTATATAGACTAGCTGTCGTTTCTTTGATTTGACTCTTGACTACTGTGAATAGGGAATTGTCAATATTGAACACAAATAGAATTAGTTTAAACAGGGCCCGAGTAAGTGGTTCTGATATTATGGAGCTTTTTAGAGTATAACTATCTCGCCTAGTGTATCTTGAATCTACCGGGAGCAATGATGTTTCTGTAAAACAAATCTAATGTCTTTCCCCCAGGGTTTTCTGCCCACTTTAGATGGCAAGGCCCTGCCAGAAAACCATTTCAACCTCTACCTCTGTTCAAACCCCTATCACTTACATTTTATTGTGTGGCTGTCCTTGCCGAGTCAAGAGAGTTTGTAGATGTTATTTATGAAGGGCTCATAGCCCCCAATTCCCCAGCACCAATCCATTCAAGAGTGCACCTGCCTGTTGCATCTGCCTGGTCAAAGTCAGGAGGTTTAATATGCTGCTTCTCGTGATAGGTAAATAATCAAATAATAAATTTTACTCCACAGTCAGTGTGGTGAAATAGAGGATGTTTTTTTCAGTGATAATGAAAGCCATAGCGCCACGTCTCCACCTTAATCATGAGGTGAATATTTTTAGTGGCTAAGATGAAGTCAAAATAAAAGGATCATAGCAGAGGGGGAAATTCATATTCAATGAAGTCACTGTTGACAATAAGCTATGTTGAAGGGGGGCTGGGGTACAGAAATAGCGCATTGTGTGAATGATGAAATTAAAATGAGAAAGGAGGGAGGGAATATTTCATTTTGGCGAGATTGTTTAATCACCCATCACTGATAAATGACAAGTGAGAATAAAATGAATGCCTTACAGTAAGGTACTGTAATTATTGTTTATTAACTGAATAGTAGAGTCTTGAAAAAATGCAAACCAAAAACAAAAAAATCCTCCATTGAATTAAAATGCGCTGTAGGTTTTCATAAACAATTAGTTGAAGCACAACACTTTGCTTTTTTATTTACTGAGGTGAATACTAAACATCGAATCCATAGATATGGCGTTTCCACAGTTTCATATCAAATTATTGTAACAGTAGAGGAAAACATGTGCTTCCCACACACCTTTCTGAGTGTTTCACATCAATTGTACTGAATGCGCTAAAGGCAAAGGCAGACCTATCAAATGTATTATAATTTTCAATTTTGACAAAGCCGAATTTCATATCTTCTCAGCGTAGGAAGCCGCCCACGCAGAGCACACATTGAGATGCGAGGCCTGCGCTGCAATAATTCAGCATCACATGGGTAGCAGTGAGTATAGGTGACTGAGGAAAGAAAAGATACTAGAATTCCCCTCTTCACTTCATTATATTCCACTTGGCATTTCAACCAGCTGGACTAGCATGAACATTAGTTTTACATTTGACTAACCAGGTTTAAAGCCTTAAGCTTCTCACTTTCAAAAGGTTCCATTTCAAAGCAATCCCTCCACTACTTGACACTCGATCAAGTCGCTGCTCAACTTTAATGTTAAACTGGACAGTCACTGCTGCTCACTGGTCTCTTGTCTTCAGGGAATCAATTATTTTCATGGCCAACATAAAATGTAAGAAAGTGATGAACTGGAGCTCCAACAGATGAGCGGACTGAGCCAAAAGTTAAGAGCAGTCAACAAAATGTAGAATGTGTGTTTATTAGAGCTTATGGTTATGTCACTGCATCTGGAGCATACCCACAATATACATCAAGAGGATGATAAAGAGAGGGCGTTAGAATAGGTCACCCTGAAGTGACAACAAGCTAGCTCTGCTGAACAATGGCAAGAGCTGTCTGGGCAATAAATGAAGTGTTTTCCAAGACGTACAGTGTAATGATCATACTGACAAAGACAAGATCTACTTGTTCCAGGAGAGACAGAAAGATGAGAGGAAGCTAAAGCTGTTGAAAGATAATTTTCTGTTTATTTTAGAGCTGCGCAGGCAAGATTTTTATTTGAAAATGGTCTTCGGAGCCTAGGTCACAAATTTGAGTTGCTAGAGAGAAATGTGTCTTATTCCCAAAAACCAAGATGCCTTTAATTGGGTTTTTAATTGTCCTCTTGGAGAGCTTGGTTGAGAAAGTGGGGGCGGGGGGGCGGGGGCACCTCATTTCACCTCTTTTCCCAAGCTCTTCCCACATGGCGTATCAGTTCGACACCAGCTGGTAACACTGATTAGAAGCCCGGTCTTTAACAAGCCTAGAAAGTAAATCATTGGTAAGGATTACAGTTTGATGACTGCAGACTGGTGTTGATATAGCACCAGGCATAATTCCAAAAGCACAAAGCCAGAGGAGGAGATGATAGAATAAAAGTGGATAGCGGATGTATTGATCAGCCATAACTGGACTGTGCAAATATCACGAACATCTGTGATATTTTTGTAAATTTGACTTCATGTCCTGACATGATTATTTGATTCTTACAAAAGACAGCATGTAGCATTACAGAAATACCTGATTCTGTTCATTATGTTTCATTTGTGTTGTGTAGGTTCAACTGGTTTGCTGCTAAAGAACTTTATGTTCAAATAAAATTGCAAGAGCTAAGGATGGAACACTCCTAATTAATTTGTTTTCAAATAAATAACTAAATGAGCATAAAAGTGACTATAATGCAGGAAATAAAGTCTCAGGAGCTTAGGATTTCCACACACACACACACACACAAACACACACACATCCCCCCTCTGGTTTTGAATATCTCCTTATCTCTGGACTCTCAAGGTTGTCAGGTATGGTGCAGGGAATAATGACAGCTGTTGTTGTAAAACGTTTTTCAGCTAATCCAAGTGGTTGTACCACATTTGCATGTCCTTGATTATCCCTCTCCACAGTGATGCGCACATCTTGTAATTACCGCACACCCACAAACGGATGTTCTGAGTGATCAGACAGATCTTTGGACTAAATTAGCAGCCCTCGCTCTGTAGGAGATGAGGGAAAGATTCTGCAGGTAACTCGTCTTTAGAGCTGACAACTGGCTCCGTAACAATGAAGAGCACAAACGCAATTTACTCTTTTTTTGTACTATTTGTCACTGGGGTTTGTCAGTTTAACTGTAAGAAAATCATGGTAACACAGTTAGTTTAGAGCTTTAATTGTAATGTGTGCAACGTGGTGCAACACTTTGTCAAACTTTCTTTCAAGGGAATCTTGCATAGTTTTAATGAATTACAATAATCAGTTGTCAACAAGCACATTCTTTTATTCAGCATCCTCTTCTCGCCGTTGACAATACCTCATTACCTAATAATTTCACCACCCCAGGGACATGGCAAGTGACAGCTTGTAATTAATAATTGTTCAAAGCAAGATTGGGGATTTTGAGGGAATAGTCTAAGAAAGTTCTTACAGTGTAAACAGGTTTTCACTAGTCCCAGAAAACTTTAAAAAGGTATTTTTCCTGACCTTTACCCCACTTTGCTGAAGAGATAACAAATGCCGTAGGAGTTTATGTAATTCCAAACCCATCAAAAGAACATTTTAATTTTCTGCAACATTTTGCCAAGTGGGTTCACAATCCTCAACAGAAGCTGGAGAGAGAGAGAAATATGTGAATACAGTGGGAGGTAAAAACAAGGGGTAGAAATTAGGAGCAATAAAGAGAGCATGAGAAAGAAACAAGACTAAATAGTAAGACAGTAGGGAAAGACGGGCAGAGAGAGATTAGAAGACAGCAGCTGGTGACAGTGAGGGGTCTTGTCTCTGAACACTGGTGTAAAGCGATGACACCTGGCCGGCACGCAGAGCTCAGCATGATCAGCCAGTTCTAAGACCTTTTCCCAAATAACGCATCTCATTATAAGGGACAGGGATTGTTAGGAGAGAGAGCAAGAGACAGAATGCTGAAATATTTCATTTACAGACAAAGTAGGTAGATTTCAACTTTTCTTGAATTCATGATAATGCATTGTTGAATAAGCTTCAACATACACAACAGTGTATATGGTAAGGTGCCCACAATTTTGATCCAGCATTAGGCAGTTAAAGCTTGGCAATTTTTGTGGTAGATTTACCAGTAATACAGAGGATTGTTCCCTGTATTAAACGTTAGGAATATGTTTAGTTTGCTTGATGGTAATATAAAAAGTGTAAATTTCGTCAGTGGATGTTTTAGTTTTACAGGCAGATGCTTTAGCTATTGAGCCTGGCACAGATCTAGGGATTGTGTTATCAGGGTCAGTATGTCCCCCACCACACTTCGGTCCAGACTGAAATATCTCAACAACTATTGTATGGGTTGCCATGACATTTTGTACAGGCATTCATATTCCCCAGAGGATGAATCCTACTAATTTTGGTGATCCCCTGACTTTACCTGTAGCACCATTAGAAGCTTAGAGATTTCACTTATCCAGTTGTGCTTTTGAAATTTAAGTTGCTTGCACCTGAGTCATGTGGTAACCTTGGAAAAAATAACATATAGTACTTTGTTTTAGATAAACAGGAATCTAACAGCTAAACAGCAACATTAGCTGCATGTCTGAATGGACAATAAAAACACAAACTCTGTCAAGCCTATATACATGCTAATAACATTAATGATCATTATGGCATTTTACTAATGTTCTGACTTAATAGGCGTCCTTTGTTATTAGTTTGTGGTTATTAGCCAATAAATTAGTCACTCTGGTTATTTGCTACATGCATCAATTCAGAATAAATAACCTACAGTTATATTACACAATTCTGCACTTTTGATGCAAATTTGAACATTGACGTTTCCTAGAATATCTGAAATTCTGATGCTAATGTAGATGACTTTTGATTCCCGCTGGCTACTTTGGAGATATATTAAACATTGGAGGAATGTAAGACAAGTGACACATTTATATAAACACACCTCCATGCCTGTCTCATTATTTTAATTACTAAGCCCGTCTATTTTAGTAGCGCAATACGAGTGTTTAACCCTTTTTGTGGCATTGTCATCTACATGCTTTGATGAGTAATTATCAAAGCAAACAAGAAAAATCACCATTATAGTTCCTGTCAAAAAACTGCAGTTTCTTTCTCTTATACAACAAAGTACAGTATCGACTACTGGGAATTGTGATTTAAAGTAATTACTTTAAATTGTTCTCATGCTTAGTAACTGTATGTTTACCATCCTCTCATGTAAAAAAGAGTAATGTTGCTGCTTTTGAGGCTTTTATGTAAATAATCTCATTTGAATTGATAGAATTGTGTTGATTAAAGTCAAATGTACAATGAGTTGAAACCCATTTTACTGTAAGCATAAAGTTGACCTTTCATGTCAAGATGGCTACTGTTTCTCCTCTCTGCTTATTCCATCTTAAAGACTAAGACTCTGTAATCAGCCCAGAGCAGCCCATTGCTGATGCTTTGTCATCATGGACGCTGCTTACATTTTCAGGGGGTTGTCTACAAGCGCGGTGAAGTACAAAATAATTACCAGCACAAGTGGTGCACCACCTCTCTGTGTTGTGCGCTCCACATGGACTCACACGGGTAATTAAGTCTGTGAGTTGGAGATAAGAGAAAATAGACAAAGACACTCAAACACATCTACACTAAATTTATGCAGGACAAATTGCATTAAACAATATATGTTGTAGTTACAACTAATATGTTTAATTTGTCACACCTTTCGTTACCCTGCTGAATACTCAGAAATATGCAAGGCAATTTCATATTTTGGCAGCTTGAAGTGGCAGAGAATGTTAAAATTTTTCATACATAGAATTGAAATAACAGTAAACTCCAGACTGGCCGACCTGTAATTCTGTATACCAAACTACAAGGGGGAAAAATGGGCATAAGATAAGGTGTAGCTGGACTCAGCAGCTGTCTCTTAACAGTTTTGATTTGACAGTTTCAATTCACCACCTCCTGTGGGCAGAGATCTGATTATCCCTGTGACCAGAACTTCATTTAGGGGGAAAAAGAGAATCCAAACGCCTCAAGGAAGCCACGTTTTGTGATGTAGGATGATAGCATATCTGTATGTAGTCTTGTCTTTAACAGCTTGTAGGGTTCACCACATGATCAAAGCTAGTTTCATGTTTTTTGTCTCTTAATAACATGGCATATCAGGCATATTGGGCCATGCAAGACGAAATAACTATACAGCTCGTCCAAAGCAAAAGAAGGGGTGATATGAAATCAGAAATATTGGAGAAAAACAAAAGTTTAAAGAGTTTAAATTTGGACATCTTTGAGAAACTAGTCAAACTGTGATTCACACACCACACCGCCCCCACCTCCCACATGCTATGGATGAACCATTTTGGTTTTTTTTTTCTTGTTACTAGGCTTTAATGTGCAGTAACACAGATGTCACATTACTCCGCATAACAGTTGCTATACCTACCTGTCACTTAAGAATGAGCCCGGGTTTAGTTTAGTCTCATTAGTTATAATCTACATGACTTTCAAGGCTCCTCCCCGTGCACTCTCTTTCTCACTCACATGCACTCTCCTCACACTCGTGTACACACAGGTCTCATGGCAAATAAATTATAGATCACAGCTTTGGTTGGCCATCGCTGTGAAGAGTTCAAAGAGGAAGCAATACTGTACCTACCCACACCCAACCCACACTCACATGTGCACACACTCACACGTGAAGACATGCTATACATCCCTATAGTGTGCAAAGTGAGAGGAGGAGAAAAAGGCTGATATTTTCTGTACAGTGAATGAACAGGGTGGAGAGTGTGGGAGGACAAGGTGAAGAGAGCTGAAAGAGGAAAGAAAAAGTATGCAGAGGAGTGGATGTGCCATCTCCTTTGACACATTGTAGTCTTCATTGGCTGATTTTGCTGACGTTGTATCTTTGGTAACAAAGCAACCGACAATATGACGATACAGGGCAGCCATCTCAGTAAAGCTAAATTGTGCTCTCAACAGCAGCGTTGTTGCAGAAAAGTCTTTCAAATGAGGACAGGAAGATAACTGTTTGCACTGAGTACAGAGAAAATCCTCCAATTCCACTTCTAAGAAATTAGTTTGTGATACCACATGTGTTAGGTAAAACAACCTGTTGATTCAGGCAAAGTTAATGATAATCTTTAGACTCTATTTAGCTCTAGAGTTCTAGGGCTGGCGATGTCTGTCTGCCAGTTGGTGGACCCACCACTTTGTACAAAATTCCATGGCAGTCCATTCAGTATTATTGAGATATTTTAGTCTGGACTAGACATGCATGATGCTCGGAAGATGAATCCTAATGACCTCTAATACCACCATGAGGTTGGAAATGTGGTTTTGAGTGAAATATCTCAACAACACTTGCAGCTATTTGTTACAGTAGCAATTATTGGATGGATTGCCATGAATTTTGGTACACACATTCAAGTCCCCTTTATGATATATTGTCATCACTTTGGCAATCCCTTAACTTTTCATGTAACATCATTGTCAGGTCAAATTTTTATTTGTAATCTTTATTGAAGATTACAGGTTTATTAGTGACAATGGATTCGTAAAGCTTATATCACCAAATCAATAGAGCACAGATTATTAGCCACTTTTGTGATTTTAATGGAATGGAAAGTAAATAAATAAACTTTCAAGCCTTTGGGATGGGCTTATTAGTTGCAGCTTGATTTCTGTTTTGAAAGCAAATGGCACAGTGCCAGAGGGAAGTTCCTAGTTTGAGCTGCAAGAAAAGCTTTGGTTAAGATGTATGAGGTGAAATTAAAGGTCTATCAGTGACCTCATCGATAATTAATGAAATTTTAAGAGTGAAAAATTACATGATATGACGTTGTCACGAGTGAACAGAGGACCATCGATCAGTCAGACTCGCCCACAAACACTCCCTCAATGGAAGCTTGGGGTTGTTTTATTGGTGGTGATTAGATGAAACACTTTTGGCTGCTGTGAGCCACATTCACACTCTTCCATGCTGGCAAACTGAATCTGGTTGAATGCCATTTCATCTATAATTTTCTGCATGTGTGTTTACGCATTGGAAAAGCATGACATTTGTCTCTCGCAGCTGCATTTTGTTTTAATTATCTTTGTTCACTGAATTGCATGTTAAACAGTTCAGTGGCAAAATTATCAAATAGTCTCTGATGTAAATGGGGCAGTTTGTCGAAGGCACAGTTCCCAGGTGTTTTTTTGCAGATAAAGAATCTGCAATCTTGAGATTGGAAGAGACCATGGCTAGAGGGTGTGTTTAGGGTGTTTGAGTGGCTCATGTGTGACTGGATTGGGGTTCTGGTCTGAGGCATCTCATGGCTTTATTTGTTGTGCTGTAAATGATAGTTTAGCAGTGTCTTTTTTGACTGAGAGCTCCACTGATAAGACCAAAATAAATAAAAAAGATCATTTTTCCTTTTTTGAAAGATGCCATATCTTAAAATATAGCTATCACATATTACAACACAGTATTTTACATTATCATGACAATTACATTAAATAAACCCTTTAAGGGAAGAAAAAAAAAATTCCAAAAGACTAAAAGGCATACTGAGACGGAGTTCTTCTGTGTGGTTAGTGCCCATCTGAAAGCTGCAGGCAGGAGCAGTTTTAAAATGCAGGCTCCAGGGTGGACAGTTGCCATCTTGCCTCTGGCTTTATCAATGCTGGCATCTGACACTGGCAGCAGTGCTAGAGCTCAACCCTCCATTGAAGAAGAGGAGAGAAGGTCACATATTTCCACTTCGCCCTTGGACAGTTCTAACAAAGACATTGTCTGAATGATATCTGGAAAGAGGGAATGGGGGGGGGGGGGGATCTACCCTTCATGGAGGTTGCTGGGATGTACATATTGTGTGTTATGCACAAAATGTCCAGTTTTGATTATTCTTTTGCAGCTTGTCACCAAAAACTGTCAGAAAAACTAATCAGATGATCAATAAAGAGATTAAACTCTCCCATACATCATTCCATAAGCAGCTTAAATGTACTTGGACATTGATGGCATTGAGCTGAACTCCCAAAACCCCAAACAGCTCACATGCTGTTTATGTTTGTGTGCTTCGTTTCTCATTTTGGTAGGAATCTGCATTTGGGTCAAGGATAAGACCGATGGAAGCAGATTTTTTTTTTTGTTCGTTTGTTTCCCTAGATTGAGAAATGCATATTTGATTGTAGCTTCTGGTACTTTGTAGGGAGACAAACAGTTATCCTATTTATGCATCGTTACAATACAATCAGTGAAGAAAATAAAACTCATGTAGAGTGGCTAGCTCTCGTAAGACTTAGAGCTCATATATATTTGGTACAAAATGTCATTTAGAGTGTTCTCAAAAGACTGCTCACACTGATACAACTCTACATGCTGTTTAAGAAATCTGTTTACTGCTGAAAGCTAATGATAACCTGGTTACTTATGTGCATGTAAATGCATTGAATTGAGGTGCGGTGACAATTTTTAAAAGTTCTGACTGCGGTCCTGTGAACCATGTAGAGCTCCAAGGTCAATATACATATATACATATATATATATATATATATATATTATATATACATATATTGTCTGTACTAAGATTTAATAAAGTAAGATTATTCAAAAAATAAGACTCATGATAATTGTGGCTCCTGGACTGCCCACTTGTCAATGTAGCACACTCACATCATCAGGAGCCAGCTCAAACTTCTGCTGCTTTGCCTAGCAGCTTCACTCATCTAAATTGCTATAATTTGCTTGTCATTGTCTGCATGCTTCGTGTTGTACAGTATAGCCATAAGCGACAGGGTAGTGTTTTGCAGTACTCTGAGAATAAAGGCAGTACATATCATGAAGGTTGTTAGTGCAAATAAGACTTTCTCTCTGTGCAGAAGAGCACAAGTCTGACACAACCACCACTGTGGTTGGCATTTTAGTGTCAGCTCCAGGGACGTCTCAGGGGAATGTCACGCTCAGTTTGACCTGACCTACAGTGGGCAAGGCTCTTTTGATCCTTTTGCTACTTTCGAGCAACTCATTCAAGTGCATGGTTGGTTTGCCTGGTCTCATTTTCTAAAAAGTAAAATTCTGAGAAGAAACTCTTAATTTATCCCTTGACAACATGTCTGTAGGAAAAATTGGTTGGCATTGGTTGGTCATAGATGCAACTGTTGTCAGCATTTCTTGAGTGCAAGTGGTTCCCTTTAGTCCTTTGGGAAGTTAGTTATGGAATTGTATCTGAGACTATAAAATGCAGTTGGCTACACTGGGACTTCTGTCTTTGTCATTAGTGCTCATTTGAAGACTGTCCTCACCCAAAAAATAAATAGATAAATGAAATAAAATAACCCACAGCATTATTCAAATGTGTAAAATGATCTATGTTTGTGGAACCTCTTGTGGTTGCGTGAAGGTGGAGGTAATGTGACGTTATAGTCACAAAACCTCAGAAAGTCATGCTTGCTGCATTGCTGCTACTCAGAAAAAAAAGCTAAATTTATTTCATTCTGATTTTTTTTACATGTTCTAACAAAAAAAATGTTGCACACTACTTAAGATGGACATTTTTTGTAGTGTACAAACTGTCTGTCAGCAGCAGCGGAAACATGTGAAGTAATATTTCCCAATAACAGCTGAGATAGTGCCACCTGTCAGATACCTGGAGGTGCTTTTGATAAAGTGTGTAGGAGACATTTTTCATCCCAGGTGTTGTGCATCAGTTTTTCTCCATAACGGTCTCGCTTCTTTCATCCACAGTGATCTATCAGATTTCCCACCCACTTGTTTCCCCCCTCTTTTCAATTTAAGCTCTCATGTAGAATTCCCCTATTTTCCACCTCACTCGGTCGCCTGTTAGGCCATCAGCAGGAGTGCATCGCTTTAGACTGAATTATTGATCAGATTTTTTCCTCAACCTGACCGGTTTTGCTTGACTCACATGTTCTTTGTTAGGATTTTTATGAAGAATAGGTAGCTGTTATTAGCGGGTGAGGGTCAAATTGAATTGCACTGAAAACAGGTTTTTAATAAGCAGGAACATCCGCATAGACTTGTGATTTTTCTGCTGATTAGAATATGAAGGAGTGTGAATTAAACTGCATTTGGAAGTCTGTAATAAAATCCATTAAGACTTTGGTTTTACACAGTTCACAAGGTTAATATGTATTACTGAAGTCCACATTAAAGTGGTAATCTGCAAGATTACCGCTGTTATGTTTCTTCATTTTTCATAACTGCAGCCAAGCCTCAGTCCTTTTTAGAATAAGAAATAATGTAGCTTGTAAGTATGAGTTCACAGCAGGAGCCCTTCTGATATTCTCAGTGATATGCACTCCTGCTCTGTTTTATCTTCCATGTAAGGTCTCATCTTGTATCACAGGGGACATCAGATGTTGATCATGGGTAAATGTCTTTAGGTCGGCTGTAAAGACGACATGAAGAAAGTGTGTGAGCCAGAGGAAATCCTCATGCTTCACACTTTGAAGTCGGTATCAAAGCGTTTTCACCTGTAGCTGTATTTTTTCCACGCACAACTTATCAAGGACTGTGAAATACTGTCGATAATTGGTTCTACACTCCAGTCGTGTGTGTGTGGGTGTGTGTGTGTTTGTGTGTGTTTTAGACAAGAAATATAGATATTTCTTTTAAAATATCTTCTCTATTTTGACAGCTTATTTTAAAAGTTTCCATTTCTAACACAAATGATCAAAGCTTAATTAACGTTAGGATGAAGAAATTATTCAAAAAATGGAAAAAAATAATAGTTTAATTTCATATTACGTAAGTGAACAATGAACAGCTGTTGCAGATTGATCCTGTTTAAATTTATTTCACCAGAAAATTAAGACTCGTTAAGGCTTTATTGTGAGTGTGCCTCCACCCAAATTACAAAAATCCGTATTTCCTCCAGAGGTACAGTATAGCGCATTGTTATTTGTCCAGGTTGTTTGGGTTTTGAGATCTCTTTCTCAGAGATTTCTGCAACCACCCCAAGTCATATACAAAAAATGAGTTTTATCATGTGTACAGTGTTGAAAAATTACACTTCAAAATGTTAACAGTGACATCTCTTTACAGAAACAATTTCCCTGTTACTGTTGTACCACTGTACACACTGTCAACAGTTTCCATTTGAGCTATGTTCTACAGAAGAAATAGTCCCTGTGAAAACTGTTGACAGTTTAATTTCATACATTGTGTCTATACCTTATAGAAAAGACTTTAGCATCTCTTCAGCCAGGAGCCCTTATTGCTACAAGAGCTTATTTGTGTTGATCAGATTGGATATTGGACCTCAGCAGCTTTGTCAGACAACATAGTGGTAGACACTGCTCTCATGGCTCCATGCCGCAATAAGCAGTATGCAAATTACACCATGTAGAGTTCCCTTGGGGCTCCTTTCTTACTATAAAGCTACTAGATGTGCCTGAGGTATCACATGGAAAAAACAAAACAAAAACAAAACAGAGAGCTCTTATTGAGGTTCAGCATTAAATCCTAGAGGCTACCTGGTGGAGTTTAAACCTCAGCACTCTCATTGTTTGCATTTCAGATTTAATTCTCTAATTAATATACGTATGCAATGAATACAATACTGTTGAGCTGCAGAATTTAAATGTCAGCTGTTGGATGTTGTTGACTAAGCATGTGGTAATAGTTATATATTTTTAGAAATGTACTGGCGAAAGTCCCAGATCTGGATTATCATCATTAATCTCAAAAAAATTACATCTAAATCTGTTTGTTTTTAAAGATATATCTTGCTAACAGATGAAAAGTAAACAAATAACACAGAAACAGATGGCGTGAAAACCATCTTCCAAATTGGTTTGGAGAGGTGACGGTAAAAGAAAAACATACTGTGCACATACTCACTTTTCATCACAGTGCCCATAGAACATCTTTAAAACTGAGTCCTTTCAGTCTGTATCTCAGGCTAGACCTATTGGAAATAAACCTCACATTCAACTATTGTCTAATATATCATCTAGCTCAAAGACCCATGCCACTTGTCCAATAAATCATACCACTCAGACTGGTGCCGCTGTCTCCTTCCTTCCTTTCAAGTCCTCCAAAAGCTTTATTTTTGGCTGCCTCTCTCCGTTTTCAGCAAATGAGCGAATAGAAAACACCTCCACATATTGAGATTCAGACAAATAGTTAACCATAACTCAATGAGAACTGGAAAACTTTCTGTTTTCTGATGCTTGTTAAATCAACTACTTCAGTATAGAAAATAATAATCATTTTTTCAGCGTGGACCTGTTCTTTAGTTGTAATATGAAAATACTTATTATGTATATAAAGAAGACAATGCATGATATGGTTAAATATCAGAATGTCTCAGGAGTTGTAGTCATTTAATTATGCAGAAATGTTTTACTGAGACCAGACTTTAAATAGCAAAACAATTTTAAACTAATTGTTCTCATTATAATCCACACGAGAGGCACAACTGTTGGGAGTTTGTTCATTTTCATCTTCTTTATTTCATCCATTGAAAGCCTGTTTCAGTCCAGAGGTAAACACATGCAGAGTGAGTGTGGGTGTGTTTGTGAGGCTGATGGACATGCACACCCTTCAAAAATAAGTAACGCTCTCTATAAAATAATGTTATTGCTTTTAGTCCTGTGTGTTTATGTATTAGATTGTGTTTTACAGCATATGTTATACCTGACATGAATATTGCCCTGCAGGGAATAAAATAGGTTTAATGGTTTGAATTAAAATTTTAATTGAATTCCTTCAAAATAGGTTTGAAAAAAAAGTTTCCAATACTAAATCATTAGAGAGGCGTCCCCCTGTGCACTCTCTGCAGCTGGTATTGCTTTGTAAGGAGTCTTTGCTATCCGCAAATCCGGCACCATATCTGTGTACCTGTGCTGAGTTGGGAATTGTGTCAGCAAAATGACAATAAAGATAACAAAAGCTCCAGAAAGCTCTATCCAAGATTCTGCTGAAAGTAGGATCCGTGGGCCTAACTTGGCCCTCAACCAAAACTGACTCTCCGAAGGGTTTCCAGGAATGTGGAGTAATTTGCATTTGATCAATTTTCATTGAACTTAATAACATTTCAGATGCTATTTTGAGAAAGATAGTTCATTACAACCTGCATTAATAGCTTAAAAGTGTCTTGCTTGCAGAAATTCTATGAGGCTGTCTTTTACTCATCACATTACTGAATTGTCAACACGAGACTTATTCAGTTCTTTTTAGTCAGTGGCCCATTGCCCATGTTTCATTCAGACTTGCAGCCTGTGCCAAAGAATTGAAGCTTTGTTCCACTGTATTATAAATATTATACAGAATTTGTGTTGCGTGATTGCACACAGAAAGGTAGAACAACTACTGCACATGTGGCACAAGTAGCTGCAGTACTGTTGCAAGCAGAAATTCACTATTTTCAGCCGATTCTCTTGTGTGTAATGTGTTGAAGCAAAGGAGACAAAGTGTAAGTTGCAATGAAACACCAGATCCAATGAGTTAATTCCCAAATGCTGCAAACATATTGTGAGAATGTAGCAACCAAGATGTCAAGATATCAATAACAAAGACATTTCTCAGCTGTGGCGTAGAGTTCATGTACGGTATATTAAACCTGGCTTCAACTACTGTATGAAATGCAGTCAGTTTCTGCTCATGGAGTATTGATTTTGCCTGTCTCCTTGGCAACAAAGTGCTAATCCCGTCTATCATGTGATTTAAGCAGACTGAAGCATTTTTGACCACTGTCTGTTGCATGTCATTCAACCGACACACACACTCAGGATTCATTAAGACATTATTCTGCTTCATTTAAAAAGCAGAGGGCATTTACGTGTATTCAATTTTAGGAGTAGAAAAATCAATTTTGATGGATTGCAGCAACAGTTTTTTTTTCCACCAGTCCAGCTTCAATTCCAATTCAGTACTGTGTGTCTACTGAAAAAATGTGTTTAACCTAATTCCTCTTTTTATTTTGTACAATTAAACAAAAACATGACATTAAAAATGACATGACGCTATGCAACTCGGTGATGTGGGGTGATCCTTTTGTTTAGACAGGACCCAACAGAATGCAGACTTTGGCCAAGACCCCTTATCACTTTAGTTAATTATAGTGGGTAAAAGACTGAAAAGCTACAGTATATAGAGGTAATTTGACTTGATGATGGTGCTGATGAAATGTCATAGAGGCATAAAAAATGAACAGGCTTCTTCCTCTTGGGAGTTTTTATGTGCATAGCAAATATCATGCCATTCTGCTCATTAGGTTTTAATAAATTAAGTTGGTTACAAAAAAAAATTGGAGGTGATAATTACCAATTTAGGGCAGTTAAATTCATTAAATGTATTACTTTAGAATCAATCAATCAAAATCAAAATATACAGTTTAACTTTATTATAACCTAATATAAAAATACATCAAGTGTGACTTACTGTAACATGCGAAACGGATATAATTAATGTAATTTAGCTGAACAGTAGCAACTGAGGCCACAAGTGAGTTACAAGGTAATGGTAAATACTGAAACATGTTGTAATGGTAACAAAAGTATAGGAGTCATGAATTCAGTAAGTGGACTTCATATTGCCAGCAGTATGTAGTGTATCTAAAGTTTGCTAACGTTAGCTTACATGAGCTGCAATAAGCTACCAGTCATACAGAGTGACTGAATTGAGCAAGGGTATGTTTTTATTGCTTATGAATTCAGCTACTCATTTATAAGAGGAATAATTTATTTATTCTTTCAAAAGCTACACAACATTGCTTTAAGTATTCTAAGATGACCTTGTATACACTAAATGTGTATTAAATATACCTTTGAGCTTTGAACATAATATACCAACCAAGTATCCCCGGAATTATGTCAATATTGGACAATTCTGCACTGCACAAAAACATCATATGCCAATGTTCAGTGCCACTGCAGGAAGTAATGTGTCTTTAATGTAGTGAAGCAGAAAGTATGGTTTGGAGGTCAGAGTGCTGAATGACCATGTGGTGCATGTGTGCATCTGACTTCATGGAGGAGACCTATATCCATAGCGTTTTTTCTGCCTAAACCAAAACATAGTTTATATACCATAAGCATGATGTTTCCCTAACCTTAACCATACCATAGTCATACCAAATTTGGGACTGAACCAAAAAAAACCCTAAAAACCCTTTGTTGTTGAACGGAAATCCACCTGTATCTACATTCTTGTCCGACTGTAAGGTTGTATACCAGGTAGTGCAATATAGGTCTGTGGGAAATATTACTTCTGAAAAAAGAAAAAAAAGATGTGATTGTCAGAGTCAATAATTCAAGTGTCATTTTTAAAACGCTTGTTTTTTTTTTTGATATTGTTGGTTCTTGCTGGTTTGTTCTTTCCCTGTGACACACAAAATAGATTGCACAAGCCTGTTATTCTGATCTGATATAGTGAAGATTGAAGGGACTGTTATGTTGACAGGAATCAAATCTAAGTGTCCTTCACTGCAAGAACTCTAGCACTCATCCACCAGTGCTTTTACGTTTCAAAGGATATAGGTGGTATCAGAGGGTCCACAGGCCTGAGGGTCTAATGCAGCTGTACACTCTGCACTGCTGATAGCTACACCCCACAGCTGCCAAAATGTCAACAGTTACCAAAGAGAAATCATTCTAAAAAATAAAGAGAAATAATTCTAGTGCAGAAATGCTTGCTGGAACATTTCGCGAAGTCTTGAGCATTGTTGCTTTTGAAGTGGTCATTACAAATTGTGCAAGAGGAAAAAGTGCTCTGTGGTGATGTAGCTTGTTAAGTCAGGAAGGAAACTCTGCAGAGACACCCAGTTAAATATTTCATCTGAGTTTGTGCATGAAGTGCCAGAGTCAGATGATGTTCATGGCTGCATATTTCAACAGAAAAATGTGTCATGATCAAGACGAGATAAAAATGTGTCTGTCTGATCTTCTATAGGATAGTCCTAAAATCTGATACCCATTAAAAATGAAAGGCCTGACATAGACCTAAGCCTCAGTTTGGGCCTTTTATGTAATTATCTTCTTTTTTTACATTTGAGGATTTTGTGTTGATAATAACAGTCAAGTGACAGAGAAAATCCATCAATAATAAATACTGTAGGAGTATAATTTTTAAAAGGACTTTTCTGTCACATATTTGAAGACATGCTGATAGTTCTCAGAGACTCTTATGTTGTTCTAACCTCAGTAAATGTGGTGTGTAAGTGTTTTACCACACTCCATATGTACAGATGGATAGAATAAGATTGTATTAATAAAAAAAAGTAGTTATTACACATTGCAGTTTTAGATGTACTCTGAGTGAGCTTTACTTTGCTGTGTTTGTTTTTTTAGATTTGGATCGTTGAAAATTGTGGATTACTGACTCCAAAACACTTTTTTTTTTCGATCACCACCTTTTCGCCCACATATATTTTTTTTCCATTTATCAAAGACCGCTCCCACAAATGCTGAAGGTCTGCTTTACCAAACAAGGCATGGGCATAGTAAACACTTCAAAACATTTGCAGTGTTTCATCTCTCCCTCAGCTTGACAATCATCTTTGGAAGCAAAAGGTCAGGATTGTGCCAGCTTTTTACGATGATACTAACTGAAGCTTGTGAAAGGAGAGATTCCATCACTTGCTTCTGTTTATTGCTCATTTTACACTCTAAGTGTTATGCATTTGAGGAGTGTGGGTTTTTGTCAGATTTTAAGAACATGACATAGATGTTATATCCAAACTATAATCCAACCATATATTCCAAAATGTCACAGAGATGTAAAATGCTTTTCTAAAACCTTTTTAAATGCAATGTTTTCGACTTCTCTATCAAGTCACTTTGGTTACCTCCACTTCAGTCCAGAATGGGAGCAAATAGATCATTTTACATGATCTTTATTTAAGATTAAGAGATTAATTTAAGATTATTTGTTTCATTGTCATTTTGATATGTCTTCACCCCGAAAAACTACAGCATTGGTTTTTTTTTCAAATACCTAAAATCTGTAGTTTACATCTTGACACCTACTGTACCAACACTAATTTCTTTTAACCAGTACAGTGATCTTTCCCTAACCTTAACCAAGTGTGTTTAGTTGGCTAAACTTAACGAAATCTTAACCACAAGATCAGAAAATGCTTGTATGATTCAACCTGATTTCCCCAGCTAGATTTCTTGGCCATTTGTACACATAACTGAGTTTTTACATATAGGCATGTGCAAGACAAACATGTTAAACACAGACAGGGAAAAAGCATTGCTGTGTCAGCAGAGCGGCAGAATGAAAGAAGAAATAATTAGCAATACATCCTATTTAAAAAGGCAAAATTTAGGAAGCAACATCTTTAGTTACTAACACATTTAAAATAAGTAAGCTAAACAGAACTGATCGATGCAGAACAAACAGAGCAGAGGATCCAACAAGATGGAACTGAAAACCAGGACTTTAATACAAACTGAATTATTGAAACAACAAGAAACAGTGGGCAAGACACAAGCTGATTGGCTGGGGAAGACACAGGGAGCAGGGCAAGGTCAACGAGAGTGATGCAGGGCAGGTGTGGAGCACAGTAACATGGAAGGGCAACACAGAGCAAACAGAAAACCAAAAAAAACCCAGAAAACACAAAACAACCATGCACAAACCATCCTAGAACTCACTTGAACACAACTTAAACAACTGCACAAGTCACAATGAGCACACACAACAAAATAAACTACAGCATATATTGCTGTTGACAAAAACATGAATAAATCAGTCTGTCAAGCAGAGTGGTTTGCATATTTAGGCTACATGTAACAACTTAAACTAAAAGACAACTGCAGCTCTGAATAACATAACTAGTGTTTCAGTTCACTTTAGCACTTAGTTCTAATGAGAGTCAATGTAGAAAGCAACAGTATCTCAAGTGGTCCTCAAATACAGTCTGCAACCTCTCTTATCTGCCCTTCTTCCCACTCAGACCAGTCTTAAACAGGCAGAAAAGCATGAGGGCATCTGGTGGACTGGTGGAGGGACATAGAGACAGACCAGGACAGAACCATAACATTATTTTCACTATAATGCCATCCATAAGTAACACAGTGACAGAATGTATGACTATACACTTTCTGTAATAAAACATCTAAAAGCAAAAATCTTATCAGATGGGGGACCCTGCATGGGACAAAATCTTATCAGATGGGGGCCTTTGGTTTAACTTGTGTCAGTTTAGTGGTCCTTGACGTGAAAAAGTTTGAGAACCGCTGATCTAGTTTCTTCAGCACCTGAACATGATTAACTTTGGATCTTTACCAGTAAGAATGATGATCCAAAATGAATTTCATACACATTACATATCATTAATATGCATCTCTCTGTTGCGACATATATTAGCTGAAACAGAATTCCTAAACCTGCATTTAAAAGATTTATTTTAAAGTAGGTAACCTCCTGTGCTCACATAGTTTTATCTAGTCTGGTGACAAATTAATTGTAGTGGTGATGACCCAAACCCTAGAGCAACTGATACATTAAAAACTTATAGAAATGTGCATTTAAATTACTCTACTTATGCAATTTTCTTCATAGGCATACAACTTTGGCTTTTGATGAATCGTGTGCTGCAGAATTTTCCAATATGAGTGTTATTCCCAGGGAGACTGGGGTGTTGACGTGAAAAATTGATCTAAACCAAATGTGCTGCAGGCTCAGATTTCAGAGAAATTTCTTTACAGCACGAAACAGAAAAAAATAAATAGAACCACTGAGTCACTGTTGACTAGTGTTTAGTGTTTAGTGTAAGGAACCAGTACAGACTGTAAGTCAGACTGTATTGCTTTACAGAATTTTTTATTAGTCCTTCTTCGTTTGCTGTGAGGAAGCTGAGCAATCCATCATGCTCCGGTGTTCTTTTACTTTTACACCAGCAATTGCGCACAGAGGATATTAAGAAGCAGAGCTGAGAGAGCTAAATAGCCAGGACCCAAGCCAAAATTCAAACCCACACACAAGTCTACAGTGTGCGGTTGATTTTTCCATGAAAGAACATTGATTCGCTCCACTCCTGAGACACTCTGTTTTGCACTGGCATCCTGAGGTCTGACAGAGTTGTTCAAACCGGTTTTCTAATAAAAATTACCGCACAGTCAGAGGTAGTAGTGGCAGTTGGTGTGACAGGATTAGACAGGAGTAGGGTGGATATTTTGGAATGAGGCACCTGCAACTCTGGGTAGCATACTGCATGCGTCTAATGATGTCAGATTACACGGTCACCTAGGAAACCAACAAAAGGCTCGAGCAGAAATAGTGAAGAAGGCGCAATTTCCCTGACTGACAGGGCAATGTAATGCTGTGCAGCATGCATAATTAAAGACGTGGCACACACTCTTTCTGGCATGTTGAGTCTGCTGTTGAGCTGGAGCAGTTTCTAATGTTGTTCTTGTGCCTTCACTCTAGTGTATTCTGCACTGACGACTGTCCCGTGTGGGTGTGTGGGAAGAAGAGAGGAGGGGGGAAGAAGGGATGCAAGGAAAGGAGGGAGAGATGGCTGGCTGCTTTTTTAGGGGCCACTTTTAGATAGGATCAAAATAAACATTGTGCCTCAGAGGCACAAGGCCAGCTTCCAGCTACATTAGTTTCTTTTTGCAATTTGTTCATTTTTTAATTTGTTTGTTATCTGGTCAAACACACTTAAAAAGGAGATGGATGGAAGAGTAGAGGGAAAGACTGGAAGACGGGCAGACAGGCAAGCAGAGAGATCATGTTGGTGAGCATAGGGTGCACCTGGGGTTTAACCTGTGTTGTGTTTCATGGGTCAGAACTCGTGTAGTCTATCCCCACAGGGCGTTGAGGGATGGTACTCAAAAAACAGGAACATACTGACCCAAATCTCTACAATATTACCCCAAATGCTTCTTGTAGGAGTTAAATTTTTCCTTGCACAATCTTTAGAAACAGACATGCATATACCATTCATTACTTTATTATCACAATTATTTTCTCAAAGTGATGACGTGCCCTCACACTTGCAGGAGAGTTAAATGCATGCATTCATTTCGTGATTAGCTTGTTATATATCATTCTGTACTATATCTCTCTTCTATTTAGCTTAGTGGCTCAGCCTTCCACCTCCATCCTAGGGGACAAACACAGGGGGGGGAGTCATGAGTTGACACCAGGAAAAAGAGAGTTGTCTGCGGGGAAACAGGGAGACGCAGTGATGTGACTCTGTGCCAAATGTTTACAGGCGAGCTGACATAGTTAGAAGATGGAAAGGGCTGAAACGAGGCTGTCTCTCCCTGCACTCTTGGAGGAACGAGAGATAGGAAATCTAGGTCATTGCCACTGATGCATTGCAAAGCGAACTTCAAACAAACCTGGCCTTTAGCGTGATGGCTCTCCAAAGCTGTGTTACATGCCATCAGAGACTGATCGCCATTTTCTGCCAAGAGCTGCCACGAAGTGATGAATAGAGCCGTTCTCGATATGGAGAATAGGCACAAGCACTGCAGACTCTATCTGTCAATCTATCAGTCTATTTGTGTATGAATATGGCTTACCATATGTACACAAAGAAATCATTCTTTTGGATCTGGCTTTGTAACCAATTAGTTGGACGGTAGTTAGACCACATGCTTGGTTTCTATTCCTCATCTGCCCTTCACTCGGAATTGCCTGAGGGAAGTCTTATCCGTAATCATAGCCCTGGGAATTGTGGTACAAAGCTTTGTTCTACTATTGAAGGCTCGATCTGTCTATTTCAAGGGCAGCTGGTTGAAACAATAGTTCTGTGTTGGAAATGATTCCACTTCCTTTCAGAGGCAGTTGAAAATGGATGTTGTGACTTTTTTTTGTCTCAATCTCAGTAAAATTATTTCTCATGTGATTATTAATTGCTTTAGTTTGAATAGATTGTATGCACTTGCACTCCATGAATGAATAAAATAGAAATACAAAGAGAAAATGTAACAACTTCAAAAATAGCATTCAATATTTACCCTGAAATCAAATATTTTCCCTCAAATCCAGTTGTAAAAACACCATTCCAGTCCTGAGTGACTTCAGACTACCTATAAGTAGTTTGTAGAACTTTTCAAAAGCCTTTGGTTGGGTAGATGCATTCTGTTTTAGCCGAGATGTTGCAAGTAACATAAAAAGCAACCATTAGAAATGTATGAGCTTAAGGTCCAAATGAAGCAAGACCCCATTAAAGAAAGAAAACATATTCCTGTAGTTCAGAGGAGGGAGTGTTTTGTGCTCAACCTTGCAGCATAATTTTAGAATAATGTTTTAACATGTGCTCATTGCAAAAGCTATAATTAATGAAGACACGACACAGGTTGTGGGTTTACTCATTGTTGTAGGAATGCTTTCTGAATAGATGGTGGTGCCTGCTCTCTGCTAACACGAAGGCTGTGTGCTGAAGCGAATGTGGAAAAGGCATAAGATGCAATTACTTGAATGGCTACTCATTCCCAAAAAGTCTGACTGTACAAAAACTCAAATGTCTGTAAAAATACAAAGGTCATGTATTTTTTTCCCCACTGCCTATTTCTAATGTGGCTCTGTGTGATGTTAATTAAAATGACTTTCTAGCATTGCTAGACCTGCTTCAGCTACACCTGCAGGTGGTAAGCATCAAATTGTGATGTGACATACAGTATGGGAGCGCAAATGTATTCTGGACACAAAAATAAGCTCATTGGTTGCTGAGCCGAGGAATAACAAGTTATCCGCTGACAAAGATGGGAAGCAATAAACTCTGACCAGTTTAAAGGATAAAGTTGGCAATATTCTACATTTTTCCCAAACAATGAATTGACCAAAAGCTATTAAAAAAACACGTCAGTGCACTGGATGACATGTTTGTTCATTACCATGAACACAGCCACTATAGTTTATTTTCTGTCAGTCCCACATTCGCCCTCATGCTGCTGTAAATACTCACTCAAATTAGTAATATGCGGCTGAAAATAGTCCCCAACAAACTTACTTCACACTTTTTACTCCTGTTGAGTAGTTTTAGGAAAGAACAGCATTTTTAAACACAAAAACAACACATCTATGACCCATTTTTTAAGTGTTTTATCTTCAATAGGGGCAAACGGGCTTGAGTGCCACAAAGTCAAAAATGTAAAAAAGTATTAAGAAACAAACTAACACATTGTTGGTTTTGGTCTTTACATGGGATTTGTTAACAGTAAGCCTTACAGCCTTCTCCTTTAAACTTGTTAAGCTAACTAACCATAAGTAGACTGTATGATTTACTGTTAGCAGCAAGAGGCTTCCAAATATGAACTACCTATTTTGCTCCTTGTCTTCTTTCAGTGAGTTTCACTTCATTACTTTGTTAGACTGGGGTTAGCGTACTGACATAGATCAGTTTGCATGATTACTTCTAAATCAAAGATAATTAAAGCCAACTCAATTCAAGACTTACCTCACAATCCCAGTAAGTCCATTATCAAACTCTTTCAGCAGGCTGGCTGCTCTCCCTGTATTTATCAAGTCCAAATAAGTCATCTGATCAAATGTATTTGGAAAAATAAGCTTGGCTTCCTTCCTTCCAGTTTAGAAGAATCACTGACAATGCCTACAGCTGACAGCTGATATATACAGTATTATAAGGACTTTGGCTTTGGAGATGTACAGTGGGACAAGAATCTCTAACGCCATTTTAGAGCCGAAACATTTACAGCAAGGCCTCCCCAAAATAGATGGAGTAATGTACTAAACTCCCTGTACTTATGCCAACACAAACCGGTGGCTCTTACTCATCTTTGACAGTCTCACTGGGGTGATATATGCCCTGCATAATATCTTAAATTGGATAATCCTATACCTCACACACTTGGATGAAAGCGTGGCACTCCTCCATATTGAGTCCCACTGAGCAGAAGCAAGCGATGTGGTAAGATCAAGCACTCCTGTCAGCTGTGTGGGAGGCATGATGCATATCAGGAAACAGCAGTTGAATGGTCATTTATTAGTTACATGAGATGCCCACATTATTCTTATCCTGCACCAATAGGGTTTTTATTGTTTGTCGCTGGGAGCATTGCCCATCTATAGTGCCCCAAAATTTACTTGAATCCATATTCAGCACTCCTCTTGCAGCTCATTCCTTCCTTGTCAGCATTAATGAATATTTCTTGTTTCATCCTGAGGTGCCCATTTCAAATATGATCTAAGGATTGACATCAAGCACATGTGGACCACCTGGGTCTGTTTCCATTAATTAAGTGAAGCATGATGTCCATATGAAGGCAGGGGGCCTTTTTGTTTCAGTGTACTGAATATCTTGATTGGACCTCTTGATGCATCATTCATAAATCAAAGTGCAAGGCCTGGATAGCCTGGTTACCACTACAAAGCCAAACAGAGCTCACAAGGATTTACTTATTATTCATATCACTCAATTACCCCCTAAACAATATTTCAGGGAAACATGCGGGAAGGACATTGTGGATACATCAGACCTGGTGCATTCACATTCCATTAAACACACAAATGCCAGAATAGGTTGGCTTTGAAGCGCATGACCCATTTAGCAGAAGCCATTATATACAACATGTCCTTCAATTAAGTCATTTGGCTTCATTCAGTCTTAAAATTATACATTTCTTGTGTTGTTGTCTTGTCTCGGAAGGACTTGAGAATTTTAACCTTACATAAGTCTAATCAAGATAACATGACTTTAAAGTTTTGATGCATGATGGCTTGCAACATTGCTTCTGTTCAACCGTCAAGATGTTTTAAGAAATGAAATAAGATCTCAAGAGTAATTCCAAGGTCATAACTTTTTTGTGGCTTTTACTGTATCAACTCTTTGCTTTTAAAGTAGTAAATAAATAGGAAAATAAAGTGAGGAAAACCTAATGGCAAAACTTACCATAGTTTAAGACTTCTTTAACCAAGCTAATATTGATGTTTAGGTTATGTTGATTGCAGCAAAAAAAGGCAAGTTTGCAGTAGGGCTGCACCATATGTCATGATGTTTGTATCGTGATATGAGGTATTTGCCTTTTAATAATGAACCTTTCTCATGCTAAATATTTTAACATGGCATAGCATGGGAAGCACACACGTACCATAACTAATCAGCTAGTGATCCAGTATCCACATTACCACGGTTCTGGCACTGGTACACATAGGTGAAACAGAGCCATCATTAATGTTATTAGCTACATCTGTTTTTATTCATGAACTCACAGCAATTATACATGATAAAATAATAGACTTTGCAAGAATTTAAAAAATTGTAAAATAATATGTAACTAATTGGCTTTTATTGGGGAGTGCACATCCTGTGTCATGTATAGTTAACCTATTTTTGATTTTTAAAGAGATGTGAAAGTGTCCACAGAGACTGCTTCTGCAGGGCCAAGAAATCTGTGCTACACTCCCGGCTACATCCGTGCAGGATTAAACCTCACGTCAAGCTGCACGTATTCTTTGAATAAGGATGTTAAGCACATATCCTTGCCTCAGATATCCTGCTGCTCATTCCTCCCTCCCCGGTGTATTTATATGTAGGGCCTAATTTTCCTCCTAAGCTGCATCATCAAAATATGATTAGAAGGCTGCAAAGTTCTATGAATTCTGTTCATATGAAACTACTTATTAAGAAAATCTGTTTTTTGGAGAGACTATACAGAGCCTGAATTTATGTTTTCAACATATCTGACAGAAAATGAATTTATCCATAAATAGATGGTGCTGAAATACTTTTTTCTTCAACACATCACACAGAATATTTATATTGAAAATGACTGCAAAATGTTGACTTCCAACACTTTGAATTGCATTTTCCTTCACTATTTATATGTGGCTAAAAAGTGTCATTAAGTTATGAATAAGACTATGCAACTGAAGCTAATTATTTAATATTATGGAAGGGTTACATTTGTATAATATCGTTTTACCTCCTTCTGTCAGTTCCAGCCTAACAAGTATTTTAGCTAGTGTATATTTTTAAGAATGGTTGTTACAAGATATCATTGGTCACTGATAATAATAATAATATAATAATAATAGTTCCAAATAAACCAGTTAGTGCATTTACTTTGACATTTTGTTATATACCATGTGGTTAAAACCCACTTGGCTCAGCTGTTGGACTTTGACCAAAGGGCCGGTCCTTTACCGCGCTTTCCATCATAAAGTCTTTTAAGGTTACCGGGTCGCACACCCTCCTTGCACTCTTTACTCCATCCCTTTACTCTAAAGCTTGTACGCTTCTGTAGAAAGTAAAAAACTGTAGAGAGAGCTTCAAACACTCGCAGTAAAAGAAAGTGCTTTCATCATTTCCCAGCTAAGCGCAGCAGCCTTCTCTCAACTGCTTGTGGACCTTTCATGCCATCATCTAGAGACTGGGGTTGAAGTGGGTGGGATATGGGTAGTGTTTAGAGACCCAGCAGGAGTCTTCCAATGCTACAGTTTGTTTTCTTTAGTTTAAACCATGATGCCAAATACTAATTTCCTCCCATTTGTATAGATGGATTCATTGGGTTCATGCAGCCCAATTAAAAGTGTATCTCAGCTTGTAAACAGAAGTCACATTGGAGTTTGGAGAACAGTTTTGGTAGTATGGAGTAAAACCAAATTGGATTCAAGTGTCTGCAACTTGGGCAAAGCATGAAAGTCCATAACTGTGAAGAAGTAGCTGAATATAAATGTGTCATCGGTTCATTTTCTTGTGCTAGACTTTCCATGCATGAGTGACTGCTGCTATCAACATCTAGTACCGTATACCCATAAAATTGCTTTTCTGTTTTTGGTTCAGATCATATTCTCCCTCCTTATGAAAATGTCTGCAGTTTGCTTGAAAGAGGGCAGAGATCTACATTTGCAGGTATTTGGCTTTTTGGTGCAAAATGGGTCAGGGGCATTTAACCACAAATTTACTCCTTTTTGTTGAGTTTGTTTGGGCAGAAAGAAAGAGATATTCAGACATGCTTAAGAGTAAAAACGCATTAAGAGTGAATACTGACCCCTTGACACGAATTACCATTTGGAGCTGTCAGATGTAGGCCAGGAGGGCTATAAAAATACCTACAACTAGACTTACCTCTGCCAGAGAATGCAAGTATTTATTTTAGGAAAGCAGGTAGTCAGTTCAGTGACTTTTCCTTACTTACATAAGGCTGGAAATAATGTTGTTAGAGGGGAAAAAAGGCTCAGCTGGGATTTCATTGTAGACCAATGAATGTGTGTCTTTATCTCTATTTTTGAGATGTTTGCTAACACAGCCCGGCATAACAGAGGCAAACCAAACCAGCATTTTCCTTTCTGATAGTCAGCAAGCTCCGCAGATGCCTGAACAAAACGAAGAAAATGTTCATGTGAACGCCTCACTCCCCAGTCAAATGTAGCATACAGTATGAAATAAATGGACTCCCACAGCTTACATGACACACAGATTTCTACTGTCACAGAAATCAATGTCCATCATGTGCAAATTGTCCAGTCCCTCTTTGTTTGGCGCAGCAGGGGTTTGTTGTGACTTTTGCGACACCCGACGTGTTGCTTTCCCTCGCATGCTGTAAAAGACATGACATAGAGGCAGAATACGCTCGCCGCTTGGTGCCTCAACAGTACTTCAAACTGGTCTGTGTGCAACAGACTGCAAGCGAACTAGACTGTCACATCAAAGAACTATCTGTTGACCCATAGCTTACACATATTTGCTTGGTGGTCTTGAAAAATAAAAACTTCTTGATATGGCTAAAATTGTTATCTTAGAAGTGGAAAATGGTGCTATTGCTCCCCATGAATGTCCAAAGCACGTAGCTCAGCAGGAGCGCTGTGGATGGTGTATTTATCACGTTCAAACTTACGTCAAGATGTATCCCATTAAATCCTCTCTGGGGAGCTGAACTGAATTGAAGATGAGCAGTGAATTATGCATCGACTGCAAGATGACATCACCCCAAAAACACATTCACATACAACATCTCTGCAAGAGGGGTTATGTCCTCTTATTGTCAGAAATTATTCACTTAAAAGTGTTTTTCCTACAAGTCCTACAACCCTGTAATTAGAGGATCGTGACAATGCAGCGTGTGTGTACAAGTTCAAATCCTCTATAAAAGGTGCTCATGAAAATGACCGTCTTTTTTGCTCACACTGCATCCTGTATCATTATTCAAGCACTGGAACAAATTAAAACATGCATTCGTGGTTTAATAGGAAGGGTCATGCTTTGTTAATCTGTGTGGTACACTATAATAACTTTGTCATGTTGAAATGTTTTCTGCTCAGTGCTGTTGGTACTCTATGTTTGGTAGGCAGTAATTGGAGAAGAGCTTTGAGGCTTCCTCCTGTGACCTCATTACCCCAATTAAATTTGTAGCCTTCTCTGAAAACAGTCCATCTCACAAAGTGATGTGTGATTATCACTCCTAGTCCAAATGAGGTTGAGATATGCAGCCGAGGAAGCAGGGCAGGGACATATGGCTGTGCCTTTTACAATTTGCTCTTTAGTTAATTCAACCACAGAAAATTATTAGATCTGAAATGACCCTTACAAGGCTTGTTGAAAAGTCAAATTGGGTAAAAATAAGTTCAGGAAATGTATGAATTTCTTGAATCACCTTGTTGTTTCTTACTGACTACCTTGCTGTAGTTATATACCACATAAGTTTTGGTATGAGTATTGTAACAATGCCTGGTTGGAATGTTGATATTTTAACAAGCAGCATTCTTCATCACAACCAGTGACTCAAGCACTACTTAAAAACTTTTTGCAACTCCTAGTTTGTTTTCAGCAACTGGAAAGACCTTGTCACACTTTCTGCCACATTTTTGTCCTGCAAAAATGGGAAAAAGTGATGGGTTGTTTGTATTTCTTATGTAAGTAATAAGATTTTTTGAAGTCGGGACCAAACTAACAGTACTGTTATAGGAAGAATATGGAAGAGAACAGAATGAACCAAGGGGGTATGTGCAGAATCCTAAGCTGTGTCCAATATCTATTTGCAATCAAGTGCTGTGTATTTACTTTCCCCCATTTTATTTGTGTCTGGATTCTCAGTTTGTAGTTCATGCCTTACAGTGCCCTCACAAATTCCCACAATGCAAGGCTTTGACTTTGATAGATGTAAAAATGACAGTTATGCAACACTACAGCTGGTGCAAAATACTGTTATGATGATTCATAAGTTACCAAAATGTCTTTTTTTTAATATAAGTAACCTTAAAGTAAACTACTGAGTGAACAAAGGAGTAATTTTGGAAACAGCACCTGTCTTTGTAAAAGTTTTCTTTCTTTAGCATGTGAGATCTTGCTGTTAAGTCAGAAACTGTGAAGATGTTACAATTATGTCAAATAGGCCACTGTATCTGAAAACAGGGCAGGTGAGGGGTTCGTACAGTTTTTGATAGGAGTTAAAGTCACCCTGAACAGTTTTTGACCACTAGTAGCGCTATGGAGCAAATGTTTTCTTATGAGTAGGTCGCCTTTTTTTTTGAAGAACACAATGATGCTTGTGCATGTGTTCTCTGGACAGCAAAATGGATTATAAATTCCCCATCAGTGCTGGTCACTTGTTGAGATGCAAGTGCTGTCTACATCAAACTGAGACATATACTTTTCTCTCTAAATGCACTTTAATGCACTGTGCTGCTAACTGTTTTTGTTTTGTTTTGGGGGTTTTCTTTCTCTGGGGATTTATATGTTTTTATCATTTTTTAAAGGGAATTTTTAGATACACAGTATATCTTTATCCTTTCTGTTGTTGTTGCACTGCTGTGGGCTGGGAGGAACAGCATTTAGTTTTTTTGTGTATGCAAATACACAAGAAAATGACAATAAATTAAATCTTGAATCTTGACTATAGTGCTAACAAAAGTAGAGAAAGAGGAAGACTGCAAGACAGCAAGCATGGATGGAAACGATACACAATTTAAAATAGTTTTTAAAATTGGCTTTGTTTGTTTTAGGGAAAGAGACACTTTCAACATGTTTGTTAGACCTCAAGGATACACACTATGTGTTTTGGTGATAAAAACGGAATGCAAACACACATTATGTGTTTGTTTACAAGAAAACTCCACAGAGTGCCTTTAAATTCTGTCCAGTCACTGGTAGAGACCAACAAAGATCATAAATATCCTTTTAACTTCGGTCACAGGTGTCTGAGTTAATTGGATATTTTGCAATGGCTTTGAATATGACTCAGCTTAACTGAATTGGGGAATAATCTATTGTATGCAGGTGTATTTTGATTCTATAACCTTGTTAATTATCAGTATTTCAGCATATAGCATATAGTTACATATGATCAAAGATTACTTAAGTACTGCAGATGTTTTGAGAATGTATTTATTTATTTAAGAGATTAAATGAGATGCTTTAAGAACATTTCTCCTCATCTCACCATCTTTCCATCACTCCAGGGAGAACACCATCACACACACACACACACACAACACATTTATGTAAGTACCAGCTGCAGTTTGTCCAAGATCAGTCTGAAAATGTTTTTGTTTTTCCGAAGGTTTTACTTAAAGTAAAAGTCAATGAGATACAGTTTTTACCACACGATGCTGCAACCCCACACTCACAAGACAAACTTAGCCTTAAACCGTTCAAGTGAATCATTGCAAGTTTCAAAACTGTTTTTGATTAAATTTTTATGAATACAAGTTCCCCTGTGTTTCACTTTCATGTAACTAGTCATTTTGTAAGAACACAAGACATTTTCCTACAGTACATCAATAGATGTGTCATTTTTAATTGGATCGGTACAATGTTTCATACTGTGGTTGTCAAGTTGAAATATATTCCTAAATTGTCAGCTTTTGTGAATGTTAGAAAACAGCCTTGTTTTGAGCTCAGTAGTGATGAGTTTTTGAATTTGGCAATATGTTATGAGAGGGCTTTATGAGGTCATTAACCCATAGAGGGGCTGTCTTTTCCAAAACACCACACTAAAGGAGTTACAGGATTCTACATTACAGCACATAAAAAATATACATTTTGAATGTTATATCACATCCATGAGTCTATGACCATGCCTATGTTCTTCTAGGCTGTCACTCACCTCCATCACATCCTCAAACTAGGGGAAACAAGAATGCAAACAATCAACCCTCACTAGACAGTCGTCCTCAAAGGTGCACACTAACCGGTTGATTGAGTTGAGGCCATTTGCGGACGACAACCTCGAATAGAAGGGGGGAATCAATGCCGTGTTTGTCCACTTCTTTGCTCATTAAGGAACCTCTATTCACACCAGGGTCTGTATATGACAAAGAAAGCTCACAAGTGCACATTTTCAGTCCGAGGAGGGTGGTTTTTCTCCTCCTCAAAGCCCTCCCCTCATCAGAATTCGCCTCACAGAAACACAGTGCCAGAGGCCAAAGTCTTGACAGGGGTAGCCCAGTGAGGGGGAAATCAAACGAGTCCCTTTTTTTTTACAGCCTGGCTGGCCGACAAACAGGCCCGCTTACCTACAAGTCCTTAATCTGTATCGCACCTTTCCAATTCAGGAAGAAAGCAAGGCAACCTCACTGTCCATTCATCATCTTTAGTGATTCAGGGGTTGTCTCCTGCCTGTTGGATGTGAGTCCTTGGTTACTCATAAATACTGGTAATACCTGAACTGGGCAAATTGAAATCCTTTCAGGCTTTTCAGTGGACTTGTCACATTTATCTTCTGTTGTTAATATTGAACAGGAAAAAGGTGGCGATAAATACTAATACAATGGAATGAGTACCGGTGTCAGTTGTGGATACTGCACTTTAATTTAAATTAAACCCACTCTAGGACCTATTTTGAGTATTTAAAAAAGTACATTGCTCAATAAAGACCCATTTGTCAGTGCAGCTGGAGCATCCCTGTTTTTCTGTAATGGAAACATGATTGCCTTCGTAAGCCTACCAGAAGTAGACAAGGAAAAAAATATCTAATTTTGTGGTAATTTTGTGGACCACAGCATTTGGACAATTTTCTGTTGCTAATGGAAGTCTGGTTTGTGCACGGTCACACATAGCTCCTGAACGTAATTAAATGGAATTCGGTTGGCCTGCCTTCTTTTAGTACTTTCATATTATTCACAATATTGGTCTTGTAATAGTTTCTCTAAATTCTAATAAAACACATTGTGGGCTTTCTGTAAGGATCTTTAACATGATTAGTTTTGTTTATGCAGTAACAAGTTTTACAAATCTGTTCTCATATTAGTCTTAAAATTGTTGGCAAACTGGGTAATTTCTCTTGTTTCCAAATCAATTTTTATTTAGTTTCAGCAACTTTCTACAACAGATATATTGAAACAAGGAAGAATAAGGTTTTCACTTGATTAGTGAAATGTGATACAAACTAATGAATTAATTGAATTTTGTGGTCTGGATGTAACAAGCTTTGATTCTTCATGATCACTCAGTTTTCAAATTCAGCTCTGCAGTGAAAATCACTCAAAATAGGATCACAGTAATTATTGCAATCCTGTGGTTGTGAAGTTTTTATTGTTTCATGATCACAAAAAGTGTAATTCTGTTTTTACATTTATGATATAAAGCTTATGGATTTACTGTGATACTATTATATGTCTACTGCCAAATATTCCACTTCTTTTATGCAATAATTAGATTCTTAGACTCAAAGTGTCTTGTAAAGAGGTGTATTTTTACAGTGACCTTTTCAGTTATTTCCATTGGGCGGCAGTGCGTCATCCTCAAACTTAAGCTGCACTGCATTGCCCATCGGCCCCTGGTTTCTGTGGTGGACAGAGCAACACTGAGCTCTCCACTAATTGCAAAGTTGTTTCTCAAAACAGGCGCGTAGGATTATGATTTTTCTCATGTGCGCCTGAACGGAGTTTTAATACTTATACAGGGCACTGTCTGATATCTTCCAGAGGCACGCAGGTCTAACTGGGTGCGTTCACACTGGTACCACTGTCAAGTGAGGCAGAATAAGGAAATAACGCGTATGGCGGCTTCTTTAAAATAAAAGCATCCATTAAACATGCATGTTGAGAACAGCCCGAGATGTCAAAGAATAAACAAGAAATTAGTTCAAGTTGAACATGAAATTAATACACTTCACAGGCACAGATTCATTTCATAGTTTAATAAAATCTTTTCAAGAGCATTTTGATGAGTGATGCACCCTCACTGACGTGACAGACGATTAGCTTTTATTATGAAGCCAAATCCCCTCATGTCCTGTCTCATCTTGGTTAACTCGGGTGCGCTTGACTCATCTCGCGTTGACACAGCAGCACTCAGAGAGAGAGAGAGAGAGGAGAGGAGAGAGAGAGAGAGAGAGAGACGGCATCCGATGTGTCTTTTTCTGCACATCACTTTGGAAATTTGCGCTCGTGTAGTCCTGCTTAAAGCGGTGCTCACCTGCCGGGGCTGTGCGCCTGTGAGCGGCTGAGCAACTGATTTAATAGGATAATCAGACTAATTGCCTCCTCTGATATTGCCCTTCATTGATTCTGTCGACCATTCCCCTAATCACTCTCATGATTTTCTTCATTTTTTTCTTCCCTGCTGTTTGAAAGTGACCGGTTGCAGGTGTTTTTTGTGTTGTTATTTTTTTTCGCTCTGATTTGCGCCAGTCCAAGCTGGCAATATGTAATTTTGGGACCGACGCGGCATGTTTTTTTGGGGGGGGAACTGGACTATTTCACAGTTTGGATTCCTTGTTTATAACACGCTGCTGCTTCAATCTGTAGACCAGAACAGATTCTGATACACCGTGATGGTGTGGGGTTATCAGAACTGACAGCTGAGTGTACGCTATCATTTGGAAACTGTTTGTGGGTAAGTTCGATGTATTTTTTTTTCTTCTTTACGCTTCCAAAGTTGGTTAGATGCTCATGCTGCCTTCTGTGGATGTGCTTAAACCAGTTTGCTGGAATCCTCGATAAATTTGGATGACATTGACATTTCATAGGAATAGATTTGCACCGCTTATCGGTGCGCTTTACCAAACAAAACCATGGTCTCCGAATATGCGGCACTTAAATGCGCATTTGGAGCGAATATGTTTTCCCTCCGTTACGCATGAATCCCAGTCGCTCCTTTTGCTGTAGTTGCGGACGGAGCCTCAGTGGAACTGTTCACGGCTGCAGTATGACAGGGAAGTGGACTGCTGAAGTCTTCTGTATTCTTTACTAAAACCCAATTATCCAAGCAGAGCGATTAGTGTGTCAATCAATACGAACTGTTAATTTTACTCATCTTTTCCTCGACGTTAATTGTGTAAGACAGTGCGCATTTGCATATCGCCCCGGTGCGTCAGCAATGTGTGTGTGTGTCTAATGTGTGTCTATGTGCGCGGGCTGCTCGAGTGTATCAGTGGGTGTATGCTCATGCACACATAAAGCGCGCGTGTGTGTGTGTGTGGAGGGAGGCGAGAAGAATCCGGGCTTAGTTATTTCAAATTATTTCTGCTGAGTGATTGCTTGGCGAGTCAGCTCTCTCTGTGCCTCTCTCAGTATTTGCTAGTATTTCCTCTCCTCTCCCCCTGCTTGGATGGATGATGGCTTATGATTGTCCAGATGGATGTTGGAGCTCCACTCTGGCTCTGACCAGACTGGGGTTTGCCAGTTAAACATATTTGGGAATCATGAAGTAATACTGATGTAAAGTTGGAGCAGATGCTGGCTTAGAAAAAGAGGAAAAAAGCCCCCATCCTTTTTCCCTCCTCATCCACTACAGATGATACAGAAGGTACAGTAGCCTTGCAAGTTGCATCTCACCATTTTATCATGTTCCAACTGCTGCAGAGATTCTTCTTCTCTCATGTCTCTTTGTAAATGTCTCTTTGTATTGCTAACATAACCTCATCTAAGGCCAAGGCCTACAGTCAGTGTGAGCCTCACATTCAGCCAACACCTCATTAATCACATCTTTTCTAATTTTGTTCACAGTAACATTTGCTCCCATTTCCACTGCTCCAAAAATCTGCTTGCATCATGCTCTGCTCTAAATCTTTCCACTTCAATTTCTTCTTGACACGTTGTGCTATAGGTGATATCTTCTCGGTTTTATGATGTTATTTTAATAACGTCTTTATTCATCCCCCAACATCTGGGGTTAAGCTTTGCCACAGGAGCGACCAGCAGCACATGAATTAATAGGTAAGTGGCAGTGGCCACTTAACGGAAGCCCTGCAGCTACATATTGAGCTGAGTCGAGTGCTCTCACACAGAAATTGATTTAGACAGAGATTATGTCATCCAGCACTGGCACTTTTTTTTATGCTGGTCAAGTTTACCCAGTGGCATTGAATTCCTCCTCTGCTCCCTGATGAACCAACTGTAGGTTTAAATGGCATGTTAATGCACTAATGAAGGCGTTCTTTCAATGGCGGGTTTATTTCAACCAACATTTTGAATACTTGAAAACACTTCAACAGTTACAGCTTCCTTTTCCTTATAAACCATGTTGTTGAATTTTCACACTTGCGCTTTATAATATTTGCTTGCAGTGTCTATTAAGTATTCAGTACATTGACTTGTTATTTGTAGTGTTTACAACATCATGCTGTTTCATAAAATAACATTGGCAGTCGCAAAATGATCAACTTTGTGCTTTTGCCCCTAACAAATGACATTTCATCTTATTGTCCTTTTTTATGATTCAAATTCTGCCTGTCTTGCACCAAAGTCAGCTAAAACAAACCATGACAAGCATTTGCAAATAACACTTGACCCCGTTCAGCTTACAAAGCTTCCTCTCTCATAGAAAGAAGGATCTGAAGACATCACAAGCTTTTTTCCCCTCCTGTCTTGATTGATACTTTTAATTTTCAAGGAGCTGTCACCAAGGCCTATTGGCCTTGGCTTTGCAATCAAGGGGCGGACAGTCAAAGGCTTTCAAATGAAAGAGTTCATTAATGTGGTGAGAAAAAGGGGTTGTCTTGCTGTGCGATATTGGCTCTGTGTGAGGAGTGATTGGAGCAACTGATGAGGATTTGTTAGGAAGAATGTTGAAGAGGAAGTTGAGAGGGGGCACCTCAATCATGGCTATTAAATTACATTAATAAGATTCAGGGGGAAATGGAAATACTGAGAGGTTATCCAGCTTGTGTTTTTGTATGTGACTATGTGCATGTGTGCAAATATCATAAATGTTGTACTTCAGCTTGAGTACCTTCCATCCCTGCTTGGCACCGCTGTGCAGACTTATTGACTGTTGTGAAATCTGAGTATTAGAAGCCCGGACTACATGCATAACAGACGAGCTCTCAGTTAAATCTTTTGAAAATCCAATTCCCGTGAAGATGAGATTCCTCTTTCCCCATGCCTTGTTCCATTTTCCATCTCAATCATTGGGCATCGATCTGATTCAAAGCCATTTATTTTTGTTGCAGCCATCATGTCATGAATTGACAAGTATGGTAGATCAGGTAGATTACAATATGTCTGCGCATGTCGCCTCACTCATACAAAGAACAGTCATGACTACCAAGGATGAATACCAAAATTTCAATCCAACCATGTGTTTTCATGCTTCAGTCAAATAGTATTTTCTGGTACAGCTTTTCATTCATTGTTTTAACATAGCTTAGGTGCCAGATAACAGTGGGGGATCTTTCTCTCTTTAAAAAGAAGCTTTTCAGTTGAACAAAACAAACAAAACAAATTGGACAATTTGAAATCGTTGCCTTGGATTCTCAGAACTTCTGATGGGCATTTTCCAACTTTTTCTGACTCCTTATAGCCTGAAGAGTGGGGAATTGATTAACTGAGAAAAATAATTGATAGATCACTTGATAATGAAAATATTCATTAAGTGCAATCTTAGCATAATTTTTTTTTTTGGGGGGGGGGGTCATGCCCACTGTCACCAGCGTAGTGGTAAACTTAATGCAATCTTTTGTATAACTTAAACATACACTGTGATAGATATTATCCATATTGCCCATCTCTAAATTATACCATCTATTTTGATCTACATTTTCTTTAAGAATTCAAGACCACTAAATATGCGCATACCTGCATGGTGGACTCAGTGATAAGTGGTAGTCTTTCCCCCATTCCAGTGCACAACAGTCCATAACAGATGTCATCATTTGCAATTCTGTAACCACAAGGTAGGTTATGTCAAGTCCGATTTAAGAGTGTGACAGAAGAAGCTTTGCTTTGTCTGCCTCTAATCTGTTTCCTGCAGATGTAGGAAACCCTAGCCTTGTATCCCTTTCAGAGAACATAGCAACCACAATCACTTGCTGATGGGAGACTAGGTTGTATATGGAAAAATAGATGGCCTTCAGAATTGACCCCTCGTTTACTTTGTAC
The DNA here is from genome assembly GCF_963924715.1 of Thunnus thynnus. Taxonomy (NCBI): domain Eukaryota; kingdom Metazoa; phylum Chordata; class Actinopteri; order Scombriformes; family Scombridae; genus Thunnus; species Thunnus thynnus. The sequence continues at coordinate 7,731,097 of NC_089540.1, forward strand.
TCTTTTTACTCTTACTTTTTACTTTTTACTCTTTGCACCCTTCCCTTGCTGTTATTCAGCAGAGACGTATCAAAAGAAATTGTCTTCATTGCAAATCATTTTCATGGGCCACTTATTTTTTTAGACTTTGATCTGAATGCCTTCATGTATGGATGTGAACCGAGCTGAGTGTCTGCAGCTGCTATACTAGCTTTATTTACCTTCAGCAGGTAATGGTATTCCTATCCTAACAGAGCAACGATTAATACTGCAATAAAAGAATGGTAATGGCATCATTTCCATCTGTCTCTTCGCATTGCTCTTGAAAAACCTATGTAAGCTATTCTGTGTATGTACGAGTATGTCTTGTGGGGAGAACCAAAGCATTAAGTTGACTAGAATCAAGTTCAATTTAAAAGCACTCTATTTTCCAATTTGTTACAACAGAAAATAAAAGGACTCGAGGTCAGCCACAGTGTAACATGCCCCGGAGCTTAAATGTTGTGCTGTTCATTTGTAACACAACTAAAATGAAGAGGCGATACTCATATTGTACCTCCTCTGATGAAACGGCCATCTGAGATGTGATCAATTACCTCAATATACAGAATTTTTCTTTTCTAGGGGCAAGTGACGTTTAAAATGAATGCCTTTTTTCCACTTTTTAATCAGCAGTAGAATGGGAAGCCCATTGCTATAAGCAAGAGGGCAGAATTATCATTTTCATCCTTTCTTTTCAGCCCCACTGCCATCGTGCCATGTCTGGAGGTGATCCTCTGAGGCCCATTCAGCCTAGAAAGATGAAGTTGATGTGTTTTAGATAGCTTTTAGAGAAATGTGGATAGAGGATGGAAATTGCATGCCAGGGGAAGCAAAATGAGCAATTTTTCCTCCCATTTCCCCTCTTCTCTTCATCGGATCTGTGCTTACTCATTCATGAAGGCTTTGTTGTGACATTCCATACGTTGGTGTGGAGATAAAAAAATCACACAAAATGCCAGTTGGCAAGAGAGAAGAAAAGGAGACCCAGACACATTATTGTGCAAGCTGATGCATTTGCAGGGTAACTGCATACCAGAGGAGACACGGCTCTCTAATGTTATCAAAACACTATCACAACTACCAATTTTTATTCACATTTTAACCTGTATTCTAAGTGTCTGGTGTTCAGATATTCAGGGAATTCCACAGAGCCTTTCACAAGCCCATTCAGGGGATGGTGTGGTTTCAGCAAAGGCTTTTAAGTATAGTCACTGAAAGTCAATGCGCAGGTTATTATGTACAGTACCAACTGGAGTGGGCTATTGAGGCCTATTTGCATATAGTATATGAATGCATACATGAGTAGCCTCAGTAGGAACTCTGACCTTGTTTACGCCAAATTCTCCCCTGTGAGCCAGACGGGACCTTAAATTGAACAACTACGTCAAGGGATTAATAGTGAGTGAAATCAAGGAGCGCTTCATTAGCAGTCCTTCATTTATCATTTGCCATTAGTCATTAGCCATTACGCACAAGACCTGGGGCAACATGGCATTTACAGCTAACCATATACATTTATTTCAACCTGCCTCTAGTACGCGATCAGAACAATTCAGACAGGTTGTGTCCGAAAAGTCTCCCTATTATGGTACCTATGGCACTATATTTACTGAACCGCAATTTGAATGTACAATTTCTGCACTATATAGGACCCCAAAATGGAACAATAGCATGTTTTTGCTAAAATCCCTCAATATAATTCTGCTAGATTTCTAAATTGATGTTGATATGACACTTGTCATAAAGGACACAAAATGATGATGATTCATATACAGTACCAGTCAAAAGTTTGGACGCACTTTCTCATTTAAGTGAATGAGAAGGTCTGTCCAAACATTAGACTGGTACTGTATGCTAGAAATCTCAATGTACACGTACATGTGAGAAGATGTGATATGATCCAGGAAGTTTAGTTTGAGTAATACATGCATGAGTGTCAAGGCTTATCAGATGTCAAAACAGTACACATCAGCTTGTAATACCATGAGACAGGATTCTACACCTCTGTAGATTTATCAAAAATCAATCAATCATTTTATCCTTGTGTTTCCTGCTAGAGGCCTCTGATCAGATTGAAATGAGCAGGCATCATCTTTTCATGCAGTGCTACAGTATTTCTGAACACAGCCTAAGTAGTAATCAATGCCAGATAGTCGTAGCACTTCAGTTACATGCACGACTGAACACCCAGAGCATCATCTCTGTATTCAAATTTAGTCCAGTAATCAGATTCCCAGATTGGGTAATGATGGTAATAGTTGTAAGCTGCATTACAACTGAGGGGGTTACTGGTGTGCCTTTTCCCACCCGCTTCAAATGCTATCACTTGACTGAATGGGTGTTATCAGTGGTTATCAGCCTCATAGATATGGGTTAGAAGGGGCCTGCTACACCTACTAGTAGGTTCAATCAAGTGATAACATTCGAAGCGGGTGCTTTTCCCCAGCCAGAGTGAGGCTGTTTCTCCCCCTGCTGGACCAGACCCACAGAGGCTGGCTCTCAACAGGGTTCTCGATTTATGGGCCACTTTACAAGAAGGGCCTAGGGACGCTGCACTTCTTGTCCTCCGATATTGAATCTCAGCTGCCTAGCATGGAGCTGCGGGTCGTCTGTTATTGTGTGAAAGCTTATTTGCATTGCGCCGTTAAGCTCTCAGTGGCAACTACAGCATGTCTGCTCACCTTAGCACTTCAGTTTATTTTTGCTTGCAGGGCTGTTTGGTTCAGACATGTGAGGGGCATTTTTTTTTTGGAGAAAAGGTGCAGTGAAGACAAATAGCTTTCACATTGACAGTTTTGTGTGTGTGTGTGTGTCTACTTTTGCAATGAGGCTATGAATTGAATATATATATAACATACAGTTATTTCCCAAGTGCTGATTGTGCACCTGCCCCTATGAGGAGAAATACACTTTGCTTTGTTTGGTTTAAATTTCAACTCAAAGGAAAGACAGCTTGCCAAAATACGGTATATTGTATGTTTCAATCAAATAATTCAAAAACCACATGCTGCACATTCATCATTATCCTTAGCATTGTGCATTCATCAATGATGAAACCGCAGTACTTTCATGCAGTGTACAACCTCAACACACAAAGTCAGATAAATTGACTGTACAATTTCAAGCACATTGTCTGTCAGAAGAAAGACTTCTTCGATCAAAGGCTTTGTTTGTTTGTTGCTGTTGGCTGGCTTGTGCATTTTCTCTCCTTTTGGCTCAAGCTGATTCTTCCTTGTGGCTGATTTTTTTTTTTCTTCCTCTTTTTAAATCAGGAAGATAAATGTTAAGCAGCCTTAATGATTATGGTTGCTTTAGGGTAGGCGTTTATTAAGTTGTGTTAATAATCTGACAATCCTCTTTCATTCCTCCTCAAATCAGCCCACGGTTGTGCTGCTTAGACAAGAAAGTATATTCAGCTGAAGTGACTTGGCAAACTACAGGAAGTTCCAGGGCATTTTTGTAGGCCTTTACCTTCTACATTTCTTATGGTTTAAGGACATTTGTTGGACATTTTATTGGATGCTATTCATATTTCCCTGTAATCTGTAAAAAAAGCTGCTCTGTAGTACAAGAGGATGTCAAACATCCTGCTTCCTCTAAAGGCCAACTGAAAAAAAAAAAAAAAGACATTTCCAATGAAATCTTTTCCTACTGTTACACTGTAAATGTATGCAATGTTTTTTTTATTTTTTTTAACTTAAAGTCAAAGCTCCTTGAAGAACTCAGACTTTGATGCTCTCCAGTGAATAGCATTAGCATACTGTAGAGTTAGCTAGAGACTCGTCTGTTCGGCAGCAGATCAGTCTCGGTGTCACAGATTTAAAATTAGGTGTTGAGTAAAAATGTGTGTAAGAGGTTGTGTGTGAGAGAGATAAAGAACGAAATGCTTCAGCCCGTGAATATCTCATGGTTGCCTTTGGAAGTCTCGACCTCGGCTTGATTAATTTTCATTTTATTTAGCATTGGGAATGTGTCTCTTAAGCACACGTACAGTTGCTATAGTTATATGTAGCTGATGTTAGACTCCAGGTAACCCTGCGGCACGAGTTGTTACAAGTGTCATTCAGCAGCTACTGTAACACACTTCCTCTCGGGGTGAATCCCATTTGAAACCTTGAACTCTGACCGTGTTTGAGGGTTTGATTGACACAGGCAGTTCAGATCGAGCTGGGATGTGGGGGTTGAGTACAAACAACTTGCTGGATTCTACGCAAGTAACTGTAAAAAAAAAAGTTGCCATCAAAACCTCAGTACAGATTTATGTGTTATATGATCATGAAAATCATTTGCTTATAACATGATGACAAGAAAAGTCTGTTTTAATGCTGATAGAATCCTTTCAAAGAGTGCTGAGTGATCTGCAGTGTAGCTGTAGAGCACAATTGTCAGTATTAATTTAGCAGCGTGTGATTCATCACTGTGCCATTTTATTATAAACCCATATCCATCAGAGTTAATTTAAAACTTTTAGACAGTCTGAAATGCCGCTTTAGTGCTAAATGAACAAACGACTCTTTTTCAACCCAAATACTTGTCCATGTTTTGAAAAATCAACATCTATTAACACTGGAAAATTTGCTGCACAGATGCTACAAATTGGTTTAATCTTTTAAATCACACTAACACATTTTTATAGACAGTTATTGAGACAGTCAAGTCTGTAAAACTCAAATGTTAATCACTATGGTGTCTAAATCTGGATAGTTTGCATGAGAATTTGCAGTTACCAGAATATTCCTCAGTTGCTTGCTTCAGTGTGTGTCAATGCTCTGCTGCTTGGCACCATCTCATGATACTGCCTCTCATGGTTGCTTTCTCCTGGTCCTCTCTTCTTCTCCTTTCTCTAGCGTTCATTCATCCTCTCCTCCCCTTTCACCTTGTCCTCTCAGTGATTCCAGCAGGCTCTCCCTCAGTCCTCTTAGTCCTGGCCTGAAATATCCAAAGAGAGAGCTCCGTTCATTTAATGTCATCCTTATTTCCCTGACAGCCAGGCAGGATAAAGAATCTAGTTAGCAGGCAGCTCAGGGAATGGGACTAAGAATTGGACGTGACTGCAAAGACAGTCTGTATGTGCGTGTGTGTGTGTGTGTGTGTGTGTGTGTGTGTGAGAGAGAGCCAGTGTGCACGCATTTTTGTATGTGTCCACAGAATTCATTGGAAGTGGATTTTGTCAGCCTGGCTGGTGGCAAACAGCTCCCAAGACCAAAAATAAAATGTTTAAATTATACATTATATACTGAATCTGCCATTTTTCACCTAAAGACCATTTTTTTGTCACTTCCACAAAGCTGCTTTCTAAATCGTTACAAATCACTCTTAAAAAATAATTATGTTTATGGTGTGACAACGCTGTGGTTAAGGTCGAGTAAGGTTAAGGCACAAAAAACCATTTGGTTAGGGTTAGGGAAAGATCATGGTTTGCGTTAAAATGATCGCTTGAAATGGGGTTAGTACTTCCTTGAAGTTAGGCAACCTTCATTGTCATGGCAACAGTAAACACCACAACAGTTACAGTAAAAAAAAAAATGTCCCGACGCAGTTGGAAACATCACACTCGTGGTTGTAAATGGGAAGCGAATGGTGGTCTCGTGCAGATTCTGTGTACCCTCCGCCCAAAGCTGTGTTTAACTTGTTTGATAACAGGATAAACAAATATACAATGCATTATTTTGTCTTTCCGTTTTTCGTCTGAATTAAAAAAACGGAAGTACTACGTACTTTTCCATACATTTTCATCTTCAAATTGGCAATTGGGATAGAAATTAAACCAAAAACAGAAAACGACTTATTTTTTACTTTTATTTTATCTATATTATCTGCCCCTACTGCATCTCTACAAAAACATTGTCATTGGCTATGCTTGCTATAAGATAGATAGATAGATGCCCTGTAATGCATGTCTCCCTCATCCTTGGTGAGGATGTAGGCTTGTCATTTGCTGGAACCCTGGTTGAATTTCTCTTTTCGTCTTTATCTATCTATCTATCTATCTATCTATCCATCTATCTATCTATCTATCTTATAGCAAGCATAGCCAATGACAATGTTTTAGTAGAGATGCAGTATGGGTAGATAATATAGATATAACAATAAAATCGAAAAACAAATAATTTTCTGTTTTGGTTTAATATATTGCCGATTTGAAGACAAAAACAGGAAAAGCATGTGGATTTCTTCAGCCATAGAGGTTCTTATTTTGAGGTACCGTACATACTAGCCTTGCTAGAGAGCTAGTAGCTAATCTGGGAGTGAACGTAAAGTCAAACTGGTCACTGTGATAATAAGTTTGGGTCCCTTGTACACCTGTTTACAACTTAGGAAATCATAATTATGATTTTTCAATTTGTGTTCAGCTTAAGATATAATGATTGTGGGGATAAAAATATTTTTAAGCCTCAGTAGTCAGTTGAAGAGGAGTAATACTGCAGTGTATTTTTAATTAGTAACAGGGCGCTGAGGTCATGTCTTCAGTATTGTCTCTGGGAAATTGTTGGGTTTTAACAACCAGGGGAGTGTTTTAAGTCTGATTATGATATTCTTAGAATTGACCTTTTTAGCAAAACAAAACAAGTAAAACTAACAGGATTTAGTGTTTCTCTACCAGAATTATATTTCTACAGTTGTGAAGAAGTTCATCATGCAGGGAGATTACATTTACAGAAAATATATTTTAACAGTTACATAAATATAAAAAGTGTGGAATTTTTTGTATAAATGTACAGACTTTAGTGGTTGGGGAATTACTTGACCTCAATATTTCAAAATCCCGGCTACACCCCTGAATAGTATACTTTTTGCTTGGCGTCAAATGAAGACAACCGTTGTAGCTGGCTAGTTTACTACTGAGAACATCACATTTGAAGCATATTTAAAGCACTGTCATAGCAAGTGGTTTAAATATGTCACTAGTCGGCAACTCAGATATCCTAACGGTTTCTAAAATGACATGAACACAAAGGCCTCACTGTGGGATATGTGCTGTGTTCATCTCTCTCAAACTGTATTTTCGTCTGTTGTACGCTCACCACACAAAACCCTAGCAACTAAAGCAAAAACACTATTACTCACAATGTCGCTTCACAAGTGTGTGTGTGTGTATGAATTCCATTTCAGTGCTCTGTATTCATCTGTTGATTGCATTCTTAATGCTTTTGTGCTGTTTTTTTTTTCTCACTGTTGCTAGGGAAGAAATGGACTGCATCCATATTTTTAACCCTAACGCAGAATAAACATTATTTGAAGACATTGATGGTGTTAAACATGTTTAGAGGTGTCAATTGCATTCGAGAAGCGACCTCTTCTCTCTCTCACTTCTCGTGTGCATGTGAAGAACATGGAGGCTTGTTGCAGGGTTATTAGATAATCTAAAATGGAATAATTCAGTGAGGAGAGCACGGACTCGTGTGGGTGTGTGTGTGCGTCAGCCAAGGGTGTAAGGGCTGGAAAAGTGTTCCTCACAAATAGAAATGTTAATAACTCACCAAGCAGAGTACATATCAATTTTCCAACTGGAGGTAGGAGGAAGGGGGCAGAGAGGTGACATGGGGGAGAGATGGTGGTGGGGGGTAATGATAGAGACAGACAGGGTGTCGTTCACACTGCAAATCAGAGCTTTGCTGTTCTAATTAATTTTTTCATCTCCAATGTGGATATGTGATTCAAGGCATGTGACCCATTATGCTACATATGTTTAAGAGATCAGAATTAGTCCAAATCAGAGGCGTAGCTAGGAATCCTGGGCCTTTAAAGAAAATTGCTGTCCCCCTGGCTCTTTCATAAAATAAGTAGTTAAGCATATTCATATTTGTCTTGGCACTCTTCATCTTTCACTCCACTAATAGCAGTACCAGTTAGAGTTGCGTTGAAAATAATTATATAAATAAAAATAAATAATCTCACAATTGTCACATCCTTGGCAGTTTGGCTGAGTCAGTGTTCGTGCGCAGGATGATGAGACTCAACAATGGAAGAAGTGAGCAAAATGCCCAAGTTTTACACCTTAATTCAATAGAAACTCAAAGGCACAGAACAGAAATGTTTTCCCAACAAGCGGTAGAAGTGTAGGTACAAAAAACCCATGTCTGTTATTGCTTCTCGTTGTCAGTTCACGTTGGTATCCGATACGGGTAACATTCCACAAAGATACGAACAGTCACCCAGAAACATCAGATATGAGCAGTGGTTCAGAATTGAGCACGAAGGCCTTTGGTGTGAACAGCCGAGAGCAAATGTGTGACAGAGCAAGAGAGACTTGAAATGAGAGATCGGTATAAATCATCATCTCAATATCCATCTGGCGAGCTGTAGTAAAGCAGTAAAGCCTCAGTCGTCGATTGCTGAAATTGTTTGTGTGCTAGTGTGAGAGGGAGATGCATTCCTCAGGGCTAACTCCGAGCCCCGAGAGTGTTGAGAGAGTGCCCCATTTCTCTTGCCGAACCCTCCTCGAAAGTAATTGAATTTTGGATGAATCCGCTGAGGAGGAAACACTGTCAGGGAGGAGAGAAAGTGGATGCTTGAGGAAAAAAGCAATCAGAGAATGAGAGACAGGTGACAGCACCTTTTGGATGAGCTTTTCTTTAAAGAATGGTATACTATGAGATGCTTGACAGGATAAGCTTTCATTGTAGGATTTTTAAGGGAGGATAGTTTTTTTTTTTTTTTTTTTTTTTTCTCGGATTTCATATTTTTTTGGACATCCAGTATCCGTTCATTTGTTGAAAGGGGATAACTCTTCTTGCTTTTTTCTGCTGTATTGTGTTCCTGATCATATCTCTGACAGTTAGACAGCTGCACTGAATCTTTCACTTCTCGCTAGCTAATAACCATGTGCCAAGAAGTAAGATGATAGTAGCAATAATACATTGACACCCCTTTCATGATTGCTGATAACAAATTGAGTATTTGACCTTGATAAGCCCTTGAGTAGCTTGTTTCTTCAAACAGGTGGCCATCTTCTTAAACCACTTGCATCAGAAGCAGAAAACGAATGATAAAGTAAGTATTTTGCTGAAGGCCGCTGAAATCTAGCAAAAAAAGGAGAACAATGAAATCATGACAATGTTTATTCAAACATTCCTGGTTGCTACAAGCCTTCCCCGCCTCCATGTTGAACAATCAGACCACTTTTCCCTTTCTTTTCTTTCCAGCTTACTCCCTGCTGGTTAAGAGACTAAAGTCATCTGTAAAATCAGTTGTTAAATTACGAACTGATGGAACTGTAGCAGCTCTCCAGTTTTGAGTGCAGTGACTTGCACAAGGCACCTAACAGAACCCAACAGTTTGATCATAAATCAACTGATTATGCTGTGATGAGTAAGACAAAGTAGTTTCCCAATCAGAAATCCTGAATCAGTGGAGTGGTGAGGGCCCTCTCCAGAGCCTATAAAGCGTCTTTCAGGTAAAGTGGTGCAAGTGTGCAACATAACAGCAGCGAGATGGAACGTAGCCATCGTGAACACAAAGCATCAAGTAGAGGAACCTTAATACAAATAACAGCCGCATGGACATGTGGCCCGCATCAATGCAAGGCCTCGCTGTCATATGAGCTCAACACCTTTTACGTTCACTTTGATCTCCTCAACAGAGCCAGCTATTAAAGCAGCATCCCTTTTCCTCAGAGGGTCTAGCACTTGTGTCAACAGCGGATGTGAGAAAGACCCCGCTGAGGATTAATGTGAAGTTACCCTATGTACATTTCACAGATGTCTCAAGTGATCTCTTTGACATATCACGGAAAGCTCCTCACCTGCTTCAAAACCGAGACCATTGTCCTTTTACCAGAGAAGCCCTGCAACTGTCCCTCCTCAACATTTGCCAACCTATGGCACTCACCCCTATCATTATTACACTTGGTGCAAGCAGATCCAGTCAGAAGTCATCTCCACTCAGGCCTCCCATGACTCAAAAATAACAGCACCTATGTCACCTACGTTGTTTGACAAGCTCAGCAGTCTTGGCTTGAGTATTACCCACTGTAAATCTGGTCTGCTGTTGGGGAATCCAGACAGTTCAGATTGGCAGGTACATCTCACAAAATACTGCTAAACACAAGTGCTGTGTGCAGAAGTATCCTAACCAGTCCCGTTGCACCCTGGCACGGCACATTTAAGGCCCAGCATCTGCAGCTGGTAATGAAATTCACCCAGAACATCATTAACTGAATGCAACATTAGTGAGACGAGTTGCCTAAGCATAGCCCACAGAGCATTTAAGGACATCATCCAGTCCAGCTTCAGTGTGTTCACCCTGCTGCTGTCTTGGAGGAGGTAGGGCATCTTCTTCCCTCAGGCTGTAAGACTCCTCAGCACCACTTTTAACTTCCCCACACCACCACCAATGAAATGTCACTCATCACCTCTGCTGTACATGCCCCACATCTAATATTGAACTCTGTTCAATATTACTAAGCTAAACTTTAGAATATTTAATTCCTTTTAAAATCATGATTAAACACATGAGCTTCATCACAGTTTCTTTTTTGCTATTTACTATAGCATATAGCTGATGTTGCATAACGTTTTTCTCCTGCATAACCTCGATATTATTTTGCTCTTTTGTTATCATTATCCCACAATGAACAGTATACAGCGATATGACTGTTTGTAATGAATGTTAAAATGCCATTGCACTTTTTTTTGTTTTTGTTTATGATTTTCTGCACTGGTATTTCAGTTGTATTGCTACAATTCAAATCTATACAGTCTGTAACACCCTATATTTCTCCACTGCCCATGAAAAAGACACAAATAACATTTCTAACTAACCTTGGTGGGAGAAAAAAAAAACACAGTGAGATCAGTGTCCTTGGAAACAGCTTTGTGAAACCTGACTTCTGGAGCCATTTTCCTCTCAACGGCTGCACAGAAGCTTATGGCAAAGCACTATGTCATGTTTTCATGTGTGATTCTTTAATATATTTAATCCCATAATCCACAATTTTTGCTCACTGCACATATGCAGGCATGGTTTGTGATCAGTGTACCCAACAGAAGATGATTTACTGTATTTGCTCATCAGTGTAGTTGGTATCAACAAAAAAAAATTTACCATGCATCGCAAGAACATGTTTTTAACCTTTTCACTGATAATAATGGCTGGCTTTGATGTCTTGTAGTCCAGGATATCACTTTGAGCTGAAGGGATACTGAGCAGAACTGGTGATTCAGTCGTTTCCTCTGTGTTCAAACCAAAGAAAGAGACCACAGCTTTTGTGCTAATGTTGCAGACTTGCACCCAACATGGAAAACTAATTAAAAAGATAAGATTTTTGTGTGGTAGCGTGTTGCTTTTCTGAGGTGGCATTGGTTGCAGGAAGCAAGGGCTGACGACAATAGGCCTTTGACGAGGAGAACACGGCAATGTTGCCGTCTTTGGCTGATGGCCAGTTTCGCATGCCTCTATGAGTGTCTCAAGGGTTATTGTGGCTTTTCAGGGTTTCCCCTCAAAGGCTTTCTGATGCTGCTTTGTGGAATCTATGTGAAGCATCTTTGTCGTGACTGAAATGCCAATGGAAGCGCCCTTGTAGCCTACATGGGTATCTTGTTGAGCTATAGCAGAGATGGCACTTTTGCCTGTAGCAAAGAGAGGAATTAGATGCCCAATAAAAAGAGTGATTATACAGTCACATGAAGGGGTTCAATGAGCAAGTGTATCACTGAAGAATACTGTTTGCTGCCGACAAAATCTGAATAAACACTGTTCACTTTAATTAAACTTTAGACCAGTCCCGTTTTATTTTCAATAAAGTTTGACTGCAATAAGGTTTTTCTCACCACAAGGAATTCCCAATTCTCATTGGCTAGAGAGTGTGCATTATTATGAGATAAAGCACCAGATTTTCATATTACAGTATTATTCACAGCTAGAATTAATTTCAGCTTCACCTAGTTAAACATTTATTCCATGGTTGACAGAGATGGTGTCAGCACAGAATTATAATTTAATGCTTGCATTGCTGTAAAAATCGAATAAACAATACAGTATCTCAATCATTGGCATGTGATTACAGTGTAAACTGGATTAAACACTCCAATCAGTGCTGTTATGAAATATAGCACATTACAATGGATTGTTTTCATTTACTTAAAGATGCCCTGTGGAGTTTTCTTATAAACCAATGAAAGTTATTTTTACTTTCAGTCTTATTCCAAAATGAATCATGAGTACACCTAACAAAGGTGTTTGCAAAGCCTTGTGACCAAGATATGCACTGGGATATCTTCCAATTAGAAATAATCTAGGAGTTTGTAAATTACAGCCCTGCTGCAATTTATTGTCACTTATCGACCGACATTAACGCCAACACTGATATGTGTGACAGGCCAATGTAGCTGCCAGGCCAATTTGTCTTTTGGGCACAATTTTTTCCATTATTTGGTCACAGATTACTCATTTATATTGCATACAATATCCTAAACATATGTGTTACAGTGATTTGACTTGATTTGATATTTGGTGTGTCCATCATTCTGGTGTGCACATGGATCCAGTGTGGGGCTGGAACATGTACTCAGAGCGAGATGGCTTTAAACTTACTGTATTTCACTGACATCCACTGACATGTTATATCATTCCCATCATTAATAACACTATTATTGTCACTACATCTACATTTATGGTAGTTCTCTAGTATATTAGGCCATATTCACTTCTATCCACCATCTGGTGAAGCTTTTCTAAACAATTACACAGAGAGAACCTGATTTATGTGGGCACCTGATTATGTCATGTTGGTGGGGGAGAAGTTGGATTAGTGCTGTGGGTAGTTGACAAAGCAGCAAAGCCAGGTATGCCTTGATAGAGATGTGTCTTGACATTTGTATCATCAACAACTTCGCCCTGATTATACAGTAAGTCCCTGAAGAGACACCGGTATAAATAAAGCAGAGGCAGATGAACTTAGGATAGTTGAAATTTTTCCAGCTGACCTTAGGTCTTGTAAGAGTTCCATAATTATTGGCAGAACCTGCTGTTTTTTATATTTGAGCTTTGATCGAGCATCTCCTGCCAAAATCGTTATCTCTTCTTCATTTGATGTTTTGGATGCATTCAGTGTATTCACAGCATGCCTCAGTACAAAATAATAACTCAAGCCTTTGTTTCCTTGTAGGACTGGTAAAAATGAAAGCTCCCATTCCTTTTCTGATCCTGCTTCATGCCGTTGTGGTCTATTGCCTGAAAGTGGTGTCGAAGAGAGGCTCAGGTAAGTCTTTTCTACAACAACTACTGTGTCTCCCTTCTCTTCTAATAGAGGACAGTTCTAAAAAACTATTAAGACACTCACATTTATTTAATGCTACAGCTACATTAATTGATACAGACATTTGATTCCCTGGAACCTACTGAGATTTCAAGGCTCTTTTTTTGCCTGAAAGCACAAATAAGTGTTTCAGTCAACAGTAGAGGGATGGGTCATGATGAAATACTGAGCTGTCCTGTCTTTCAACATCTTGATTTTTAAGTCTACAAACAACCAATTTGAGGTGCAGTGAATGATGCAATATGCTGCTGTTGAACTTTGCAGGTCATTTGAGTGGTATAATCTGTTTTATAATCTTCTGTGTTTATTCTTGAGGCATTTGCAACATACCTCATGATTACATAATGAGAGATAACATAAACCATGTGCATTTCAGTTATAATGCATAGGTTCACATTTTTGTAGTCTGTCTTAAGACAATACTGACATATCCAAATATTGAGTGTTCTTGGTCATTGTAATTGTTCCTTCATTCCATACTGGCTGTGAAAATATCCCTCCCTAAAGCAAATTTGATGTAAGTGAGTTTAGCTGAAGCTAATGAGGCTTCAGTGATCACAGTTAGTCAATTCAAGTGGGTATTTTCCAATTTTACAGTCTTTTTAGTGCAAAATTTCCTCGGACAGTGTTTCCTCGGAGGATGGTACACAGCGAGGGAATTTTTCAGTAAAAAGACTGTAACCTTGGAAAATACCCATTTGGTTTAACTAATTTAAACTGCTGAAGCATCATATTCACTTCATCTAAGCTTTAGAATACATTCTTGCACAGAACCAGGACTGTGTATTTGTCCCTCATTACTTACGTATATTGGGAAGGGATCTCTCACAGCCAGTATGGAGAGGATGCATGATTAACCAAGAACTCTTTGAATATAAGTTGGTCTTATGATTCATCTGTTTTGACTTCATTTTTAGCATGTATCTCCCTTCTATAGGTAAAAAGTTATTTTAATTGTTTTTAGCTGTTTTTTTTCTATGCTGTTTGATGCAACTGAGTGTTCTCTTAAAAGCACCGTATTACCAAACCAAGCCTCAAATTGGTCTTCATGGTGCAAAGGCTAACAGTGAGTGAATGTGTGTGAGTAAGTTACTTTCTGCATGCATGAAGCACTTTGTATCTAAGAGAGTAACCAAGAATATCCAATCATTATTATGGTTGTTGCCTTTTCAGATATTGAGAATAATTACTTTCCGAAAGAGGACAGAAATAAGCCAGAGGAGCATCTACAATTGCGAACATGAAACATAAAGGAAGTCTTTTGTCAGTCTGTTTTTTGTTTTTTTTTACTATCCAGAGGCTGCTTGTGTCTGGGTTTTTACCCATGCATATTAGACACAGGTGCAGGAATGGCCCAAGGCTCATCAAAGGGTTTTCTGCTTTTCCAGCAGAAGTCCCTACGGGCTATCTCCTAGGATGCTTCACGAGCTATAGCCCGGGGCAAGGATTTGAAACGTGTCCACTGATAAATGAACACCCCATCTGAGCCAGACCGCCGTCCTTTGTTCCTTTGCTTTTAGATGGTACGGCTTTATTAGAAGCCATGCTTGTTGCAAGTTAGAGCACTATTGTAAAAATGGATTCTGGGCAATAAAAGCCAGTCTGAAACTGCATTGCTTTCATTTTTATGGAATAGAAAGTAGCAGCGGGGGCAGGAAGGTGAATATCCCGGTAAGATAGCATTTATATTTTCAAAGGAACACTTTTCAGGGTTTAGGGTTTCTTTGTTTATGCGGTTGGTTTGGTCATATTTTTGACTTGTTGTCTTATGTAAAACCCGAAATTTTGATTGTAGTATGTTTCTGTAATGAAAAACTGTCACCTGAATTTAATTCCACATCAGTCTGTATTATGAAGCCTTGCTTTTCATCCACAGTTCAGAATATTCAGGAAAATATGGGTATCCAGTTGAAATGGATCAAACAATTGACTGACTGAATCTCTGATAGGATGTAGCAAACGGGGCTGTTTTTCGTTTCTACCTTTTGTTCAAGAAATTCACTGTAGACAATGAACCCTGCAAGTGTCAGCCCATTAAAGGAAATTAAATGACTTGATTGACTCCTTCAGGGACAATAATCCACTATCCCACTTGCTTTCCCTTCCGCTAGGCTCACACTTAAAGCACATACACTCACACACACAAAATCACACATACGCATTTTGGAAACCCCTGCACTGCGCTGCATGTGCACCACTATTATCTGTAGATGATTAAATTCAAAACACCCGTCTTTGAGTAATGCTTTGTCTGCATTTGTACTTGGGGTGGAACGGTGCAAAAACATACAATGCATATCTGCCATACTAATCCTCAGCATGCATATGTAGGAGAACATATCCATTTGTCCTCTGCTGTGGTTCCTCTTTGTTAGAATGCTGATATGGCCTGAATGGTTGAGCGAACAGAATAATTATGTATATTTTTGCTTAATACAGCACATCAAGTTAGATGTTGAAGTAAAACCCCACCCTTACACGGCAGTATATTATCAGGTCTGTGATTTTCAATCCATGATGTACAATTCACTCTAGGAGTTATTTTGTGATTGAACTCCGTGCCATTGAACAAATTTTGTAGAAATTGGTGTTTTATGTTAGTTTTTGACCTTTCAGCATAAAACGACAAGTGTAGAAATAACCTACTTTTTCTTTGATTACGATTAAACTGACAAAGTGGATCTGATTTGTTGTAGCTCTGAAAGATTGTCTTCTGTTGTGTAGTATTATATAGTGGCACTGTATCAATATGTGTGATGCCTTTGTTAAGCATGACTAGTTATCTGTGAAATAAGCAAAATGCATCACAAAATGTACCCAAATAGCAAAGTAGATCACCAGTATATCATTTCAGTCTTGGCTTACAGCAGGGATTTGGAATCCCAGTTGCTTTTTCATGGTCAGAATGCAGATCACAGTTTAACACGTCTGTGTGACGGCAGAGGTCTAAAGATTAGAGGAGTAGGCTTGTCACTTCCCCAGTGGGAAAATCTACGTGGGAAAAGTGAACAAGTGACACATCTCCTGTTAAACTGGCCTTCAGCAAGACACTTAACAATGATTTGCTTCTCCCTGTAGGGCAACGATAGAAAACTGTGGTTGTACGTGGCAGGTCTCACACATGAACGTATTGTAAGGCTTGCAGCATTCCTGGGAAAGAACAAAGTGGTCGTTAAAACCTTTAAAAGTAATTTAGAAAGCATATTAATGTGATTATTTTGATAGGTATTACTGTTCCAGTATTATTGGCTGATTATATAGTAGATTTACAAGCCTTTGTTTACCCATACCACATCAATCATCTCTTTAGTGCCAAATTGCTGACATTTAAAGCTGAGCTAAGCAAGAAAAATTATATAAGCCGGTTAGTATGTCCAACCTTTTGACAAAAATTGAGTATGTCTGTCTAGAATCTGATTAGAAAATCTGCCTGGTCAATTCTGGATAATCAAAAATAAATTATCCCTAACTGGATATGAGTGATCCATGGACAAAGTGTAGCTTTGTTGGTGTATTTCTAAAACACTTGCTATTATTGGTCATTGAAAAAAAGATCCCGCACACTGAAAATGACTTGTGGTGCCGTTAGTGTCTTAAACACACAATCGGCTCCCTTGTTGGCCACTTGTGCCATATGATACAATAGATGCTTGGAAGAGGCGTGTGAGAAATCCCAA
Organism: Thunnus thynnus; assembly: GCF_963924715.1. Lineage (NCBI taxonomy): Eukaryota > Metazoa > Chordata > Actinopteri > Scombriformes > Scombridae > Thunnus > Thunnus thynnus. The sequence continues at coordinate 7,748,053 of NC_089540.1, forward strand.
AAAGTGCCCGTTTGGTTACTTGGCAGTGAGCTGAATGGAGCAGAATCCTCTTTCTGTGCACCATACAGCTGCACTTTATTTGATATGAAATAGAAAGTCAAGAGTTCGTGTAAGGTCTGACTTTAGACTCTGTGAAGTAATAACTATGCATTTATTCTTTTTCTAACCTCTGAACATGGATTACAATCAGAGTGAGAGAGGTTACTGAGAATGACTTGTAGCAGACCAAAGAATAGAATAAAAAGGCCATGCACACACATTTCAAAAATGACAGGTTGAGCATTTCCTACATACTCCACTAGTTCTAAAATATTTCATGGTCATCACTTTCCATCTGAATAACGCTGTGAACTCTGCTCCGTCTTCTTATCTTCGGTGTTCAGTTTACTCCATGTGGCCACCTGTACTTCCCAGACATTGGGTCTTCCTGTTATCCAGTAGGATATACTGTGATACGTCCTGCTTAGGAGCAGTTCTACAGCATGTCTATTGATGGCACACTTGCTGTTTTGAGAAGTGGACCCGTTGTCCCTTTGTCATAAGGCCAACATGGCTAAAATGTGGGATCTTGAATGAACTGGCTTTCTTTCCTGGGCAAAACTTGAATAATATGTAGTGAATTATCTCTGAGTCTATACTTGATTTATTTTACCACTTAGCTGATTTGTGGGAAAACTGGAAAAAAAAAATGCTTTATGTCCCAAATCAACTCAATACTCTAGTTTGGAAGCCGTTCTGAAAAGCTGCTGTCTAGAGTTATTGGTCACAGTTGATTTATAATGAGTTAAACCAGGGACAGCATCACTGACCATTTACTCCTGTGCACATTGGAGGGACTCCACGTATTCATAATCATATCATTTTCATACACAAGCTTTTCGGCCCACCAGTTGGATGCCTCTACATTTAAAGTTAAGTTGTCCAGTCCAGGAAACATTACGATTTAATATTCACTAAAAGTCACCCCTTAACAAAACTGTTAACACATGTCGCCACGGTGAACAGTGATGACAGTTGTAGATTCATGATCATATTCCTAGACATTGATTGAGACAAATTTAGCCTCTCTACTCCTCGCTGCTGTATAGTCATTAGTCCCCATTTTTTCGCCAGACGTTGATGAGTCCCCAGACAAATGATGCTTACCTTTCCACAGTCCCCCAGTAATTCCAGCAATACATTACCCATAACACTCACTCAGTGTGCATGCATCATTCTGTTACTCATGCATATGTAAAAAGACGGTCTCCGACATGCATTCCCATTTGGAAATGGAATACAGAATCCCCTCTCTGCTTCTAGTTTCTATTAAGGATGGTCCGAGGGCCTGGTGTGTCACTCTGATGAAGAGTAGCTGTAAATAAAACACGCCACTGCAACAAGACCTTGGTTCCCATTAGAGAGCAGCCGCTCATCATCCGTCTCTCCCTGTGTATTTATCTACTGCCGCTACAGTAGTTCCACAAAATATATTTTTTCCCCTCTTCGCAGACTTTTTCTTTCCGCTCTTGCAGGAGGAAGAATCAAGGACATTCTGACAGTCAATTAAATTTACAGTCTTCACACCCATCGTAACGCACAACTCTGGGAGGATGTCAACATTAATATGTCAGTTAAGGGATAGAATCTTCCCCCCACATTAATGGGGCTATTCGCAATTTGGCCAATAATAAGGCCCTTCTTAATTGGATAAGACAGTGATTCCTAACAGGGGACGTCAGCGTACAGCACAAATTCAATTATGGCAAGCCACTTGACTTTGTAATTGATATTAAAGGACGTTAAATATGACAGGAGGCTGTCAGCAAGAACTTTGAGAGAAAGAAGGGGCACAATGGCAGCGACCTTTTCCACTGTGTCAGTTTTTTTTACACATGAAAACTACTGAATGTCAGACCATTCTTGCAAAGTAATAAAAATTGCATTAATTTTGATATAGACATGCCATCAGATCGATCATACACCACTTGAGTTTGTCAGTGATAGCAGCTTACAGTATGTTAAAACTCAAAATTAAGATAAAAAAAAACGAAATCCAGGAATCTTTGGGAACACAATTTCAGATGAATTTAAAAACTGAAAGCTGAAATTTAAGCTCTCTCGCCCTCCCTCTCTCTCCGTCACACAAACATGCACACACCCACAGAAGCACACAAATCTGTGCATACCCCACGGTTCATCTTCTCTCAGTCAATACCACATACCTGCCACAAATGTTGAATGATTGCCTCCACTGCACTGCCCGTTCATAGCGGGGGAGATTGATCACACACACATGATATTAGAAATGAAATGGCTTGCCACATGGAGTTGTTTTCCCTCCCGCCGCTCGGAGATGGAGAGAGAGAGAGAGAGAGAAGCAACTCAACAAGTGTGCCAGATATAGGCCTCTTGACAACCGGGGTTACTATGGATATGTGTTCCGGGTTGGAGACACATGCCCAAGCTCTCCGTGTGAGGTGGATGACGATCAATCACCTGATTTATGAGCGGAATAGTCTCTCTGTGGCCTGTTACCTGACCTGTAATAATGTTACAACACCACAGCAATTGAGAATAAATGCCAGGAAAGGGTGTCGAGGGCTGCAACTGGGCGAAGAGCCGGTGTGCAGCCAGGCTGAGGTGTTTGAAGCTCAACTCCGCTGTCACTGCTTCTGCGTGTGGATCAAAAGATGTATCCGATTACAGCTAGTTTTATTTATTTGAAGCGCTTGGGTTTAAGGCATAAGGCGCTGTAGAAACATGTCACCCATAGGCGTATGGAGCCTATGGGATGATTGGATTTGGGTTTACTGAAATCCAGATTTGGGAACTGGGGTGGAAGTGTGGGTGGAGCTGAGATGGGAAGAATATAATTAGGTGAGACAGCTGTCACTCAAGCAGATATGACCCCAAACACACTTCTCTTTTAGCCTTTTAGCCTTTAGCTTTTTAAATAAAATAAAACAACAATCTTAAAAATCACAGTAGACATCAAGTCAAATGAATAATTGTAACCTGTCTCTAGTGGGCACTCGAGGCACTTAAAGAACATCTTAACACCTCCTCTTAGCTTGAACATGTCATTTTCACTCCGCAATGTCACAGATTTTTGACAGATTTGTTTTCAGTCTAGAGGAGAGCATCGCTTGACTTTTTCTGGCAAAAGATAAAGATCTACAATATAGATTGGGACCACAATCAATTGATAGTGTAATGAAGTGCTTGTACACATGATTTACTGCCTCAAAATATATATATTTAGTGTTAAATTACTTTTTTAAGCTTTGGTGACAGCCTCAGTGGTTGCTGCTTACTTGTAGCAGTCTTCTCCGTTGCTTCACAGCTAGTCGAGTGTATAAGTGTTGACGTGGCTAATGTAATATGACAGGCTTACATACATACTCATTTGATGTCTGGATCTAGTCCACTTCTATGAGCAGGGTAACATATTTTTGGATGCGTTTTTGGTGACTTTGTATAACATGCAAAAAATAGGGATTGCATAATTGTACTTGTTCTGTATATTATTCCTGTTCCTCTTGCATAATTAGTTTTAAATGCTCTCTATATGAGAAGTCACTATTAAAAAAAAAAGCTTTGACTTCAGACAAGGAGGCAACAAAACACACAGTATTGCTAACTGGTAATTTCTCACTGTGATATCTGATGAGGTTTTGAAAGGCACTGACCAAACTTGAGTCCATAATCTTTGGTATTGGTACTTTTTTGCCCTATATCTACCCCTAATTACCCCCTGTAGTAGTACTAGCAGTGGTAGAGTAGTAAGTACAGTGAGAAAGCCAGGGTACTGGCTTGAAGTTACTCTCAGTAAGTGATTCTATACTATAGTTAATGTCTCACAGTTGACTCTAGTTTTTAAAGCTTAACAAAATGGAATGTACTGAAGCTGTGAGTAAAATACTTCAGTTTCTTTCCCACCTTTATGTGTTGTGCTTTTCTCTTATCTGTTCATTGTCTCAGAACCTCAGCTGTCTGCAGGCATTCAACATTAAATACAATATATTGCATTATCTCCATTTTAATATTTCTCTCTGAAAAATAATACGTTCATTTCAAGCTCCCTTAGCAATTATGCAGCCCACTTTAACAGCTGGGGCGTTTGGTACCAATTTGAGAGATTATATGTGTGGATGATAATGAGCTTTAGTCCGAAAGAGGATTTAAACATGGAGAAGGCTGGCCAGTGCTTAATTTAAGAAAATCTGGCTCACAGGTTTAAGGAAGAAGACTTTTGGGGAAATAAAGCTACCCCGAGGTAAAAAAAAAAAAAAAAAAAATGAGCGGTGAAAATAAAAAAATAAATAAGGAACATTTGTAATAAGGTTATAGGGTGATTCGGACATAAACAGCAATGGTCCCAGAAATTATTTTAATTCCCCTTGACTGCTTGGCTCTCACGAAGATGAGACACAGGGGTGAATGGAGCTGTAGTCTCTCAGTACTATGCAAATTGCCTGGAGGCAGTGATGGGACTGTACCCAAAAATATCACACATTTTAACCTGGGGCTGCACTGCATGATTAATCCATGTGGGTACTCTCCCTTTCCCTGCATGTATCATCTGTCTGTCTATTTAGCAATCTTTGCACATATTTTTTTTTCCTCTGTCACCCTGTCTCTCTTGACATTTCACCTAACATCTCTCTTCAACCTCCTGTGCATATGAAGTGATGGTTATTGCTGCCATTGATTGGTTACTTTCTCCTGGAGGCCAGGCAGGCTCATTGGGGAGTTGGATAGACATCTCACAGAATAATTAAAGCAATACACTGATGCCTAATCCCATAATCATCATTAGACTCTAACTGGTTGAAACCGCAAGGCTGTTTTCACCAAAAATCAGACCAGTTTTATCCTTGTAAGAACACCTTTCTGCACTAACATATGTGATTTCTGTTTGTAGATCTAATTTGAAAATAGTACCCCACCTAATATGCCGAATGGAGACCTAATTCTATGCCTCCCTTTAAATTACACACCTGCGTATCTGTTCGAGTGGAGTAAGATTGGGCTAAATGATAGCTCACAGTCCTCCTTGATAAAAGGTCTATCTTGAGAAGCGAGAGCACTCCCTCCTCCTGTTAAAAAAAGACCAGCATTGAGTTTTTTTGCTGTCATTTGTGGAAATCAGACAAACTTGTAATCTGATTTCCACTTGTCTCAGCCTTGGCAATCCCTCAGACATTTGATTCTTTTATTCCAGTGTTGTGACTCTTGGAGTACATTGGTTTTCTATTGATTGTAGCGCTAGCTTTGTTTAGGGCTGATGCAACTCAGTTAGGTTTGATTTCTGAGGGGAGTTCATTGATTTGCATGGCAACACTGTCTCTTGTCATTTTCCAACTTTATCAGCCTCTACAATAAGGCTCATGCTTCACACGCTGGTTATAAGATCAGAACCAGCCTAAGGCCTCAAATGTTTCTGAATCATTACTGCTTTTTTGAAAGAAAAGAGGAGATATCTACCATTATATCATACTTAAAGTAAAATGTACTTCCATCTCTTATCCATCTGTGTACAACAGAATGTGTTGTATAACCGAGGACTTATAGCTTTACTCTGGGATCATTTCTCTTGATTGATGGCTTGGGACAAAGGATGAGATTTTCTTGCTTTTTTTTCCCGCTCGCCTGTCACTGCTTCACTCACAATAGTTAATCCTAAGAGTTTTGTTGCCATAACAATATGTATATCAGTTTGGGGAGGTTTCTCTCCATGTGCAGGAATGGCAGTGTAGGTGTATTTGTATTTAAGGCAATGGCATGAAGGATAAGTGAATCAATTGTAAGATATTCATAGTACACTGAGCAGGAATACGTATTATAGACAGCTATTCAGTACAGTAATGTGTATTTTTGTCCACAAACTGAGAGTTAGGCAATGGAATTACCCTTAAAGTGCATGACTTTATTATGAAATCTATTAAAATGGCTGATGCAACATTTTCCTTGTAGAACCGAAGAAGTGATCTTTAGAAAAAAATGACTGAAATTAGTCTGAGGCAACATTGGCACATTTTTCCTTATCCAGATAAGGAAAAAAGTGTGGCAAAATGTGTTAAAATGTCCCCTTACTTCTGGTATCTCAAGCTGCCCGTCAAAAATCCACAGGATTTCCTCCTCATGAAAGGGAAAATAAGTTTATTGGTTTATATAACAGGGACAGTGCACATTAATAAACATCACCAGAGTTAGTCAAGAGGCTATTTTGCATCTGTATTCCCTGGACAGATGTTACAAAGTCACTCTAAAAAAAGAATATAAAAGAATATAATATGTAGAGTCCAAGCAGACTCTCGAGGAACCGCTATGACGAGGGCGACATGACCGATGGTCTTAGCTGAGCTAGTACTAGTGCTAGCAAGCGTCTTCACTGGGCTCTGATTACCTTCTTACAGTATAGAAAAGTTAACTTAGTAAGCAAGGCTACCGAAAAGTAGCCTACGGATCCCTCGGACCATCTGCCTGTCACACGACCCTCACGTTGCCTAATTGCCTAATTTGAACATTGAGATGTGATCACAATTAGGGGAAAAAGTAGATAGTGAGAGGGCTTAATACTAGATGTAAGGCCATATAATCAGATGTCATTATCCAGATAAAGTATCCAGACAAAGGTGTAAATGGGGCTCCTATATCATGCTAACATGAACATATTTTGTCTGAGATTATTTCCATCAAATAAGGATCAGCAATAAAACTCGCTATTCCCCTATTTGACCTTGTAAATCAAGTATTTGCTTAATAAGACTGGACTTTAAAAAATTCAGATGACTGATGATGTTGTCGATGGGAAGTTTGTGGCCTTTTCCTGCCTTCAGTGTTGCCGTTGAAAGAAAGAAACTGCATGAATTGCGATTTTTAATTAGCCTACCCTGCACAATAGGGCTGTGGTCACTTGAGAGGTGAAGTTTTGTGAATGCAGGAAGTCTCCCAACAACGTAGCATTTGATGAGGCTGTCAAGCTCTCTCGCGTCAGCCAGGCACTCAGCGTGTGGCCTTTTTCAGTGCTCCTTTATTGGAAAGTTTGAACACATCCTCTGTTACTGTGTTCATTCCCTGTTCACAGTCTCCTCGTCGCTCAATGACAGCTAAGAACAAAAAACACTACCCTCTTGTTCTCTTTGTACATTTTCTTTCCCTTTTTTTCATTCTTTTTTTAGTCAAACTGGGATTGGTCAAAGCACAATCAACCTATTTCTGCAACAAGCAGAGGCACAGTGAATCCTTACAGGTCTCAAGGGAGTCCTGCCAAGTTTGGGGCTTTTCAGTTTTCCTTTTTTTTTTTTTTTTTTTCTTGCAAGGGAGAAAGGATGTAAGCTCGCTCGCCGAGGAGTGCGCCTTTGTTGGGTGCAGGAGACTGACGCACTGCAGGAGTTTTGGAAACAAACCAGGGTGACTCTATTCTCCAGGCCCTGGCTGGTTTTCTCACCACTGTTCTTTACTCTGAAGATACAAGCAGGTCCTATTCAAATCCTCCTGCTTAGCATTTTTATTCTAATTAGCAGGGAATTACCTGTTATCCCCCCCATAGGAAAGTTTGTCATTTAATCCATTGCTAAATCAGCTATTGTTTAGGAAGAGAAATGCTACTTTAATTAAGATGCACCAAATTTGCTTTTAAAAAATCCACTCTGTTCAAAATTCAGCTCAACTATCCCCTGTAAGCATGCCTCGTAATTTCATTTGGCACGATTTATAATGAAGTTCCGTCACATATTTCCCTGTCATGTTTATTGCTTGCGTTTGATGTGGCGCATGGTTGAAATATTTAAGACCTCTTATTTACAATTCTCCAGGGCCCAAAAAATGGTAGAAGATGGCAGTTGATTTCCCTGCAGTGCAATGATCAATAAATTCTACATATTAATTAAGTTCCACTGTCATCTCCAAGGCCTCTCCCAGGGATAAGCCTCTCTCTGGTCTCTTATCGGCCAATCACAGCACGGCATGGTGCTGCACACCCTCCCCCACTGTTCCTCTGTGTTCATGAAACAAACATTTGAACAGAGGTGCTGCATTAGAAGTGTGTGTTGCTCAGTGAGTATGAAGGCATGAGGGGGGGGGGGGGGGGGCAGCATCATCATCTGTAATTTACAAGAAATGTTTTTCATTTATTTCTTTTTATGACATGTAGTGGCAGCTCTGTAAATGTGAAAAGTTCTCAGCTGTGGATCAAACAGCCATGAAATGCTTTTATGGCCCCGATGGCCTTCTAAAACGATTAGACTCTATTAATGTGTGAAACATAAATAAAGGAGATTGAGAACATGGCAGATTTCAGTCCTGGGGATGCACACAATTTGCTTCTAACCTCTTTTTCTTACAGCTGAGAAGAGGAGTTAAAAAGTGAAGAGACATGTGTAGGGAGTGACTGTCATGACAGCAGGAGCCGCTGTAGTTGAAACAACACAAGACTTCTGGTTGGTGGCTGGTTGAAATACAGTAGATTTTTATTGTGACAGCACAGAGGCTGCAGCATCCAAAGAGCTTCAAGTCTCTATTAGCATCTTCTGCTAACTGAGAGGCACTACAGATCTTAGTAGGCGTTACATCTCTTTATCCTGCCAGTAGCCAAGCAACACGGCATGCTGCGACCCCACGATCCCGAGCGTTTCCGCACTCTCAGCACATCCCCGTACACAATCTCGCTCTCCGAAACAGGATTAAAAATTCTCTTCTCCATGAAACCTTTGCCTGTGTTGTGCGTGTGATCTTGCCAGAGGGTAATTAAACTATTTCTGCTCCGTTCAGCCTCTCAAGGAAGTTCCCCCTGTATATCATCTGACATCAAAAAGACTTTAAATAAATTGCTGTATAAAAATGCAATGTTCAGGCAGCCAATTAAGTTTGATTCTTGAAGTGTTAGCCTCTGAGCGTGTGTAATGAGGCCCATAGCTTAACTGTGAAGTCTGCTAGCTGCTGTTTGACAAAAGACATTTTTTTTTCTTTCTTTCTTTCATCTACATAGAGCCTAATGAGTGGTGTATCGTTTCTCATCAACAAATCAGATGATGGAAGAGAAAAATAGCTTGATGAATGATGAACACCCCCTTTACAAGGGTGCTGACCTTACAATTTTATCCGCACCTGCCAAGACAATTAATTAAAAGAGACGATGGTGATTATTTATAGGCGATCATTAAGCTGTTGAATTTACTTGCAACCTACGGCTGATTTCTCTGTCCACATTTAATGAACACACATCTGGCAAAACAGCTGGGAAAAGGCATAACAAAGCAAAACATTTTTTGTTAATGACGTTTTGATTTTTGACAAGTCATCTGTCCCAATTCCAGCCCTGGTGCACTCCAGTTCAACACCCCCCCCCCCCCCCCAAAAAAAAGTATCCAAATCCCATTCCAACACCTTTCATTTGCTCGGCATTGAAATTCAAATATGGCCTGATTATAATGTTTAATGTGCATGCCACCCTCAGCGATTTTAAAAGCGTGTGATATAGGCATGAAAAGGGCCTCCTTTTGCTGTTCGCAACGCTCTCTAAGGCTCTCTGTCGCTTTTTTGTGCACCAAGTGCCTGGTCTTGAAAAACACAAGGACAGCTCAGGATTATGGTTCTGTATGCGTCTTTCATTGCCTTTAATATGCAAATGGAAGATTAGCTTTGGAAGGAAACTGTTTGGTATGGGAGTTATTTCTACCAGGAGGTGATGCTAACCATTCACACCTTTTTTCCTCCTATTCAGAATCAGACTCAGACTTTAACCATTTCAGCAGGAGAAGGCATGCACACATACATATCAAGAAACACTCAATTCTCATAAAAGCGCATAGTCATTAAGCCTATGACATAGAGTTCATAAACTGCAGCTGCTGACATGTCGACAGAATACAAGGTTCTAGTAAAATGACTCAGTATTATTAATTTAAGTCAAAGGCATGTGTCTGTGTTTGATTTGAGCTACATGGGAAAATTAAAATGATGACTCCCTGCATGGCTCAGGCACATCAAACAAAATAAGAAAACTACATCTCTGCAATTCATAGCAAAAGCCAAATGCAGCTGGGTAAATGACTTTGGTATTACACTGTCAGAAAACCATTTCAAATGTGCCATGGGAAGCAATTCCAGCATTTCTTTTGATCTCCAGTGCAGAGGGGAGGAGGAAAGATTAGGAAACATTTCATATCATGGAATTGTGATCCCGGCATTAGAGCTATACAATGCTCAACATCTATAATTGAGTGATTTAAATGACCTAATTTCTGCGTGTGGGCTACCTCTGCAGTTGTAGCTGCATCAGAACGTTTAACCCTTTCAAAACTTGCTTCAGGCTAACTGATGATGGATACAAGCACCAAGTAGAACATCATCTATAAATTGATGCTTCTCAAGCTCCTCTGCATGTTTGTTAAGTGACCCAAAACTCTGTTCACCCATGTAAACCGGATATCAAGTGACCACCACTCTCAACACTGTCTGACATATAGTATGCTAATACTATACACACTCAACACTTTCCTAAACAAAGTCCTTCAAGTCAACAACAGTTTTTTTCTGCAACCAAGTAAATTGAATTTGGAAAGCTCAGCACACATTAAATCAGCATTCAAACCACACACACCTCCGTTGTTTGGGATATTGACTGCATGCACACACACATACATGTTAAGACAGTGAGGCACAGATTATCCAATCAAACGTCCATGCTGACCATGTACAATTGATCAGAGTACATTTGCTCGGGGCTGACAACCCAGTGGGCACTCATGGATTCTCCGACTGGCTCAGAGGGGGGTTAAGGATTATTGACTGTTGGATAAAGGAACTAGAGAAATCTGCAGAATAGAGTCACCAAATAATTGGATTAAACAAACAAATTAGCGTGCTGAATGTGTAATCAAAACAATGAAGCACCCGAAACACTTCCTTGGTGGACTGTTTGTGCCACTGAAGAATAGTCTGTTTGGATACCAGGTTTTATGTCTAATTTAGATAAGACTAATCCTCCAGCAGTGACCTTGAGAGACTGTCAAGATTTTTGCCACTGGTAACTTAAAGAGAGACATGACAATTATCTCCAGTAGCTTTTCACGCATGTCTTTCCCTCTCCTAATTGGTCAATGTGTGCACATTTTTCCCACAGAGGTTTTGTGTGCACATCCACCCCTAATGACTTTAACATAATGGGCATTCTTGCCTTTCAGTCTCTCTCCAAGTCGGTCAATGAATCCAAACGTTGCCCATCTGTGCATTTGGCGAGCTGGGGGAAATTACTCTGTTTTATATGTGCCTTGACCTCTTTCAGGCCTACAGAATGGAGTCAGTGTGTGCCTTAGCAGCCTAATCGGGTTGACAGAAGAGTGTCTTGCCTCTTGCTCACATGCATGACATCCAGCTCTTTGACAGAGTGGCCTGCCTCCGCAGTCCTTTGGCTGTCGAAGGTAGTGGCACTTGAGCGAATGTTTAAACAAGCGACCATAGACGCCTCGATGCTGTTGACTTCACCAAAAGCTTTTTGAGTGTGTGCATTTTTATTGTTGAGTTGTAAACACTTACAAACAAAACCAACAGCGGATGAAATGTGGCTCAGAGTTAATGAATAGATTTTAATGGACACTCTAGGAATGTGTTTGTTAATTTTCTGTCAGCGTGTGTGCGCGTGTGGTTTTAATGAAGCTGAATGAATTGTGCATCGGGTTGCTGGTGCGTGCAGCGTGATTATGTCGAATATGTTCTCTCTGTTGTGCGGTGCCAACAGTTTAAACGAAGCTGTGTAGGTGGACGGATGGTGGGAAAGGGAGGAAGGGCAAAAAGGAGGCAGAGGCAAAGTGGAAAGTACGCGAGGCCGGGCTTCATGAATTCATTTCCCTTCTCTCCTGTGTCAGGGGGACCTCGTCTGAACCCATTACGACAGTAACAAGGTGACAGCGAGCGGTCTTGCTACGGGTTCTGGCCTCCGGAGCTGTCTGGCTGCCCGTCTATGTTAATTAAGGGAGAGAATGAAAGTGTGAGATATGGGGACACTGTTAGACAAAAACGTTTAACTGGATGGCACGAATAAGGACAGACTTTCACTCTTTCTCTCAAGCGAGGTTGCAGGTAGAGCTAAATAGACAGCGATTCATGCTGAAACCCTGATTCACATAGGTAAGCGAGGTATACAAATCACACCACAGGCACTCAGCAGACCATGAATTATTGAAACCCTTTTAGGCTTGTCATGTTTAATTCTTTAAAGTTGGAAATATTGACCTGTCTCATTCCTTAAATCCATTTTCCTTCCACATCATTGAAAGAACTGGTCATTGTGCTCTTCTGGAATAATGTCTTGCGCCAACAAGGTTGAGAGAGGATAGACGGAATAAAAATGTCTGCCATGTTTGTCAAACGGAAAGCCTCTTTCTCTTCTCTGTCTCCCCTCTACTGTGTGAAAAGTGGCGTCATCCTTCTGTGAGGGAAATGGCATTGGCGAAGTTCATGGGAGAGCGTTTTTTTAGTGCAAAGTAAGTGGGCGATCAGGAGATGTCATCAATTCCAATGCATGCCAGTTGCCACGGAAACAGAAGTAGAGAGGCTTTTCTCAAGGATCCTGTTAAACATTTAGAGTGTGCATGGCTCGGGGAGAGAGTGAGTGTGAGAGAGAAAAGAAAGGGAGCGGAAGAGATGTGTTGTGGACGGCAGGAAATTGTCCATCTTTTCATCTGTATTTTTTTCCCTTTGATTATAAGTGTAGATTATATTATGGTTGAATTTGTGCGATTGGTTTTAACTTAAAGGTTCCGTTTCTATTAACCAAGCTACACAGTTGGAAGGAATGAAATTATACAGCTCACAAACCTCCAATTTACCTAAAGGCATCGTTTTTATGGTGCAGTTGAATTTACTAACTCTGCCAATATCTCCTTAATATCTTAAGTAGAGGTGAGGTGCATTTTAAATTGATATGAATAGTAATGGTGCAATTTCTCAGTCTTAATAACCTCTTATGTAAGACAAATTATTTTTCGGTTAAGGAAAAGTTTAATTACATACATTCTTGTTAGGTTTTCTACCAGTTTTGGCAAACGCAATAGCTGTCAATCTTATATTTGTGTGTGGTCACTTGTGCAGATAAAGGTCATGTCGAGTAGTGGTACTCGATGCTCAAAGTTGCGACGAGCTTGGCAAAACAGCACAACAGTTGTGTGCCGCCTCCAGTGGTAATCTCCCAGCAGACAGGCTCTAAACGGGAAAGGGCTCTTTGCGGTAACGACGTGGGCTCAGCAGATAGGAGCTCTGTGTAATTCCTGTTAATTACTGTCCAGGAGGTGATAAGACCTGGTTGGAGAGGCTAAGAAAAGAGATAAGGAGGATCAGGAATTCGCCTGAAGGATTTTCTACCCGTTGTTGCGAAAACAGTCCAGCTGTCCAGAAATTGTCTAAAGTTTGAAGCTGAAGTAGTAGTTGTTGTTTTTCACTTACTGAACTAATAGACATAGTGCTTGTTTTGACATCCATTTATGAGCGAAGGACAGCGGCAGCGAGTGAACTGTAGATTTTTATCTATTAAGGCATCTGAAATGGTTTTCCCCGCAAACAACTGACTTGGGACGGTGTCGTAATGTTTCCACCCAGTGTTGAAATTCTCGAATGAGTTTCGAAAGTTGGCCAAATAAAATGTGATAAGATCTGTGTCCTTGTTGCATCACATCCAATATCTATTTCCATCAGCCTTTATTACATCTCTATCAATTCTGTGTGCCTTAGCCAAGCGAAATTAAAATAAAATAATCACAACTCAAGGTCCACTAACAACTTTCAAAGTAAAAAAATGAACTGTCAAGCTCAAAAAGCAATCTGTTCGCGATATTTAGCTAATTAATTTCTATTTATTTGTATATTTTACATTTCTGGCATTTCTTCTGTCCTTGCAAATTCAAAAAAAAAAAAAAAACAACACATCAAAACGGGCGTATGGAATCACACTTATAGTGCACTTGAGTGAGACCATTGATGCCACAGCAAATATTCACAGCATGACTTGAGGGATTTTCTTTTAAGAACAGTTCAAAGCAATTCACCAAAAAACATGAGACCCAATTCATTTCTTTGCCACATTCCAAGCCTCCATTAGCATGCGTCGGGGATGAATCTTACAAGTTGTCAGTCACCTCTGCTCTACCGTGAAATCAGACCAAATCCCAGTTGCTGTTTATGTGGTTTTCACTGCACAGACATTGCAGCGTCTCCGCAGACCTGCGACCCGATAACAAACAGGGCAGTTCGTTTGTGTGCGCACAAAAGAATCAGTAATGGGTGATACTGTATTATAAAATCATGGAGGCTGATGAGAGAGGACACTGTTTGGTTCTTTGAAGGAATTGAACCCTACATGGTAAACTGCAATGGCTCCCCGGGGCTTCAAGTACAGGGATATATGAGCTCATATTGGAGAAACAGGGCTAGTTGTCTAAATGCATTACTGTAATAAAACCTGTGAGGGGGAGTGGTGCCGTGTATCTCTGTGTTGACCTTGTTAGTATTAAGTTCTTGAATTGCTCTCTGGGGTGTGCATGCTGGCAGAGGCACCGGTGGTCCAACTGTAAACTCCTCATTTCTTACATTTTTTTTGGTTTAATTCTCTTTTTTGTTCCTGCTTATTAACAGCTCACCAAAGAAATCGTGTCTTCTTCACTCAGCAGCTCATCATTAGCTGCTGAAGCATATTTCGCACTTGTAATACACAGAACACCAAGATACTAATTACCTTTCAGTCACCAATAAGGCTTGATTTTACCCCCTACTTTTCAGTGAACAGTGTCTGCTTTAAAGGATCTGTTTCACTCAGGCATTTGTGGAAGCGTCTATACAAATTGTGCACAATATGACAACCATTCATCAGTTTGATAAATGATTATCAAAGAGAGCTACTGAGAATATGCAAATTTCAGTGCGTAGAGATCACAGTGTACCTTACTCTCGAGGATTAGAGAACACAAACAAAGTTTCTCACAAGTAGTTTTTGATTACACAGAGGGATCTTTAATTCTTCTTTTTAAATACACTGAAACAGTACCATTCATTATCCAGCTGAAATCGATATAAATGCTCATAATTTTGCCTTTTCTGTCCCAAACGTTTCCTCATTTCATCATATACTGTGATTAAATTAGTCAAATGTGCCTAATGGACCTATTATTGTTCCACATTTTAAACAACACAGAAAATTAAACAAAATCTACTCGTCTTTTCTAGTGTTAAATGAGTTGTGCGGTTCTTTCAAGAGCATTTTGATAAATCATTGTTCCTGTTTTAACATGCCAAATTTTGTCTCAGACAGCAATGTCATTGGCCAGAACCTTCATTTCCAACTAACCAAAATCTATATTCTCATACAATGATATTTTAGACAATACTGTACCTCTAACTTTGTGTCAACAATCAAATATATTTGATATAATCATGGCCACTCCAGTATTAGGCAAAAGTTGAGAACCTGAACCTGATTCTGAGCCACTGCATAGTTCAACCAAGCATTACACATGTTTATGACAGCTACATACACTATTCTAACAATCGTCCACAACTGAAACTCATTTCCTTTTCCTTACCCTGCAGAATAAAGATGGGACAGGGATGGTAGTAGCTGGGTCAGTGAAGAGATATTTAGGGATGTGTTGAGAGGCTGCTGTGATGTAAAACAGAATAGAGGGATTCACTCAGAGGGAAAAAGGACAGTGAAGAATGACGGTTCGGTAACTTTCGTGTCTGATAAACATGACCCAGTTTCCGCATAGCAGATTGGTAAACGATAAAACTAAAACTGACATGTACTTGCAGAAGTATTTAAGTTTTCTAAAGGTGCGGAGGTAAACAGGTTATAAAAATCCTCAATGGCATGGTGGTGTAGTATTTGTGTGTGTATTCATCATGCATATTTGTGAATTCATCCTTTGAAATGCAAGCACTGGTGCAAGAAACAAAACCAGGTCCGTGGTGAGGAATAACATTACAGATGCTGATACCTGGCAAAAAGATTCCATTTCACTCTCTTAACGCCTCTGTGAATTTTTCTGGTGAAATAATGTAGCAATAACAGGGGTGTCAATCTCAGCAGGCTTTAGTAATGTTTGATGTGTTTCATGAGATGGAAGACTTAGTCTTTTGCTATGATGCTTGACAAACCTCAATCATAGTTTATTATCTATACTGCAGTTCTTTTTAATAGCACTAGCTTTCAATATACAGTTAAAGTAATGTATGTCATGCTGTGGAAGTGAACATTCAATGTTCCTTGGTTCCCTTTCAAGGCACTAAAGACTCTGTAAATCTGTAGATGTGGAAGACAAGTAGATATAAACCAAATATGATATTCCCATTGCAGTATGTAACCATTTACACCTGCTTTACTGAGAGTTTCAACAATTGTAATTAAACATGTACTCCCCCTAATACATAAGGTCCTGCATTAGACCTTATTGTATATATTTATGTAGGCTTAACTGTAAGAGATTTTCCAGGAACCTAGAAACTTCTTGAGGGATTCGGGAACTTTAACTGTGCTTCAATCACAAGAACCAACATAAAGTTTTGGTTTCTGAGCTGTTACTGCTCCCCCTAAAAGCCTTTGTTCCAGAGGTACTTTGGTACATCTGGAATACTGCAACAAGATTACAGCATTCATTCAGATGCAAGCCAGCACTGGTGTTTGCTAATATGAGTATTAGGACCAGGTGTAGACATTTATTTTAATCTCATGGGCACGCAAGGAACCATTGCTACCTGAATATGTCCTTGTTCCTTTATGGCACCTTTTTCACAAGGTTAAAGTTCGGGATTCTGGCAAATTTTATTTAGTTTTATTAGTTGATGTGTCATTAGAAATATGAGAAAGTTAAATATCTTCAATATTATACATGAAAATTTGTCAGATTTGTAAATATCCTCATTCAGCAAGGGCACTTTTTAACACCTTTGGAAGCAGCAGAGGTTGCCATAACCTCTTCAGTGTCACTTTAAAAAGTGTCTGATACCAGTGTTAAGGACTGATTATGTAGATGAGGCAGCGAGCAGGGACCTCTGCAACCTGTGAGGAAGTGTGAGAGATAAAGGTAATGGTGGGGTATACTTAGATATTCCAAAATACATCCCTACTGTTAATGGTTCTTTGATTTTTTTGTGATGCTTTCTCTTCCTGCCTTTTCTAATCTATGTCGCATATTTCTGTTAAAAACTAGTGATCAGGATTTTGAAGCATATTTGATGCACACACGTGAAAACAAACTATAACATAAACTTCCTGCAGCACTGACCCCGCATCTGTGTCATGTCAACACAAGACTCTTTAAATTCCTTCTGAATGGGCAATTCTGATGGCGCACTTCCAGAGGTCTCCTTAAACTATGTAAATGAGTGCATCTTGTTTGTGTGGTGCAAATATTGGGCAATAAAATAATGCGGAGAAAGACAGGGGAGAAGTACTGAACACTCTATGGCTCTCTTGCCCCAGAGTGCTCTGTGAATTATTTATGAAAGTGCTGACAGAAGAGGAGCAGGTTCAACAAGGCGCGTTTCTCTGGGGGGCAACACCAGCCGACAGTCAGGTGGGGCTCCGTTTGTCTTGCGGCCTCTGGATTTTAATGATGGTCCAGTGGTCTCGTTATGCGAATCTGCAGTGTAGCTTTTCTCCTGTGTCAGCTGAAAAGAGTGGTTGCGTGCGAATCTGTAATCTCTGCTGTGGCACTAGTACACCCCCCCACCACCTTTTTTTTTTAATCTTTTTTTTTTGTACTCTCACCCCATCGCTTCCACTCTTAGTTTTGCTCCTTACAGTGTCCGTCTTTGCTTCTTTCCCCCTTACCTTCCACTCTTTGTCATTTCTCATCTCGTTTGTGTACATCCCTCCTCCGATATGTCTGTTTCTGAATTACTTTTGTCCCCTCTGTCCGCCTACTTCCCACTTCCATTGCATACATCTCTTTCTGTCTCCTCCTGCACACTCCTAACACTATCAATGATGATTGACAGCGCATTAAACATCATGTAAATCATTCCTCTTAACCTACATTAGCTAATTAGAAGTCTTTCTAATTCTGTTCTTGCAGTAAGGCAGAGAAAAAAAAGGTAGGTTAGCCATGAAATCCAGTCAGTGATTAAATCATTTTATGAAACACTTTATTTTCAGATTTAATCAGCCTGGTACCATTTGTGAAAATGTAGACAAATGTTATATTAATATATAAAATTTGATATCAGAAAATTATAACTTAACACAAGTTCAGGTTATTCAGGTGGATTTTGCCTCTGTTCAATGTCGCATCTCTGGTGTGACTGGAGTGCTGTAGGAGTGCTCAGTGGCAGGTTTGGTGGTGCAATGGCACTTTTGGGCAAGAGAGATTAGCCTGTGAACCTTAAGGAGCCACCCACAGGATTGTACCAGCAGGCAATGGATATGGCTGCTGCCGATAAGACATAAAAACACTTCAATATAACTTTCATCCCCTTTATAATAGCTTTTTTTTTTCTTTTTTTTTTAACTATTACAAACATTAGCTGTCCAAAAAAGTTGAATAAGGTCAGCAGCAGGATTCAGAAACTTTAAAGCACAGAAATGGGAATAACAGTGTTTGTGACATTCAGTGAATTATTGATGGTTTGTTATGGAAATTATTTTTTTTTTTCTAAATTAAGCGTCTCTGCATCAAACCACCATGCATTTTTTTTGTTCTACAGTCATGGCTATTCTATTGACAATTTGTTAGAAATGTGAGGCGAGACTCTGATCTGTGTTTTCAATCCTGTCCATTTTATTTCACACATACATCAGAAGAGAACACACTGTTAGATCTTAGGTTACGGTGTCACTGTTCATAATGAGGAATACGATGGTTGGTTTGATTCCTGCAACCCGTAAGAATAAAGAACAAAGCTTGGTTACAAACACATGCTTTTCTTGAAGCTAGTCTTGCACTGGAGAATTTATTCAAGCTGCACTGAGGTGAACAATAGACACAAAACTGAAAAGAAAAGTACATAAACAAATTAAAATGAGAAGGGATAATTTCTCCTCTTGGCTCATTAGTATTGATTCAAGTCGGCTCTTTACACAAATACATATTACAATGTAGTCATACACAGCAACTTAAAAAGCTGATTTCTCAATGGCTTCTTCCTCACATCTCGAAATTAGGAGAAGGAGCTTGTGTTCCTCTTGTACCGCAGCCGCCTATCTTTGAGTATCATCTTAATGTAAATCATAGCTATCAAGAAAGATTACAATTCACATTTCGCAGCCCTCTGACACCAAACGGAGCAGTTGTTCTTCATAACTGTGACGCTCTTAATTAAATTTTGTATCAACCTCACTAAAATAATGCTGCCGTGCTGACAGTCCTGTTAAAATTATTACTTGATGTGTTTACCGCTACAGATTGAGGTATTGTAAAATTTTAGTGGTGGTGATGACTCACTCTGTCTTTCTATCTTGCTTCTTTCTCTCCTCCTATCTTACATTCTTCAGGTTTTCTCATTGTCCTTGGCTGTCCCTGTTGCACACACAATCATATATGTATGTAGGTACACTTTCATGCAATAAGGGCTTTGATGTTACCAATGGTTTCTACTCTCTGATAGAAAACTGTTAATATTTATCCCAAAAAAGTTCAGATTTTGATACAATGCAGACTGTCGATATATCATATGGCCCCTTAAATCCAGCCCAGCATAAATGACAGCCTTTCGACAGTTACTATTGAACATGTACAACCACTCTCTTCTTATGACCCCCCCTAATGCATTGCTCCTCAGGGCTGCTGCATAATCTGACAGCACCTCCGCTTATAGGTCTTCTCACTGTCAGACTCACCTCTCCAGAGGATGGACACATCACAGGTGTCAGCAACAAGAGTCTCCGCTACCACCATCTCCCCCAGGGGCTCACTTGTCAACAGGAGCAGCACCTCCAATGTTTGACCCCAAGGGAGCAGAGAGAAGAGAAGGAGGAGGGGCCAGAGTTATAACTGTAGATAGACATGGGGGGGGGGGGGGGGGGGGGGGGGGGCAGACCAACATGTTTCTCTAATAGGAGCATGGTGTTAGTAATGTAGTTTTACTGTCAATGAGACTGTGGAATTGTGCTAAGTATCATAAATAAGTGGGAGCTGAGGTAATATGTTTAATAGGTTATTTAAAAACTACAGAGGTCCCTGCCAGCCATCTCATCTCCATAATCAGCCATTAACCTGATGCATGAGACACTGACATGGTTAGAGCTAATTACAAAGACTTGTGCCTGTCTTTGCTTTAGTTATACAAACATATATTAGAGGTGCTCGTCAGGCACAAATTAACATGTATTAGTTGGGTCGAAGCACAAAGGTTTTTGGAGGGAAAGTTAGTGAGGAGGCTAGCTTGAATGAATTAAAAGGAACTCTTGTAAAATTAGGTCTTAAAATAAATGGTAATGACACCCTTTCCCCATTCATAATTTCATTAATTACCATGGCATTTGGTACTTTGGCCATGTGGTTAGCCAATTCAGCGAAATAGTTAAATCATAGGCTTAGTAAGTAGCTAACCAAGATCATACTTGTGTGTATGTTTCATCTGCGCCTTGAATTTTCCAAACCTTTTTGGCTTCTGAGCCCTTAAAATAAGCATTGTCTGCTTACAACTTCTCAACACAGGTGGTATATCACCATAAGCTGTGAGCAGTTAAACCAAATAGTGATTTTTTTTTTTCCTTTTAATAATTTCACAGGGCTGAAAGGGTACAAGAAGAAAAATCAAAGATAGGAGAAAAAGCAGAAAAAAATAAATCCAATTTTTTGTAATAGAAATGGGTTTTTCTTATTGTTTCTTATCTTTTTCATTATCTCGCAACCACTCAGTTTTATCTCGTGACCCCCCCCCCCAGGGAGGTCCTGGCCCCAGGTTGGCTCGCAGTAAGTCACGTATCGCCAAATCACTTCTATCATGATGCCATTTTTAATTTTAGAATCATGTAATAAACATCATAGGGTGAGTTAAGCTCTGCTTCCCATCACTGTTGGCTGAACATAGTAGTTGTGTTGGAGTTGTGTAGTTGTGTAATGTATCAGGGATATGTGGAGTTTCTTAGCCTCTTTGGAGACATAATATGCCAGAGTATTTTCCTTGGTTGGAGCTTAATGGGCTGTTTGTGTTTGAATCCAGCCTGAATTTTGCTTGCTGTGCTTTCTTATCTCCTGTGTTTGGTACTAGGTCTCATACAACCCTGTTTACATGGAAGCAAAGTCATGCACTTCATATCCCCACTATATTCCTCTCTAAAACCTGCCTCAAATTAAAGTCACGACTTGGGTATGAACTGCTTCATTCAGCATTACAGCCCACATTCCCAACTGATAACAAAGAATTGTTCTTCTGTATCACATTTCTACATTGTGGCCAAATCTCGCTCCCTGCAGTGCATTTTCACAGCATACATCTTATTATTTCTGCACTATTCCACTGCGATCAGATATGTCACATCCTTCCTGAAAATCCCCAACTTTAACCTTGTGAAAAAGCTTGCAGATTGAACTATCTCAGCAGTTCCCAGCATCTATAAGTTGACAGAATGTCTTCATAGCAGTTCAGGGTTGCTCAGTGTCCATGGATCTGTGCGGTTTGAGAGACAAGTGTGCAGGCGCTCACATGTACGCGCACAAACACACATACATGAACACACTTTCTGGTGGGAAACAGGGGGCCAATTATGGGCTATTGTGACAAGGAAAGGCTGTAGGGAAGTTAGTGTCCCCCCAGGCAGGCCACAGTGCACCCGACATACTGCCAGCATGTCCACTGACAGTGATAGGAACCCTGTGATACCTCAGTATGGGAAACAAAGCACAATAGAAACCTTAAAGCTGTTGTGAAGGGTATGTTTGCGGTGTTTTCTCAGCAGACACTATAATCAGATCATATTGAACTGTGCTGCACCGGGCTCACTCGCCCACTCACTGTCTTTATTGAGATAGAAATTAGCCCATGTTTTCTCATGAGAATCTCATCTCTCGGGCTAAAGTCGTGGCCAGTATGTATGAAACATCTTTGAGTTATGAGTCAAAGAATTCCGTGCAAAAAAGTCACACTTATGTAGGCTCTTTGACTAAAGAAGCTAAAAGTAACTTTTGGCAAAGCATGACTAAGCATGACTCTCAAGTGCTGACTGCAGTGATACCCAAACATAATGATGTAAAATAAAAACTACAGTCTTCCACCAGCCTGTAGTATCAGCCAGTACTGGGCCTCCTCAGTTTTGATATTCAAATGTCAACCTACATTGTTTGTCAGCTGAGCTTATTTGAGTGAAGCTGTTGACATTGCAATATAACACAAGTCCTATAACCATTGTTTTATAACCCATAAAACAAATGCATAATGTGGGTTCGGATTAAGTTTAATGCCACACTCATAATAAAGGTTGCTCTTACTCTAAATGCATAAGGCATCATAAGGCATCTGAAAGGCATAAGTGTTTAGGCACGGACCGTCTAACAAAATGCACTATTGATTTGCTTCTGTCTAGGATCCAGTGTTTTGGGACTAACACACACACACTAGGGGCTAAAAGTCAGGATACCTCAGCCACTACCACATCGATTTTGACCGTACTTTGTTCAAAGGCCTTGCACACCCACACGAGTGTTCAGAGTTACTCCTGCTGATTAGAGCCCTGTTCAGGTTGAAGTTGGGTGGAGACATGCTGGGATTCATGTGAGGTCACCAGACTCCATGTACCAATAACAATTATAAAGATGTCATTTGTCTGGCCCTAACAGGTGCAACAAATATGTCAATCCAGCACAGTAAACATTCAGTGTGTACATAATAGCATATTGATACAGTGATGTGCAAATTATGAAAGTATAATGCAAAATATCAACTTAACTCCACAAGTAATTCCAAATCATTGCTATCAGTGATCCATTTTCTAAAGCAAATGAAATGTTGTATTACATTTGTATAATATTTATCCAAAGTATAGGCAGTGTATTAGCCTGTTAAAAGAAATACTGGGTACCAAGGATAGACTATTGTAGCTTAGTGTTGTATTTGGGAAAACTGTATCAAACATGAAATAATGCCCTACTTTGAAAAGATGTGGCAGTCTGTCTCATGTCTGAAATTCTGTGTTCATGTATTTGTCTGAAAGTACACTTTGGTTCTCAACTTGTTGGCCTTAAATCATGTTGATCCCATTATGACAACGTTGTTGACTGCCCTGCTTTTCAGTCTGAGTGGCCAGTGTTCAATCTAGGAAGACCAGGTTTTATTTTCTCTTTAGAGACTCTTCAGAGCTTGAATGAAATTTGAATGTTAATTTAAGTGGCAGAAGTGGAATTAAATGGAAGCTTAACCTGGACACAGACAGATTCGTATATCATACACTCACAGCAAGGCACCAACTGAAACTGAGTATAGAAGTCCAATAATATGAAACAATTTTCTTTGAAACGGGAAGGGATGCATGGTTGAACAAGATGCCTCATAGCTTTTTAAATGCACAAATGTCCATACTGCGCTCATTCAAATGCATCTTAACCGTGATATTACAAAATGCAGATTAGTGCTTCCCACAGGAACAGAAGGTGGTTTATTGGGTGAGTAATTGTATTTTGACATCAACTAAAAGTGTTGGGAATGATGCCAAGACATGTGAGGCGGCAACAAGTGAGCTCGCTCAAAATCCCGTCCGCCCCCCTGCTTAATTATCTTTACATGCCAGGGAAAATAAATTAGCCTCCTCCTCAAGATTAATAATATTGCTTTGTGGAGTTTTTGGTCATAAGTTGAGAAATAATGAATAGTAAAAAGACTCATGTTGCGTCTGGATTTACTCCAAAAACGTTGGAGAGCTATTTTTGGTCCACAGAAGCTCAAAGTTTTGATGAAGTAGATTGAATTCATTGACAACTCAGTGAAGTTGTAGCCAATAATCTGCGTTGAGAAGAAAAAAATCCACTTTATACTGTTGCAAAATATGTTGTGCACTAAATCTCTGCTTCCACTTGTCTTCCACCTGTGGATAAGTGGCCAAACAGGCAACATGACATAATGTCTAGATATTTCCAGCAGAGCTACACTAGCAATTAACAGCACAAGCAACATCTCGAGTTTGGAATCCAAACCCTTAAAATGAAAGAGCAGAGGCTTCTTTCTCCACTCAACATTTTGCGCCGACATTCAGTCATCATACACTGAGAAATCTATAGTAGAGGTGGCAAAGATACCAATTTTCTTTACTAACAGTAGACTCAAAAGCCCAGGATGCAATGTAGCCACCTCTCACCTTTTCTTGAGCAGAGAAAAGCTCTCCTCCTCCTCTTTTGCTATCACTGCTGCTCTGTCCACCCACACATTAAGTATAACCCACAGCTGAACACAAGACATGCAAGCTAAATCTTTAAGTGTCCTCAGAAATGCAGTTAGTTAATACCAGAAGCAGAAGATGCAGTTGAAAAGTATGTTTCAGTACATTCATAGACTGTATCAAACATTAGATTGATAAAATCCAACAGTGTTAGACTGTCTGGTTAAACTCTTGAAACTCAACCTGGATAAAAACAATATTTGAAATATACGAAGCCGGACTTGCACAAAAAGTGCAAAGTGATGACATGCCTCAATATTTTAGCTAAAATCAGCACATCATAGCTCATCATTTTCAGGTCTTTCATAATTTGTGTCTAACCTCATAAAGATTGTTCTAAGTGCAGGACAAGTCAACAAACAGAATACTTGAGTACTCTAAATTATGTAAGGATATCATTGTGCATGGATGTGACTCATTCCATGCGCAACTCAAATAATCCCCAGAGTGTGAAAGATAATATTTGACATTTTCCCATAAAGGAAAGCGAGAGTCTGAAAACAAAGAGGGCAATATCTCCTTGCAAATTTGACAGCTGCCAGCAAAATAAACACGAGAATGAAAGGGAAATAGCTTTTCTTCAGTCCTTTTCAAGACTCTACGTAATGCGTTCTGTGGACATTTTGTAAAGTTGCACATTTAAAACTTAAACCTTGTGCTCAGCCTTGTCTCTCAGTGACAAATAGGCTTTTTTCCAATGTTACAAAGAGCTGTATTTGTGGGTGCAGGGGTGCTTGACAGCTCTAGCCCGACCTGCTCCCTAATCTGCTGCCGCTGGCATGGAGTCTCCTGTCACCAAAGCCACCGAGATCCCAGGGGCAGGGCGCACATTTGTTCCCCTCTCAACCAATCACAGCCAAGCTTCACCCTCTGCCTCCTTTGTTTATTCTATACCTTTGTCTATGTGTGTTTCCTGTCCCTACACATATGCATCTCGTCTAGTTTTTGGCCTTCTTGGTGACCCCCTCCTACACACTTTCAGGCTTTTCCATCTGAATGCATCCCTCATCACCACCCCTCTGTCCCTGCAGCTTACACATCAGAGACCACTGTGGTTAGGTTATATGCGAGCTGCCTAACACAGACTCTGCAGAGTTCTACTGTATGTTTGTCCTCACTGCACTGTGCAGACCTCTATTGATTCAATATACATCCCTGCTTCAGACACCCCGCCCCCTTACCAAGTGGCCCTGCTGCTTTCTCCGGTAATGAAAATGTTTCTTGAGTGGTCTTCCAAGGCCACTGTGGATGGATGCTTAAACTCAATGTGAATGTGTACACAATGCATCAGCAAATGTGTTGTTCATAGGATGCAAGATACTTGCATTGTACATTTTGTGCCCTTACAAGTGCCAATGAGCATTATGTCAATCTAGGTTTTTTTTTTTGTTTTGTTTTTTTCTACTTAAACCTGCAATAACTGATTTGTTTGCCACTTGGTGGCAGCAAAAGCAAGTAGTGAATACAACACTGACATATTATCAACTTGTAAGTTTTTATGGCATTCTTTTGAAGTCAACTTTCTAGCCACCTGGTGAATAGAAGTCCAATATTTTCTCTCCTTTTAGCCCTATTTTTATTCTAGACTAACTGCTGAGGGGAATATCTGGCTCTTAAGCTGCTAAATTCTTGATGATGCGAGTTAGTCGTTAACTTTGTCTGCTGTTGCCTGCTGTTTGGTACTGGGCACGTAGCAGAGAATGGGCAGATAAAGTTGCAGAGAGTGGTGATAATTCTCTGTGGGTTCGACACCAAAAGCAACCCATTCAACATGACACATTGTCCTTTGAGCCATTGTAATAGTAGCGGTTTCTAGCCGCAATTACCTTAACCTTTTTGACAGTAATTGAACAAATGCAATGATTTAAAAGTTATTTCTGTAAATTGACTTATGAGAATGATGCAGTTCAAGTCTGTCACAGTTTTTCTTGGATTCAGCCAGGTAGCTAGCTCATTATTTACATAGGAAGATGATTTAGCCTACCCAGCCTTAATCCTGCTTACAAAACTCTGATTGGTCAAGTTTTTCACCAACCAGTTGATATAACCATTACTGGACACAACACTAGACCTACCAGGCTGTGGTATTTTTCCAACAGATCATAATACAGAAGTCAGTTGTGTGTCTCTGTTTCTTTTGACACAGTCGCCAGTTGAGCAGAGTCACTGAAGCTCCCGCCATCTGAGCTCCAATAATGAACCCTCTTTCAGAGTCACTCAGATCATTTTGATCCAAAATGGAGATCAACCTGGCTGCTCAACCTTTTTATACATGCCAGGGTTGCATTTGTTGTGATTTTCCACTCATTTATTCATTTCTTTTCTTTAATTTGTCAGTTGTCTCTAAATAGTACAATTAGTACTGTATGTTGTGTATAAGTGCATGTATAATGTTAAATGACTTAGAGCTTCTACTCTTAAAGTTTTTTTGTGGAATTTTACTGTGACAACAAATCTCTATTCAAAATTCTGATAACTAAGTCTTTAGGTGTTGAGGATAGTGTACTTAAGCGTTCAGAGTATAAGTAAGTCTTCAATAGAACGTCCTTGTATTTTAGTGCTTGGAAGTGTTCCATCTTTAATGCATTAACCTCTTTGGATTAAGCTAAAGGGGTCAGCGGTCCATTTATGCTTGCTGTGATTGCTTCCTAAATGGCCCCGAGTCAGAAATGTTCATTTTCTTGAACAGCTCGCTTTCGTAAAGGCAGTGTGCAGCTGCAGGTGTCAGATAATAAAGTATATAGATGTCAGATAATGCTAGAAGAGTAAAAACACTGGATTTTTTGCTTGAAGCATACTGGGAGAAAATGATAACCTCTCCTAAACTGGCCTCAAATGTACTTGAGGTGAGCAAACGCCCACTTGTTTTCAATAGCTGTTTTTGTCTGCTTCTATCTTTTAGCGATTTCTCATGTGTTTGCTTAAAAAATATATATATTTGTAATTATGTCTTTTTGAGCTACTAAACATGGGATCATTGCCCATGGAGAGCATTTTCCTTGAATATTTTTCTCTGTGCTTTGAGCAGCTCTCGCATGGCTCTGCAGACATATTGGAGTAGGCGGCTGTGCATACATCAGGATGCGGCGGGTCTCAGCTGTCCAAATGACAGTCACACACTTAACGCAATCTGAGATACACTGATGCATCCATGCACACAGATGGAACATGCACAGTCACTGTGCTGACAGCCTCAGTTAACCATCTTGACCTGACATGCTCGCACTAAGCTCTTCCTTCAGCATGTAGGTCTCCATGGGCCACTTCACACAGCTACATTATCTTTAAACCACAGCTAACTCGTAACCCTCAGTCAGATGAACCCTTTTCTCACACACACACACATACCCAGGTTATGCTTTAACCCAAGATTCTCACCATGCTCTTGCAAACGAGAAGGTTAAATAGCTGTTAAATTTATCGTAGTCTAGCGAGGAAACAAAATATTCCTATCATCCCAGACAGTGTCCAGGGGTGCTCTGACAGTACCTTAACTTAGAGTCAACCTCCTAAGCCTGCAGTTGAACAGCAAGGAATACATTTAAACCTATCTTTGTTGGCTGGTCACGTTCACTCTGTTTTACTCTGCTGTTGAAAGAGTTTTCCTTTTGTTCTCCATAGGCTTTTGACAGGAATAGTTAGAGGATAATGTGAGTCTTTATATTTAGTAATATAAAGCAAATTGTTGCCATGTTGCTGTGTCTGTAATGCATTCTATGAAAGGAATAAACATGCTCTGACTGACTTAGCAGTCCATATTTGAGCTGACTGCAGCTTGACTTTGTTTGTACCAAAGCAGCTTGAGCAGCTGCTGACTTGCAGTCTACAATAAAATATCCTTGTCATAAACCCATGAATCCGTGCATTTTGGAGTTCTTACCTGTTGTTTTGGATTCTACAATGTCACTCCAAAAGGTGTCATACTGCTTGCATAGTAGACAGCCGAGTCACCATGGATACAGGTCTCAAAGATAGCATGTACAGTGTAGTCCAGACTAAACCACAAGGCATTTTCATACTGAACAACTCCCACTACTGGTACTTTGTTTCCTCTAGTTTGAAATGTATAAATACACTGCTACTGGTTGCTTAAAATCAAATATGTGATTGTGGTTATTGATTTAAAAAAATAAAGGAATAATTCCTTGAAAATCTGCTGCACACAGCTGAATGCTTTGCAGCTGTAGGCTGAGCATTGGGACTGAGGGGGAAGAGGCATTGTCTGTTAGTTACCAATTATATCAACTCAGTAACTATCCTGTGTTTTTTTTGTGGTAAACCTCAATTGATCTGCAGCTGCTTTTCTCACCTTGATCATCAGCCAGACTGCTGAAAAATTTCGCTAGAAAAGTCCAAATGACCTTGTTTGCAATAATCCAACAAAGCCTTTAAAATAGTGTTTTTGGTTTTGTTATAGCCACCCCAAATCCACAAAAATCAATTGCCAATTTACCTGTCCTGTCTTGGACATTCATGTTTGCCAATAAACATTGTGCTTCTGTGGCTGGGCAAGGTTTAACTAAAGCAGTCGAATCATTTCATCCTCCAAAGCAGCTCTGCCTCTGAGAAATGTTTAAATAACTCAAACTCCAGTCTGTCAAATGTTTATTTTGAAATACATCCATTAAGGCTCAGTACCTTACTCTATGCTTAAGTTTCTTTCCATTCACAGGTTCATCCTTACAGCACCACACACACTGGCAATCTGCACAACTGATTTCAAATAACTCACTCACGCTTCTCTACAAGAGATATATGCAGTATATCTCAGCTGGGGAATAGTTGCATTGACACAGTAAGAACATCTCGCTAACTCAGTAACATCAATATTAAATTTACAGACACATGTACATGAATACTTCCTTTTCACCACCATCTTCAGACTTCTTTTTTTTGGCTTGTCATACTATATGTTTTTTGATTGTACCACCATATTTTGTGCTCTTGTCATTGAGAATCTGTTATCTTGTTCAGTGTCCTAGCTTGTCTTATAGTAGCTTTGTGGCACTGTTTTTTATCATTTTACTCCTATATTGTACAAATACACTAAATGACACCAGGGGTTAAAGTGGGATTTGGTAGGTGGGGAACCCTAAGATCCGATGTAATGATGCAGTGAGGAAAAATGACTCGCCTCAAAATAACTCCCAAATTGATTTGTACTGTGACTTGTTTTCTTTGTGGACAGTCTATTTGATCAGGTAAGCTTCTTTTAAGCACCCATTTCTTGACATATTTTTCTGGATCCCATTGGTCAAAAGAAGGCCGAACCAAAGAAATGAACATCACTGCTGAGACCTTGTTGATTTGTAGTTGTGTCCAAAGTGGCAATATTATGTTGTTCATTTCAGAGAACCCTCTTTCACAGTCGGCACTGCTAACAGCAAGTGATTTTACTGCTTGTTGCAGTTTCAGCAGCCCATCAGTCACAGGAATTTCTGGATGCTCTTAAATCTTTTTATTTCTGTCTGACACTAGAAGAGCTAAGCTGGTGATGATGATGATCATGATGCTGTGGCTCTGGGCCGTGCTGCTGCTGTGACTCTGGGCTGTGCTGCTGCTGTTGCTCTCAGCTGTGCTGTTGCCGATGCTCTTGGCTGTGCTGCTGCTGTGGCTCTTGGCTGTTCTGCTGCTGCGGCTCTGGGCTATGCTGCTGCTACTCTGGGCTGTGCTGCTGCTGTGGCTCTAGGCTGTGCTGCTACTCTTGGCTGTGCTGCTGCTACTACTCTGGGCTATGCTGCTGCCATGGCTCTGGGCTGTGCTGCATTTGAATTAACCAGATAACTTCAACAACACATCATGTACATATCCAAAAATCTAAAAACGAATGACATTACTTATGCAGGCTTTAAATTTCTTCCAGTTTATCAAAACTGTCCTTACCCTTGAAAATAATCTGTCATCTTCCTCTTTTGGCCTCTCTTTCTTCCATCTTTCTCCATCTTTGAGAGTAAATTTATCGCACATTAACGTTAAGGAGGAGGAGGAGGAGGAGGAGGAGGAGGAGGGCCCTTGTAGGGGATTCCTGACAGTCATCATCAGCATGTGGCGATAAGTGTGCCCTGACTATCTCCCTGGCCAGCGCTGCTTGTGATGTCAGTCAGGAACCCCCTCCCTCTGGCCTGAAGCACTGAAATGCAGAAGCAGGGTTGTTTTGCATCCGTTTTGGTATTATCGCATCATTCATGACCGAGACACACACACAAAATATATATTTTAAAATCTGCACGAACAGGTGGGCTCCATGGACATGGTGGGCCCGGGGCAGGCGCACCCTTCCACACGCAAGCTCCGCTTCTGAGCGGGAACATCAAGACACATAAAACAGCTTGTGTGTGTTTGGTGATATTTGTTGAGCTCTGTTTGAAACGTATTTGAAATTACCTACCACTTCAGAAAAAAGCAACTCCATATAGGCTCGCTCCCCTTCTGTAGCTAGCTAGATGCTGAAGTACCGTGACCGTGAGTTTATGGACATCTGCACACATGAACCCACTGAAGGGAAGTGATGAGAATAGCGTAGGGGTGGGGGAGTGGGGTGACATTACTTTCAGATTTGTTGAGTGAGTATCTCGATGGCATCAGCTGGAAGGAACACCAGGGTGCAGCACATGAAAAACAAACTCGCTTGACATTATTGTGTATGCAACTGCCAATCAGATTTATTTACTTATTAATCGAAGGTGCCGGAACGCCATTCCATGTCTTTAATGTGTTTAGTGATGACATAGTACTCATGGCATCTCAGGAGGAAAAATGACGACACATAGATAGGAGGGTTTAACGTAACTGTAGCTTCAGTATCTGACAGACAGAATTAAAGCATTTGATACAAGGTCTTTCTAGTGGCTGCCACAACAAACACACACACAGATTGACAAAATTAATTTAACAAGTTAATACAAATGCGATTCAGTTGTCATTTTGAACTCTAACTCCTGGTTCATGCTGGCAACAATTAACCCCAGGTTTACTCCATTTTCAGAAGATAACCCTGAAAAAATTGGGGCCAGCCCTCCTCTGGAACAAACCCATCAAGGCTAGAATCAGGTTTAACCTGCTTTTGATTTGTGAATTGAACCCAGGATAAGAGCTACACTGTGGGCCACCAGGAACCCTGGGTAAACACAAATTTGTGTAGTAATAGAGCCCATGTTCATTATGTTGTCATGCAGTTCTAAGACATTTTCGGCACCGCTTTTGGTATATTTTTGTTTCATAAATGTATGCATTCATTTGTACAATTGTATGATTTGGCATATAATCTGTTTCTCTGCAAAAGCCTGCTAGTGTATTTTCCATTTGAGAATATATTGGGCATTACAAGAAGAAGAAGAAAAAGAAGTAGTACTTTATTGATCCCTATGGGGAAATTGATCCTCTGCATTTGACCCATCCTATACACACATACTAGGAGCAGTTGGCAGCCACAGTGCAGCTCCTGGGGACCATCTCCACTTGGTCAGAGGGCACTGACAGGAGTATTAACCCTAACATACATGTTTTTGATGGTGGGAGAAAACCAGAGCAACGACGGAAACCCACACAGAATGGATCTGGGACGGCTGGGATTCAAACCCAGGAAGGGTGAGGCAACAGTGCTAACCACTTATCCGTGCTGCCTTGCTCACATGGACATGCAATTGCATCAGCAGTATAGGAATGGAGGCACAGACAGAGGCCCGTTGAGCTGTTTGTGAGACAGAGATAGTCAGGACTAGCTTTGAGAAAGGCTTCCTACTGTGCAGATTGGTTCCGGTCTGCTGGAAAACCAATATGAAGTTTCGAGGCAGTGATAGCCTAATGGAAACAGAAGTGTATTGTGGTTAAAAGAGTAGCTTTTTCAAATCCCCAAAGCAAGAGGCAAATTTTGCATTGGAGAACTGAAAGAAACTCATACTTCACATCCCCCCATACTTCAGACAGTTATACCACCAAACTGCTCTTAAGCAAGGGATTTAACCTCAGTGACATCAGTGGCTGATATTGAGAGACTGTAGCAGTACTGGGCTTGTGTGACACCTTCCTCTCTCTGCAGAAACTCTGCCAGGCTGTCACTGTGAATGAGAATGTGTTGTTAGTCAACCTGCCCGCTTAAATAAAGTTTAGACAATAGCAGTGCAGTGTCACTCCACGTTTCTTACAAGCGAGTGGTTTATTAGCTGTGCTAATGCATTTCTTGCTGGTAAGGTATTCTGTCCACTGGGGAAATAGGCAGCTCTCAAACAACAGTGATAATATAGTTTGTGTGTAGTGACAGGTTCCAGTGTGGTAGGTTTAAAGAACCCTGCGGATAATATGCTGCTCATGAATATGCGTCTTTAACTCTCATGTTTAGACTTTATGTTCTTTTTTGTGCACATATTTTTTGCAAGAGAAGAAAGAGACTTAACCATCAGTACAAACAAATGCAAACTGTGTTTCCCTTTTTTATATACCAAGACTTTCCTTGACAGAAAAATAGTAGCTTTAAATAATTTATTCAAATACTTAAAACGACCAATTTTTACCACTTCTGGACAAGTAACTTCTTGCATGTACAAGTAGTGACTGTCCTCTCTCTATGAAGCAAGGGCAGAAGAAGAGAACAGTACCACAGTATTAAGCAGACTGATTTGCATCGCTTCCTACCAACAGCCAACTAAGATCTATTTTAACCATTACCAAGACCTTTTCCTAACCTCAGTCAAGTAGGTTTAAATTCCTAAACTTAACCAGACCTTAACCATACAGGTGAAATATAAGAAAATGTTCATATGAGTTGTTTATGTAACGTCATATAAGTAATTTAGGTAAGTAGACATCAATAGAAAGAGAGTAAATATATTGGGGTTAGTAACACAGAAAGATTTTGGGGATTAGACTGCATTGATGTGAAGCACCTTCATTACATATAGGGTGATGGAGAGAGGACAGGATCCCCACGAGAGTCTAGATGCTGGTGCTGGTGTAATTGAGCCAGCAGGTGGAAGATGGACCCCCTCTGTTGATTCTTTTCCAACATGGTGATGAAGAGTTACACAATGGTAGAACACAAAATGACAGGATTGCAATGATAGTTTAAAAGCAGCATCCAAGGGCCAATTGGCACAAGGAATGTGATGATTGGCCAGATATGGTATTTGACAGCATGGGAACACAAAAGTGATGGAGAAGATCAAAGTGGGAGGAAACACAGACAGCCCAATCGAAGAATGAAGGCAGAGTATGAGAGAAAAGATCTTCCCCATTGAACTTTTGCTAAAGGTTTATTTTGGAAGGCACTGAAAACCTGTTCTACCATTTAGGTTGTGTGTTACATAACACTTGTACTTAATTAGGGCTTGGGACTCTCAAGGGACTCATGAGATAACTGGGCTGATGATTCATGTGGCAGAAAACCTACTATAATGTCCACATAATATGTCCTTGTAAAATACTGAATATTTTTAGGCTTCTGATAATTAACAGCTTGGAAGGGCTGAACTGTTTACCACTCTGCATAGCGAGTCAGTGACAGGATTTGAGAGTCATTGCATTATTTAAGGGGTCATGAGTCACATAAAATATGACATTTGTATTTGTGTGTTTCATGTAAACATTGAAATTGTAACGTCGCCTGAGGATTACTAGCACCAGCTCATTCATGGACTCTCAGGGCAAACCCAGTGCCCATCATTGCAATCAGGCAACCCAGACAAATTGACAATGTCAGCTAGCTCCATATGCTCCACACAGCTGTTCCTTCTAGTACCACCGTCCTAGTGAACCCCGCTTCACTACTGCCATCCTTCCAGCCAGCTGAGTGTCTGTCCATCCAGAGAAGAGGGCGAGACAAGCTGTGACTCCAGCATATGTCCTGTGTTTCTATGAATTTTTAGATAGCCCCGAGATTCAGAGGCTAACGCGCATTAGCCATGTTTATACCACAGAAAGGGCACAAGTTGAGGAAGGTCAAGACAGTAAGTGGCCTGATGAAAGTGTCACTCTGGGGAAATTTCATCTTTGCGTTGGTGGAGGGTCAAAAATGTCGGCCGGCAAATTCATTCTGATAGCCCTAACTCGGAGAGATAATGCGCAAGGAGGCAGGGAGATAGGAGGAAGGAGGGTGGACTACAAATGCAGAGAATCATAAATCTTTCCTTTGATCACAGATAAAGATGTGGGTGGATTTGTTGTCTCTGCTAGCATGCCTTTGGAAATGTGTCATGTCATTTGCCGCATGCCTCCCTCCTCCTGACAATCACCTCTCGGGCGGTCTCGTCTCTCGGCATTGTTATCTTCTCCTCTATGAATAAAATGGATGAGACTGACTTTAAAAAGAATGATGTCAAAACAGCATTCTTTTCATGTTACTTTTGTAGCGTTGACCTTTTGATGAGTTTGGGATCCTTTTGTTGAGACCCTTACTAGGCCTTCAGGATGCTGAGTGTGCTTGCCCTTTTTATCATTTTATTCAAACTCTTTCCACGCTAACAAAGGGCCAAGTCAAAGGCTACTCTTGTGATGAATTCTTCACAACTACAGCTGGAACTGAAGCAAGTGGACACCGGCCCCATGACAAATCCTGCTGTGAGTGAAACTTGAGGGCTTCACAGTCAGACATACTATAATGAGCAGAGAAGTCACATGGTTTTTCTGGTGCTGGAGCAATTTTGACCATTTATTTGCAGTACAGACTTCACCGTAGGCTCACGGTTCCAACAGTCAGTCAATCATAGCAATTACCAAGGGATAGAAATGCAGGTACAAATGGTCAAATGGCATTTTGAAAATTTAATAAAATGGTAAGAGTTCTTCATCTAGAATTTTTTTCCATATTGACTTCCATTTCCTCTCTGTTGAATTGCAAGATACTGCATGTTTTACAATGTGTAAGCTACGAATAAACGCCTGTATTTTTCTCCAAACAAAGCATGACCTTTAACTGCACAGGAAAATAGAACAGCATATTTAATTTATGTGTTAATAAAATAAACATCTTTATTTTCTACTCACATGGAGATAAGTCTTTGGCTTCACAGACAAACATACACTTTAAAACTTCCTCTGCCATGGGTTAGAATACATGAGATAAAGCCAATAAATAAGTGGGCCTGTAATAGTAAACGGTTGGGATGAAACGGCTAAAATAATAACAATAAATCCACATCTTAAATAGACATCATAAAAACAGCAGCAGTCACTAATATCTAATAAAAGGTCATTTGTTTAGTAAGATGACAGAGGATGGAATAAAACATCTCTTAAAGATGTTTCTCATTGCTGTGGCTTCCCTACATCGTCTTCCTGAGGGGAGTTTTTCAAATTCATTAAACAAAGGATGTGAAGGGTCCTGAACTATTAATGTTGCTTTCCTCCTGGTTTGTGTGGTGTACAGCTCCACTAACTGTCTCTAGGGTTTCCGTATAATCTCGCTGGCTGTGTTAACTATTTTTATGAGCTTGCGTTTGCTTCTAAACTGTGACAAAACAGATTAATGCTCATTCAGTTATTTGTATTTGCATTCCCCAAAATAAGTTTAATTTGTACTGACATTCTTCTGTTGTTTGGACACTTGGATCCGTTAAAGTACATGTGCAGCTTTATTAATTTAGGTGTTAAAGCTCTTTCTGATGCATAAGCAGGTATTCTACAGTCTGGTGCTTTGGGTAAGAACCTGAGATAATCTAAAAGACGTAACAACGCATCCTGTCTTGTTAGAGTTCCTCTCACTGCCATGCTGTCCGTTATGTTTTTCTGTAAGAGAAAAGGACAAATGCTTGCTGTGCCATACACTCAAGGATCACGCAGAGAAGCAGAGTGAAGACAGCAACCATTACAATCATATTAGATTCCATTATAGTTTGTCTGATGGGGCACTCAGGGCCACAAGCTGCAATTAAACTCTAAATAAAATATTATTTTCCAGGTGTGCAGTGAGAGGAATCCAAATTCTTTTAGTAATGCCTCATTTAGGATCTACAGTTTTCCCATTTGTGCACTTGGACTCATTTAGGACTGCGACACCCTTCCTGTAGCTGCAGTCTTCAGCACTATAGCCCAGTGTGTTGGATTGCAGGCATCGTTTAAGGTTGGACAATGGCCGGAGTGAGAGTGTGTTTGTGTGCATACAGCATTACAGAACGGCTTTGTGTGCCTGCCTCCCTGCCTGTTTATAGACATCAGCATGTTGTGTAGACAAATAGGTGTATTAAGCAGAGACAGCAGCTTGATTAGACTGATCCATACAGGAGAGTGATCAATGCTCAGTTTGATGCTACCTGACCTGAAGAGTTCATCACTCTGGCTGACCTTTCCCTCGCTCCACAAGTCACACTCCTCACCTGTTCGTTCTCATCAGGGCTTCGTTTTGTTACATCTGTCCACAGCGAATGGCTGAATAGATTAGTGAGCACGACAAGAGAACATCACTCAAATGAAGAGCTGCCTAACATTGTCACTCCTTATGGCGCTCGTTATTTAATCAAATGCCTTTAATGATGAATGGCTTTGATTATCTTGTCTGTTACTAACGTCTTCATCAATGAATCATTACAAGTGTCATTTTTTGTTAAAGTATGTTAATTGGAATATTTCTGATTATATGTTTGACTTTTTATCTGATATTTATCAACCACTCTTTCTTCTCTGATAACCCCGACATTTTGAAGAACATACTCCATCCCACATTGGTATCATTAACTTTGTCCATCTAGCATCTGCATGTGGTTTTAATGCCATTATTTGCAATCAGTGCCTCAGCTGAATACAAATGTCAAGAGGGCCTCTTAAAGCCAAGCACAGTGGGAGCAAGAATAAAGCTGCCCTGGTGCACCAGTACAGAGTTTTCTTAGCAATTTTCCTGTTAATGACCACAATCACAGTCAAATGGTGGGATGCAAATTTGTGCTCGGTGCTACGACGCAAATTTACTCAGAGGAGTTCTGCTGCAGATTAGAGGCCTGTTGACACTGTGAGTGGGCAGTTTAGTTTTACATCAGGAAAAAAATTGTTTTGATGCATGAATTCAGCTTAGTAAATAAATAACTTGAAGTAAGAAGAGTTACATCAAAATCAAGGATTCCCTAATCCCTTGTTTTTAGAACTTTCAATACTGTAGCTACTACAGAAATGTTGCATAAAAGTGATCCTGTGCAGCCTTCACTAGATTATGTATTTGATCTGTTAGTGTAGTTTTAAATCTCCTTTTTGCGTTAGTTTACTGATTGTTTTAACCAGTATGAAAAACAAATGCAATACAATTTTCAATGCAGATAAACAGAGATAGCAGCTCAGTAAAGTTAGACCACTATCATGTGTTGAAATGATGCCATAAACTAAATGAAAATTCCAGTATTTCGCAACCTTAGTGCTATTTTCATATTTTGTCCATGATCATATTTTACTCTCCAGCTCAGTTGTAAAGATTTCATAAATGCAGTGTTGGCAAGAACAACCTAGATCCAGGCAACAGAGGTGAGTAAAATGTTATGATCAAAATGAGAGATTGAAAAGGATAAAGAGTCCCAGGTTGACAAATACTGAAATTTTCCTTTAAGGTAAGGCTTTTTGCAGGTTCTTGTCTTTTTTATGCTTGGTCTCAGGTCACAGTGACCTCAATCCCCAGTGGTGTATTACAATTTCTACCATACAATATAATACATACCACCCCAAACCCTCTCAGCACACATGCGCACCCGCCCACGCAACCACAACAAACACTAATTTCCTTGCCGTGTTGCCTGCTCTCTCATTTGTATCTGCGTGTGGCCCAAGCTCATGCTTTTCATCGCCTCCATTCCTCTCTGTGCTTCAGCATCGCGGAGGTGAATCCTGTGCTGCCAGGAAACAGAATAAAACAATGGAGTCAGTGAGACATAGCAAGGCTAATGGATTCACCGCCGCCTCGTCCCCACCTTCGCTTTTCATGTGCAAAAGTATTCATCGAGTCTTGATGGCGCCGGCCATGCATGACACTGATTCATTTAAATGGTCCAGTAAGAATAAAAAAAAAAAAAAAAAAGAATTTTTCACACACCTGCAGAGTTGGCAGAAAACAATTCAAGAGGGGCGTATTGAATCAGCATTTTCATCTCAAAATGGTGCGAACGTTTGTTTACCATTTTAATGCGTCCTGTTATGGTTCATTTGTGGGTTTGGCAGATTTTTGACGGTGATGATTATATCCAGCGCTATATCCTTTACTGTCACACGCAGACTCCTTTGATACCCAACAACATGGCAGGCAACACCAGCCAGCAAGTAAATAAGAACTGTTTAGGGGCCGAGGTGTTTTGTTGACTCCACCAAACAGAATTTTAACGACCAAGCTTTAACCATGCTGAAACTTTATCCAGTATTTTTAAAATAAGGGAGAAAACATCCTCTTATGCTGTGTACCAATAATAAAAAGTTTATGCAGAGTTCTTAAGTTGTGTTCTGCATCAGCTCTTAGTTAAATTATGGATCAGGGCCAAGACAGAGTGCTGAAATCCTACTGTGTATTCAAACTGTATCTAGTGAGAATACCAGGCTGAAAACATTTAAGAACAGAAGATGGCTGACTGTACAAGCCTGTCTCTGCTGCTGTTTTCTGTTTCTTTTACGCTTCATTAAGGTGTAGGAGGTGAAAAGTTATTTTTATTTTTAACCTATATTTTGCTATTACCAATGAAGGTAATAGCCGGGCGATCCTTTTGGTTTGAAAATAAATGTAATTCAATAACTGTATTTGTTGTGTTTTGCACTATGTTTAAGCCCCAGTGGTTCTTTTAACGCATTAAGTTTTCATAGACTTCTCAAAAGCTTAACCTAGGATACAGCTTTTGTAATAGAGAAATCTGGGATGGTTTTAACAGCTTTCTGAAAAAGGTCCAAAGCATCCTTGTCCTCATGAAAACAGCTACAGTATTCAAAGAGAGTTTTCACTTTTATGCAGTGTGAATAAATTGCTTTTGCTTCCCTTGAGTTGAATATAAACGGACACATTATTCAATTTGCCTTGCTGTATAATGTTAAGCGACTTAAAATACAGTGAGGCTGCCAGGGTAATTTGATAACTTCCTACCTAGTATATCAAAACTGATATGTTGAATATTCTTTTTTTGTGTAGTTAAGCAGCAAAATGTGCTTCAGTGGGCTATTTTCAGCTCAGGTAGCATTGTAGGTAAATTGGTTGGATACAGACGCTGTGTGGCCTCTCCGGTTCCTTGCTTTGCTTTGATGACACCTAAGATTAAATGGTTGCTGTTGGCTGAAATTCAAAGCTCTGCAGTTTGAGGCTACAGTATACAGGGTGCATACCTGCTGTATGTGACACACTTAGCTGCTTTTGGCTAAAGTTCTTCTATGTGTATTTCTGTCCTCCTGCCATGAGGCACATGCTGCACAGTCCCAGCAGACAGTATTATGACAGTGATATCATCGTTTTGGGTCTTCAGTTAAACACATTTGATTTGAAATGAAACCATGACTTTGAGGTGAAAGTGCTGACTTTTAGTTTTGAGGATGTTCACATGCAATTTTTGAACAGTGCAACAGAACAATGATACTAAACATGACATGCATAACATTAATTTTGTATGAACTGTCTACATGCAGCCCAGACGTTATGACTGCAACACATCCATGTATGCAGACCCCAAATGTCCATTTCCACGTCCATTTCGGGGTATATCTGGCCCTTCAGTCACCAGATCTTAATCAAACTGAATATGTGTTTCACTGCTAGATACCAGAAACAAGCATGAAGTGAAGCTGGCTCCGGTACAGGCCTGAGAGAGCATCAGCATGAAAGATACCAGATGACTGCTGATGTCTGTGGTGACTGTTGGACGTCAAGGGCTGTCAAAGCATTCGACTCCATTTGTTCAGTTACTTGCAATTACTGATCCCTAAAATCTGTACTAAAAAGAGTCAGCATTTTAACCTCAAGGTATTGTTTTAAATCCAGCATGCTAGAGTACAGATATACTGTATATAACAGGAATAATAAGTCCATTTCACAGAGTGGTACAGTATGCCGATGCACTGTGCACAGGTGCTTTTCGAAAAAAGAAAAGGTCACCATTGTCATTGCTATGAATTTATATTTGAGGATATGGACAATATGTATTTTTTAACCAATCTAGTTAAATACAGCTCAATACATTCCTAGAGCCTGGTCCATTATATAGATTTCCTTTCTACTGACTCAACCAGCAGCATGTTGTGCAAATTGGAGCACAGTTAATGTCATTAGAACTCACATGTTAGTCATCAGTAGGACAGGTTGATTAGGTTTCATTTGATCATTTTTCTGGCTTTTAAAACATCAATTCCCGGAAAAGATGATTTGTAAATGCATAGTAAACATATCCATTATTTCCATAAATCATTAAACCAAATGCCAGAACAGCAGCTACAAAAGCTAACTGTGAAATTAGTTAAATAATTAATAAATGGAATCATAAATGTATTAATAATCAGTGTTATTCCTATTAGGTATGCACGCATACGTCCACATCTGCCCGTGTGCAGCAACTTGATTTCATTGTTAGAACCAGAAAATTACAGTGTGGTCTCCTATCATTCCCCTGTGCAACAACCCCTGTTTCTCTGGTGCATTAAAAGTCACAAGAGTGGAACAAATGGCACAGTTTCCACAATCATTCCGAATTAATGAGTCTCTCCTGCAAAGAAATGCAAATTTCCAAACGCTAGATTGCTTCCTAAAACAGGACTGAGGGAGAAAAAAAAAATAAACACATTTCTTTCAGCCATTTTAGAAACAGGCTTAACGTGCCTCGCTCTGGTATTCCCCAGTCTCACAGAATGCTTCCCCTTCATAATGAAAGCCTTATTGGCTTTGGGGTGCCAGAGCAGCTGGTTAGTATGTGGAAAATTTGTACAATTTGCAGTCATGCCATGCTGCAGTGCTATTAAATTACGCAACTTCCTGTTTGTTGCACTCTGACATCGTTGCATAGCTTTGTGGGACATCCAGTCCCATAAAAACAAGCATCAATAAGGCCAAATTGTGGACAAAAACAGTAGCTGCATGAAATGAAGACTTTTTTTGACATTTTTGCTGCACTAATTGCTACTAGTAACACAAACTGTATAATCTAGTTTAATCATACTGAAACATTGAAAACTTGATCATTAAAACTTAAATATGGTGCTTTTGTGTTGCAAATTTAATGTGAGATGATGTCAGAAACGTTGTCACTTGAGTTCATATCCTTCACATTGAAGCACTTCATAGGTGCGCACCTTTAGACAGATTTTGGATATTAAACTTCCTTCATCTACCTGCTGGGACTCTCCTCCTACACTGCAGCATGTTGTCAGCATCAATAAAATGTCTTCAACTCCAGAAACAAAACCAAAAAACAAGAAGAAAGAAAGCAAGAGGAGAATCTGTAAAAAAAAAAAAAAAAAAAAAAAAAAAAGCCAGAAGCGGATGACTTTGATGCTGAACTTCATGCTTTCATTTCTTATTTATTACGGAGAATACTGCTGTGTCAGTGTGTGCATGCGTCTGTGAGAGATGACTCTGTTATGTGATCGGAGCCCGAGCTGCTGTCGACTCCATGTCGGGCATCCAGATCTCAACGGGACTTGGCCTGCACCCCAGAGATACATGATGGGTGAGACAGAGATGTTTGATGTAAACTGTCACATCTCTCCGCTGGCGTCTACCACATAATGCACCACCAGTCGAGAAGAAACAAGCGTAGCCCTTATTACATGGAAGAACCACTTTGTCTTATGCAGAGATTAACCTTGAGCTGCCGTCCACTGTGGCAACACAGCAGGCTCCTTCACCTTTAAATAATGATAAACCCGCCTCGGAAGGAAAGCCTGTGACACGAAGCCCAGCATGCATTTGTGTAGTTAAAAAGCACCGCATGAGGAGTTCGTCAGTCTAACTCTAATGCTGTGACCTTTTTTTGGCGCGGTGACACCAGCCACGCCAAAGGCAGCAAATGATACAGGCAGGAAGGCAACTGGAAATGTGTCACTGGCATTTGTCCATTAGTCAACAAATCGGCACACAGCACAGGATGGATCGCTAATGCGGGATTTGTGGCCCTGCGTGACATGGTGTAATCCGGCGCCGGTGCTGTTTTTCTCACCTGTTCATTAGCAGAAGACGGGCTTGTCCCATCATACCAAAGCTGCCTCTCCATTTTCTCAGTTATACGTCGCACTGTTGTGAGCCTGCATGACAAGTGTAGGAAAAAAAACACAAAAAAACCTGCTTACTTGTATAGTATATGTGCACATATGCTATTGTGTTCACGAATGCACTGTGATGTATACTGTAAATATGGGCTGAATAGGTTCGGATAGATAGTACGTGTAAGTGTGTATGGGAGTGAACAATGCACTCTGCAGCGCATTTCCACAGTTTTCGCCGTGTTTGGCTGGCCCTTGTGCTACCGGATTATAGAAGATTTACATGGCACTGTAATAGCCAAGTCCTTCACCTTGGGACCTTTTTTAATCTTAATTAATTTCTGATAATTCCTCATTAACATTGCAGACATAAGGGCTCCATTGCTTAGAAACAACCATACTAGGCCACATTTAGAGCAACGCCAAGCCTTTACTCTACCCAAGAGACGGAAAACAGGGAGTGATGAAAACTGAGAAATATGAGAAAGAGAGAAAGAAATGATGCGAGTGTTTTTGTGCGTGTGTGTGTGTGTGCTGAGCCAGAAAGACGGATACTATGAAGGGGACAGAGTCAAAAACTTGAGCTTCTTTGTTTTCTCTCCATCTTATTTGACTTGACCTTGCTGATGTTCATTAGGGTCAAATGAATCAGCAACATTGGTTCACAATGTACATTTCTACCCAGAGTCCTCCACTCCCTAGCAGGTAGTTGAGTAATGACTAATGCCTCTGCATGACATTATGGAACGGTGTTTTAAACAGCGAGAAAGGAAGAGGGAGAAGGGAGAAAGAGACACTCTGGTCGATTAATAATTCATGCTCTGCAGATGATCTGTGAATAGCGGTGGTAAACAGGCTTTTATGGCTTTTAAATCAGCTATATTACATGCCTTCATGAAACAGAAAATGACCAATGACTCCACTGCTGGTGCAATTTGGATCCAACTTGTCGTGGCTAGCAGGAAAAAATGAGTAGACTCATGAATGGAAAGCTCGACTTCGTTATAATGTTTGTTTGGAATGCCTTTCATATCTGTTGACGAAGGGAATATTGTAAGTGGTGCACCATTAGGCACCAGAATCCTTCTGTGCTTCCACAATAACTCCCCTTTGATGACTGATAATCTGGAAATAGGGCCATGGCGTGACAGGCATCAATTTAATGGTAATTGTATTGTTTTTTCATGAGGAAACCTCCATTGGAGAGTAATAACGGGAAGAAATGAGTTTGCGCTGTGCAACACAGTACGCATTATGTAGATGTGGTGGTGGATATGAAAAGGAATTGTGTAGCATTTCTTCATTCCTGTACTGTATTTCAGAGGCGGTTTATAAGCTGGCTAGCTTGTTTTTGATCATGCGCGGTGGCATGATTCAACATCCCGGCTGCCAAAATGGCACTGAAGGCTGTTTTGTACTTGTATTTTTTGCCCCCCCCCCTCTTCTCTACACTCCTAAGTTATTTTTAATTTGTGGTTGCAGCCCTCACCCCCCACCAACCACATTTCTCCTCCCTCTTCTTCTTCTTCTTCTTCTTCTTCTTCTTCTTCTCCATCTTCTCTCCGTAATAAGAACATGCAATGTGTGAATTTTTTATAATGTTATATAAGAAGCCCCGGCACCCCTAGAGACCCATGTCCTGGTTCTGGTGTGTTCAAAACAAGCACAAGAGAGGAAGAGAGCAGAAAAGAGGAAGAGGGGGGAATAAAAGTTAAGAGGGGATTCAGAGAGATGGAGAGGACTGGAGAAGAGGAGGAGGAGGAGGAAAGAGAGAGAGCATTGCAGAAAGTGAGAGCGGAAGGAAGAGGGAAAAGCGGGTTGGAGGAAAGAGGAGAGGAGGGAAAAATAAGAGGAGCAGGCGAGGAGGGAGGATTAAATGAAAGCAGGAGAGAATGCATGCGGTAGAGGAGCCTGTGGGGGGAGATCTTCCCATTAAGAGACACAGTGCTCGGCTCTCTGATCTCTTGAGTTGTGTTGTGATGCCAGACAAGAATACTCTAGGGCGACAACCACTGCCACCAGAGAAACAGCTCCTCAGCGACTGATATGCAAATACT
This sequence comes from Thunnus thynnus, assembly GCF_963924715.1. Taxonomy (NCBI): domain Eukaryota; kingdom Metazoa; phylum Chordata; class Actinopteri; order Scombriformes; family Scombridae; genus Thunnus; species Thunnus thynnus. The sequence goes on from NC_089540.1 coordinate 7,792,576, forward strand.
GTATACAGCTATAGCAAGGAGAGGGAGGGACGCAAGGGGAGTCAAAAGAGGAGAGGGATTGAAGGAAAGGGAGAGAGGGAGAGAGGGAGGGAGGGGGATGAGACAGAAGGCGATAAGCCAGTGTATCCCAGAGCGCCATTGTATGAAAGCTATCTCAAAGTGCGACAGGGAACCTACGAAGCCGTACGCAAACTTTTCGGTTTGCACTAAGATCCTTTGCCGGTTGAACAAGGTAATATGCAAATACAGTGTTTAATGTAACGCTGGCTTGATTGCACCCACTGCAAGCATAAAGTGTGATATATTATGTATTGGCTGGGAGTACATGCTGGTAATGTATCAAGTAAGACCTAAATATTTTAGGACATTTAGGTTTTAGATTTAGAATAGGAGGAAAGTGAAGTTGCAGCGTGGGGGGTTTTCTCATGCATATAGAACTGAAAAGAGCTCATTATGGTTAGCTATGAGTGGTACACAGTTTAAACCAGTTTGGAAGCCAACATCCCTCTCAGAAATAAATGTTAATGGCTGTGTTGTTGTTGCCTGTGTATTCAAAGCCTGATATAGCTAATTCTGCTGTGTCACAGAGCTGAATTGTTTCCAAAACCTATTAAAGACACATCAGTGAGCCAAACTGTTGCACTGGGTGACATATTCCTCATGATGAACCCAAGCACCTTTTTGAGTCAATCTCACATGCACTGTTCTGCTGTAAATACTCACTATTGCACAAAATGTATATTAATCCACTGCTGAAATTAGTCCCCAGTTAATGCATGATATACTCCTGTGTGAGTAGCCTTTGCTAAAACCTAGAGTGCCCAGCTTTTTTAGTATACTACTAGCATTTTTTTATCCAAATGTTGTGTTTGGGGTCCTGGAGACTCAGAAAATGTACTTAACATTGTTGTATAGCTTGACTTTTCCTAATTTTGACAGAATTTCTGATAAAAAAAATGATTTGGAACTGAATTTCTGCTACAGAAAATGATCTTACTTCTATTGGAGTCTGAGAGAGCTGAGGTGTAAACATGGTTAATACATTATGCTGTATATCTTAAATTGATGTTGACAGTTCTTTTTACACAGTACCCCACCAAAATCCCACATATGTCTGTTTGGATTTCTGTTGTTGGAGTTTTGTAACAGTTTGTAATAAGAGGTCTCACTGGGAGTCTGACCTCTCTGGTGTCTAACTGACCTCAAACATAAGTAACTTCACCTTCATCAAATCTGCAAGCCCAGTTTGTGGCAAAGTGAAGGGTTATCACTTCTTTACTTCCCTCCATATTGTGTTTTAATAAGGTCAGGTTAAAATAACATCAAAACAATAAAAAAAAACATCTTAGGCCGGCTGTGGCTCAGGAGGTAGAGCGTGTTGTCCACTAATCGGAACATTGGCTGTTCGATCCCCGGCCTTCCAGTCTGCATGTCAAAGTGTCCTTGGGCAAGATACTGAACCCCAAATTGCTCCCGATGGCTGCGCCAGCGGTGTGTGTGTGAATGTGCATTAGATTAGATCCTGATGAACAGGTTGGCACCTTGCATGGCAGCCTCTGCCATCAGTGTATGAATGTGTGTGTGAGTGATCGGAAGACTAGAGAGGCGCCATATAAATGCAGTCTATTTACCATTACCATCAACGACAATAAATGGGCTTGGGGCTAAGTGTGACAGCCAGGGTTAGAAGGAAATTGAGACTGACTAATACATTGTTAGTTTTGGTCTTATCATAGAATTAGTTGACAACAAGAGAAAAAAAATAGAACAGTAGCCTTGTGCTTTAAGTTTTGCATTCAAAGTATCAACAGAAAAGAGCAAGGGCTCATTTAGTTAATTTAAATTCCCAACATGAAATCATTAGGTGTGTGCTTTTACTGTGGCTTTAAATGAATTGCAAACTAGTCCATCTATGAAGGTTATTATTATTGTTTTTCCCTAAAATAGTTAGATTTAATAAAAATGATAATAAAGCAGAAATCAATGTTAAAATCCAATCTAAACCTAATTAAAATATGATTTGCAGTGTGCAAACAACTCTGGCTGCATACTGTAATCACCAGCTAGAATATTCAGAGATCTCATCATGAGAGGACCATGTTTGCTGTAAACTGATGTGAAGAGTGTCTGCTTGCAGCATGAAAAAGAACTAAATTGTAATGTGTAAAAATTGATAAGTGGATCTGTTACTTTATAAAAATGTGTATTTTTGTTAAAGTCATTATTAAATGAAAACAAGGCTTTGGTATCCTATTTCTGCTAGTGTTTGAAATTCTTCGCTGCTATCTATCTGGCTATCTAACCACCCTTATTATTTTAATATGATATTTCAAATACCATTCTGAATGTGTGAGCAGAGATGTAGAAGCTAGTCAGGGAATAAATGGGGAAAATATGTTCTCCCTTCTTAAAATATATCCGTCTTCTTGACAGAAAGATTAAGCATCTTTGACAGCCCGGCTCCATTACCCAATTTTGGATTTTGGGCAAGCATAGAGGGTAGATAAGTCATCTGACAAGGTATGACACAGAGACAGTTTGACTTTTTTCAGGTGTATGTCGGTGCCCAAGAGTCCTGTCTTTTTCTCTTGGGTCGTGAATCTCTCAGGAATATTTAATGCGAAAATGCAGTTTCTGTTTTCCTGAAATGTTGAGGCATTTTTTGCTTTCTAAGACACGGTGAACTGCACAGTGTCAGTACAGTGGCAAATAATGCTGTCAAAAGCAATAATTTTATGATTATCATTCCATGTCAAAATATACAGGAAATAATAAAGAAAGGATTTGATACAGTGGTGATAGCCTAGCCTTAGGGACTTGTTTATTTTGTTTTTTGTCAGCTGACATTATCATGATCATTATGTCCGTGCCGCCCGCATGATCCTTACATGATTGCCCTATTCCAGCTAATGAAGCTGGCTGCACGCGCCTTGATACCTGTCACCCTGCCAAAGCCTTGCCTCCACTTGATTGCCTCTGGTCCAAGTAATTTATTTGTTTATTTTCATTAACAGAAACATTAGGTCTCTTTTCTTACCGGATACAGAAAATCCGTTAATGAACATGCCAGTTAAAATGAAGATGAAAGCACCAGTTAATTATCTCCCCGAACATTCTGCGAGACAGATTAATTCCAATAAAAAAGAGAAGTCATTACCGTCGGCTCGACTTGTCAATGTGTTGATCTGAGAAGCTGTTTACAAGGTTCATAGGATAAGAAATGAAATTGAAATGTATTGCAGGACCTCATTACAGTTATCATACCCTTGTGGGAAACTTATTTGAGAAAAAACGGTATGTTGCTAAATTTAAATTCATAAAACTGTCATCTAACTCACCAAAAATCCTCCCCAAATGACAGAAATTGTCATTTTGACCTGAAAATGTAACAGTTGGCCACTGGGTTACCATAGCCTGATAATGGTATTACTGTACCAGTCATTTCAATTTAAACACCTACTGTAGTGTGCAGAAGTAACAAATAAATCCCTGCCAGCTGGCCACAATCCTAATGTTCTGCCACACAAAGGTCAACCCAGCACAGGTACCTGGGCTTAAACTACGATTTGACACGCTACGATTAAATACATCCCTTGTCACATTACTGTACATGTGCAGTGCACAAAAATGTGGACAAACTTAAAGAACAATGTACTGTCATGATTTTTAATTTATTTTTATTGTTAATATTTTTTAAATGATTCATTGTTACTATTGATACTTGATCATGAACATGTATAATAAACAACTCTGGGACAACAAGTAGAGTCTTAACACTACTTTGTTTTGCCCAATCAATAGTGAGTAACATAGCCCTGCTGCTGGCAAAATTTTCAGTTGACACTCATTGATGCTAGTAGCAGTTAAAGGTACCCTGTGGATTTTTCTTGTAAACAAAGTTATGTTTACATTCAGTGTTTCTCACTAAAATGCATTGTGTGTGCCCTTGAGGCCTAACAAACATGTTGGATTCATTTACTTCCTCATAAAACAAATGCAAATCAGATTTTTAAAAATTCTGCATTGTTTATATCCATGTTTGGTAGTTTGCATTCCTCTTCATCCTTGCATTTGTTGTTGCATTCCTACCTTTTTTGGCACATTACCACTGCCAACTGTCAATCAGTGCAAAAGTGGAAACCAGCAGCAGGAATGTGTGTCACTTACTTGCTTGCTTACATGCTAGCGCATGTGCATGTTACAAACAAAACAGGGACCCACGCGTAGAAACATTCCTTCATATCACTACTGGTAGTTAAAGGGGACCTATTATACTCCTTTCCAGCTCTATATTTTCGTTCTGAGACTCCACTAGAGTAGCTTTGCATGATTCATTAGCTCCTGTCTCTTTAAGGCCCCCCTCTCTATGAGACCACTCTGTTCTGATTGGCCAGCTCTCTGGAAGCCTGCCAAGGGGCAGCCATATCAGAGTCATGTTAAGTTACTGCTGATGAAAACCTAACATTTCCTACTTTGCTGCCTCATATTAAAAGCTTTTAAATGACCAAATAATGGAAGACTTTTATTTTGAATAATTTACAGGAAATTAAAGGTGTTCCTCACCAAATTAGCAGAGCTTAGTTAACAGCGTTAAAAGACACTCAACACAACAATATATGGAGATATTTGATATTCTTTGTTTAGTGAATCAGTTATAAATAATGCAGGCAGGAATAGTACAAGCAGAAACAGCTACAGTGATGATGAAGTTTGATGAAGAGCTGCAGACAACCAGCACACCTCCAACAGTTTTTAACAGACCCCTTTAAAAACACCACAGGGTACCTTTAACTTGATAGTTTTCACAACGATCAAAGAGATATGCCAATTTTTCTCCTTTTTTCGTATTGCTGAAAAAATCTGTTGTGGACAGCAGTTCCAAGGTCTTGAACCAAATTTACTAAGTTCTTAGATTGTTATTATGAGCTACACATATCCAGAAGGAGTAATGAGTCATTAATTGCGATGGGATGTCCTCATCCAGCATACAGCAGTAGTTAATGGGCACACCTATAATAACAGCAACTAGTTTGTTATAGTTTATGTTGTTTCCAGCATTATATTAACAAGAATGAGAAAGCCAAACATGAGTTTTTCACTACTTTGATAAACGTTACCATTTATCTTGGGATCTATTATTCTTGATGGTTTCCTAAATAGTGGATAGTAGATAAAGTTGGAGGAGGAAAGACATTTAGAAAGGCTAGTGACAGTCTCTAATCTGCATGTTTACTGCCTTCATTAGATGATCATCAAAGTGTGGAATCGATTGTGTAGTAGTCGCTCAGTGAGGAGCCATATATCCAGACCCTGCAAGAAACTTTGGTTGTTAATCGAAAGGGAGTTGTGCGCTGAGGGTGTCTAAAGAAAGTCTGGCAGTGTATTTGTGTGCCAAAGTCACTGTGTTTGTGTGCTGGTGCACATTTAGCTTTTTTATAGCACCACTCCAATCATGGTGTCTGCGTGTGAGTGGATCCGGTTTGTGAGAAACTCAAGGTGCCTCCAAGTACATCTGTAAATAAGCGTGTGTGTATGTGTGTGTCAATCCCAGAGTGTCTCTGTAAACTCACATATGGTATGTGAGCACCTTCTGTTGCCAGCAGTTCTTACCCACAATGCTTTATGACATATATGTGTATATTATCCTAACCTCAGATGAGCGGGCATGGCGAGCGCTAATGGAATGCGTTGGCCTAAAATAGCCCATTAATGACACAGCTTGTTTAATGGAGGTGATGGCGGGGGTTGGGGGTGGCCAGAGCCTCATCTGTGATTGGTGGCGAAGGTAATCAAGCGACACCGCCACCCTCTCTCTGCCGCCTTCATCCCTCCTTCCCTCCTTCCTTTCTGTCATCCCCACCCACACTGCTGGGAAGAGGAATGCAGGAGGGAGAGAGAGGGTGGCAGCGGGAGAGAAAAAGAGGCAAGAAACTCTGTCTCGTTACATCATCACAACCCCTGGTATTATGTGCACCCTGATCAAAATTCATGTATTCAGCCCGCCTCCCGCTCTCGCGGATCAGTGAGAAAGAGGCGACTTGTTGGTTTATTAGCGATCACCCATCATATTGAGCCTAGACTTGGATGGTTGTGGGGGTGAGAGAGGTGACTGGGTGAAGAGCTGATAGCACTGATGGATAGGCTGATGAGGAGGGGAGAGAAGGGCGCCCTCTGTAATCGTTGCCCAGCGTGTTTAGTCATGGTCCTGGTAATCTCTGGTGACCTTGGCTGCTGGCTGGATTTCCGCAGTGCCGCATTAATATGCACGCAGTTAGGAGATGGGCTCTCAGCCTGTCTTTGAGTCTGTTTTCGTCTGTCTCTTTCTATCCTCCCCCCCCTACACACACAGTCTCCATCTCTCTCTCGCTCAACATTTATGTCTCTTCTCTCCTTCCCCCCTTTTTTCCCCCCCTCTTTCATACATTACTGGCAACCATCTCTCTCATCCATTTAGCTCACCTCTTCCCATACTGTCTATAAAAGAATCACAGACTTCAGAATTTATGATGGCATCTGAATTGCGCCGGTGTCAGAATTTGACAGGCTGAGGGGTTTTTAAGGTTATTTTTATGGCATTTCTGCTTTATTAGATAACATGCAGCCGAGCAAGATGGCGGAGACATAGAAAGAAATGATTGAGGTCTTCTGTCAAATAACAAACTTTGATGTTTAATTTTCTTCTCAGTGTATTCTATATGCTTTGTTGTTTTAGTCATCATTTAAAGGAAATTCTTGATTTGCTTGCTTTCCTCCAAAGGGAGGTCAGAGGTCAGGGTCAGCTACTAAGCACCAGCACTGTGTCTTGCTCAAGGACACTAAATGGTGGACACTTGCCAACAACTTGAACTAAGAAGCATTTGGTTGAAATACTGTATTTTTTTGCACACAATTCTGCTATACCTCCTCACATACACAGTCACTGATTGGAAAAACAGGCGGCTTTCAGACAAATATGACAGTGATTTGCAAACTGCAACTTTCTGGCACAGAAAAAGAAGAAAAAAAAAAAAGATTGTCCCCCTTAATATACTGACTCTGCATTTCACATTATAATTTTCTCCGCAGTGGGAAAATGAAGATGACAACTTGGCTACACATTTAATTTGCACTGACTTTAAACTCAAATAGACTGACAGGACAAAGAAATGATGAAGGTGTGATTGACTGGCTGTTTGCACCTGTTGCTTTGCTATTTACAGTAATCTTACAACAAGGGCTTTTGTGAAACGTGATTACGTTTTACCGCTTTAAGGTTCAAAAGTTCTTGAAAATATGAATTAGAAAGATCGTTCTATTTGTTAAAGTGACTTCATGAGATTAAAGTCCTGCAGCACAGATATAGGCTCTTCACTGAAGACAACACTCAACATTAGTGCGATTTATGCAGCAATTTGTTTCTGTTTCTGTCAAAGCTTTGAGCGGGTACTAGTCTGATGCTTTGTCATAGTCTACCAATGACTCCCTTTTTTCATCACATTGGACCTCTTTAGCCTTTTAACGGGAGGAAAAATCTAATTCAATTTCTTTATGACATCCTCTTCATCTCAGCAGGGGAATTAGAGGTTTTTTCATAGCTCTCTTTCAGCCCAAAGCCTTTATCATGTTTTTTTGTCTAAAGTCCAACCAAGGGCACTTCCTCCTTGATTTTGCTTGATTACTTGTGGAGGGAAAGCCAAGAGAGGATGAATGAGACAGACGCAGATTAAAAAAAGAAAAAAAAAAGACCCATCATATTGCCAACAATATCAAAGAAAGACTGAAAGGTGTTGCAGTTGCAATCCAGGTAGGCATACTTCATAGCTAAACAGCAGAGCTGGTTTGGTTTGATTGATATACTGAAGCAGTGGTCTTAGCATTTGATCAATATCAGAGCCACTGCTTTTTATCCAGTGCAGCTACTGCACAGATACTGTAGTTGAAGTTGTTTTACTCCGACCTCTAGCCCTTTCCAGCGTTATCTGCTGAAGTAGCCTGAGGGAGACAAAGAGGAAGTTCTTGAGGTCTAAGAAGCTGAACTTCAAATGTTTTGTCTTTACAAAGATTACTTTATTAGCTGTGTGCAATTTTTTCCTTCCGCGTTTCTTTTGTAGATGTGTACATAGCTTAATTCTACATCAAGGTTACAGAATGCTGATGCAACCATCTGGAATCCAAGTGTTAATGCCAAAACAACAGCCTTGTCATTATTGTCGGCCTTTCTGATTTAAAGGCTATACTGTAATTTCTTAGGAAATGAGAATGATTGCAATGAGTGCATCTTTTCTTAAGACATAAAAACAGTTTGTTTGGAAAGCTGAAGGCATCATTCATACTGATCATATTGCAAAGTAAATAATGTATTTCAAAAAATACCCACAGAATGACATTAACACCTCTATGTTGCTGATGTTGCAAAATATGCACTGAAAAGATAGCACAGCTATTTACACACATGTTAAATGAAAAAATAAGACACTATAAAATAAATAATTATATGAATAAATACAGAAAAAATATAATAAGACGGAATTGGCTGTCAGCTGATTCAGACCAAAACAACAACCAATAACATAACTGGATCTCCCCTGTTTGTCACAATGGACAGATGAAACCTTCGTGATAAAAAGTGGTATTATGAAATAAAATGGCTATTAGGGGAAATTGCCTCATGGAATAAAAGCAGACCTTGGAAAAAGGACATTTTCAAACAAAAACAACTGGAATTAAATAACCCACAATGACCCATAATGAACTCTGTTATTGAGAAGGATAAAATAACATGTGATTATAGTCTGCTGTCTTTTAGAATTCAATTATTTTACAATTTCAAGGGTTATATTTTGTCTGTATTTATTGATATGATTGTACATTTCATTTATTGAATATTGAACACTTTGGGTTTCCATAGTTGGCACCTGATGGTACTTTATATTATACTACTTTATATTATTCTAAGGGAGCACTTTAATATAGCTTTTGCAGAGCTGCCATATTTCTGAGTTTGTTTTGTTTAATTCAAATTATTAGTGATGTTTAGATCATATGATATTTGATAATGATGTGATACTCTGATCCTTTTTACTGTTGTTTTTTTTTTTGTCATGTTAAAAATCTAGACTTTTCTCAGATTGTAAATTGATCAGCACATACTTCAAATTTAATAATCTCATCATATTCCTACCAGCTGCTGGATCTCTTGTTTTGACGTCTACTTCTAAAGCAAACCGCATTAATGAATTTTAGATGTAGCTTGTTGGGAGGAGTCGGGTCTCATATGTCTCGCCCAACTCCCAAACACCAAAACCTTCTCCTGCAGCTATAAACAATATGTAAACCAGCATATTTGGAAGGAAATATGAAAAAAAAAAAGCTTCTTACTTCTCGTTTGTTGTTTTTTTGGAAGCTGGTGACACCTTCAAAGGCTTTACTTCTCTGCATGCCCACATTCACCAGCTGCAGTGGGAGCACTTACCAAATGAGAGAGCCGGTCTGAACAGCCCAAGAACAATTGCATTAATTTACTGTATTCAACCACCTCTGTGGATAGTTTGTTTATATTGGATTACCCTATTGTTACCTCACCAGAACCTGCGATTCTTGCTAACAAGCCCATTGAGTCTCTCACCGGTGAAATCCGGAGGGCTGTACATTGTTTTTGAGTTTTATTTTGCTTTTGTGAAGCTGACTGAGTGGCACTAATTGGCATTCATCCCATTTTTTTTGGTTACGCAAACATACAAACAGCACTATTATATACAGTAATACAGTATGCATATATATTTAAAAAACAACAATGATGAGTCAGTGAATTGTTTCCTTTGCATGAAATAAGAATCACCTTTTCTTTAACCTTTTTATTACTGTTCTACTTTCAGTAGCTCCCCAGTTTCTCCTCAGACGGTCATCCATCTAAAGCAGTGAACCCCGGTTTAATTAATTATGTATATGCAAATGTATGCTCATAGTGCCAGGATCTCCATTTTCATTTTCTTGGCTTTTTTTTTCTCCTCTTCTCTGCCTTTTCTTTTTTTTTTCTTCTTCCTCTGTGGCAGCTCCAGGTGGATTTATTGTAAATTCAATTTGCATTAAGGTTCTAATTTGCTGACACTGTGCATGAATACATTTTTTAAACTGTTATGCACCTCAGCACCTACAACTGCTCAACTCCCCCACCCCCCATCCCTAACCCCTACCTCCCTGTGCCTGAACTATGGGTGCATTTGGAGGGAGAAGACAGGGTGCAGCACATAGTAATAGAATTCTTACTAAGCTTCTAATTGGAGCAAAATAGGATGGCTTTTTTCCGAATCAGGAAAATGAACTGCTTGTTATCAGCCGGTTGGCTGAGGGATAAGGGAATTGCAGTTTGTGTGTTGAGGGAGCTGTTTTTTTATGTGTGTATTGAGTGGAACATATAGCTGTGTTTGTGTGGATGTGAGTGTGTGTGGCTGCATGGTTATATAAGCTCAAAATGACCAGATTGGGCTCATGTTCATCTCTTATTTAATTAGTTTCATAGTTGAAAGTGTTTCTGACCTAAATACAAGTACTCCCTATTTGCAGTATTTTAATATTATTCATTTAGAGTTTGCATTATTTTTGTTTATTTATTTATTTATTTATTTGTTTATGTATTTATTTATTTATTTATTGCAAAGGGGAAAAACTCAAATTGAAATTCAATTCTATTTTATTCTCTTGTACTTGCTTTAAGTTGGTGGCTCTCCAACTTTTTCGGAGAGATTTTGGAGCAGTTTACATTCAGGCCAGCTTTTAATAATTCATTATCTGAAGGCTCACAGCTTGACTGGTACAATAAATTGCTCACTTGCCTCTCTAGATTTACTGTATGGATAAGTCAATGTGTGATTTGCAGACCTGCTTTCTTCCACAGTCTGCGCTATAATTGGAGTTGTAATGTCAGGAGAATCTCCTCCCAAAGGTAAAATTGTTTTAAAAAGGCTCGTTTGAGACTGTTAGTCATCTTCAGTCTAGAGAGAAAATTGGAAATGATTGACTTGTTGGCAGAGTGTGTGTGTGTCTGCTGATGGCCTTCATTCTCTATCAATTAGTTTTCTGCATCTTTTATTTCCCCCCACCTATTTTGAATAACCAATTCCCATCACACACAGGGGCGCCCTAACATTACTTCAGTAGACCCCCTTCCTCCTTCACAATATGCCACAGCAACATTAATTCAGCACCCTGCATCACTGGACAGCGACAAATAGTAAATGGAGTGCCCTCCTAATCAGTTAACAGAATATGAAACTCATCAATCTGAGACAATACGTCAACAATAAGTCAAGACAAAACTAGGTTATCAGCCATGTGACTGGAATGGTAAGGAAAAGGCATAGAGTTATAATACATCATGAACATGGGTGTATTGAAACGTGGTCTGCAATTTTTTTTCTCCTCATTGCGCAGAAACTCCTGAAATTGAATCACTCCTGCCACAAAGTCTTCCTCCAAGTCCATGTGATATTTTTGTTGTCCTTTTCGATGTCTTTACTTTGACAATGAAAACTTTTGCTGCTGCTTGGTATGCTTGGTATGATGTAAATCATGTATTTACAAAGAGTGTTGAAGCGCAGCGAGAGGATTCACTCCTTATCACGTCCACCCCCGCGTCACAGGTACCTTACCGGTACTCTCCTACATCGTGTTTACTGTGGCTTGTTTTTTTTTTTTTTTCTTTTTTTTTTTTAAAGCTCATGTCTCGTGAAGCCCCTGGTCCTCGGTTGGAGGCCCAGGGCCCGGGGCTTAAGCCTTGGTAAGCCCGTGCATTAAGGCACCATTGCTCACACACAGCTGTCCTTGTCTCTGAAACTTCCATTTGGCCTGGGGAGGGAACAGACAAAATTGTTCTTCCTCTACACAGGATGTTGTACCTACAGTGTCTTTCTGCTGTGTACAACATGTCCAGAGGTTGAAATATTCTCCCCCAGATTCCACAGGCCTACATATCAGCACCCTGAACCAGCCAGTAGGGAGTCACTAGTGCAGTGACAAGGATGTGATCCTTCATGAACACTGCAAACTGAGTTCAATGGAGTGGCTGAAGAGTGCTTTTAGGTGGATGGATGGATGGATTGAGGAATGGAAGGAAGGAACACAGAATATGGTCATTTAGTAAAAAGCACATTTAGAAATATATTAAATAATGATAATATTAACAGTAATTTAAAAATGCAATATCCTGCATGCTGCAAGAGTTAATATGAAGCACACTGCTAACAATGTCCAGCTTAATTATTTATTTGAAGTCATATTTTCATTACAATTGCCATTTGGATGAGAGAACTTCACTTGTTTTGAGTGCTGCAGCACTAAATAAAACTAATTGGAGTGTCTGGCATTTTTTATCTTTTGTCTTTTTTTTTTTTTAAACAAAAAAATAATAGTTTGCCACTCAATGCCCCTCATATTCATTGAATTACTCCAATATGATGGATTTTCTGGGAAGCTTTGTAGTAGAAATGCTGCAATAATGTCAATGATTTGTGAACACAACTGTGGCTATTTTTTTTTTTTTTTTTAATTGCAGCTTTGATCAGTTTTATGATGCTCTGATCTGATGAATAACAACCCTGTCCCAACTTTTCATGGGAACATCAAGCAGGAAAGAAAGATTCATTTTAATTTCAATTAAAGCAATGGACGTCTCGACAGGACAGAGCCAAAAATACCTCCCCCCGGTGCAGATATATGAAAGAAACAAGCATCGGCATTTTCGGGAAACATCTCAGCCAGCTGTCTTCACTTCCCCATGTCACTGGCTGAACACTGTCACAGGGAATGAGTGCAGTGCATCATATTATCTAGTTTGTAATTGAATTGTAGCGGGAGGTAGGTTGGTAATCAGTGTACAGCAGGTAGTTTTCGTTCCAGTGTTTGACAGTAATGTCCTCTAATGGGAAGCTCTGGCTCTACTCTTGTTCCAGGCCACTAGGCTTCCCTGGATCCCTGGATGCCTGTGTGAGCGTGTTACTGGGATGTGTTTGTGTGACTGTGTGTGTGTGTGTGTACACATTCTTGTGCATCCTGAATGTCAGTACGCAGTCATGTTTTTTTGTGTCTGTAAATGTTCAGGTTCTGTGGGCTTGGCAGACATGGTTGTTCCTGCAGCTCCCCCTTGCTTTAACTGAATTTCTTTCAATATTCCAGATTTTTTTTATATATATATATTCGACCTTGAAGACATACAGTTTCTCTGAAGAACCTGAGTCACTGTCCACTTCTGCTGAATTATTGGCGATTGCCTCAAGTGATTTACAGCACAGACACCCTTACTTGTGTGGCTTTTGGAGACCTCACTGTCCTTGCTCATCTGCAGCTTGAATCATTTCTCTATCATAATTTTCTTCCTCTCTTTGAACTGTCGGCACAACCTCCCCTCACCCTCCCACTCCTCTGTACAAGAATTGAATAGCTTGGAGATAGAGGAAGGGTAAAACAGAGAGACAGTAGGGGAGAGAGAGAGAAAAGCACAAAGGCAAAAAAAAAAAAAAAAAAATAGAAAGAGATGATGCTCTGGTAGTTAACAGTGTGGGAAAAAATGAGAGACAAAAAATAAGGTCAGAGTTGACATATGAGACCTGACACCGGCGCCCATCAGGACGGTGCCCGTTGCTTGCTTTGTTACATATTCTTGCCATCTTATCATTTCACAGACAGCTGGCGCAGAGGCTGATGTGACAAGGCTCTCTATCCATCTGGGCGCGCTCTATTTTCACCAACGCTCATTTCGCGGGGGCACCGGAGCACAACGCCCAAATGGTGTGTCGGTGTCTGTAGTGGACCGGCGAGGGTCTGAGTCACCGGCTTAGCGCACCCACACCGCCATGATACAGCACAGAATAACAGGCTGACAGGGTTGCCAGCGGAGGCAGCGCGGATTGTGTGGCCCGTTCTTCGTGCGCGCGTGTGTTCTCGGTGTGTATTTTGTACCTGTGTGGGTGGGTGAGAGTGTGTGGGAAAAAAAAAAAAAAAAAGTCTTATCCACACTCTTGTCCTATGTGCGCAGTCATGTCTGCAATGCAGCACTCGGGTATTTTTTTTTTCAGGAGTCAGTATTGTTTATGTTGTGTGTCTCGACGCCTCCTAAGGCTGTTTGTTAGATGAGAGGATTACTGGCACCGTGGGGAACAGAAGGATGTTTTTCTGATTATATAGTGCTCTCTCTGGAGGAGACACCCCAGCCATAACAGGATCAGTTTTACATCTGCTCCTTGTCAAATGTTCCTCTGAAATCGGCACGAGCTGGTAGTAAACATATAGATATAAGTCAATTTTCATAGTTTGATTGCCCGGGATTATCAAAATGCTGTTTGGGAGACATAATCACCCCCTTTAAAGTCAGAGAAGTCATCACAGATTCACACGCTGAGATGATAAGACGTTTTGTCAGATTTGGACATGTATGAGTGTTAACACAATGATGGGTTTTCCCTCACAAATTTGATATGAATGCTATTGTGCATAGAAGAGAAAACAGGCCTAATCACCTATATAGAGTTAAAGAGGCTGATTTACTGTATAGTGCTTTGAAGAGAGATTTGCTGCTCTTTCTATTCAGTGAGAGCATTTCTACTTCATATGCAGGTTAGGAGTGTATTTACAATATTGTATCCACATGATGCTCTGAGTTAAAGAAAATTACAATGTGGCAACATGTCTACGCCACTTTTTTGCAGTTTAAAGTTATAGCTAATATAACAGGGATTCAGCCTACAACCATTTGATGAATGCTTGCACATTTTCTCTACTACACACTTGTCAGGCCTTCTCTCTCTCTCTCTTATATACATAAGATCTGGCTAGTTAGCATGAGCAGCGATAGTCACCATAGCTGAACAAAGACAAGAGTGCCACATTCAGAAACATTAAAATGTAAAAGATGTAACAGAACTTGACACACTGTTTGATTGACAGATGATGTCTGTCAAGTGTCAGAAATGGCACTGAGGTGGCCACTTATATACCATATATATACTTATATGCTGCTGAAATGCATTGCAGACACTGTCTTCATTAAGTGTCAGTGACTATTTAAGAAAAAAATATTGCTTAGCACACAGCTTTGCTTTATAAAGCTCAGTCTCTATAACTTGTGTTGCTTCTTACGACTGAAAAATAGAGCCACGTCCTCTTCTGTTGCATTGCAGAGATGCCAAAAGCAAGAAAGGGTGTTGTTTTTCTTTTTGGAATTTAGGTCAAAAAACCCACGAGATGCTGATAGCTAAGACAAGATCAGAAAGTCTTTATGGTATGATAAAGTCAAATTGATGAAAAACAAAAATACATCAAATGGACGATTGGTATCTAGTGTTGGTGCATGGTGTAGACATGTACTGCCTTCATAAGAAGCTTCTAGTCAAACTAGTCTTACCTACCTGTACTTGTGTGTGTGTGTGTGTTTACTTTCCCCAGTGCATCTTTCCTTATTCTCTTCCCTGCAAGTGTCCGCCCTGCAAAGTCAGCCTCGTCCCCTTTCCCATCAGCTACCTCTCCGTGCGCCCTGTCCCCATCAACATTTAACCCGTGATTGGAGACAGCAGGCACCACTCTCTCTGGAGGCCGTGTCCAATCAGGAGAGCCGAATCTGATACAGAAGAAGGAAGCCGGCAAGATTGCGGGCAATGTTTATTTTGCGATAGGGGAAAAAAAAAAAAAGTTCTTTTTTTTTCGTCTTTTTTTTTTTCCAATCGCATATGAGTATTTGCATATAAATAACAGCCCAGTGGCTGTCAGGGAAGAGAGGGAGTTAGGGAGAGAGAGACAAACGGCAAATAAAGATGAAGTGTCATGAGAGTAAAGTGCAGGCGAGATGGCGGAGAGATAGAGCTGTTTTATCTGCTTGTGAGGAACAGTGAGGAGGATTGGAGGTAAATGTCACTGCAATCATGAAATAAGCAGGGCAGCTGTAGTCGACCCCCCACCACCCCATGCCACCCCCCTAAATATCAATCCTTTGATCTACATTAAATCTTAAAATCTTTTGTAATTTCTGAAAACAAAGGAATAGTGTAACTTTTTAAGAAATATACTTATTCTCTTTCTTTCCACGGGTGTGATGAGAAGATCAATACTCTACCAATTTCATGTCTCTACATTACAGGAAAACTACTGTTATTACAACTTGGGTTTTATTTTTCTAGCTCGGGGCATTGATAATATCAGTTATGATGTCTGTGTTCTCACCAAAGTAATGGCAACATTGCTAAAAAACGGTCCTATGGGGCATTAAGCAGATAGGTCAGACATATAGGTTGAACGGACAGCCAGAGCTGTGAAAATATAAACCAGAGTTTACCTATTATGTACAGAGGTGCTTAGCCTAGATTAGCATGAGGACTGGAAGCAGGGGGAAACGGCTGGTTTTGCTCTGTCTGTAAAAAAAATGTGGTTAATTGCGTGTTGGAGCTATTTTGTGATGGACATCCAGGCTAGCACTTTCCCCCTGCCTCTAGTATTTATGCTAAGCTAGGCTCCAGCTCCATACTCAACACACAAACATTAGATTGACATAGACTTCATATCTCACTCCTGAAGAAGAAAGTATTTCCCAAAATGTCAAACTATTCCTTTAACTCTCCTCCTCATCTGCAGAGCCTCTTTGTATATTTACAGACTGGTGGTTGTAGATTCTCCTTTATGTCAGCATATGGCTCATAACTGTGGTCATTTTAGCATTCGCAGTTCCTTATTGTTGCAGCACCTTTACACCAGGGTTATATGGCCCTTAATTTGCTTCCTACAGTTTTGGAAAAAGATGATTTCTGTGCATGAACAAGGTATGAGTCTTACTTATTGTTCCAAAGGGCTTATGGTGTGTGTGCGTGTGTGTGTGTATGTGGACATACTCTCACATGCAGAGGGCTGTGGCTGATTTCTTTATTGACTGATGACTCATTCTCTTTTTCAACCTGCTGGAGGTACTTCAATCATGCAGGTAATCTCCCCTTGCTCGCCGGCAGCCGAGAGGTTACCTTTCCCACACATCAGAGCTATTTTCCTCTTAATTGAGACCAACTCTGCTGCGACAGCGTTTTCACAAGGTGGAAAATGGCAGGTCAAGATTTCGAGACATCTCTCACCCCCCCCCTCCCCTCCTCCCTCCCTTGGCAAAAGTGGCTGTGAAGTTGATAAGTTCCTTTAGGGACCCTGGAGCTAGGCCAGCTAAGACACTTCACTTCTTAAGGGCAAGTAAAGGTTGATGTCGCGTCACCTCATAGATTGTGTGTGTGCGTGTGTGTGTACGTGTAGATGTGTGCACACATGCTTGTGTGTTTATCCAATCAGCCTAGGCCTAATGTATGCACGCCTTTCTGATTGAATTACACTGGGGCTTTTATGGAGAAAAATGGTCGTGAACCATCTCCTTGAGTGCTTATGAGAGAACAGACACTTTGTGGGAGTCTCCGTGGTGACCTGACTCAATCTGCATACGATTACCCCTCAGCAGACCTGTAACCCAATTTATGAGCTGATCACCTCCTTTCCAGAAAGAGCACATGCCCGTTCTCATGTGACAGTAAAATGTAGCAGGAACACGATGACATAACATTTGTTTAGCTTTATTGTGGTGCCCTTTAAACCAGAGATGCATTATAGTTGTTTTTTCCATGCATGTTTACTAGCATCTTGGTCACATCTGTGTTACAACATTTCATCAATCAGTTGCAAAGGAGATTTTTTAAAAATTTAATACCCTTCCCTATATTTTTTTATATATGAACAAGCCCCACTAAAAACATAGTTTCTATAGATATTATAATGCATATTACTGTAGATAAAAATGCCTCGAGGCTGATTCCCAGTGTGATCCTTTTAAGAGCGAGGGTCAAATTAAAACAAGAACTTGTGTTTCAGTAATAGGAAATGCTTTAAATAATGGTATATGTTTATGGTTTGCAAGTATAATTAGCTTTAAAACTCAAAGGACTGTCTTTGTAAAAGTCTTCTATGTTTTAACCTTGATGTTAATGCATACTACCATCTATATTTGCATTTAAACCTTGGGTGATGATACTTGCAAATATATTAATATGCGTGAATGGCATCAGACTGATGTTTTTTCCTCATATAAATCACATCTCTGGTTTGGATTTGGTCACAAGCATAAAACATGAGGATAAGAACCTTTTTTATAAATGAGGCCTGAGTCTTTTACACAGTTGGACAAATGATACAAACATGACAAACATAAAACCAAGGCAGGCCTGACAAATGGCCCTGCCTTTGTTTAATGGCGTGGTTAAATTGGGATACGGCTTAAAGACCCCATTTCAATGTGGTGTCGGTGAATGTGGCTCTATTAAATTCAGATTTCCATGTGGAGTGACGTGCAAACATTTGTTCTATAATCATTTGGCAAAAGATGACAGCTGACAGTTACCAGTTACCATTTTTTTCAGCTGACAAACAGACTTCTTGGGACCCTGGACGCATTCAGAGACAGAGACTGAGAAATCATCCCTTTTTATTCATGGGTCATGCGTAGCGCAACTGCAAACGCCGCTTATGCTTGATGGTCCCAGTCGCTGAAGAGCTGCCGGAGTTGTTATTATCACTCAGCAGATTGGCCAATTCCCACACCAATTGTGATCCAGCAGAATGGAAATCTGGTGAGCAGGGAAATGTTAATTGAGTTCAATTAGGCTTTGTACCATGTTTGTTTCCTGCCAACAGATTATGCAGATTCCCCACATTCACTTACTGAGATGAACGATAACCCTCTGTCAAAAGTCTAAAACGGGCAATTTGAGGATAGGTGGAAGATAACGGATATTGGTGCTGGCAGGCTCCTCGTGGCAATATTAGAGATAAATACAGAACACCCTTTGAAACAGTTGGGCTGGAGTTCACCCTTAAAGGGAAATTTAGGGTTTTTGATGCATTTTTTTCTCTTTAACTTCCCAGTTAAACTGTTTTTTTTTTTTTTTTTCAAATCCTTGTGCAGTAATTGAATGCCTTGGGGTGGTTTAAAAGTATCTTTTTGTTATGATCAGTAAAAGTGGACCCAAACACACACACACAGACAATGGAATTAAGTAATATAAAAAGGGCTTTATTGTAGGAATAAAGGGGAATGAGGATGGCAGGCAAGGCAGGAGGTAGAGAGGCGATGGCAGGGCTGAGCTGAGCTGAATGGTGGTTAGCAGAGTTGAGCTATAAGCAGGACAGGCGGCTGAGGGAGTGAGCGTGGCTGGCTGAGGATAAGCTTGGGGGTTTATTAAACAAGCAGGGGAGACAGGCAGGCAGGGGGACCGGAAGGTAGTGATCCTGGAAGCACAAGGAAACACGGTAAGTACAGGTAATACAAAAAAGACGAGGAGTAACTCTGAATATGCTATTACAGAGCGGCCGAGCGCGAGAGACTACCAGCATAGTTGAAACAACAATCTGGCGATGAGTGGATGGAGAATCAGAGCAGATATACTGTTGAGTTGATGAGCTGAAGGAAGGCAGATGTGCAGGCTGGGCAGGTGAAGTGAATGAGCCGTAATCAGGAGGGAGCTGGAGAGTGCAAAGGAAGGAAGCCATGCCCACGCTACTCACACATACACACACACACACACACAGGGGAAAACAGAAGACACAGGGGGAAAAGGAAACACATGGAAACACAAGGGAAATAACTAGAGGCACAGCCGGGGCCATGACATTTTTATCTGACTTTATCTGTCATTTCACTGTTGAAAAGACCCATTGTTACGTACATTTTCAAGAGTAATCAATCATTCACATTCTAATTTGTCTGTTTTATCAGATGCATGCTAATCTTTATATTACTTATGTAGTTCAAAGAATGTAATATCCACAATTATGTATTTGTCATTTTATGTTTCACTAAACCAGCTATGCAGCTGCATATGTACTTTTGCATGATTTTATCCACTGTACTGTAAAATTCCTGGTACTAACTAACATCAAAATAACTCTTTTCAAACAGTTTACTCTCCTTTTTCCAATTCTGTGAGACATATTTTTTCTTCTGTAAGAGGGAAAATGTTCAGCTGTAAAAAAAAAAAAAAAAAAAAAAGAGTGGACTGAGTGTTTATCCATTCAATTTGACTGTGTTATCAGCCTATTGAATAGGTGTCATCATCACACATCTGCCCCAAGTATATGGGCTAGTAGGGGCCTACTAAACCCGCATGTCTGATGGGAAAGGCAGTGACAGAGCCAGGTTGGCTGATTCTTGGCAGTGAAGCATTTACTGTTTTTTCTAGTACCAAATCCAGCCTGTGCAGCCAAACCTTACTAATTTTATACAGTTAGGTGAACCCAAGACGCTCAGTTACAATACCATCACACTGTTCTATGCATCTTAAAGAAAACTTTGCATACATCTACATAAGAAAACATACACACCTGGTGGAGATCTGCACTCTACTGAGTGTACTCTTCTAGTTTAAATATGTGAAGGGTGGGTGTTCAGTAAACGTACTTAGTTACCACTCTTTGACAACTGTAGTTTCCATGTCTGTGTTGAGCTATGTTTACGCCACTGCATGTGTTCCACCGAGCAACACTAAACTGCTCCAGGATAATGAAATCATATGTTTTGAGTCTTTAAAGCATGTGTTTCATGTGTGTATATACCCAAAAGACTTGTATGAAAGATAAGCCGCTATTACTTCATGCACTTTTTTACCAAACCAATCTTGTTTTGTGTTTGAGCCGCTGCCTGCTTATATGGACCTTTTACACTCTCCTGCTGTTTTTATTAGTTCTGAGAGTAAAACACTTCAGAGTCTCAATTAGGGCGCATGATTAGAAGTGAAACCATCTTGGCTGTGGTTGTCTTACCTTAAGCCTTCAAGTTATTATCGTCCACAAACTAATTAGCAAGTTCTTGATAAGCAAGTGTAGACCCTTTGTTGCCATAGCAACAGTTAGACTCAATCACTATGAAAGGATTGTGCTGTTGGGTAAGTCAGAGAGCACACGCTGCCTTCTCCAGCATTTGTTTTTACTTAATTTTGTTTCTTGTATTCACTTTTTGTACAATTTAGGTTGTTTTTTCATTGCGTTGCTTCTGGAAAGTCCCACTTAATTGAGGAAATCAAAAAGAGTTTTAGAGGGTTGTGTCAAAGCATTGCATCTGAACGCTGTGCTCACAGTCTCATCAGATGGAGGCAGCGACTTATTGTTGCTGATTTAGGATCAAGTCGTATCAGGAAAGGTGACACAGATTTGGCACTGCTGCCAAGTTTGGCTGCAGGTAAAATGAGCTGTCAAATCTGCCTTGCAGGCAAATTTCAGGACTGATGGCACATTCAATACCTTTTGAAGAAATAATCACTCTTACATACTCTCAGGCTGTTGTTAAATAAATTTAATAATAAATTCCAGGACCAATTTTATGATTAAGTGCTGCATTTTATTTTATTTTCAAGCAGGGCGGGATTAACCTGTCAGGGGTCACTGGGGCAAAAATTTGCTGCTGGGCCCCCATTAACTCCCTGTTTCCCACTCGCTGTTCATTGTATACACTTTGTGTATGCTGGAATACTACCTGCCTCATGTATGTTGCCTAGTAATTTGATTCAATCACTTGAACACATCACTGTTCAAGTAATGTGCACTATGTTTCCCTATTTTCATCTTTTTTCCAGCATGTAAAGCAACCACCAGTGTTGTGACTGCTGCTCTCAGCATGACACTTACAGTACCACACAATACAATAACATAAATCAGCAAGGTTTAATCAATTTCCCACCAACATCCCTTCCCCAGTTACCCCCAGCAATTGCTACACGAGCCGCACCTCACTGATTGGCGGCCGAGTTGCTTCTTTGGTAAATAAAACATTTATAGAGGCTCAATTAGCGAAGCCTGTTGAGTCTGTGGCAGCTGTGCTCACCAGCTGTTTTTTAAAGGAAGAGTGATGCAGTGAGGTGAAGCAGCGAGGGAAAAAGAGGATGTCAGGAAAAGGAAGGGAAAAAAATGAATAAGGGACGGTGAACCAGCCGGAAAGCTGTTTTTGATTCAGTGTGGATCCAGTTTGGTTTTCAAATATAAGACAAGTGTTTCTTACTGTCTCAAAAGAGCAGGGAGGGTTTTGATAAAAGTTTGTCTATATTGAACATGTCTAAAGCATCTGCAAGCTCAGTAGCTTTTATCTCATTCATAAGATATGCAGTGACAATATGCAGTGTTAATATAGATACCTTAAAGAAAGAATAATCTCTGCAAAGAAAGTGAATGTAAGAAAATGCTTATATTTTGCTGTATATTTGCTAAATATTGATGAGCTGATACACTTGTACCCTGTATCACAAAGCAAGTTCAAGTTAGTTGAAAAAAACAACAATTCGTAGCTTGCACACTTTGTACCACAGAGTTCATCTTAGTCAGACTGGTTGCCTGGCTTCACTGAGCCTAACATTGTTGATCATGGATAAGTGATGTCGTGAAGCTGGTATCAGGCTTGGTTAACCCTAAGCCAGTTAAAACTGTACCAACTTTGTGATACTGGAAAAGACAGAGACAGACACAGTAGTTAGCTAACTCACTAATCTTGCTTTGTGATGCTGGCCACATCTCACCTGAAAGTTATTTTCTTGGTGAACACCATTATTAAAATCCACTCAAATTTGTTGCTTCCATAATACACAGAGTATTACTTACTGTACCTCTGTCCTTTTACATAACTCACTGTGAGTGAAAATCTCAATCAGTAACTCAGGAGTTGGTATTTGTGTGAAAATTCGGTAAGGATTAAGTGTCAATTTAATATTCGGTGTTGCTCATGAATCTTATACACCCAAAGATAGAAACTAAGTCTAAGAAGAATCTAAACCATCCCTTTGCCTGCTGTGCTTGAATAATACAGTTATTATTTAATCTTCGTAACTTCTTTGACTGACAGTTGGTGGGCTTTATTAAATGTCACAACAGGAAGACCCCTATTGCTCAGCTTTGGCATGTGTAGAGGCACAATATGAGACAAGCTATACTTTTTTTCCATTAATATGGCTGAAAACAGCATTTGACACCTGAGGATAGTCTGATAGCTTCAAGAAATGAATGCAGACTTACAGCAGCTTCTAATTTTCCCGGGTCAAATGTAGATGAGTGCCATCACTGCCATTTAAATGGATATTGATGGTGGCTTATATACAGTTTATTGCATGTAGAATCAATTTATGTATGAGATGGTGACACATGAGTCAAATATAAATACAGTAATGTTTGTCAGTGACGGCAGGGGCAGACAAGAAACAATGATTGAGTGCAACAATTGAAATGTTGAGAGTTCAGTTAAACATTCAAAAGGATATTGTGGTAATGAAACACTTCACCAACATATTTACACATTTAGAAGATACCGGCTTGCTCTCTGGCTTTTTAAAATGTACTGTGAATTCATTTATGCGCACCTAAGGAGCAATATATTAAAGCAGTAAATATGTGGAAAAAAACCTTTATTTGGTTTGTGTAGAGATCAGTGCTACATGGATGAAAAGAGCATCTTGATTGATTATGATACAAGGATTGCTGGCAAAGCACATTAACAGACAGACTGATGCCAGCACTGAAAGTGGTCTTGTCCTGGTTGCCACATACCCTTTTCGTGTTTACAGATCTCCTCTGCTGGGCTTGATGATGATGTAAATTGGCTCAAAAAATATTCCTTCTCAAGTCAGCCCTGTTTAATTCTGTTTTTCTCTGTTTTTTCTCTTTCAGTGGAAGGCTGCACAGATTGGTCAGTGGACTACCTGAAATACAAGGTGCTTTTGGGGGAACCTGTACGGATTAAGTGTGCTTTATTCTATGGATATATCCGGGCCAACTACACCCATGCGCAAAGCGCAGGACTTAGCCTTATGTGGTACAAAAGCGCAGGACACGGGGACTTCGAGGAGCCCATCAGTTTTGACGGCACAAGGATGAGCAAGGAGGAGGATGCCATATGGTTTCGACCAGCAGAGTTGGACGATGTGGGGTATTATTCCTGCGTATTAAGGTAAGTTCCTCCAATTTTTGTATGCCAGCATTATCTGGAAACATATAGCTCTCCACATTGCCATCAAATGTAAATTGTTGCTTTTAGTTTGTGTTTTTTGTGTTCAACTGCAGCAAATATTCAACTATAGATGAGAAACTCCTCTGCCATTTTGGACTTGTTTTGTCAGCAGTGTGTTAGTAAAATAGTGGGAGTAAATAATATTTTCTGGAACCCTGTTGGTATGAGTAAAGCTGTGCTCAAGTCCTCCCCTGTTGATTTCTAATGAAATCTCTCATCTTCAGGCAGAAGAGTACTGGTCCTTGGTCCACAGAGCATCATCTAACAATATGAGGCCCCTTTGCTTCGCTTTATGTGCTAAATTATTTTTTTATTCTCCTCTGGGGGACAGTAAGCCATTAGGTGCAATTGGTAAATCCATAATTCTACGGCCCTTCTTTCTAAAAACTTGAGAGCGAGCAGTACGATGAAACAGGACGGACAGTAATTCAGCACAGGAAGATTGAGGAAAGGGAAAAGGCAGCTAAGATAAAAAAGGGGGAAAATGCAGGAGACTCGTACTATCTTCCTTTTCCATTTGCCTGATGGTCGAGACAATTGTTTGATTTATGAGTTCTATAATGCGGTGAAAGTCCTGGCTTCCTTGCTCATATTGGCAGAAGTTTTCATTAACGGGGAGGTTGTCTGTGGCTAGTCAGAGAGAAAAGGCAAAGATTGACAACAATTTCTTTTTTCGCAGGACAAGAGGAACTTTGAAACTTATCTTCCTGAGAGATAGTGAGAGTGTAATCTTCTTAGAATTCAGAAAAATCCACTGAGACATTTGTAGCTCATCTTAAACACAAACAATTTATGACATTTGTTACATTGGCAAAAAACGGGTGAATAATGTGCTCTTCAGCAATTGCATTCAGCACAGGTTTCCTTGTGTTTCACAAGCTCAATTCTAGGAGGTTTTGGGTTTTGGCCATTACTATTCAACACCATTAGCACTCTCCCCTTTGCTGTGGCGACCGCCGTGAATAGAAACGGGCAGCACCAATCCAACAATTCTCTATTCAGTGACGTTGGCAGCATTTTCTGGAGGTAGACAATCAGTCAGCTCAGGAGTTATTGTGTAATCATGCAGAAAGTAGAGCTGTGAGATTTGATTTGGACGAGTAGTGTTGCTTTGTCGCCAGTCTCCACCATTCAGAACCAAATTAAGGGGCAACTCTTATTTGCCCATCATGGAGAGAAATAACAATACTGTAGTTTTGAATGCAGAGCACTTTTCCATGCACAGGCTTTTTTTTCTGAAGGCATTTCTTTGGATGATTGTTGACTATAGTTGCTTTCTGCAGGTTTGAACCGTGTTTTATATTGTAGAATCTGGGCACAGATTCTCACTTTCTAATGCTTATCTTCCACCTCTTAATATTTTCCACTCAAATGGAATATTTACAACTCTGACCTTTTTAATCATGTCAGGATTGATGCTACAATCAGTGACTGATTGTCAGTGTTAATCAAAGCATCCATTGCAGCTGTGTTGTTTTTTTTTTTTTTAGATCTACACAGTGTCACAGGAAAAAAGACACATGACACACTGATTATATACAACCCTGTAAAACCATGTTATGATGTGAATATTCTTAGAAATTCATGATCTGATTGCATGTGGACCAATTTTTAACCGTGTTTGCTGAATGTAAGGCGACAATTTAGACTACTGAGTAATCTGTCCATTTTTAAAAAAGTATTAGTGGACTAATCATTTTGTGTCTAAAATGTCAGGACAAATTTAAATCCAACATTCACTGTCCTCTGAGATTTGCTTTGGTCCCCACCAACTCCTCAGTGGGTGGAAGCACAGAGTCAGGAGATGATTTTCAGTGGGTTTGTCACTATGAGTGATACCTTCCATATTACACATTGTAATTAAACTTATTGTTAATTATAAGATATTGATTAGAGAGTAAAAATCGTCCTGTAATACCAAAAATGAACATATTACCTTGGATTTCCTTTAAAGGACCAGTGTGTAGGGTTTAGTGGCATCTAGCGGTGTAGGAGAATGGTGGCCACGAAACTCACGAAAAACGCAAAAGGCCCTCTCTAGAGCCAGTGTTTGGTTTGTCCGTTCTGGGCTACTGTAGAAACATGGCAGTGCAACATGGAGGAGGACTGGCTCTCTCTGTAGATATAAAGGGCTCATTCTAAGGTAACGAAAACACAATGATTCTTATTTTCAGGTGGTTATACACTAATGAAAACATACTATTATATTCTATTTCTGTCAAGTCCATTCTGCTAGATGCCACTACATTCTACACACTGCACCTTTAAGTTAAATCCACTGGCTGCATGAACTGACCACCCAGAAATGCAAAAAATTAAAGGCAAAAAACATCAATTTGTCACAAAGTGTTTACTGTCAGTTTTGCAACAGTTGAAGAAATAAACTGAATATTGTACAGAGTCCCAAATGCTTGATTATATAGTAATAACTTATTAACCTTGTAGGTAAAGGGCGTTTTCTCTTGACTGGCTCATTAGTCAATTCCATACAGTAACATAGGGCGGCCTTTAACAGGGGGAAGGGCTTGCTTAAAAGGCTTGGGAGGATTAGGTTATTGGATAGTGTGTGTGTGTGTGTGTGTGTGTGTGTGTGTGTGTGTGTGTGTGTGTGTGTGTCACATGTTTAGTTTAATGCAGCGTTCTGAAGTGCATAGCAATGCATCAGAATCGACCACATGGGACCATCAAATTAGAATGATTTATAGTCCTGTATTAGCATATACTGTGAGTTCTGTTGAGTGGAGCCACAATAATAAGGCCAGTGCTCAGTCCATATGACTGATAGAGCAGTGGATTCTGGGAAGCAGACTTCTGATTACTTTCTCATATATGAACTTAATCTAGACATGGTAGAATATTTCTCAAAATGCCTCTGAATTACACATACTGTATGTCAAATGATGTGCTGCCTCCATGAGATAAAAGAGAGCCACTCCCGAGTACTTTTGCAGAAATAACACTTGAACTATTGCTTTTTAAGACTGAGCTATTAACCTTAAAATGGCTACAGCGTGACGTTTGGAAGCCACATTTGGTTTTGTCACATTCTCCTCATTTTTCACTCGAGTGTTGACAACGTGTTAAATATTGCAGGAATGGATTCATCCAATTTTACAACCATAGCAACCACATAGCAGCACGTCGAGCTGTTATGTTGACGCGACTCATTTCAATTCCCAGTCAGCGCAGCCAAATCAGAGGATTGCTCTCCTCTTTTGTCTCAGCAGCATGGGTCCTATAGATGATCAGTGCTTGCATATGTTAACATATCACATTTGGAATAGGCTCTTGGCAGTGTTTTTTCTTGAGGATCCTCACCCTTTTGAAACATGAAGGAACCTGGGGAATTAGAGAGCTCTGCAGTGGAACGAATGAATCACAGCACAACAATAAATCATCTCTCACTGGATACATTTCATACTTGAGCACGTTATAACAATTCAATCCCAGTTACTATGGGCTCTCGTGACATTATTGTCTCAAAAGCAAGTATTGACTAGTGTATCCAAGAATGTCACACGTGTGTTGGGGATGTTCTTGTCCTCAGACAACATCTAGAAATGATCTTTTCAGTCTTGTGTGGTAGGATTTCTCATCATTTAGCATTTCCTCTTTCTAATTTGGGAATCAATGTGGTGTAGTGAGGATTCAAGCAAGTCATTAGTTCAAGATTATTGTTTATCAACCCTCAGTGGAATAATATCATGATGATATGAACATCCAGGCCTCTAAATCATATTTACCTGAGGTCATCTAAAAATACGTTATTTAAGTTTGTGTTTTACATGTGAAACAGGTGACATTTCGAATCTATCACACACAGATAACAGTGAAACACAGTCAGTTTGCCATATCATGATATATATCTATTGGTTAAATATTCATATTGATATCATTTCAATCTTATCACCCAGGCATCATGAGGATTGTGGTTCAGGCCCCTGTGTTGTTCTAACTTATCACTGCCAGGGTTACAAGTGAAAAACAAGAGAAATGTCACATCAGTGGAACATTAGCAGACACATTTATCAATGTGCATTTCCCCTGTGAACGAAAGCCTCCTGAAGTATAATAGAAATATGCTTTTTGAGCAGCTTGGACACCATGTGGCTTAATACGTGATGACAGAGACACATCTGCACTGCGAAAAAACAAACATCTTAACAAGTTTTGCAGTTAGCATAGTTTGGAGTCTGAAAGGTGTTTGTTCATGAAACAGCTGGGAGGAGTGTACCAACAAGGCACAGATAAACATAATTATTTCCAATTCAAATCATCTATTTTCAAGGACTCTTCTTAATCAAGACGCATGTTCTTAATACTGCTTGAGTGATCTTCATGTTTGCGCCTTGCAAGATTCTCTCACAGCACTAGCAGAAGGTTCAAAAGAATAAATATGACATTATGATACTTGTATGGATATTTTTGCAGTGTATAATAGTTCGCATACGCGTTCTCTGTTTGCCATCATTCCATTTGTTACATCATGCCCTCTGACTTTACATTTCTGGTCTTCCTACCTCTCTCAACATACACACACCTATACACCGGTGTACCCACACTCGTCA
Organism: Thunnus thynnus; assembly: GCF_963924715.1. Classification (NCBI taxonomy): domain Eukaryota; kingdom Metazoa; phylum Chordata; class Actinopteri; order Scombriformes; family Scombridae; genus Thunnus; species Thunnus thynnus. The sequence continues at coordinate 7,821,166 of NC_089540.1, forward strand.
CATCTTGTGTATTTGCTCAGCTGCACTTAAGGGTGTCAGAGGGCATCGTCATACGCCACCTCACACACACACAAACAGACACACAACATGTCCGCTCCCCTGAGACTAGCTGCTACTGACAGGAACTTAATGTGCCTCCAATCTGTATGTGAAAGCAGGCCAACGTCAGCACACACGCACACACTCAACATTCTGACCATGTATGCCTGTCTCTTTTACTCTCTTGCATACTCTGTCATACACACACACACACACGCACACGCACACACACACACGCTGATCTACAGGCATTGTGGACATATGATAAGGGAACGCTCATGCCAAATACAGTACAGTGTACGAGTGGAGAGCAGATGAGCAGTGCCGCGTGTCAGATCGAGGTCAGCTCTCAGCTGTTTCAGTTGTTATACCCTGAGGAGCTCTGTCATATGCAGAGTGAAAACATCTGCAGTGGCAGAGTGTGTCACTTACTGTAGAGTGGCGGAAAATGCACACACATACACACACACAGGCCATCCGGGTAGTAGTATAGCGCTAACTCCTCAGCACTGCTGCAAGTGTCTCTATAAGCCTATTAGCATTACAAAGTTGCTAATTCCTGCTATTTTATACTGTGCTGACAGCAGAGACAGCTGAGTAAAAGCTGGTATGGCGAACATCATGACAGGAGAAGGGAAGAACATGGAGTAGATAGTAGGAATTGGTTCACCAGTGATCTAAAAGTGTGTGACTTGGATTTGAATCTAGAAGAGTAGGATGAGTGTACTTGACTGATGGGGCAGACACACATTATGATTATTGAGCTGATTATGGTTGGATTTGAAGACAGAGCAGAGTAATCTGGGCTGAGTCCATTCCAGTCTGAGCCAGCTGGGGTTGAAAGTCTGAGATAAAATCATGCAGTGTTCAATTGTCTTATTAAGATTCTCATTATGTTTACGACTGGCATCAGGACCATCATCATCATCATGTGTGTGAGCTGAAGAAATAATCATTTCAAAATCTGACCAGAAATGGTGACCAGCAGTAAAATAGTGCAGTGTGCTGCAAGTCAGAAGGTATTATTTTATAATCCAGTTTATCCAGGTTTCAGTGCAGAGCCGAAGGTCACCTGATGTTCAACTTACTTTTATAAAGTTCAGTCACCCCCAGCTCTCTGCAGATTTTGAAATCCAAGCATTTTGCCTGTGTTGCTTTGCCTTTTCTGTGCAAATTGTGGCATGAATTAGCAAGTCAAACTGAGTTGGATGCTTTGTGCATTGAAACAATCACACAGAAGACAAAATGGGATGTTGGGGGATTGCCTAGCAAAGTGACTCTAGTCATAGTGTACCAGTTGTCCAATGTGTCATCCTCAGCTGTTCAACAAATATGATATTTATGTGTGGTGTGTCTATACTCTTTGTAAGTTTAAATAATCGTTTGCACTATTCCACTATTTGGATGGAATCCTTGTCTGTGCTCACTATATATTGTATACTGTTGGAAAACACTGTATCATTTGTCAGTTGCCAAAAAACAAGACAGAGTGCTGTTCATGTCATGTGGAATAAATGACGGTAGTTGTTGCTTGGTTATGACTGTTGTTTGTTTAAACCTTTTGTGTCTTGTGCCTTTTGGGATAATTGGAGTCCACCACAGATAATTCATACAGACATTTAGCAGTTGCCCAAAGTCGGCTCTAATTGCCTTCTTTTATTCTCAGAAGTCTATAAAATGTTTTGGAGTGTTTCTGCCATTTTCTATTTTAATGAAATGCTGTCTGTGATATGACAGCAGCAAGTCAGATTGACAAAATCATTTGTTAGTCTTCAAATGCCATAATGTCACATTCTCTTTCATACACAAACTCTAACAGGACCAAACACAAACCTAAGTATGCATACACACACACAACTGTTATGGACATATGAATGTCAAAACAGACACGCACACCCTCACCGTATTGATCGCTGTGGATAGTGCGGGGATTACAGTGTCAGATTAAGGACAGATGTAGCAGAGCAGGGAGGATGCCACTTCTTGGCAGGTAGCTAATGTTTAACCTTTGACCCCTGTTCACTGGTGTTGGCATGCTGCCACTGTCCCAGGCTTATTAATGGGTTTCCTGCATGTCCTGCAATGCCTGGGCTGTCACAAGCAAAGGACAATGGGAGGAGAAGATAACAAAGGAGTGAGGGTGTGTGTGTGTATGTGTGTGCGTCCATTTGGTTATTCAAGCCTGAATCGCTGCTGTGAGTGCACCTCACCTGGCACCTGTGCACACACACACACACACACCAAGAACTCACACACACATTGAAAACCGCTTCCCACCCATCCCAGGCCGCAGCCATGTTAACTGTATTAGTATTCGTAGGCAGGAGTGGCTGGTGATCTCTCAGGGAAGTGACAGTCAGAATGGGCCGTCTGGAACACTCTGTCATTCAGCCCCAGTCAGGGCCTGTCCAATTGATCCAGCCCAGCTGTCAAAGCCAATGAGAGACGCTAGACTAAGGAGCAGCAGGGATGGTTTGTGCTGCCAAGGGTTATGGATGATGTATAATATAAGGATGGTGTTTGTGTTATAAGCTACCTGGCAGGAGACAATCAGTTAGCTGTGGCTCTATGGAATAGCTTTGCAGAAGAGCACTATAACAATGACGCCCTGATGGATGTTTATTAATGGAGTTTATTTTTAAGTGCAGTGCAGTGCGGAGGCACATATGGATGAGATTCTGAAGTCACCATAAAATGAAAAATTACCTTTTCATCCAATAATCTTACCAAACATCAGAGCCACCGCCAACATCTGGGCTTGTGTAGCATCTTGCATCTTACCTCATGCCTTAGTGACTAGAATTTATTCTCTTTGAATAATTTTGAAGTTGTAGCAGCTTGAGATGATACAAAAAACACTAACAATAGTTCACCAGTTTGTCTGTATATGCGGTTTGCTTTCTTGGCAAGCGTTCTGACTTTTTAACAGTTTTAATAAGAAATAAGATGTTATTGAAGCAGAACGCCATTGAAATGGCATGACTAACTGCTTGGTTCCTTTGGTTTTGTGGTACTTCATTACAGATAACCACAGCAAATGCTTACAGTGATAATTATAATTGTCATGATAATAAATGTCTTAACTAACTCGTCGGAGTGTTAGGTTTTGCTACGCTTGATCGACCACTGATTTAGAAGAGTAGAATTGGCAGATATTGGCAATTCATGTGAGCTACAATTGCACCTTAGAGCTAATTCATTAGAGTATATAGCCACAGTAGTAGCTCTGTGAGGCTGTGCTTATGCACAATGGTGCTTTTGAGCTAAATGCTAATATCAGCATGGCAACATGATCACAACAGCAACGTTAACATGATGATGTTTAGTTTGTATACTGTAATGTTATCATGGTCAACATCTTAGGTTTAGCATTTTAGCATGCTAGTATTTGCTAATTAACAGAAAATGCAAATGACAGTTAAGGCGGATGATGGGAATATCATTACTTTGCAAGTAGTAGGTCATAAACCAAGGTATTGGATACACTGAAATGTTGACCTGCTGTTGGTGCTAATTAGAAAGTCAGGGGATTACCAAAGTCAGCGAGATTCATCTCTGGGGACCTTGTGGTGGACCGACCAACCGAGATTACCATACCTAGAGCCCCACAACAAGCTTGGCTGAAAGGCACTGTGATGTGTTTTATGTATCTGGCAGCAGCATTTTGTTTGGACAAGAAATATACAGTTCACATGAGCTGTGAAGGCCATAATAGCTAAGCAGAAGCTACATAAACTTCATCAACATAATGTCTAAGACAGAATTGCATTACAGATACACCCAAGCAATGACTGATGGGAGAAGAGAGCATCTTCCACATTACTACTTTAAGAGGTTATAAGAGAGTTGGTGCCAGACCTCTGGCAGCAGTTATTCACAGTGCCCAGGTGGGGTTTTAGTTAATTGTGTAATATGGATTTGCCAAGCTGCTTTATCCACCAGCCAGGGGTTATTGATAATGTTCCCTTATATTCAGTATTCTTTACACCTGTATAGAGAGACTGCTCAGTCGACACAGTGTCTGGACAGCCTTTTATCTGGCTCTGTGTGGTTTAGTAGAAGCTGTTTTCCAGCAGCCATTGTCTGATGATGTATGGGCTGCTGTTTGGGCTTAGTCCACCTTTCACACTATTCTTTATTCAGCCGTGTGATGTGGTGGTGTGAACTTGGCCTGATATTCACAGTAGACGTCTGATGTTACAATGCCAGTGTCGAAGAAGAGTGTGCTCATGAAACCACTTTGAGGCTAGGTGCTTGGTATTAATATACTCTCATCTAATGCCCAAATGGAAAATGAATACTATTAATTTGTTTTAAAACTTAAATTTTTTTTCCCTTTTTTATGATCCCTATTCAAACTGTTTCATTATATCAAAGATCTTAGTTGAGAAATGTTACACCAAAGGGTCAGAAGCATGAAAACAGAGTGCAGATTCATATTTTTCTATGTGTGCATTACAGTTTATCAGTGTTGTCAACCCTTGAACATACCTTTTATTAAACAGGTATGATTGATAAAGGCAATAATAAGAGGAACATGTTATGCTGTGTGGATAGTAATCGTTAATGGGCTAGAGTCTGTAACACTGGGCTTTACAAGGAAAAAAAAGTAATTTTACCTGTATACATTTAGAGATGGCAGCATTCATAACTATGCATTTAACCATAATAATTTCTCTCTCCAAGAACTGATATCCTTCCGTGAAAAGGCTTTTAGAGAAAACATGATCGTATTTTCATTATACTTTCTTGACATTACATCTATAGCTGCAAAAAAGAGCTCTGCAGTCTGTGTTTATTTAATTTGTCCATAGGGTGCTGAGAACCACAGATCCATTAATTGCATAATGGTAGTTACAGTATACTTAAGGCCTCATACCATTATAAATCACCCAAGGCCACCTGTGAAGCCTCCACTCAAACTGTTATGCTTTGTTCCCACTCATGCATCGCTTAACTTGGGTGTTTCAGCATTTGAATTAACCTACATCTGTAGGTATTTAGAATGCTGTGGATGAGCATTTCAGTCCCATAACATTGATTGGCATTTAACACATTGTGGAAAACCAGGCGCACTTATTGGCTTGTGCTCAGTGTGCGGAGGACATAAAGTTGACCTTTTCATAGTAAAAGAATACGATCAACATTAATATTTCTGAGCAATTTTTGTTTGTAACCTTTTCAAAATTCTGGATTTCTTTCATTTCTAGTGACTACTGAATTTTTATGAGGCAAGTCCTTGAGGATTAGTACCACAAACTGCATTTTCATTTCATAATACATGAACACTTTTGAAGAAGCCAAAGGGTCATGAAGCCCAAAGAGCAAAGTTATTTATTGCGTTTAGATGAACATAGTATTTTGAATAACAGGCTCTTCGATCATAATCTGGAGGACAAGTTTATGTTATTTATATCCAAATCACAAATATGATACAGTATACAATGCAAATGAAGATAAAATACAATACAATAGAAAAGGTGCACATCGTTGATGCCCCAGCAAATATATTTCTTGTTTGGATTTTCAATAACTGTGTAAAAGGGGACATGTTATTTTCATGAGTCGAATCAAAAACATAATACTGAACAGATATTGGTTATAGTTATTCAATTACTGTATGCACCAAGAGTGGTCAACATTTCTGAATTCTAACCAGCTCTACATATGCTCATTTTGATGTATATTGGGTACCCTTTGTAGAAATTGAAATATAAGTTTAATCCACCATGCATTACGGTCTCAGCCAATTTCATTCCATGCCCTTCACGCTCCTTTTGATTGGACATTTGTCCCACGCTTGATTCCATTTGATTAAGCCGAGCTCAAATGGCTCCTGGCTACAGGGAGCAAAGGGAGAGAAGCTTGACTATGGAGATTTTACTCGCGTCTCAAATCAGCTGTCGCAATCTGCATGACTACCCAGGACAATTCGGCATAAGGTCATACATGACCAATTTTCTAATCTAACACACATGCAATATACCGTTAGGATTTTTTCAACACACCAGAATAACACCAAGGTTAAATATCTCTACATCCCCAACTGAGGGATTTTATTCAGTCACATCCTCAGCAAGGCCTCCCCATATATTCAGCCTCTTGGCTCTCCTGGTCCACGCTGAGCGGAGGAAGTCATCAAACAAGATGCCAAACCATCGCTATCTGATAGCAGGGACACTGACCTTCTCTTCCTCATATCCGATGGTGGTTTTTATCTGCCAGACAAATGTCAGAAATACCATTCCCCAAGCACAATCACTTTGGCACCACAGCCAACTTTTCCTGCCCCCTCCCCGCCTCCCCTCCCTCTGCGCTGGATTGTGAAGACCGGAGCTCCAAGCGAGACATCTGCAATACCACAGCTGTCAGTCAAACGGTGATATAGGAGAGAACTCACACAGCTCGCCTGAATGAAGGGTGAGAGTATAATAGGAAAGTGGCTGGAACTTGAGACAGAAACTTCATTATAAAACTGAAAGAGCTTATTTAAATTTGACTGATTCTGTACTGTATATTGTAAAGAATTTGACAAGGTATTATCACTATTGAACCAGCTTTTGTAAAAGACTAATTTATTTCTTAAAATGCAAATGTATTATTTTGTTAAGTCATTTATAAGTCCATGAAGAATCATAACTCTGCATTGAAATCAGCCATACGCAACTTTTTCTTCATCTTTTTTTTTTCCCTCATTTCAATATGAATTCCTAACACAGAATTCACACATTAATCTGTGATCTAAAAAAGTCACTCACCTCCTGTGATTGAAAATGAACAGAGACAAAATAATGTATATAACCTGTTCACTTTTTGCCAGTTGCATGGATAATGGCTCATTTACGTTGCTGAAAGAAACTCCTTAGTTTTCCCAAAACAAAAATGACATTCAGCAACAGAACAACACAGACCTCTCATTCGTGGAATGACTGTGACTCGTTTACATTTTCTCACCAATATGGCGCATACCCTTGGTGCAACAGCCCATTCCGGCAGTAGCATTGCTAGTATGAAACGGTTTGCATTCGATATGCATAGCAGTATAGCTGCTCATACATTACACCCAGTGGGCCTGGGGACCAACGAGTAAGGTCATGGCGGAATACAATGGAGACAAATTGTATATGCTTGTTATGAAATCAGGTTGCTAACATAAAGATGAGTTGAGGATGTCATGGAATGGAAAATGAGTTCCCTGAGGGCATCAGCTAGGAAATGACTGAGTAATTCGTTTGCACACAAGAAGTGCTACTGTCAGTTCGAGACATACAACTCAAGGGAAGCCTTAAGGAATTCTCAAACTTGTTAGAAAATAAGTTTTTTATGTACCATACGTTTTTGGGATGAGATGATGCAGATGTATATGTCCTGCATTGTGTATTAACAGTAGGTTTAACGTTGGGGTCTGAAGACTCTGTGGGGTCTTCAAAGGTCTTCTCTAGAAATAATTTAAATGAAATACATCATATTACTGTAGCAATTCAAATGAGCAGTATTTAAACTCTCTGCATTAGCACTAGCCCAATTTCTTTCCTCTCATGTATTACCATGACATTTAAGTCATAAAGCTAAACATCTGCTTTCCTGCAGAAGGTCAATTAACAACACTTAACACCGTTTTGAATGTCTTTTTTTAATCCTCAAAGACTCTACTAACCATCCAGATGAATAAACATTCTGCCTGCTGCTCAATGAAAACGATTTTTAACCAGTTCCCAAGTTACAACTCTTGTTTCTAATCAATACGAAGATGGTAGTCGGAAATTACATACAGTATGTCTTATATAGTTTGCTCAATTTGTACAACGTGAACCAAATTTTAATAACAGATATATATATATTTGTCCATACTGATGTTCTGTTATGTAATATTTTCATACAAAATTGTCTTAATTTTTCTTGTGTCATGCATTTGTACCAGAGTGTTAACACTAGCAAAATCTTCCAATGTTGTCATACTGAGATCTGTGAGGTCTAATGAGTGTCCATTTGTCTTTAAAATATTTTCATATATCTAATGTAGCAAATGAAACAAGTAGATTTTTCATTATTTCAGCTCTGTAGCTCTGCTAAATTATAAAGAGACACTCATTTTCTGCAAGAGTATGTCAATAAATCAGTATTAATGTATTTTCTTTCAGCTGCAAGTTAGACTTCGCAAGTAATTACACATTTATTGCTCAGGAACCAAAAATTTAGATTAAAGTATGACATTTTACTGATTTGCATAATTGACCACATCATGTAAATAAAGTTGTACTTAAGTTATGTTCACATAAATATTCTTTGTTTTTGTGTGTCTTGTAAGGATTAGATATCACACAGTGCAGTTTCTTTGTGCGTGCTCATATGTGTGGATACAAGAGTGTAGACAGGTGCAGGCATGTGTTTTTCACAGCATGGCAAAACTAAATTATCCTCAGAGGTGTGTGCTCCTCCCTGAGAAATCATGTACTACAAGACAAGAGAGAAAAGGGCGGCTGGGCGGGTGAAGGCCGGGACAGAGACAAACCACGACTAGAGATGGGGAGGGAGGGAGGGAGAGAGAGAGAGAAGATGTGGATGGATTATAATTGAGGCAGGAATGGGTTGTTCCAGCATGGCAGACAAGCGCCACGCTCTTAGACAGGGGCTAAGTAGGAGCAAGTTGGCCCACAGTCAGATTTGGGAAGCTGGGGCGCTTAATCAACGTGGGCTTGTTGCTAGAGTTGACAAGTGAGTGATGAGCACGCGCTACAGGTAGGAGCCCCAGTCTTCCAACTACTCACTATGACCTTCGCTCTGGTCATAAATAATGCAGGAACCATAAAATACTGATTTAGGATAACTGGGCTGGCATTTGGTCTGGGTTAATCTTGGCCTGGTGTGGACAGGGAAGATAGTACAAGACTGCTGCGGGCTGATGTAATGGACATTGTGTTGTGGAAGTAAGTGCACATATGTTATAGGTGCACACCTGTGTTCAGACCTGTAATGCCTGAGTTCATTCATTATCTCTAGCTCAGTATCAAGACCACACTTCTGACCTCTCTCAGTCTCGTGCCAATTTGGACTTGGATATGTCTTGGTCTCTGCCACTTTTTGATGTTGACTGGACTTTTCCCTGCCTGTCTAAAGCCATTGCTACATCTGTCTCTTAAGCGACCTGGCACATCCAATCATGCCAAGCTGCATTAACTGCCGGGTATGTGCTTTTTCCGGAAGGGTCTTGGCTTTGTTTCCATCTGCCCCTCACTTCCTGACATTGGCCTGGTTGACATTCCTGTCCAAACTCGAGTACACAGTATGTTGATGCAAGTGGCAACAATGTAGATATTTTGAGCAGATGCCACCCATGTGTGGGGGCCCCATTGATGTGCTTCCCTTTCGCTTTAGGTACACACTTGTACTGTAGGTAGATGATGCAACATGGTAGAAAACAGCTTGTGGGGGAGACAGTTCCAGCAGTGTCACTCATTCTCCCCTCCACAGAAACCAGGGCAGACTTAAGGAAGCAAAAGGATGATCTATCAAATGCAGATCAATGTGGTCACAAAGAGTGAGGTGAAAAATTAAATTACAAACTTGAATAAATGATCAAAGAAACACATCAAATGCAGATGCTTCCATGTCAAAAATGTCAAACTATTCCTTAAATGTTCACTCCAGCACTACAAAACATTTAAGGCAATTTATACCTGGATTAAGACTCAGTTCAAGCTGGTCTTGGAATTTCACCCACAGTAACTACACTGCTATATACTGTAGAAACACACACACACATAAATAAATACACATACAGTCTGCTGCTAAGGGACACGGATGGCAGATGTTAGCAACATCTCTACTAAACCTGATGCCCTGCTTACAGGCGTGTGAAAAAGCTGCAGTGATGGAGGATGTGCCTGGTTGGATGGAGAGACAGCTAAACTTTCCTCTGGATTCTGATGAGACAATCGGGATGTTGCCATGTTAACAATGACAATTTTCTCAAATTAGAGTAGGCTGATACATAGGTTTCATTTTTCAGTGGTCATCAAGAATAGGTCAACATGCTATATGACATTTCTAAAGAGTTAATGCCTGTGGTGGGTTTATTTCACTGCCGTGTAATGACATTATGGTGAGGTAACCTTTAATCAACCTTTGGACCTCTCGCCTTGTGATGTATGCTTTACACTGAGAAAATTCTCTGCAAGCGTTATTGTTAGTTGAAAGCAAGGTCTAATGAGTTATCAGCAATTATTTCATCATCCAATTTCTATTAGAGAGGAGTTATTTTAATTAAGAGATTCATTAAGTTAGTTCATTAATTTCCCCGCAGGTGCCATGGATTCTCAGGAGAATTTCAAATCAATTCTGCTGCCTATTATTTAATAAAAGGGCAGAACAGTTGCTGAGTTAAAGGGCAGGTTCCATCTGGTTTCATCCACTGTTGGGTTAGATTCATTGACAGTCAATAGAATAAAAGAAGTAGTATGTATTAGATGGTTAGACAAATGGGTTGGAAGGTGGATGGTTCATATGTTATTTGGTTAAGTGGGATCCAGCTCTGGAAGTGGCAATGGTTCCACACATAAATATACATATTAACCCATGACAATTCAACCAATGTGGAATCCCATGAGTATCTTTCTGTACGGAGAGACTGCAGTATTTTTTTCCACATTAATGCCAATCAGAATTCTTTCAGGAGGCTGTTTAACTCCTAACTGACCATTTCACAAAATTTCACTACATTTGCCGCATATTGCAGCTCAAGTCCTCTGCCTGCCCTCCAGCTGTATACGATTGCTGTCAGCCTGACACTTCTCCCAGTTGATGTATGCAGGATGCTATCTATCATTGCTACGACATTGCAGATCCCCTTCAGTTTGACACATTTGACAGACACTCTTACCCATTAATGCCATGGTATCACCTAGCTTGTTATCACTGTATCTGCAGTATGCAGAGGGTTCCGCGAGCGTTGAATGCTCACTGCTCGGTGTACAGTAAGTCTCTAGAGTGTGCAGCAGTGGGATAATTTTTCTGCTTAGTTCCCTGGATAGGCTTCATGAATATTATACCTGCTGAGTGAATAGTCAAGAGATCACCTGGCTCTTCAGGCTCAAAAGTCATCGTGATGGATGTGAAATGTTGGAAAGACATTGTAGGACAAAGTGTTGGCCCACACCATCGATCACTCATGCGGAGCAGATGACACAATTCGCTCTCTCTCTTCCAGCGGGCGAGTTTATCAGCGCTGCCCAGAATATTTAACAGGGAAGAGAGCGCACCCGTGGGATCTCATTTGCACAGGTGTCCATCTGGTAGAAGTTGTCTGGGATAATCTCCACATCATGTTACATTTGCATCTGTGCTTCATTAAAATGGCACACTTACTGTACTGTAAGCGGAGAGTCCAGCGCTGGCCAGTTCGAAGGGCGAGGGATTGTTTGCCGACACTGTAGCGAAGACCAGTGTGTGTTGTACTAATCCACGAGGCAGCTAATGCTGCACAATTATGTAAGGATTTAACATGTTTGTAATTGTTTGTTGGTTCAGCTCAATTTGTGTAACCAGCTTTAGTTGGAAAATTAGCAATGAGATTTTCCTAAACACTGCCAATTTGTTTGGTCTTTTAACCAGGAGGGATTTGCTGCAGTCAAGCCATAGTACTTGTCAATCGTGACAGTCTTATTAGCCAGTTTGGGCAAAGAAAAGGTGCTCTTATTGAATTCATTGATCATCAAGGACCTGTGCTGCTGTTCTTCTCATTCAAATAGCACAACTTTCACAGTAAATCAATGTGTTCATTGATCCCCATGTTCTGTTAAGAATTATTCAAGCAGCAGATCCAATCTTAAAATCACTGTTCCATTAATGACCCACACAGGATCGCTGTAAATGCTTAGCAGCTGTATCTTTTCCTCTCATGTGGTTGTGGAGCATCGGTCTCCCTGGCAGGACTGGATCATGATCAGAATCCAACAAGGTTCTGTATTTACACACAAGAGCGCGCAATCCAGTTTGGTTTAGTACTTAATGAATGACAAGTGGCCCTGCAGAACACAAGTGAAGGTATACTACACCAAGCAGTAAGATGAAATGTTTATTCCACTGTGGATGATACGCACCGGTATCTTTGGTCCCAGGCAAGCATGTAGTCTCCAAACATTACAAGTAATGTTGCATTTTACGCCTGCTCCCCCTTGTGTTATAAATTCTCTTCTTTATGTATATGACCTGAGTAGCTACAGTACATCAATTGTAGCAAGTAATTTTCTGCTACCTCGCACTGTATCTGCTTAACACGTGAAAACAAAAGGCTCAATCTGCAAGTGCTGTTGACACTCAGAGCTGTCGCTCCATGTTACCTCCTGTGTCCCTGCCCCTGTATACACACACATGTACATTATACATACACATGCACACATTTCCAGTTTTCAATTAATAGTTTAGAGAGGTAGGCTCATCATGCATTACTGGTATTCATACTTGAATGGATGAGAAAACATTGTATGATTCTGTAATTGTCCAGATTAAGGGTCATATTAGAGATGATGATTCTCTGTGCTTTACAGGAACATTTTCAGCCAAGAAAAATTGTGAAAATTATTAATTGCTTTCCAGTGCAAGGTTTTTCTCTGCCCGCCTCTGCTGCATTTAATGATTCAAATAGAATCTGAGGACTGAGCCTTGTGGAGATTTTGATAGCACAGACACAGAGCTTATGTGAAGCCAGAGATGGACTGCTGGCAGATTTTGGCTGCATCTGGCAAAACTTCAATATTATACAGTTATACAAATCTATTTCTGTGACTGATTTGTTTATTTTTTTTGTTTTTGCAGGAACTCCACATACTGCATGAAAGTGTCCATGTCTCTCACAGTGGCGGAGAATGACACAGACCTCTGCTACAACTCCAAAATGAGGTTTTTTGAGAAGGCAGAACTGAGCAAAAGCAAAGACATCACCTGCCCTGGCATTGAGGATTATATACAGCCAGGAGTAGAGCCTGAGATTGTATGGTATAAGGTAAGATAACCTCTTTTTGTTAGTTGTTTGCCTGAGTAATGAATATAATTTCAAGCACTGATTAAAGTGCAAGATGTTGTCTAAACAAAAGGTTTTATCTGTCAACCCATTATGCAAGGTATTAGAAATAGCCTTTCAATTAAAATGACAGACTTCACAGGAAGTTCTTACCTTGTTAAGGTCAGCTATATTCAGATCTAATTAGCTTGAAATACCATCTAATTAAAAAGCATCAAAAAATAAATATATAATTGATAAAAATACATTTTCTTTATATCTATACTTCTGTTTTTCATGTTTTAAACTTGAACTTTCTCTTCCTCCTTATGGAGAGTTGCAGTGCCCACAGTGTAACTGACCCGGTCAGGCCTCCCGTGTCCGACAGGCCACTTGGACAGAGCTGTTAGGTGAAGCTTGGAGGGCAATTTATCAAATGTGAAAGTGTGCTGGATTCTGGGCTGCTGCTGGACATTTGGGTGCCCTAAGCGTAATTGCTAAGCATAATGACTGTGGGCTCTAAACCCTCCAGTTATTGGCTCTCGCTTCATCAGTGGGGGCTGATTGAATTCTGGGAGGCCCATCTTGGACCACAGTTCGAAACCAAACCCACAGTGCCCCAGTTTCCTTTGCCTCAGGTGCTCTGTGGCCCAAAATCTGAAAGGCTGTTTCTGAAGTTCATTTACAGAATAATCCTTTACTTTTGTGTGATTTTTGGTGTTTCAGTCTTTTGTAACTTTCCACAGCTTTTATAAAGACTTTTATTCTCTACCTTCAGTTATCGCAAGTAGCCCTACAAGTCTTTAAAGCACCGCAGTCCGTGTAGAATTTACTGAACATTTACCCAGCCGTTACCTACCATCAGTCCTTCTTTCAAAACCTCAGACATTTAATCTTAATTGAGACTGAGCTCAAATTGGCCAGAGACAGACCGACTTTGAGTTGAGATTTAACTGTGATTTACCCACAAGACATTCAATCAGATTCAAATGTGCACCAGTGGTGTTGGCATTAGAGTATCAGCATAGTACACTCAGATTATAAAGGACACCCTGTGCATCTGTTTGAATATGATTGGCTGTTACAAGACAGCTGATAACTGATCAGTGAGAACTAACGTTGTGGTTCGTTTATGAAATTTCTTCTCATTACACACATAAGGAAAAATGTCACAGATGATTTGCTCTCAAATCCAAACATACTCAACAAGATTGGAAAATAATGGTGCATCACACACTACAGTATTTGATAATGGTATCTACACATTATCTCTCTCTCTCTCTTTGCCCCTCACCTACTACAGCTTCTCCCCATTTCTTCTCCTTGTCCTTGTCTTCTCCTTGATTTGTCATGTGAGACACATTAGCCTCTGTAGTTCTGGATACATCTATCAACCTTTCTTCCATTTTGACTATTCATGAAACTCTTAAGCTAATGTACATCATCTTAGCTGCCAACAATTTTAAAGGTCTGCGCCTCTCCACCTTTGAGTTGATACATGTCTTATATTGGATATTGTGGTAAAGTAGTTATTGATGAGATTCTCACATATATCAAACCAATATAGTATGTAGTCCTGCCTCAGAATCATAAACACACTAAATTCAATCCCCTGAATCACTATTCAACTGAAGTAGTGTCTGGATGATTGGACTGCACCAAACGTATGTTGGAAATTTTGCATGATGCGGAGAAAGTTTGTGCATGAGGTATACTATGGGGTATAATTATTTGGGAAGCTGCTATAGTTCTTTATGACAAGATGTTTAAAACAAAGGGCCCTCTATGGAATTAGCCTTTTTTAAATTCAATATGCATAAAGATAAGACAAAATATAAAGTGTCATGTCTCTTCTCAGTTTCTAATGATTAGAGGTATGAAAGTGAAAGACTGTTTCCTGCTGATTTCAAACAGAAGTTATAACTGAATGCCAACAGGACAACTGACCCGGTGAATTTACTTTATACTAATGTGCTGTATCCCCATCGGTGTGTTTTCTTTATTTTAAATGTAGGAATGCAAGCCAAAGCAGTGGAGACAGACCATAGAAAGAAGGAGGGACACTCTGTCCATCAAGGAAGTACGGGAAGATGACATTGGGAATTACACCTGTGAATTACAGTTTGGGAACTTTGTGGTACGGAGGACCACCGAGCTGTCCGTCACAGGTAAAGAAAAATTTCTTCAATGCTGCGAATTCTTTCATTGCAGAGTCTTTGACATTTACTGAAAGAGTTGCAGCGAGTCTGAATTGCTGCTGAGCTTGCAACAGCACAACAGAACTCCAATAACTGCACACTGGAAGCCTCCATGCAAATATATTTTTTTATTTATTGCATTCAAAACAAAAGTATTTCCACTAACTAATATACCCATTGTTGCTCATGCCTTTGTGCACAGTTTTTGACACTGTGATAGGGCAAAAAAAGTCACCTCAGCTTGTTGTAATAAAATGAAGCTAAAATGAAACTCCCTGCACCTTTTGCCTAAGGGTTGCAGTCAATAGCCCGACTGTCTCTGTGACTTCTAGCCTCCTTTAATTGCTAAGTAGTGGAATTCACACAGAGCTACTTCAGCACTTTTTTTCTTAAGGCTGCTGAAATATTTAAGCCTGAACCTAAAGTGGGTGACAGACTGCTTGCCACTGACACTGTCACAGCCAAGGTTGACACAGCAGGCACTGAAGATAGGGAGAACCCCAAATTTACAACTTAATTATACCTTTTTTTCTTTTTCTTTTTTTCTCTTTTGTTTATCTGATTTGAATTAGCTTTGGCAAAACAAGAACAGAGAGCTGATACAGACTTTTAAATTTGTATTTTGATTTAAGGTGGTTTAACAGTTTGATTTATTTGGCTTCTTATGAATGAATCGTCACAGAAACAATACTTATATCACTTTACAGAAATAAAATGGTACTACACTGTATACAGAAAAAAGTTATTTTAAAAGTTGAGCCCACGTTCATTAGAATGCTTTGTACAGTTTCACATGACAACAGCTCCTCTTCTCTGTGACTCATTTGGCTGAGCTCACTTTTCCTGAGGTGGCTCACGTCTGTAAGGATACAGACGAACGCAGGCTGACGCACACTGAAGCAAAGCAGAGAGCAAGTGAAGAGGTTTCAGATGGATAGGGGGCTGTTACGTTTCAGTGCTGCAGCCATCGCGCATTGTGGGTGTGAGGGTCAGGTGAAGTGTTTGCTGTTAACTGCTACCTGATTACACTTTACAGTCCCTTTAAAGAGACAAAGACAGACTCCACTGAAGGCCAAGCTAAGTCATAAATCATTTTCTCACCAACCTCAAAATGTCATCCTGGGGGGAATAGTCTTAATCTCTCTATCTACTTTCAGCATTTCAAAACAATTGGCAAAAGATGATTGATGATTGAGCCATGGCAGTAAAAGCGGCATTTATGTTTTTTTCAATAGAAATGTACTGTAGGACTGTTCCACCTGTGTCTGTGTGGGTTTTCAGTAAGGTTGCCAGTCTGCATGTAAGTGTGAATATATCTCTTTTTAGCCCTTGACAGACTGACAGCTAGTCTAGGATGTACCCTGCCTCTTACCCATTGCATGCTGGGATAGGCTCTAGCCTTCACAACCCTTATGTGGTATAGAAAATAGATGGAGGGTTATACATCAAGTATTTTTTTTATGCTTTTATTTAAGATTCGGTTGTCGGTATGTGTGAGTGAAAAGGAAGTGATTGCTTTTATTTTGGTAGAATTTCCTCCATCAGTCCTATAATTTACTTTAATGTTTTGTGTAGAAAATATACGTAATGTAACAGCAGTGCCGAAATTTAGTTCCAGGAACTTGTTCCTTAAGTGGATGGAGAACAGTGGAAACAAAAGCAGAACCTGTGATACTGTGGTAAACTACAAATTAGGTTACATTTCAAGACATTCCTGCAGTGGAAATTGGCCTTAAGTATTTCACACAGAGATCTGTGGTTCAGACATGACCCTTCCCTCTGCATACTTTTTAATTTTTCTTTTTTTATATGGACTAAGTATACATGAAGCTTTATGTAATATTATCATCAACCTCCTACAGATCATTTCAATTCACAATCAAAACCCTTGACACTCCCCTCTTTACCAACAGGCAGACCCTCTCAAAGCAGTGCATAGGACAAAAGGTCAGATTCCCTTTGATTATAATGAGAACCGCTAAAATCATAATGAGGTCCCTTGCTGGGTGATTGGAAGCAACATTCATTTTTAAATGAAATTTGGGGTTTTATGACTTCTTTGTAAGGTGCACCGTTTGATGTCTTTGATTAAGAACTGCAGAATAAAGGAACAGTGATGAAATAGATATACAGGGGATCAGCAACTTTGGTGCATAAAATAAACTGTCAGTGTAGCTGAGCTGGGACTGATGCTGGTAACCTGCTTTTCTTATATCGAACTAGCACACAATGATGTGTGTTTGGTTAAGGAAGGGAAGGGGTGTGCTTTGCAGTGCGAGCATGTAAATATCCAAAAATCCTCTCTATTTTCACTCTGCTGCACCCAGTCTAATAATTTGGCTTGCCCTGCCAACTAGAAATGACAACATGCTTTTTCCGCAACCTGTGCAGCAGTGTTGTGGCTGGATCAGAGGTTCAGCAGACTTGTACTTTTCAACCTACAGAGGTCAGATTAGCAGCAATAGTGTGGAGGTACTCTTTAACATTTGATCTTTATCTGGATATCTTATCTAAATCTGAAGAAAAGCATTTTAAGAAAGCTGTAAATTCACACAGAAGGCATTGCAATTGAATGGGACTGGATTGACTTGACCACATTTGGAGAGAATTGTGATCAGACCTCAAGTGTAAAGGCAATCTGCAAACGTTGGCCACATTGTTTGAAGAATAAAATCAGCCAAGATGTTGATGCCCATCAAAAAGCAATAGACGTGCCTTTCCTCAGCAAAGGAAAAATAAGCAAAACCCATGTAGCAGCTTCACTTTGTGAGATTCTCGAAGTACCATTCAATGGAAAAAATGAGGAATGATGTAACCGATTGGGTAGTTGGGCTAACACCAATGCTAACAAGCATGTCCACTAGCAATGATTACCTTCTTGTAGTGGCTCCTTAAAACTATGAGTGTCCCACTTTGCATCCCTTGACCTGGGATGTCCCATGTTTGTTGATACAAGTTTGTTGACATTTTTGCCTTGTAAATTGCACACTGAGATATCAGGTAGTGATCAGATGTATTCAGATATATATTGCATGTTAATACCCAGCGGAACTGAGGTCTTTTTGACGATTGTCCATGTGCTGGTATGCATTGATTTTTATACATATCAACAGATCAACAGACATCTGGAAAGGCTTTGTGTTGTAATTACCCAGCAGCAAGATTTAGCAAAAATCTCACTGTGTAGCCCCTGCTTACTTCTATTGCTACTTTCTATTCTACCTTTCAAATTTAGCGAGTAAATTATGTTTACAGCAAGACAACGATCCTTAGGCTACCTTAACATGCAGTGTTAGCAAGCTAACAAGCTGAAATCATCCAAACACAGTAGAACTGAGACAGCAAAGTCATCATATAGAAACACAACCAGCTGCTCATAACTGTAAGAACAATATGTTCATCAGAAGCTTTAGGATAAACTTTTGTTTGTTTACTTTTTAATATTGGAATCATTGTTTCATGCATCCTGACCTGGCACATCTGGGATGTCATTTCCTATAATATATGCAATCCTGTCACCATGATGAATGCTGTTAGAGCTGAAACATATTGATTTTATTATACTTCTGTCTAGTCTATTGTTCTCCAAGTGCAGCTAAATGACTTGAGTTTTGCTGAGTAAAAATAAATGTGGCATTTGTTTTGATGGTGGTGGTGAGAGCAGCACAGACTGCCAGTAGCACAATAACACCAACTGGAAAAGACACACAAGATGACAACCTGTACATCATGCACACTTACATAAAAATTAATAATATTAAATATCCCTTCAGAACTCACTTGATGAACATTAAAATATTAACAGGGCTTCTATGTCCTTGTTAATCCTAATAAAGTGTGTACCTCATCAGATCAATATGACAGTATTGCCTCTATTCTGCAGTATATCTAAAGTATATCTCCTGCCAGCACCATTTGGTGGCTATTACAAATTTCCTCTCATATTCATGAGTTGACTCATTAGCATATGAAGGTGGTTGGAATATAATTGCTCCTTTAATTGATGGAAGATAATTAATCTGGCCAAGGTGCTGGTAGAAAGGAGGAGACGACGAGTGGATTCAGAAAGTAATCTTTTTTTGTGTGAGTGAATTTGATACACTGTGTAATCAGGTATTTGATGAGGTTTATACATTTGAGCGGGTTTTTTATATATATATCATTACCTTTGATATTTTGTCACTTTATTAGAGAACATACTTACGAATAAAAATGAAGCTTGTCATTTTTCTGTAAGTAATTTGAATTCATCGCCTCCTGCTGTGGCCGATGGTGCATTTGACTCTGAATGTTCAAGAGGGAGTTATTTATTACAGCACAGCATTGTGTTTACTTGCCAAATTTGAAATGTGTTTGTTGTGTGTGTGTGTGTGTGTGTGTGTGTGTGTGTGTGTGTGTGTGTGTGTGTGTGTGCTGATGTCATTGCATTTATATTTGTGGAAGTTGCTTGTAAGAAAGAGACATAGATACTTGCTGGATCTCAACGCTCGGTTCATATTCATATTACGGCCGCTTTGGTGTCATTCCCTCTGCATGGCATTATGATCTTCACACCCTCATGATGTTCTGAAGCAGTGGCACGGGCCCTTGTATGTGACCCGTTCTCACCACACATCCCATCACAGTGGGGATTCAGTGGATTAATTAAGGTTGTCACTCAAGCATCCGGTTGCTGCAGAGTATTTTCAACCTTCTGGCTTTTCCACGAGTGCTTGGACCCGGCTTGTTTTTTTATCTCTTGTGATGAAACAGACAATATGTTGATGTGAAAAACGGGGAGGAGGGAAGCATTCAATGACACAATATGTCTTTGTGCCTGCTTGCCAGACTGTAAAGTTCGCACTGTAGTTACTATTGCATATTGAACGGGCAGCTAATCTTTTGCTTCTCAGTAGCACATTAACAGTGTGGGTGATGATGAAGCTGTTATAATTACTTGGCTTTCTAAATAGCATTTCCATTATTACATTTGCTATGTAACTTGCACAAAAATAACTGTCTTTCATAACTGTAAGTATTTGATTACTACAGGTTGCTCAGTTGCATTTAACATCAACCAGACATTTCCTAGTCACTATTTTTTTTCACTTTAGAGCAATGGCAACAAGCTGTAAACACTGTCATAATATCATGTTTAAGACGAACTTATTAGCAAAGTTGCTTAATTATGCATCCCATCAGGTATGGATAAACATTAGCATTCATGTGGAGTCATGTTTCATCCCTCTTATTCTTTTAGCTCTATTTTGCTTTCATCCGTTGTTATTATAAAAATATTGATTATAGCAGCTTTAAGAAAATCACCTATTATGATGAGTATTGGATTGACCTGAGGTAATATTTGGCAAAGAGTTCAGCCTATAGGGATTGACATGGTAGGTGAAAGAGGGAGGGTTTGAAGTAGGAAGAGCTATAATACATGATATAATACTTGAGCATGGAACAGGTAACAGTATGTGTGAAAAACAACCTGCATTCACTCATTTTTTATAGCTTTCTATTGCATTTCACAGTGCTCATCAGTCTCATCTACAAGAATCACATCTAGCCACAACTCCTCCCCAAAATCACCACTATTAGTTTGTGATCACTACACAGTTGCATGATAACAAATGCGTCAACACCATGACAACTGAAAAAACTCCATTCGCCGATAAAGCATGTGAGATGTGGCTGAGAGCCCTGTAAATGCTAGTAAATAAAGCCTTATGTTTATTTTTCATGCAAAAGAGGAAAAAAATAGTTACAGTAATGACAGAGTGAGTGGAAATAAGGAAAAACAGTCCCCAGTGTGACTACCACACACAGTTTACTGTCACCCTGCAGATTCCCTGTGAGGAGGAAGGCAACCATGTTCCGTTCTGAAATACACTTCAAGCTGAGTGAATAGCTCTTAAAGCATGATGGATGGCTTTTTGATTAAGTCAAATGATTTTTTCATGTGCCCCGCTGTTTATTTTCTTAAATGAATTACTTGATGAGGGTCTCTGGAGAATTAGACAAGCCATGCACATGTGATACTGTCTTGTGTTTTTTGTTGTTTTTTTTTCTCATAAAAAGTAATTTTTTTTCACTGAAGTAAACATAAGGATAATGCAAAACATAATGTCTGAAATGGCAAGTTAATTTTGTTATTATAGTTTTACTATTTTAAGATTTATGATATCATTTTTTTTATCACCTCCTTTTTCTGCCTTAGTCCTTGCCTCGCCATTTGTCACATCCCACCCCTGCCATACTCTCATACCCCAGTCAAGACCAAATATCAATCAGAGTCGAAAGGCAGAACTTGAGGCTTTCCTTTACAGCCAATAATGGAAAGTCTCAAGCTGGGCTTTGACAGTGCCTTTTTTTTCTTTTTCTTCCTCTTCTTCTGTGTCTTCCTCTACTGCCACCCACTAAATTGTACAGTCAACAGTGGCACCAAATTGAAGGCCTTGTTGCAAAAGGACATGACCATGATAACACCATTCAGAAATCAATATTATATATTGCCACTTGGGATCTATCTTACAGTCTTACAGCAAAGAGAAAAAAAGCTCCGTGACTACAGGGTGTACAATTGGGATAAATGCATAATATGAGGAGAATAAGACTATGTAGTGCAAATGGAGACTTTAACATGCCGATACTCCATCAGTATTTAGCTCTGTATCAGATATAGTCTGAAAAAACTCTGCATCAAGGACATTGTTTCTGTTCAGTGCAAGTGGAAATTTTTCCAAGCAGTCTCTTCCATTTTTTCCATTTAATAAACTGCCCTTGACCTCCACTCCTACATGGAGACATAGAGGTCAGGTAAAGGTATTGCAGGGAGGAATTTTAGCAGAGGACTCATTCCTTGTTGAAGCAGTCTTTGGCACAACTAAATATGTTTAAGAAAACAATGAAAGCTTTGTAAAGTGCTTTGCTGAGACCTGAACTGGGAAACTTTGTGCTTTAGAAAGATGAGATGGAAGCAAGAGTTTTCTTTGAAACAGGGTTTTGGAATTCATTACCTAAAAGTAATGTGACCAATATTTCATTGTCATTAATGGAAGTAAGAGCTGGAGATTATGAAATAATATATATTTTCAACGAAGCATCACACCAGCTCATTCATTCACCACTGTTACCATGGCACATTTGTATTTTGCTCACTTACTCACTATGCTCCAGTGAAGATTTCCCACCATGTCACAGTTTAATTTGGTTTTATGACATAATTGGGTCTCATTTTATGGGGGAGAATAAGTACTCTTTGCTGTAGCAGCTTTTATTTGTGATTTAGGCTGATGAGACAGGTGTATTTATAGATAAAAAAAAATGTCCTTGTGCAGCTGTAATTTGAAAAAAAAGTACATGAGCCAGGAAAATCTTTAAGAAAGCTGCTTTGAGGATAATCAATGAAATATAGCCTTTAACACGGTGGATCATTAACTTTTTGACTCTTTGCTGAATCACAGCCACCAACATTGAATTTTATAACAATATTTAACATTTTAGGGTTAATACTTATTTTTTTATGGATTAATCTGTATCTATTGGCCTGTTTTTTTTTTTTTTTTTGATTAATCGCACAAAAAAAACCCATCAGGAAATCATGAAAAATGCCCAGTGGCCAAATGTCACATTTTCAAATTGCTTATTTTGTTCAATCAACAGTAGCAGATACTTGCAGCTGGTGGAGCTGAGGTGAAGCTTAATTAGTAATAGCAGGTGTTAGAAAAAGTGTCCAAAAAACAACAAACCAGTGAATTACATACTGTAGCTTCAAGGCCAGGTCAAAATGCAACACAGACATTAGCTATTATAATAATAATAATATTGATTGGCTGTAGCCTACTCACTGGTCACAAAAGAACAACCTCCCTGTTAATGTGATGAACAGAAAAATGGTCTATCGCAGTGTTATTGTCAAGACCCTTTAGTTCCTCCACCCTTCCCATCTTTTTCACAAACATATCTTTAACCATATATAACACTTGGCTAATACAGTCAAACTGTCTCTCTCTGAGCTTTGAGTAATCAGTCATACATTCATACATGTACATGAAGTTAAATGGGGTTGTTTTGGCACGACAGATATTTATACTAATGGGAAAATGTCAGGGACCTGCTGACTAAAAGTCCAAAATCCAATTTAAAAATATAACTATGCTTTTTGCTGTACTCTGTAGATTTTCTACATGTTACAGTTCTCTCAGTCAGTGCTGTATTTCTCCAGTGTGTCCAGCTGTTTGCCATAACTCCCTTGCCTTCAGCTATGCCCCCATCCCCCCTATGGTTTGGCAGGCTTTTTGTTATGCATTCCCCTGCCATCACTACCCAACCCAGCGAGTCGACTCAACCCTGCGCTCTGATCAATCCAGCAGTAGTGCGCGTATACTGTAGTGCACACTCAGCATCCCGGTGGGTTTTCCACCTGCTGGCGCCATCAAAGGAGCAGGACACAGGCGATGTGATTGCAGAGCTTACAGCAGGGGAGGAAGTGGGCGAAACAGGAGAGAAAATATCTGAGCATGAAGCATGTGCAGAGCACCGTGTTCTCAAACTGGAGTGGTTACTTGGTTACTGTATATCAGTACAGGCTGTAATTTTACTGAAATGTGTGTATAGCTGTCAACCATGTTTTTTCACTTGCAGGCAAAGGAGGTTTCAACATTATAATTTGCCTGTGAGTCTTTGAGATACAAAATTCATAGCTACAGAGCACTGGGAAAGCTATATCATTACATCTGTATTCTAAGGTCATCTACAGTGTTTGTGTGGTAATGTTTACTGCTGTGAGTCAGTGACAGGTATTTGGCAACATATTTCTGGATGCCTGGTTTTTTTTTTGGCTCAGCCTGGCGGATCCTAGCCGCATGAACAAACTGACGAGGAAGAGCTCCAGGAATTAGTTTGACTTGGCCAGCTTTCCACAAGGTGAGATGACTTTGATCAGTGTCCCCTTGTTTGATGAGGTGGCACTTTCTGGGCACAAATGCTGTTTTAAGCAAACAAAGGACTATCTCCCTTGGCGTTTTGTCACAAGATTTAGGACACAGAGCTAGCAAGGGTGGATTGGAGGATTTAATGCATTTTCAGTGCTAAGTATCTGGACAGCTGTGTGTATCTTTCATTACCAGGCATGGAAAAACATGAGGATATTTTAATGGAAGTGCAAATATTAGACTTTTCTGCCATTGACATCCACTTTGTGTGTTCATTTGGAAATTCCATGCCTTGCGAAGTGTGCATGGTGCATGGAGAGGGAGTTAAGAGTTAAAGGTAAACAAGGTAGCACATGATGAGGTGTTTGTATTTTGTTGAAAATTAAGTAATTGACATTATGCTGAGAATATACTTCTAAGGACCACATACTTGTTTTCCCCATTTCACTCTGTTTTGGAGAGATAGAGGCGGTTCAAGTTAACTAAATGCCAGCTTACAAATCCCTTACATTGAATCATTACACAACCCAAAAGCCCTAAAAATCACACTCATGTTGGGTGATTCTGCAGTGCAATGGGAATGTTCACTTGCAATGGAGGAAGTCATGTGCCCCAGTGTGCAAGGTGGACAGTAAGAATATGGAGGTTCAGGTGGTAGATGGCTGTGTAGTATGTCCAACTTTCATGCCAGGGACTCGAGTTTGCATTCCATTACAGACTAATAATTCACCTTGTTTTATTTTGCTGCTTTCTGTGTTATTTTTTTTCCAATCTCAAAGACTAAATTAACACCTTGCTGAAAAGCAGTTTCTCTGCCCTCTCTGGTTGAAATATTCTAATCTGCTTTCCTTATGAGCTCTGTTGTATCCATAACAACACCCAACAGTGATGTCATAGTGTACTGACATACCCTGGAGTACACTTCTACATCACTGCAGCCAAGTGAGAAGTCAAACCACTGGAGGTCAGCAAAAACAAGATTTTGTAAAGCTGTTAAACTGCCCTTTAACCACATGTTTTACTTGCCTAACCATGCTGTAGTTGCCCAGATACTGTTGATAAAACAGCAATGAATGCTCATTAAACATAATCTGGGTATGACAGGGTTAGGGTTGTGATATGAAACACGTGTTAACTTTGGTCACCTTCTTTACCACAGTGACTAAACCACTTGGGCACTTATCAATGGTCTCTCCTCTCCATTCATTAAGCTATTTTCATAATGTGTGATTAGCACAGCTGTTTAAAAAGTGTAAGACAAATAATTTGACTGGCTGAGAAGATGATTCATCATCACACCCACCTACTTATATTCTGTCTGCTAACTCTTTTGCACATCGTGCTCATTGATGCACAAAATGGCAGCAAAAATGGCAGGTGCACTCCATTAGCCTTCATTGTCTGTCTCCTCATGACACATCGCTAGTGATTAAATCAGCCTGAATATAAAAAATCTGAACCCAGGACTGTTTTGTATGAATATTCACAGAAAACCTATTTGCCTAAAACAAAAGGCCTTCATGGAGCAGGTGAAACCAAGCAACAGATGTGATGTCGGTGTGAACAGATGGTGCAAAACTGCAAAAAGGTCAGGTGATCTGATGCCTGTGTTGCAGCACATTGATTGGTCTTTTTTTTTTTTTTTTTTTAAAGACAGAAGACAGAATCCCTGACAATAATCCCCCTGCATGAAAGTGGGATCAAGAGCTTATAGGCCCTAATTACTAACAATGGGAAGCTATTTGACATATTCCTCGCAATTTGACAGGTATAATGATGCTTTTGATGAATATTGCTTTCTCTGACAGCTGAAATTCAACTACAGAAAAGATGAGAGTATGAAATGAAAATTAATGTATTCCACTCTTGCACCACATTTCTCCTACGCTTATTTATTTATTGTCTTATCACATTATAGGTAAATGTATATGCAAATGAATCATAGAGAAAGCTCATGTATTTTCTGGCTTCTTTGTCCTTGATATGCATCACCCTCAAAGAAGGTTAGTATTATTACAGCTGATTTAGGATCCCCAAACCAAACGTCACCTTTGCAGCAGGTTGCTGTCATACATCTTGTCAAATATCTATCAATTAGCCAACTGTGCTTACAAACGCTCCTCTGGCACACCATACATCTGGGACATCTAATTAAGATGACGTGTTACATAATTAATGCCTCGCTCAACTAATTAGCGCTCACTTAGTGCCATAGCTTTGGAGTTGTGAAAATCAGCGCTAAACTAGTGTTAATGTAATTCCACACCACAGTGGTATGGAACAAAATAAGAGAAAACCGAAATTCCTTATGACGGTGAGATTTATAGAAATCCATTTTTAAACACATCAGTCTGTGTTAAGAAGGTGTTTTTGCTGTGTTCATGTGTCTGTATTTCTGTTGTTAGGTTGATTTGAAATGACTTTAGATTCACAGCTCCTCTCAAGGCCACAAGTACATACATCCGTAGACTTGAATATATTCTCTCCCTCTTTTTCTGCCTTCCCTATCTCTGACAGTTTGTAGAAATGCCCCATCAAGGACACTTCAGCCACGTGTCAATCCACTGATTCCGCCAGAGAGATAAGAAGGTGGGAAGGGACAGCGGATGGGACTCGTGCATAATTTATAATGAGCAAAAATCAATTTTGTGGCATAAATTACTCTGATGTTAATTAGTTGCAGATTGGTCTTTTACAAAAGGTGCATTCTAAATCACTTCAGGGAGAGATTCGCTGCACTGAGACGAGACTGAACTGTTCAGCTGGTGATAATTTCAAATGATGGTATGATGGAAAATTAGGCTTGTTTCCTTATTGGGAACATGACCAAAATGTTTCCAGAAGAAGAAAATTGTGAATTTTTTTATTCTATTCTTTTTATTCTATGAATAAAGAATTTTAAAAAAGAATATAATTATTTTCAGTCCCTCCGCTGGTAAGACAGGGAACCCATGGAGGAAAAAAAAATGAAAAGCTTGTGTTAGTGAAGTCTCCCTTCTCCCTGATTCCTCACTCTTTCACACACTGACACACACCCTTAATTCTGCACACACACAGACATGCCACCACACACACACACCACCCTCGGTCAGGGAGATGGCTTACCAGCGCTTAGTTTAGTGGCGATGCCCAGTTGGGCCTTGATGTAATGGAAATTGATTGCACTGCTCCCAGGCTACACTGTCATGACAAGTTATTTTAATGGCACTAAAGTGGGCTTATGTTGAAGTTTAAAAGGAGGGGGCAGGGGCAAAACAGTGACTTGGGGCGTATTTGCAGCATTGCAAGGCTGTTTATTTATTTATGAGATAGCACAGTGTTCCTCAAGAAAAAAGAAGTAAAAACGACCAGTTTACAACCAGAGATTCAGAAAAAAATGATGGGGTAGATGGGTGATGGGGGTGATGGTTCAGAGCCGTTTTCCTGCCAGCTCAAGAGTTACCACCTCAGAACTTGTTGCAAAAGTTATAATTAAAGAATGATTTGTGCTTTTCAATGTACATTTAGGTGCCAGTTCTATGACTGTACAGTATACTACATATAAGCCATATAATGTATATGCCCATTTATCTTATCCCAGTAGTAGCCTGCCAAGCAGGCAGGAAGGAAATTTTCGGCAGAGATGTTATTTATTGGCCTCATGCAGGTAATGGTTGCAACATAAGAGCTGCGACAGAAGGAACTTTCCACTTTCTCTTTGTGCCTCTGCTTTTTGTTTCCTTCCCCCCATCAAAATGTGGAAAAAAAATAGTATTAATAAGGACAGGGGCTTTACCCTGCTGCCATTTCTTCAGTCATGTGTGTTCCACAGTTGAGGTCATTTCCTGTCAACAAGTTGCACTCAGGTAACTCCTAGCGGAGGTTGTCAGTGGCTTGCTGACGTGTGCATTTGTATTATTGGAGGAGAGTGGGCTGTTCTTTGCCATGGGCAAACTTCTGCAGAAGCTGTTTACGCTCAGGCTGCCTTCTTGTTTCCTTTTCTGTTTCTTCCACTATTTTTTCTTCTTCTCATCCTGTTTAGCTGCCACATACGTAATAAACAAAATGATTTATATTATAAGCAAATGACATACAGGACTTCGTGATGAGTACTTAAGAGCCTCATAACACAATCAGTCCTAATTTATTTTAAAGTTTAATGGCATTTTGAGTTTAATGGCATTTCAGATTACAATGTCTCTGTAATAAATTACGATGGCTCATGCATGAGCACTTCAAGTAATGTGTTTCCTTCATATTTTGTCCGCAGGCCAATTAAAGCTCACTGTGTGACAGTCTGGCCAAATCAAAAGGTCCCCACACTCCTTGACAGCTAAAGCAGTCAATTAAAATCCTGTGCCCAGGCTGAAACAACGCCCACCACAAGTGATCATTACCACATATGTGGGTCGGATAGAATCCGCAGGCGACGTATTGATTGCAATAGTGAAAACTGATCTTGCACTTTGGCCTGAAGGGGCGAGGCTGTCATGCTTAACAGTGATGAAGGTATCAAAAAGGATTTTGTGCAAAAATCGCAAACACACACATGCACACGTGCCCCGCTGTGCTGATTGCCCGTGCTGGTGTCACTGTCTACTGTGCGCAGCAGTAAGCCTCATCACGCGGGTCAGCAGCGCCAACACCTCACTCACATACTGCTTGATCATCTGAACAAGCCCGGAAATTAACTTTGATGTGGAATGTCTGTGGGCGAGCGGCTCAGGTCCATGAGGGGAAAAGAGGTGGCTGGTCAGCTGTGTTTGTGGGCGAAATGTGTTTGCCTCATGTAGAGATATGAAAGAGAGCATGAGAGAGGAGGAGTGTGTGTGTGTGTGTGTGTGAGATAGAGAGAGAGAGAGAGAGAGAGAGAGAGATGGAGAGAGAAGCCACCCCCATATACTCAATGACGAGTCACCAGTCTACTTCAAATATGCTTAATTCATATTCAACACACATGGAGTTGTGGGTTTATAGAGCTGGGTTTAATACATCTCAACTCTCTCTGTGACAGATCTGGAGCATGTCTAAATTAGATTGTAATTTCAATGACCTATCTCATACAATACATACAGGGCAGGGGCAGAGCTATCATTTAGACTAAGTGGCCTCCTCGGTGACATTAGAAAGTGCTTTGGCTTCATCTGCCTTTTTGTGTTTGTTGGACTGTTTGTGCATTCATGGTGAAGATGAATGATGCACCTGCAATTGCACAATTCTAGTGACCCACAGTGGACATTATTGCAACTGCCAAACCTTTTTGTCTTGCCTCTTGTAAGTGACTATCACGGCAACAACTTCTCATACCTAAATGACAGAATAAGTCAGTGCCTTCCACAGCAAACCATGGTACTCCAAAAACTAGTTATGTGAGCTTTTTCTAATCTGCCATTTCTAAAGTTAAAGCTGCACTAATCTATATTTTTTACATTAACAGTTGATCAAATTACTATGAGTAATATGTAAAGATGTATCTCCTGGTGAGACTTACCCCCCAGCTTAAGCTTTTTAGCCTCTTCTAGCCCGCAACCTCCGCTGTTATCAGCCTTTTTACAGATGCAGTAGGCAGCTGTTTTAACCAAAAAAAACTTAAACCACTACCTGTTCAAACAGCAGACATGCTAATATGTTCACAATAACAATTTTTTAAGGTGATAATATGTCAGATGTTGTGTTTTCAGCTAATTCTGCTGCTTTAAAGTGGCTGAAACAAGAATCAATGCAGCTTTAAGTTCTGGCCAAAGCAAATTAAAATTAAAATTACTTTGTTAAAGGATAAAGTTGGTGTTATTATGTATTTTTAAGTTGTTTTTTTTTTTTTAAATTTCATAACAACAGAAGTTCTCATAACAGGAGAAATGTCAATAACAAAGATTGTTCAATATAATCCAGTAGGATCTCATAATAATAAAAACAAACACAGTGCCATAAAAATAAGACTAGAGGAATGTGAGAAGATCTCATACTGAGAAAATATCTCTTGAGATATTAAGTATGGCAAAGAATCTTGATATAAAAAAAAAGATTTAATTTTCTCCTTTTTATAATAGGAAAGAGATGTCACAATAACAAGAAAAGATCTTATTATTATGAGAAAAACATGGATTTTCTCTTGTCCTCTAACATGAATGCAGTACAGTAGTATTCTGTACTAATTGGCCTGCAGGGGTTGCTGCATAATTCTGCAGGACAACGTGTTTGCTGTGCAGTCCTTGTATGCCTTTCCCTAAGAGGCCGTGTATGGGCAAAGAAATACAGAAAAAGAAATCTATTTATATGCTTACCATCTTGCTGTTACATTTGTTACATGTTAAGTTGTATTTATATTCTAACTACTATGTAGTCTTAATTCCTTTGTCTTTGAAATCAGCTTCAATATGACAGTTTGTTTTGACAATTGTGTTTGAAAAATACAATTGGAGCGCCCGGGGGCATCGGGTCTCATTTTAATGAGAGACTCTCTACAATGAGAAGACTGGACCAATAGCATCACAATGGACTGATATTATATACATTTAAAGATTCTGCTTTAGTTAACATTCATCTGTCGTCCACTTACATTACATATACGCAGTGGGCCTGCAGTCTTCCTGCATGTGGAACTACTCTGATCAAACTGACTTTAAACCTGACTCTGATAATGTTCATATGATCAAAGCCTTTTATTGCATATGCATTCAATCTATCACCTTCTATGCTCCTATTTAAATACTCTCTGCTGTGACTTTCTAATTCAAACATAAAAAGTGACCCATAATTTGACCTTTATATGGTTTAGTCTTTGCTATTATTAAGTCTGTCCTTTTTTATTACTGATTTGAAGAATAAAACTCACACTGTCCTTCCTCCCCGCATAAGATATTTGTATAAATCCTGTCTTGAGGTAAATGGAACAGAAAGTGGATTAAATTCAGGGTGTTCAAATACCCCTGTATGTCTTAACAGAATAACACTGCAGCTTTGTGAACAAAAAACTATCAGATGCCTTCCTTGTAATGAGTTGCACTCTATTTTTGCAGAATCCAGAGTCTCAGTTTTCCAGAGGCTACGTCTTGAATAAATGTCTTTCCCCCTTCATCTATGTATAGCACATTTCTCCTGCATTACTATATGGATTTAAAAGGTGAAATCAATAAAGGTTCATAGCTTTCACCTGGATCATTCTGGTTCATAGGCTGTCCTAACATTTTGCACACTCAGTGGTTTTACACTGCCAGCTGAAATTAGTGTATGTTCATGGCTTTGTGACATAGCTCTGATCTTTTCATCAAGCATTGAAACCCTTTTCTTTACAATACAAAAGTCACAAACAAAAAAAAGGGGGTTAAGGCAATAAAATGCATATACATCCAGCATCTCTCAGCTGAGCACTAGTACAGTTTGGACTTTGCAGCTCCCTTGAGGACAAAAGATTCAGGGGGGTTAGCACAAACCAGCGATGTAGGGCACCACGATGGCAAAGCACACCCCCCTGCTGGCACCCGCTACCAACCACTGACCTGTTTAAACAGCTGGAACGTTTGGCACTGCCCGCCTCCGGAGATTTGCAGGGCCACTGGCAAAGGGGCTGAGAGGAAGGAAGAGGGGGATGAGGTGGGGGAGGGGAGAAGGAAGGGGGTTGGGAGGCATGGTGGCAGAGCTTGGAGGAGGGATTCATAGCTCGGCAATAGGGGCTACTGTGCAGAAATGGCACCAAGCAGGAATTAAACAGGCCACTGGCAACAAGCTGAGGAGGCGGAGGAGGTTGGAATAGAGTTCAAGTCAAATAGACACAGTTTTTAATAGGGGGTTGGACAGTTTAAGGGGTCACTGCAGTTGGAAATGCAATGAATGGGTGACCAGGACAAATAATAAATAGATTTTCGAGAAGCCTCTATGCCAACTGTTTTGTTTCCATTAAGAAAAAAAGTGTGTTTTGGAGGGGTTGATGCTGTGTCTTGGGAGCGTGGGAGGTTACTGACTCATACAAGGGAGCACTTAGCAGCTTGTGGCAGGGGTTTAACCAAGACCAAGCAGTCACTGGCAGACGGTTGAGAGGCACAAGTGGACTGGAGGCTGGAGTAGTGGGGGTGTTTGATACTGTAGACCTGCAGTAAAGGCAGCAGCTCACTCACATTAGTTAAGTCACATTTGATTCTTATGCTGCTCTTTATTCTCAAGGAAGTGCAGAATATATAGTAATAAAGCAGGAGAACAGTATAAAAAGGGCAAGTGTAATGGGTATCTGTCTTAGCAGGAGCAGAGCTATAACTTGAATTGTCAGATCAGTGGGTTTCGTATTTTATGGGAATGTAGATAACACAATGTCACATCCAGATGTTTCCAGTGTAGCTGCAGTGGAGCTTAATATCATTTTTCCCCCTGGTGATCTAAAGGAGTCATCTTTAAATGTCAGGTTTTGGTGTCAGTTTGAATCAAAGAGGAAAGGCTTCTCTCTAGAGCTGGCATTTTGTTCTGATATTCAACAGTCATAGCATGGTAGAGGAGGCAGAGATACTGGTTTCTTTAGTAACCTTAACAGAGCAGAATGCATCTGTAATCAGAACACATACACGAAATAACTCAAGGCTAGAACATGCTTCTCTGGGTTCCACCTAAGTGAACACGCATGGGTGTCTTTCATAGATGGTTGAGCTGGCTCCTCTATGAAGCTCTTCGTCTTATAGTTACTCATAAAACCTTTCCCTGCTTAGATCTGCAAATACTTTTTTCATGTATCTTCACAGAACTATAATTCCAGCCTAAATTAAGTAAATTGGGCAGGTTGTACATCCAAAAAATTAAATTAAAACACGTCTTATATAGTATAGACATCTTCAAGACCTGATCCAAAATGAACACATGGAAAACTTAGCCAACCTGATGTGCATAAGTTAACCAAAGAAAGAGATCTGTTCCAAAAGGGACCCGAGGACAGTCAGACAGGGCCCATGAGACTACCTGGACCCAATTAGACTGAATATCATTTGTACCCAGGCTGACTCAGATCTCACTCACTAGAAACCAAATGGACCAGGGTAGTCTCCACACTGCAGCACAGTGTGGCCTGGCAGTCACTGACTGTCGAGGACGTAAACTAGCCATTATCCCAGGGTCATAGCCTCGCCTTGTGATGTCACTTGATCACAATCGAGTGCCTGCCGGCTCATGGTGTCATTTCGAACTTGCAATGATGATGCAAGAGAATGTCAGTGACGACCCAGGTTCATGTGTTGGTCCTCAGCCAAAGGCTATGTGGAAGGTCAGATGTGTATGTTTGTGATAAGAAAGGTTAAACTAAGAGAGAGGGTACAAGGCTGAGAGACCGATGAAAGCGAGTGTGAGAGAGATTATAATGATTCACTCACATTTGTCAGTCATTGCACCATAATTTTATGATCATTTTATGTGCAGTTTGCTTAAATGCAGCTGCAGTCATCGGCGTCTTATTAAAAAAATTGAATAATGAGGGTTATACTGTATCAGGCGCTGTTCAGTAACTACTGAGGGACCAACAGGTTTTGGTTGCTTTTCAGAAGATGATGTCATGCCACCTCTGAGATGCAAGCCTCCTCACTGTTCGCCTGGCCAACAATTTCTTTTTTGCTTATGTAACATCCATTTGAGAGCTTTTTATTATTAAAGACGATCATATCGTTGTTTATGGAAGTGCTTAAGCCCACTGGTTTAATCATATTTTTTTCCAGGGGTATGCTGGAGGCAGCTTTGATGAATAATGCAGGAGGTTTGTGCTATACCCAATGCACATTCCAAAGGATGTTTGAGTGCCAAAAACATTGGCTAAAATCATTTCAGGCACCAGCAATTAAACCTTGCAGCGGTTAAAGTCAAATGCCAATATTTGATCAACTGAGTTTGTTTCACTGGAATGTTGAAGGGAAACATGTTTGTGCGTGTCCGGTTTTGTTGTATTTGCTTAGAGTTGACTGTAGAGAGACAGAGACTGTAACAGGCTGTATTATATTACAGTGGTACACACTATTATAGCAATGATACTTGTCTGCACCTTGTAGCTATTGCATCACCATCATAGTTAAGCATGCCCTGAAGCATAGTATGGATTTTATATAGTGGTTGCTAAGACACGAGGGGTGGAAAGATTGCTGCAATCAAAGTCTAAACTGTGCTGACAGGGGTATTGGACCGGGAAAACATTTAAAAAAAAAAAAAAAAACTCTTATGCTTTTTGTTTTTTCTGTTGTATGTTATGATGTTGGATTTCTATGTTAAACATGGTCATAATTCCAAAAGTTGAGGTGAACGAATGTGGAAATGCTCCTTGCAAGTCAAAAGTCAGGGCTTCAACTGGCACTGAACGTTTTGTTTGTGCCATTTTTTTTTTTGCCAATGAGCTGTCGTCAGACCATCGCGCACACCCGTAAATGGCCATCCATTCCATAGCCTTGGTTGCTAAGGTTGTTGCTAAGGTTTATCCATGTGTTTGGATTGGATTCTGGCTCAAACATGTACAGATGTATTTGAGAAGTTGACATTTTGAGTAAAGAATGAGAAAAGAAGTGAAATCCTATGACTATGGTTTTTTAACATAGCCTCCCGAGCAGCCAGAAGTCAGCTGGGCTTAAATGAGCATAAATGAGCATAATAGGTCCCCTTTAGAGGTTGAATATGATTTGGATCTTTTTCTTTGCAGTATCCTTTTAATGTTGAAATAATTAATTTTGTTGAAGGCCGAGACCAACTTTGAACTTTGGTCCTCTGTCATTGTGCTACATGTTCTTCCTTCATGATGACAAGCCAATTACCTATCAACATATGAATCTGGTTTGGAGATAACAGAGTTGGACAGTCAGATTCCAGTGGGGGACAATACCATCCCAGCCTTAATTTCTTCGTAATAAAACAAAATGAAATAAAATGACCCACTAACACCCTAACTTCTGTAAAAATATATTGAAGGATAATTCTGGTGTATTAAAACTTGGGTCAGGGTAAACCCTGGGTTAGTGAAGCTTATTTGGCCAGTTCACAGGCCAACTTCCTTCTTCAACTTTACTCACATTAGCTGTACTCACACACAGTTTTCCTGTGCAGTCAGGGATTTTTTACTGATATTTAAGGTGCACTCACTTTCAGTTTTACCTCTAAATAAAGTGGTCTAGGTCATCTGGATAAACTGTTGTCTTGTTAACAACCTGTCTGATCGGCTGACTGCTCATGTTTCTTGCCCTGTTGGACGTCAGTGTAGCAGTGCTGCATGTTCCCAGATCTCAGCAGTTTTTGGCAAATACAGTGTTATCATAATTGATACAAATGATGGCCAAAGCTATGAAATTAGTTGCATGTAGTTAAATAGTTGTAGGAGGTAAGGTGAAAGGAATATACTATGATGGGTCATTGCATTATATTCATTATATTTTTCTGTTGTTCACAGGTCAAGGATTTATGATCTTTACATCAGGTTATGCATTTTTGTGCACTGGCCCTCCATGAGAGTATTTTGCAAATGCATAACTGGCAGCTTTGCGAAGCTCATCACACACAGATTTTGTTGAGACACACAGCTCTTAGCTTATTTTTTTGTGAGACTTACTTTTTGTAGAGATTTTGTAGTTGTGTGGTGTTTATCTGCTCCTGTTATTTATTTATAGTTTCCTGTGGATGTCGTCTGTCCATATTTGATATTGCTTATATATTGCTATATATACTGCATATTTGTAGTGATATATATTTGCAATGACTGAAGAATTCTCCCTTTGGCACATGAAATTATTTTTTATCAAATTTTGCTTTAAAAGCTCAGAAATGATCATCATGTGAAAATGTCCTTTTTCATGTGGTGTTATTTATGAACGATGTTGCACTGTGAGAAATATGTGTAGTGAACTTTATGTACTGTACATACAGTGTATGTACCGTACTACATGTTACCAAGAAAATTCCCACAAGGTATGTCCTAGCAACGGATACGCCAAGCTTAATGACAACCATTAGCACAATTGCCTTTGTTGAATCACCTCGCTGGTTGAAAATAACTTGTGGTTAGTATAACATTAGCACTAGCAACAGCATGTACTCTGTTCCCCATAATAATTTTTACATGTTCTACATGCTGCAGGAATTGATACATCCTTGTTATTAATTCATTATTCAAATTTCATTCAAATGATTTACAAAATTATTTTGTTTCTTCTTCTGCTTCCTGTTTTTTTACTGTTATTAGTGGAAATAGAAGTGGTTATATTATAAAAATGAGCCATATATATTACCCAAATATACAGTACATTAAATGTGCATTTTTATTATTTATTTTTTGTTGCCTTTATTTGATTTTAAGCTTAGAATCAGGGTTCCTCTTAAACATTCAAAGGTCTTCAGTTGTCATCTGCAGAAAGGAACACTGGACAAACATTAACACTGCACGAACAAATGCATCAACAAACAAAGGCACACATGAAAATATATAAATAAAAATAAAAATCTAGATACCTTTAAAATTTTAACAGTATGAAAGATTTATATACAAAGTATAAAAGAGCACTACATAAAAAAAATAGAAACATGCATATGTATGAGTACCAATATTACAATGAGCAACAAGTGAATAATACAGTTATTGTGCTTGACATTTATAACATAGTTTATTAACATTAATCACACATGGTATTAACCTAATGGCACATGGTAAATTAGTGGCAGACGTATAAAAATACCACGTATTGTAAATATTTTGTACAAGTGTTGTGTAAAGTCACACAACCATGTTCATCCATCATCACTTTGAATGGGTTGTGAAAGAATGAAATTGAGCTGAATGTTACTGTAAGCAGTAAGGCGTTTAGATATGAGGCTTACTATGGTTGTAACACAGGCAGTTAGTTTAAAAATCAAGCTTGTATCTATAATGAAAGTTTGAATGTAAGATCACACTGATAAAAACTTTACTGAAGCGCCATCCCTCTAAACTATATGACTATTGGGGAGTTATGGGAATCCTCAGTATATTGTCTGTGTAATGTGAACTTTGTGCAGCACAGGGTAAATAAAAAGTAGTCCCCACTGCAGATGAGATCTACAAGATGAGTGATCTGCCAAGCTAAACAAAGATATTATAATTTGTCCTTGGGAAGCTTGCTGTAATACTACAAGAAATCAGCTTTTGAGCTGGAGGAAGCAACTTGTAAAATCTTAATTAAAAGATTGTATCAGACATGGCTTTGCTTATGGAAAATAGGGAAATAATGGACTTAAAAGACAAGTTTTTACAGACGGAGCAGAGAAATAATTCACTATGCTGGGGTAGCTGGAATGAGAGAACTATTTGCCGCAGGGAGAGAATTGGCATTTTTAATATCCACAGCAATGAAATCTCAATATAGCAACTGTGGGGCTGCAGTGTGTCATTTGGCATGAGATCCTTCATTTTCTATATTTTCTTCCGCTGTTTGTCTCTTTTTAGTCCTCATTATCACAAAAACAAAGTGTAATTAACGCAATCATGATTAATTACAGCACACAGCCTTGGTTTACACATCTGCCTAATTGCAACTTTCTTTCACTTTATTTCAAATGTTCAAGTAAGCAGAACTTGTCACATTAGCAGTGTTTCTTCTCTCCTCTTCTCTCCTTTACTGGTGTATTCCTGGGCAGGCGTTAAAGTCTATTTTTTGCTATATTGTTCCTTCAACTTTTTCTTGAACATTTTAAAAGCAAAGTCCAGCTAAACAGCCCTTTTACAGCCCACATGTTACTCCCACCGTCCCCCTCAACAGCAGCCAAATCCTCATATAGAACTGGAGATGGCCATCTTGGAGGATAACATGGGCAAGGCAGGAAGTGTAGCACTGGCAAAGGCAACCTGCCAAGCTGATTCCCACAGCGATATATACATAATAATACCCCTATTGATTGATCTGAATATATTTATTGAGGTGAACCGGAAAGCAGGCTGGGGGAAAAATGGGGGAATTTATGACAGTCAGTGCTCAAGATTAATTCACTTTTTAATTACAGGGAAGTACATAGGTATTGCCTGTCGAGTGGTTAGATTTAAAGCTAAGACAAACGGCAAGCAATGCTTGCTGAGAACGCAGTATATGGAAGAAAGTGTATGAATCAATAGTACATTTTTCCTCGACTCCACCTCATAAAATATGCCAGCGTCTGTATTAGGTTCTCTAGCATATTCATGCTCATTGGAAATTGGAGGAAAATCTGCTTTTTGCCTTTTGTTTAACTCCATTATTTCTATCTTTTCGTTGTATAAATCTGTCCAACAAACTGTCAAGCTGACTATTCTGCACACCATCCCCTTCATGAATTTTCTGTTGCATCATTTCCATTCTATCTTGTTTTAATTCACTTGGTTTTCTGTTGTTTTCAGGCTTCAGGAATACAATTCCCTGCAGTGGAAAAAGCTTTCCAGACTGCTAATGTGTGTAGTAGGTAGTGCGATGTTAACACAGTTTAGTGCTTCTGAGCCTGGGATGATGCCTGAGTCTATTCATGCACCAGAGCCACTCTAAAGACTAGCTATTAGGGTGTTTAAAGGGTGAGATAGCGGCGATAGGGAACAGGAAATAGGGAAATCATGCCAGCGTGGTAATAATCACGTTTGTCGCTTTGTCACTTTAAGGTAAAAATGGATTTTTCACAGTATGTGTGTCTATTTCGGTCTGTGGCATTTACTTCAACAGGAAACAATCTATTTCATGTGAAGATGTTGAATTTCCTCTAAAAAAAACAATCATCCAGAATGTTCATCGATGATGACCACCTCGTCATCATCCATGAAGGCCAGCTGGCATTTATGCCTCAGTCAAAAGTCACATGTTCTCACAAGTGATGTCTCACGCTGTAAAGTACAACACTTAACCAGGCATTGTGTAATCATACAGGATTTATGACCCCAGCAACGACCAGTACCAAACTAGCATCTCTTTTTTTAGCTAGTGACACAATAGAGACATTCTGTATATGGAGGAAGCACATGCATCTGTTGCTATGCAACGATTCAAAGCCATGTGAACCTCATGCAATAAATGAGTTAATAAAAAGGGATCATTAACAAATTAAAAGTTAAATATTTTAATTAGAAATATTATAGAATAAATATTACATGTTGGTGAAATCATATTCAAAATAATAGTAATCATGATAGTTAAATAAAAAAGTTTTTTAAAAGGTTTGTGCAAACATGCCATTTTTAGACACATACAAAGGATTTTTAGATGTTGAAGCTTTTTGTGATTGTGCAATTAAAATGATCTCATCTCTTTAGTAACACAGAAATTCACAGTTTTCAGCAACAACAAATGAATCTGTCAGGCTGATAAGAATGCTATATTTTGACAAGCCAACTGGAAAGTTATATAGTGTAATTGCAGTAAGTCAGATTGTCTGCTTCAGTCAAATGGTTGAGGTTGATAGAATCGCATGCTTACAAAAGGTGCAGGCTGTAACATTATTTCTGTATCTCATTTCACAAGCACAATCTTTGACCCTTTTTTGATCCCTTACATTTCTCTTGTTATTCCATCCACTGCTAGCTTCACAAACACTCTTGCACTGTGTAATATCTGTTGTAAATAATGATCTAAATCAACCCACTATCATTAGCATCTCCAGACAACCTTTTTTAAATGTGAAAATATCTGTGTGAGTCAATTTGATCCAATCGAACAAAAGTCAACTGAAGACCATGTCTGAACTAATTTAATATCAAATATATATATATATATATATAAATATGTTTACTTGCCCTTCGTTAAAATGGTTGTTTGACATACAGTCCCAGTGGGTTTGACAGGATGCCAATCAGCAAGGAAACTGTCAGCAAGATGCATGTACACGTGTTAACCTGGCCGCCCTCCTCCTCCTACCTCCATCACTGAGCATCATCACGCCCAAGCAATGACCCGAGCTGCCCCCAGCACATACACACATCTTCCCTGCCGTTTAAGTAAACGTCATCTTCACATGTTGATGCTTCCCATCAGCTCCACTTTCTCATCGACATGTCTCTCTTTGTCTCTTCTCAGCTCTCTCTCTCTCCCACTCTATCTGCCGCTAAAACCCTTTTCATAAACCACCCCAAGCTTCCTTGCAACTCCACTTCTTTTCCACCACCATCTCCTTCCTCTGTGATTCATCCTCAACTCCTCCCCTCTGGGATATTTTAGGCCAGGCAGCTTGAAACATATCGCCCTCCCTCCCTCCCTCCTCCCCCACCCTCCCATCCTCCTTATCGTCGAGCGAACAACACCAACACGTTTCTGAAGCGGGCCCCCGCTGAGGAAACAGGTGAGTAATGAGTACAGGCCTCTCTAATTAACAAGCAACTCTTTCTAGACCATGCGTGATTAGTCGCACATGATCCGCGCGTGGACGGTTTTTGTTCAGCAGTGCAAATGTTTACAGTGGCTCAAGGTTCAAAAAGTATGCATCAGATCGAAAAAGACGTCTCATTATAGCAAAAATCTCAGTGCACCATATATGACCATTGTGAGTAATTATGTGGAGCGTCCCTCTTTTTCAAAGCACAAGCGTCCACTGGAGAGTGAAGTCGCTCCAGCTATTCCCAATGCTTGCAGTTATATGATTTATGTGATTTCCCCTGAATGTATTGTCCCATCCTGTGAGGCCTCTCGTATTCAATTGTTTTGATGGATCTTCTAAAACAACACCTTTTTCAATAAGGAAATATACCCTTATTATGTTCTGTTCCTGCAGGGTTTCTATATTGGTATTTTTCAACAAGTATCCGCAGAGAGTGCAGTGTCATTTCTTTAGGGTTCTTTTTTTTTTTCCAATAGTATACTTTTCAGTGCTTTCAAAGATCACTATTTCAGCTCGGGGGAGTCTCCCAGAGCATCTAGCTCATTTTTAACAAGCAGCACCCTCTTTCAGATAAAAGATTTATTTTTTCGCACCTCAAAAATAACCATCATAACAAGTGGCTGCAACTCAAGAAAGCACACAGATTCAGTTTCAACTACGCGGGAGGAGCAAAAAAGGAATTTGATCCATGTGCTGTGATTTTTTTTTTTTTTTTTTGCCAGACATGGTGGCAAAACAGCTGCCCTCATGGTGGCATGGTGGTGGTAGAAGCAGTGAGCAGCAGTTGTATAAATGAAATCGATGAGTGAGGTCAGAGGTGCCTGGAACAACAGCGGCATGCGGGACGAACCGAAGAATAGACTAGAAACATATAGTATGTGGACTGAAGGGTCCATGGATGCATCCTGCCATGTGTACAGGCTCGTGGT
The DNA here is from genome assembly GCF_963924715.1 of Thunnus thynnus. Taxonomy (NCBI): domain Eukaryota; kingdom Metazoa; phylum Chordata; class Actinopteri; order Scombriformes; family Scombridae; genus Thunnus; species Thunnus thynnus. Next base: position 7,862,519 of record NC_089540.1, read on the forward strand.
GGGAATGTAATAGTGTTGAGAGACTTTTCTGGGAGCCACATTAGGCCTCTCAAAGTCAACAGAGCATTATTTGAAAGCCACAGCTTACACATAATGTTGCTGACCGTGTTTGTGGCCACGGTAAATTGATACTTCCAGCAGTATAACCTGCCATGTCACAAAGCACTCATCATCTCAGGATGGTTCCAGGAACATGACAGTGGATTCACTTTACTCCAATAACCTGCACTGTGTACAGATCTAAAGCCAACAAAGCACTTTGGAAAGAGGTGGAGCGGGAGGTTTTGAGGGTGAGGTGGAATGGCAGGTGACATAAAACAAATCCAGCGACTTGTTGTTCCAGAGCATTTTGCGGAACAGCTGTACAAGTCTGTCCATGTCAGAGAGGTTACTCCACATCCGGAGCTTGTTCCCCCGCTTTTCACTGGCTGCTTTAATAATTTGTAATCCCATAAAATATTTAAATTTTATACAGTTGCTAATGAACAACAGAGGAGACTTTAAATCAGCTCCATCAGAGAGGTCCACTGGAGAGTTGGCTGTCTTAATTCAAAGAGGCACTTTTGCTATTTGCAGGCACAGTTTTTTGATTTGACGCACCTGTCTACAAGACTGTCAGGTGTGCAAGAACTTTGGCATTGCCAGCAAGTCATTACTGACGTTACTCTACTAAATACATTCATTTTTCAACAAGACAGTGATGAACACTTGACCAAATCTGGCAAACAAGCGGACACTATCGCTGTCAAAACAACTAAAAATATACAAACTGTTGCGTTGTGTGTTTAGAAATTTGGTCAGCCAGTTGCTGCTATTGTAGCTGGAGGCCAATACAGCCAGTGAGAGACTGTTGTCCCACTTGCACTGCTCATGTTGCAATGTAGGGGGAAAAAAAGATGAAAATTATGTTCTCAAAAGAAATCTTAAATTGCTAAATGATAGAGCTTCGGAAGAAATCCAAATCCGGGTCCCTAATATTCATAATTGCCTGTTTTTCTCTCGTACAGTGGTTAAGTTCAATTAACTTCATCAGCAAGACCATCAGACAGTGCAGTCAGCCTCACTCTGCTCCATTTCACCCGCTGCCCTCAGGCAGATGTCACAGCCGCAAGGTCCTTTCGCTAAAATAACAGTTGTTTTGCCAGAACTATAAAATTTAACTCCCATAAACCGCCATCGCAGGCAACAGCAGCATCATTGTTCCCATGAACACAGAACTGCTCTGTATATCCGACTTGTCTGCACATTTTATGCAGTCGTTACAGTCCGTGATATCTGTTTGCTGGAGAAAATTTGTACCATTTCTGTTGTGGTGGTAATGAAAGCGTTTCTCCCTCAGCTGAGGTCACATTAAGAATTTACAATGGCATTTTTCCAGTCTATTGACCTGTTTATTTAGCCATGAAAAAGAAAAGTGCACAGTAAAACCCTGAAAGCACTTTATGACAGCCTCTCAAAAATACGACATACTTCCAAAAACATCTCAGTAAGTACAGAATGTAGTAATGTGCAATAACTACTAGTATTTAATTTCCAGCATTTGATTTAGTATTTTCCTTTGTTTTCAGAGTCGTATTAAAGTGCATTTGATTATGAAGATGAGATATTATTTACCAGCAGAAACTACACTTGACAAAGTGACTTTAGTTTGCTGGTTATTTGCAATCGTGGTCCATTTATCCCTTCTGCCCCAAGGAAGCTGATTACTTTTTCAAAACTTTAACAGTGCCTGACAGCTGCTGACAAATTTCGTCTCCTTCCCAGCGCTGAGGAGGTCCCTTCGGCTTCAGTCCAGTTTGAAGATATTCTGGCCAACTTATCCGACGCATTAACGTCCTCGAGCCCTGCTTTGTGTTTCAGATCCACTTTAATGACATATCTGCGAGTGTAATTTTATCAGGCCTCAGCTGGGCGCTTGTTTCTCGCAGTTTGAAATTGTCTGCACACATTTCTACTGAAATGTCAAATTCAATTTGTTCAAAAAAAAGGACACAAAAGGCCAGACTTTGTTTGAAGTTACGCCAGCTGTTGTCTTCTTTTAAATACAGTTGACTGTGAAAAAAACACCATTTAAGTTCTTTAACAGATACATTTTTTAAAAGTTTGTCTCTTTGATTTGACAGTCAAACAGATTTGCTTCAAAACATTTTGACTATTTCCCATTCAAACACATGCATTCATGTCCCTTCATCTTTTTGATATTGAACAATAGTTACAAAAACAAAACAGCATTTGACACCATTTAAACTCTTTTTCAGAGATTATTATTTGAAAGAAGCTTCATGTTGATTTATCACACTGTTGGAGTGCCATAATTTTAAGTTTGCAGTTATATACTGTTGTATATCATGAAATCACCCCAGTTACTGAAGAGGCAATCTGTCAGTACATACATATATTCTGTATATTCATATTCAACTTCCAGCATCCCGTGGGCAGAAAAGTGCTTCACAAAAGGTTAAACAAAATCTATTTCTAACTGCTCTCATCAAGGGCAGTGTTATTCTGTGAAGATCATTATGCTCATGATTAGCTTTTCATAACCAATTTCTCAAGAGCTCACTTCACAATATTATTGGAATAAATTGCTATACTGTTTTCTATACATGTATTATATAAGCATTTTATTCGCCCGTCATCTTTTCAAGCGACTGATTATGACTGACATTTAAAAAAGAAAATCTTCAGGCAGATTTACACATCAGTCTAATTTTCATTATAGATCTGAAGAAAGTGAATCATAACAGGGGTTGAATTTGTTACTTGCAAGATGGCAAGACAAAAAAAGGAAAAAAAAAAATTCTTTGCATGTGTATGACTAACAAGGTCTGTCTCTCAAGTCGCTCTAAAACTGCTTTCATTTATTTTCTCCAGTGGAACTCACACTGCATCTTTCCTTTAACGATCTCACGCTCACAAACACACACACACACACACACACACACACACACACACACACACACACACACACACACACACACACACACACACACACACACACACGCTACTCCTCTTAATCTATGTCTGCTGAAGTGGTCTTTAATGAGGTGTGAACAGAGGACCACAACCCTCTCCTTCCCTCCCTCCTCCTCTCCCTCCTTTTTCATCTTTCCTTCCCTCTCGCCCCTGAGAGCGAGAGAAAAAGAGACAGACAGAGTGACAAAGACGTACAGCGAGCGACAGACAGATGGGGGCAGAAGGAGAGAAGGCGATGGTAGAGTTAATGGGAGAGAACGAGTTCTTTTTTTCTTTTTTTTCTATTTCATTACTCCATCCCCCCATCTATCATCATGTGATCACAGCGAGAGCAGATCACACGGCCTGTGAGGGACACTTTAAAGATTTTCTCCCCAGCTGATACCGACGTCAGGCTTTTCAGTGTTTACGCGTGCAGGAATGTGTGTGTGTGCGTATGTGCGTGTGTGTAATGTGCTTATACTGGATGTGTGTTTGTGTGTTGGGAAGCAGGTCAGGCTGGATGTGTTTCTAGCCCCTCAGCGAAAAGCCTGCCCACTCCCACTCATAATAACCACCACCAGAATTACGGTTTTGTAGTTGAAGACCAGCCAGCTTCACTAATGCATCTCAAATTCGTGTGTCTGTGTGTGAACGTGTGTGTTTACATGGCTTCCAGCACGGTAGGATCCCACTGACGAACAGCATATCAGCAGCGTGCCCTTGATTTGGATGGAGGGCAGTATTTCTACTAGAGTTAACCAGCCTTCTCCTACTTTGTCACCTTTAGCTTTAAAATGGCGCCACACTTGCCAAAAACCAACCTCGTGTTCTCTGAGCTTATTAAAACATACGTCAGAACTTTGATTACCTTCCAGGTTTGGGATTTCACCTTCAGCAGGCTCAGAACAACCTGCAAATCAAAACCAGCATTCACATTTGAATGAGTGAGAGCCTCTATATTCTCAATACCTCTCCAGGCATGACTGTTTTTTTTTTTTTAAATTGAAAAACATCCATCTTCTCAGTTTAAATTACAAAATGGGGTTACAACAGAGAAGAGCATGTCGTGTCCATTTAATTGAGAGTCATTAGATACGTCCGGTCTGCTCCAATGAATTTCTGGAATTGGGAATAGTCACAGGCAAAGGACATGGTAGACTACGACCTCTAGTTTCAAGGTGGCTGTGTTGTGAATATTTTGCCTGGAGGGCCTTTAGATGGAACATGTTACTATATAATATGATTCCATAACACTATTGGATAGAATATACAGCAGTGCCAGAGGAGAAAATTCTAGTACAGATGACAGAGAAAGATGGCGTTACTGTAGGAATATTATAAAATATACTGACTTTAGAATTTCTTAAAAAGAATGTAAGGAACGCTAATTTGTTAAGTCACAAAACCCTACCAGATAGAGGGATTATGAAGGGCTTAAAATGGTAAACATAACTAGTTAGTTGATCATTCTAAAGTAAAGCTTCGCTAGCACCCACAGCTTTCTACAGCAAATATATATGTATACTTTAACTCAAGGCTTAATTGAACTCGTGATCCAGACTTATTTTATGTTCCAGTACTTATTGATGTATGATACTGTGCTTTTTCATGCAGCACTGCTGAACAGTATAGCTCCTTTCCTGCTGCTTTCATGACACAGAAAAGGCATAATCAAAAGCAACCAAGGACCAAGTTTCTCCACAGATTTCTGTCCATCAGGTACAGTTAATGTGACTTGTTTGAGTGGAGGCTGATGGAGCTCAGTCAAGTTTTAGTTAACTGTGATGAGATTCATGATATCAGTAGCTGACGTATAACAGGAGAACCCATGCAGTTCAGTATTTTTAAGCAGCCTTGTCTTTTTTCAGTCTGCTGACACCGGTCTTTCCTCCAGCCCATACTGTCATGGACCTAAACCTAAATATGAATGCTGAAATCTCTCTGTCATGACTCATTTTTTTCATTTGCTTATATATCAGTGACCAGCAGGTTTGGTACAGGAAACAGTTGTGTTGTATTAATAGCACATGACAGAATTCTTGGGTATTTCTGCATTATAGGTACCCAGAACTGCCTGCAGCAGCCTTAAAGATTTCAGATTATTTTCAACCTCTACCATGTTTTCCATTTTCCTGTTTTTAACATCCCGGCAATCAATCGTATAACTTCAATCACTATCAAGCTTTTATACCTCCAGGTGCTACTGGAGGCCCTTGCTAGGAGTGCTTCTCTATAATGTATAACACTTAGCCAATGAAATCTCTAACCTTTGAAAAGAACGAGTGATTAAAATGTCCATTTAACATAAGAACACTCTTGCAGTACTGCAGTTGCACATATCTGTGAGTTGGACTGAAACTTCGTTGGATTTGGATAATTATAACAAATATTCTGTTTTATGTAGTTAAATATCAAAAGGCTTAAATGTATCCGTGTTCTTCATGCAGTATTGTTAATTTGAATATATAATTTATATGTTTCAAACTTGCTTTAACAACACAACCAACGAGCTGTGGCTCCATGTTTGATGTTTGTATCCCCAGCTGAGTTCTGTTTTCGTGTTACTATAAATACATGCAGCCATATCCCTGCCCGTGCACCATTTTCTCCCTTCAAAATTCAGCATTGTCTTGTGTAAGACAAATCATCAGAGTTTTTCTTTTCATGTCATAATGAAACAAAATAATCTCAGCATATTTCATCAAGAAAAAGGTAATTAAGGTAATGAGATTTCTTTACACAGCATTGAAACACGCCAAGCACAGGGAAAGGCATAATTCGCTGTGGTTCTTTTGTGAATTTGTAATTAATGAGCTTGCATAAGCATTTTTTTCCCCCCTGCTTTCAGCCCACTTGTCTCAACAAATTGCATGATCCTTTATTTGAGACCACGTTATGGTCTTATCTGTCAGTGAGTTGACACCAATGAAGTAAGAAATACATCCAAACAAATGAGAGCAGGTACAGATAGAGGTGAACTAAATGCAAAATATCTGCACACTGTATATGGTACCTGATTTTTTAAAATATCTCATCAATACTGTTTGACATTTGAAGCTGATTTGCTCATCAGACATGTCTGCTGGAAAACTCTTCCAACATTTATTGCAGTGTTTCTCTAAGATGATGTTTGTGCGTTTTAAATTTTGTTTTTTCTGCAAAGCTGCAAGTCTGGCTGTCTCCCACTGGTTATATAAACTGTCTAAAAATAAATCAAACCAATCAAGCCATTTTTGCCACTTCATTGCAAGTAGACACTCAAAAGATGTTGTTTAAATGCCTAAAGTGACCTACTGTATATGTGCATTTATCTGACAAGGACTTCTAGCAGCTGTGCAAATTATACCTCTCGGGGAGGAGGTGTAGGGGGTAGATAGATGGAAAGTTCAACAAAGCTTGTGACTGTTTGCTTCCAATTTCCTACCAGCAATCAATGTTGGTTTCTTTTAACTATGACTGTGATTTTTCCCTAACTTTTAAGCTGCCTGAACTTAGCCAAACCTTAACCATAGGGTGGCAGATCAGAAAACACTTGTAAGTGGGTTGTTTTGGAAGGCAATGGCACCCAACTTTGTCATTTAGAGAGATTAATTGATACATGAATGAGTCTGGATCTTAAAGATGTAAAAAAGTTATTATGTAAATCTTTTTTTCTATCCTGGAAACAGCAATAAAGGCCAAAATAGTTTTAAAAAATCATCAGAATCTTGCCTACAGAATCCAGACCAGCTGTCAAAAGGTGAATTTAAAGGGTTAGTTGCATCATAAATCTGTTTAAATGTGTGTCACACCATCATGGAGGTCAAATGAGATTTTAATGCTAATAAGAAATATATAAAAGGAAGACTAGTCTGCACAGTTACCTCAAAGAAACAGTTGTTGGGATGATACAGGAAGGCTTTGTCAGCAAAACAAGTCTGCAGCAAACACTCCCCACTGTGTTGAGTTACATCACTAGAGAACTGAAGTCTGGATGATACAGTTCAGTGTGAACCTGGAAAACTTCTCCTCCTGTCTGTCGCTCCTCTCGCTAAAACCCAGCTCATTTCTGCAGGTTCAGCTCAACGATCACTGCTCCAGTCAAACCACAAGTCATTTGTACTGAAACAAGCCTCATCCCTCTGAGTATTTTCCAAGCGTGCAGAGAAAGAAAACCTCTCTGATGCCACTTTGAAGACTAGAACCAATTAGGGAATCATTATAATGAGGAGCCTCTAAGTGCACATCTTTTGTTACTCAGCAGCTGTCTAATTGGAGTTGGTGTATTTCGAAGGGAGTTGGGACGAAGGCTGTTCTCATGGATCCTTGATACACTTTTAAATCAGCAACTCACTCATGGCTGAAATTTTTAAAATTTATATCACATTGCTTGAAAAACGTTATCATTATTATTTTTTTATTATGCTAGTAGACACTGGTACTTAAAGGAAATCACTTTTTGTAGCTGCAAAAACTGCAGTTTAAACATCTCCTGCAGCAGCTCTTAACCTTCAGCTGTAAATGGTTTTTACCTTAGGGTATACTGTAGACTTAGAACTGGTTAACCAGCTACATAGTCACTGTATATACAGCACAGTTTGTATTGCAGTCAGTGTCAAAGCCATATCATCACTTACACACTCATTTTTACAAGGAACAAATAGCACTATTATTGAAGCAGCTGCTGCTTTGAAAGTATGTGCATTGATGTTTAAAGCTTTGAATGGGTAATTTCGAGTCATAGTAATTCATCCCTTTTTTCTCTGTCCACTCTTTAAATATTATATTTCCATGTATTTGTTCCCTTTTGAATGCAGCCTTTATTGTGGTATTTAATGAATAAATCATACTCCCACTGTCCATGAGGGAGAAAGATGTAGAATTTAATGTGCTGTTTCTTTCTCTCTGTTTGTCTTTTCACAGCTCCCCTGACAGACAAGCCGCCAAAAATCCTTTTCCCTTCAGAGAGCCAAATGAGCGTCATAGAAATGGCAATAGGTAAGGAAACATGTTTCATTCTCTCATTGACAGCTTATTTTCTCTCCGTCGATGGCGCGTGTGGTGTCATATTCGTGGCATATGCCTGCTTGTCACAATGGCATTGTTTCAGATTTTTAGATTAGTCCATCAAAGCCAATTCCCAAAAAGTAGGTCCCGTTCTACTTAACTGTGGTTTTGTTTGAGATGAAAAATATCAATTTCTATTGCTGTGCATATACTGTATGGTGGTTAAATGGTATTACCAAATAATTCTAATGGTCTTCTGTTAACTACAATAAATCCTTTATTTAGCACAACTGTAGAGAGAAACAGGCTTTAATTTGACACAGGTTTATATATGAGACAGGGCTCTAGTCCTAATTTTCCCAGTTTTTATGGGTCTACGGTATTTTATATCAATTTTTTGCTCTTTTCTCATTTTAATTTGTTGTTGATGCTGCTTGCTGTTAATGCAAACTCAACACTTCCTCCATGTTTACCTGTTGTCTTGATAGAATCAGCATTAATTGTGAGTTCAGAAGCATAATCATGTCATACTCACCATGCTGCTGCTCCTAGTTTCTCTTTTTAAAAGAAATACTGTTTTCATGCACTAATAAGTTCCAATTACTTCTACTTTGCTGTTTTTTCCATTGTTGTTAAATGACTGAAACTCACACTTCCTGCACAAATATTTTTGCGAAAAAGACATCAAGCTGCTCAAGTTACACAGTCTGACCCTTTCTTGTCAAGGATTTAACGTGAAACATCTGCAGGAAGTGTTGAGTTTATTTGACAATAGAACAAAAGAACAGCAAAGTAGCAAAGAAAGAAAGAATAAGATAAAATAAATAGTATTTCCATTAAATAGAGAGACTCAGAGCAGAGGATTGATGACAATGACCTTTTAAGCATTACATTTTAGTACGTAATACACCAAGTATTTGGCACCTAAGCAGTGTGTAACAACTCACAGACAGTTTTTGCAAATGCTATTTGACAAAGCCCTTACAAACAACTGTTGATTATCTCAGTTTAACTTAGAAATATGACCAATATCACTTTAAAAAAAAACTATAGTTGTGTCCACCCATGCAGATAGTTTGTTTCATGTGCCCAGGTTTCAATATATCTGTCTCTGATATTTCTGCCCCCACCCCAATCCAGTGGAGCTAAATGGAAGTTCATTTGTGGTGCTGACAAATATAATGTTCTAACTAATATTCTGTGGTCTGTGACTTATTCAGCCTAATCTGGAAATAGTTTCCGGAAACACACACTGCTGTTGAATTTTTTTTAAGTGTCATTTTATATCACTGTGAGCACCACAAATGAAGATCCATTCACTTCCATGTGTTGGGGTTGAGGCAGAAATCCCAGAATCAATCTGGGCAAATAAAACCAAATGTAGCCTGCATGGCTAGATACAACTAGAGGTTAGTGAGAATTTATATGTAATTTGAGTGAACTGACCCTTTAAAGTGGCCTGTGCAAATATTCACCACACCTTATAATTGATAGCGTGTCAATGTTTTGAACAATTTAGCTGCATTGATCTACAATACTTTCCTCTAAGTTTCAATTGTGTTGCTTTTCTGTACAGATTAGTGTTGGTACAAGATTTTTGATTACGTCTCTTCTCTTTCTGTGCCCTTTTGCGAACGGACCTTGAGTTTTTTATCATGATAGAAGAAAAACAAGATGAGTCATTCATCACATCTGTGTATGAAAAAGAAAGTGATTCAGCGGGTATGAAAGCCGTGTCTGCTGCTTTTTCTCCTCCTGTCCTCTGAAATGCCTCTCAGAGTTCCACTGTATTTACACTCATCACATTTATCTTGGTTATCTTGTGCAACATGGATGCAGCTTGTGTTTGTTCAGCTGTAATGAGTCAGTAATGAATCGAAGTGGTACTTTTGAGAAACCATACATAATCTCCCTTCACACATTATCCTCAAATGTATAATGTTAGCATTACTTCAAATGATTGCCTCCAATTCTGCCTCATGTGGCTGCCTCTGAACAGTAGTCTTTCGTTTGCCTTACCAGCTTTTGATGCACAGGGGCTCATGGGAAAATTCCTGCTTTGTGCCTTATTGGGCAAAAGCTCAGCTGTTGGTGGAAGGGAAAATGGGTCATGATGGAGGCTTCCTTTGAAGTAAATTTGTCATGGGCGATGAACACAACTGGCTTGCAGAGGTAAAAGGTGGCAATCAGAAAATAGGCGCAAATCATTGTAGCTCCAAATTGATGACGGATAAAAGCCTCTCTGGCTTTTTTCATCTGATTAAGTGTTTCATAGTGGATGATGGTGATTTTCATAATCCATTACCTGATAGCTGTGAGAACAGGCAATAATGGTCCAATGAAAAGATACAGGATGTGCTGGTTTTCTTGTTTTAGGGGTTGATTATTTTTTTAATGTCCTTTTTACTGTGTATATATATTTTTTTTTAATTTTAGAATTAGTAAACTGTGTCAAATTGAATTTTCATCTTTGATTTTGATTGTCACTGGATGAGGATTAGAAGGAAACCTGTGTTTTTTGATGCTCCTTCCACCACCTCTGCCCCCATTGATATTCTACACAGAGTCAGCAGCTCTGTGTACATAATATATGAACGACTATTTGATTCTCTGCCTGTACAAACCGCTATCACTTCCTCTCAGTGTTGGGCTAGCATACTCTTGTCATCCACAAGAGTATGCAGAGAGCCCAGTCAAACCCAACATATCTTTTCAAGGTTGTGGCAGTTTTGGCAGAATTTTAATATTCATTTCCCCGTGAAATATAGAGGCATAAATGGCTTCGGCTGACAGTTAATTAGGCAGGTGAGAGGGAGAAAGCGGGAAAGGCAAACGTGGAGAGACACTTTTCAAGCTCTTGTTGTGGAACTCAGGGGATGAACGGAGAGAACAGCGGGATCTGTAAATGGGGGGCCCCAATTAATCAGCATGCATTATTCGTCTGTGGCCCGCTGCCTTTTTTTGTCTCCTAATGGATGTGGTTCCTCAGTTATAATTGATTAAATTTAAAATGCTTGATTAAAACATGTTGTGTAAATGCTCTTCTCAGGCCCTGGTGGGCATGTCTTTCCACTACTTTCTCTATGTGGCAGATCAGATACAGTTTGGCTCTGTAATTCAGTCTGACAGTTCAATGCACACTGCTTTCACTCTGTCTTGTGCAGATGTAGAATAATTGACTGCAGTCTAGCCAAGCAGACTAACTGCAGTGTAAGTCTGTTTCAAGAAGACTGCTAATGTGTATGATTTGTAAACACTAAACACTTTGACAACGGGGTGATTAATTTCTGTAATGCACGAACATGTTTGAGTTTCGCCTGTTGAATGAATTTACGATAAATTGCTTTTGTCACTTCTGTGTTCTTGAACACAACCCAACCAAGGAGTCAAACCAACTTCCAGACACAAACCTTTAACCTTTATTCTGCTGCTGTCAGGTTTGATTTGTTCCAATGCTGTTTTCGATGCAAAGCTGGCATATCACTTGTGGCCTTACTTGCCTACTTATCTTGACATTTGATTTCAGTTTAGATTGAATTTGCGACCATTGCGGCACTCGATTTGTGATGTTCATTCTGGAAATAGAGAGTTCCCCTGTGATCTTGATTGGCTATTAAAACTTCAAGGATTTTCAACTGCATCCTTCCTCAAGATATCACCCTTCATCCCCTGACGCTTGACATTGGGACACTGCAGCGAGATTTCAGAAATTGCAGTGGAGAGAAAACAAGGTAATGGTGTCTGATCTTCTTTGTTAAATTTCTCAGAAATTCACTTGAATGCTTTACTTGAGGAGGCTATCTACCTTTGGATGCTGTTATGCATCATCAATCTGTTATATTCAGTGCATCCCAAGAGTTGTTTGTGCCAAAATAATTGAATTCATTCTTGAATTGGTGTATTCACTTTTTCCCCAAACTGCCTTGTCTTCTCATACTTCAGTTAGTCATTCGCTTGGTTTCTTACAATGCCTTTTGGGAGCCCTTACAGTAAATGTGTTGTTTACTGTCAAAGATGGGCAGTAACTCAGCAACAAATTGTGAACACAGGAAAGGGTCAAAGATCACTGATACACCTTTACAGTACTGCAAAACACATCCTTTTACTCCATTCAGGCTGCTGCATATGCCTAAAATATGTATCTCTGCATTTCCTACAATGGATTTCTCACTATGCAACTTTATGACCTTTGAGTGTTTGTAAAAAAAATGTTTTAAAAAGTCTAAGAAGATGCTTATGCTATTTGATTGACACAAAAATATGATGTGTACCATTGACTTACTACTATGGGTTATCTAATAACACTAAGTTGTACTCGTATTAGAAATATAAAAAAACAGCCAATTGTTGCCAGTTATTCATGGAGGTATAATAAAAATACAAACTATGCCAGAAATTAGTGGCCAAAGGTAGTGGCCTCCGTGAAAGTAAAAACAGAACAGCTGTTTAACTGAAAGGTATGCAGTGTTTGTAAGAGATGTTTAAATAACAGAATAGTTAACCTGCCTTCAACTGAAATGCTAACTGTAAAAAGAGCCTGAATGTGAAATGATTGCATGTCTGTGCATGTCATTTCCCCACCTATGTTTACAACCTGTGCTCGCCACATCAGCGGTGAAAAGGCTGTTATGTGGTGGAGTTTGCTATACAGTTGTGGTATCTCAACTGTAGATGTTGTCAGCCCTTACATTCATATGTATGCATCTTAGCATATACACTGTTACAGGTTTCAGCATATGCTATAAACTAGCTTTTCTCTCTGGTAGACATATGGTGGTGAAATAATCCTTTGACATGCTGAAATTTAATGTTTTTAGCTTGCTACAGGCATTTTGTTATCGCCAATTGTTTTCCCTGCGGGTGGACATGGGTTTTAGAGTATGATGCATTGCACTCTGTCTCTATATGGAAACCCCTGTCCACATGCATTAGTGTACTTATAGTCTAGGGCTGTTTTTCATGGTTTGGGTTGGCCTCTTGATGTACATTACTAAATCAAGGAATAGCAAAATGGTTCTCCTAGGGCGATTTGGGTCTGTTCAAACCCATCCCGTCTTTCCATTGACATTGTATGCAGTTGAGCTGCATCTAAAATTCACTTTGCGTTCTCTTTAAATATACCTCTAGTTCCAATGAAGGGAAATCTTAATGCCACAGCATACTATAATATTTTAGACAACCACATGCTTCCAACTTTGTAGCAACAGTTTGGGAATGGCCCACTTCTGTTTCAACATGACAATGCCCTCATGCACGAAGCCAAGTTCATAAACAACACAGAGCCTTGCCCTCAACCATCATTCTCCTTTGTACAGATTATGCGTAGTATTTGTAATTACGTGATACTTGTATTTTTTAGCAGTTTACACATCCTAACAAATATGTGGATATGAAGTTTCAGCATATAAATTTCTAACCACAACCAAGTGTACCAAAGGCACTCTTTTAATTACATTGAAAATCAGTATCACTTCCTCTTAGAAAGGCTCATTGTGAAAATCCCTTTGTTCTACTCAGCTTCACCATAACAATCTGACAATCTGCACTGCTCTCAGAGGTTGAGCTTCCTCATTTATTGGTTGGTGAATAATAATAACAGTGTAAACTGGAAGTTGGTCTTCAGGAGTTACATTGTCTAATGATATGAACAGAAGATACCTTAGTTGGAACAACACCATTATTATGCTGAATTGACTTGGAGTCAGCAGCTACATTAAATACAGTCCTCTGGTAATGATGAGATTAGCCACATTAAAGTACTGCTATTCTAGCACAGGTCAAGTTGTTTTAAGACTCCAATTTCCTTTAAACTGACAATGAAACCCTTGCATCAAGCTTCGAAACAAAAATAGAGACTGAACAAATTCGGATCTTTCTGTAAGTTTCTGCTTCTGTGTTTTTACATCTTCTGTACAAACAGAACACCATTAGGAAGAAATGATGAATTGTACTTAGACAGCACACAAATGTCAACTATCACCACACTGAGAGAATGTGGTTGAAATCAGTCCAACAGATGGTTTTGAAATGTGTAACCTTTACTTGACTTTATCAATCCATGAATGTTGATCATGCCATTATCTTGGAACAGATTTCTTCCTGTAGCTGTATTGATTTGATCCTCTGATGGTGTGCTGTTTGGGATCTTCTAGTATTGATTCAAGCACCATTTTCAATATTTAACGATTAACATTGATGTCTTGGATGTCCTACTGACAATCTGCTGTGAGATGAAGGCACACCATGCCACAGACCAGTAGACATGTGTGATAGATCATGGTCACGGTAAATACCAAGAATGTAAACGGTCAGCAAGTCATAATGATCACATGAAGGTTTATTGATTTTTCGGTTTTGTTTTTCTCACGTGTAACATATTGCCCTCAGATGACACCTGCCAACTCTGACCTTTTTTTTTTATTTTTTTTAAATTTAGGTAAGTTTATTTACATAGCACATTTCAAACACAGACAAATAATTTACATAATGCATTAAAAACATAAAAGGAAATGCAGCAGAAAACATTAAAATTCAGATTGAAAGGATTGAACTAATTTTGAAGAAGTTATTCACTGCTGTGAATATGATGATCTCTAAAACTAGGTCACCTATGTAGAAATGTGCAATTATTTTTGAAAAGAAAGAAAACTGAGAAAAAGGCTGTAGATTCCCCATACTGCTCTTAAAGGGGAATCCTACAACAACCAGAATGCATTGCACGTCTCATCCAATGAGCTACCAGTGACCAGCCGAGCAGCCAGTTAGCAAAGACTGAGCAGCGTTACATCTCTTTACTAAGGCTTATTTTCATTTACAATACGCACTTTACGTCATCTGGCGAACTTTTGCTGGCAAATGAGCAGTGAGCTCTGGGTGCATGCAACATGGAGGGAAGTTAAACATTGTTCATTTGCATATACTACCCACATTGTAATGATACAATGCTGGTTGGAAATTGGCAAAGTTTCCCATTAAAAGAAATAAAAAAGAAAAATAATCAATTGAATTGACAGATGATGAAATTTACATCACACAGACCTTCACAGATCCCCTTACATGGATGCAGGTAGTATAATTTAGGCTTAAGTGTAAGGTGGAAAATGGTGAGTGCTGTAGGTTGCTTTCACACCTGTAGTTCGGTTCACTTCCCTTTTCACAGATTCCCTGTACTCGTGTACTGATGCGTATATGTGTTACTGTAGTAAGCAAGTAACCTTGCATAAATATGTGCATTGCTTATACAGTCCTGGGAATCGTTTTATGGTTCACGGATCATCAGATGGATTTAATTTAGCTTTTGAAATCATTCTAAAATCTGCTATTACTATCATAAAATTCTGTGGTTGGTCTGCTTTGTTTTTTACACCACAAATAAACTACATCAGAGTTTGATTGACAGCTTTCACACCAGCCTAAACAAACCAAATGGGCAATCATACCAGAGTTTGTTTAAACTATTCACCAATCACGTTAGGTATGGAAGCACGCTAAGGTTCAGTCAAGTTTATGTTTGTATCTGAGGACTAGGATTAGAAATTCTGGACTTAATTAACATAATACATATATAACTTCAAAATGAAAAGATAAAATATTTGAACCAACACACAGCTTGTCTTGGATGTGGCCGCTTGCGGTTGTTTTCACTTAAAGGCAGACTGGAACTAGACTTGAGTGTTAAAGCCACTGAAGCGAGAGGTTCTTCTCAACACCCTTTATGGCACAGGCACAGACGGCACATGCTGATATTTTCCCACTCAATTAAATGCATCTTCAAAGCATCACTCAGTACAATGCAGCAGCTTGGTGTTATATTTGGTATATTCTGCAAGCAAGGATACATCATTTTCTAGCTCACACTTGGGTAGTCTCATGCTTTTAAGTTCTCATTAAACCATGAGATACATTTTAGTTTCACAAAGAGAAAGAAAGTCTCACACAGCACAGCCTCAGCAACACCTATCCCCAACATCACAGACACTCGCTCTCACATACACACCAGCCATCCCTCTAAATGTCACAAGCTCGGCAGAACGCTCCATCGATGCCAAAGGTTCAGAGGCCCTGGGATCAATATTACATCATTTCTCTCAATTAGGGCATATTTATTCCCCTCAAGTTATTGTATATCTGCGAGTGATCCTATCTGCATTCCTGGCAAGTCTCCAGATGAGTCAAGGCCCTGGAGGGAGGGGAAGACAGAGTGAGATAAAAATGAAGAGAGAGGAGGGAAGAGAATGAGAGAGAAATGAAGGTAGGGGGAGTTCGGGCAAAGAGTCGGAACAAGGGAGAAAAAGTGAGGGAGATCATTTAAGATTCACAGAGTGGATGAAATATGACGGTGTCTTACCTTGGGTTATTACAGATGAAAGTGGATACAAGACGGCACACTGTCCCAAATGGTTAATATGCCCTGCAGCGTGGAGACATAAATCGTGACTGTCATATTAGAGGGGAGGGTTTGCTGGTGGTGACTGGAAGAGATTCTGGGCGAAGGGATGCTCCCATTAGTGTTTTACAGTACATAAGTGTGGTAATGAGAGGGACAGTCTGTGCAAGACCTGATCAGCCCAATGGACCAAAGGAGGCTAATTTTACCCATACTTGAGAAAATTCACCAGAGCGTGACCGTAGGGCTGATACCGTGATCACATTACAGATCATGCCTGACCTCAAAAGTCAAGCTATCGTCCCACATTGACCATTCCCCCACTCTGCTTCCTGTCAGTGACTTCCACCCTTGTACCTGTCTCGGCAAACTAAGAGGAAAAATGGCTGAAGGCATTTGCTCTCCTTAGCAGAAAACAGCATAAAGAGCTGGCCAAGGCTCTTGAGTATTAAGATGGTCTGTGCGAGTAATGCTTCCCGGCTTCTGTTTCTGGGTAGACCTATTAATCATCAATTGGGGTTTGGCATGTAGTTTACAGAAAATCTGGTTTGTTGTTTTCTATTTTTATGTTTAATGGCTGAAAATGTCCCTGCAATGCATTCACATGTAGGTACTCAGGAAGCTTGTATTCTTTAGCATTCTTTATTGTTTCAATAGATTATGAAGCCCTTTGAAGGGGGCTACCAACCCACTGACACAAGAACAGGCTGCTCATGAAACATCTAAAGTACAACTCAAGTAATGGAGATAACTGAGGAGGAAACTTGATGAACACTAGAGAGTGATTTTGCCTTTTTTGGCTGTAGACTAATGTGCCATATGATTTATGTTGCACTGTCTAGCACCATTACTACGGTAGTATAGTCGCACTGAATGCACTTTCACTGACAGTGAAAGCATGGATTGGTGGATTGATTATGGTAAACAATCAACCCCCTCTGATGGATGAAGGTAGTCGATGGAGATGTTATTTGGTCTGACGACAGTAGTGTGAAATTGATCATGATGATAACACAAACAGGAAAAGCTTTCCAAATACAGGATGAGTGTGCATATTGAGCAACTTGCTAGCATATCAATTAACAAACTTACAATCCATGATTTCTTAAATTGTAATGAGATGAAATACAAAACCGAATGAAACATTTGTTCTTTATTTGTTTCCTCTGCCTGTCTGACTTGCGAATCTGAGAATCTAGTAAGCTGTGATGAGCTGTGTTTTTTAGACATCTACACTTTGTTGCTACCATATGGTTGTTTCAACATTACAATGACAATATGCAGTAAGATCCTCAACATCATCTGGATGTATTTCTTGGCAAACGTCGCAATAAAAACTCCTTTACATACACTACAGCATTATTGCACAAGTTTTTGTAGTTGAGGCAGTCTATGCAGTAAGTTACAGTTTAAGATATAAGACAGCTGTGAATACACTACACTGTCAAAGCTGCAGCAGGGGTTTGTAGAATCTTATGTTTCAGTGCAACAATCCCTGTAGGGGCTTCCTCTGTGATTGTTACTCTTTTTCTCTTGGGTTTGTTTCAGCTCAGTGTAACTTTAAAGCCACAAGTTTTGGGGGTTATCATTGGATTTGCTTTATTTAGCCTTTCTCTGACTCATGTCTCCAGTGCTTCCACAGCACATGTACTAACAGAGTGCAGTCTGTGCAGTTCCCATCCAATTTTTGCTCAATCATCAGCTTGAATTTTAAATTGAAAACCCTCCTCCTCCACACATGCACACATATACTGCCTTGTCTCTATTTTCTTCATGCTCCTTCCAGTATTGTCATGTATCAGTAGCTTCTGCAATGTAGCAGTGATACACCATGTCTGAGAGTCAACCTCATTCAAACACCAACCTATGGATTACCAACAGCAGGAGGACTTGCTCGGCGGCTCATTCGGCACCGTGTGACAGCTTGGTGCCTCAGAGCCAGAGCTTTAAATTTAAACGCACCTTCTAGTGTGGCAGTTAAGCACAGTGATTTTTACATCCATTAGATTACCCTTCAGTTTAACCTCAACACAGCAGTGTCACCTTGCTCTTTTGTGAGCCACTATTCAAAAACTCCCACTGCTAGCAGGAGAAAGAGACATTAATTTGCTCTGGTGACTCAAATAAAATCCTTTTCAGTCTAATTTCTTAGGTTATTTGATGCCTTTTTTCTGTAAAGTTTTACTTAAAGCCTACATTTTGTTGAGCATTGTTCATGAATGCTAAGAGAGTAGCTTGCATTTTTATTTTTCAAGAATTTATCAGCCGGTTCTACAGCCAAAATGCAAACCCTGCAAACTTTCCCTTCATCAGCATTCTCTTGGAGGTGCATGTGTGTTGCCTGGTTGAACTAATTGCCCTCGCTGTATTTCCAGCCAAACAGGTGGCCATATTGGTTTCCTTCTGGCTGCGTTTATGTGACTGTGTATCCAGGTTGGACAGAGATGACAGTGTCTCCTCTCCGCCCGGAGCGTGACCTTGGTTGGACGATGCTCCCCCTGCGCTGTCTTTGGTCTCACATTGGGCTTTTGGGCCAACTTCTGATTGTGTGTGTGTGTGTGTGTGTTATTGTATGTGTGTGTGTGTTTGTGTGTGTGAGACAGAGAGAGAGTGGTGTCTGATGTCTAGCCAGAGAGCTTAGAGGGCCAGGACGATGGTCAGGAGGGGAGGGATATGACTGTAGCAGAAAACTTTGGCAAGTCACACATAAGAACACATGAGAGCACATATCTATGATGTCATTATACAGCTGCTGCACAAAATGCAGTATTTTTAAGAGAAGCGGAAACATGAGCTAATTCTCAGCATTGGCACAAATGGCCACTAATTCACACATAGGTGTTCTGCAGCTTTTAACACACACAGTGTCACCTGCGGGGAGTTGTATTTGCTAAATCAGTCTGATATGGTTATCCAAGGAGGGTTGAATTGAGCGTAGCTGGACTTGGTTGTAGATACTCGAAGACATTTGGCCTCTCATCCAAGGGACTTCTTCATTGCGAACTGACTTGCAGAGAGTCCTAGGTATTTAACCTCTGTGGGGTCGTTATCAAGGTCATTGATATCACTTAGCTGTTGGAACGACAACTCCAACGTCGTTGGAGTCCTCAGGTCAAGACTCAGCAGTTCACCTGCACCTGAAAGAGAAGGGACACTCTTTCGAGGACAACAACGTGTATATTTTTGGAGAGGGAGGACAGATGGTTTCAAAGAGGAGTGAAGGAGGCTATCTTTGTCAAAGTAGAGAAACCATCCCTCAACAGAGGGAGAGGGTCTACAACATCACTTATCCCCCATGTACAATGCTGTCCTTTCATCCCTTCCCAGGAGATTTAACAACCATTCACATTTTGTCTCATGTGACAAGTCCAACGGCTGCCATTTATACTTTGCCTCAGGTGATTTCAACAACTCTTAACGGCTGTTGTTACACCAGCCAGGAGCACTAACGAACCACGGTTAAATATGCAGGACTCCCCACCAGTGAGTTAGAATTGAGGAGGCCCCTTGGGTGAGAGGCAAAATGTCTTTAAGTATCTGCAACCAAGTCCAGTTGTCCATGATTTAATCCCCCCCCCCTCCCCCCACCGGATAACCTCTTGGATGACTTAGAATCTTCACAGACAATCTGATATGGTTTGATTTTTCTTTCTACACAGATACAGTATTCGCCTGCTTTGTGTTGGTCCATTGTATCTACAGTTTTGGTCCTGTTTGGTCAGTGGGCGGTCGTGCTACAGGGAATAACAATGTGTAAGATGAAATGTTGCAGATATTTGTCTCATAACCACTATGAGTCAGGCAACACCTTGTCTCTATACCTTGCGTAAAGAAGCAACATTTTTTCCTCAGCAGTGGGAGGGATTATGACACGCTCGGATAGGCTCTGACCTCTCCACAGACTGGAATAGAATAGAATAAAATAGAGCAGAAATAAAAGAATAGAGAGTGTTGCATGCCCTCATACCATGTCATCTCTGCAGCTATTATGCAACATGACGACATTTCTTGCACTGATTAGTGTTTTTAGTAATTATCGTGTCCTCTGTGTGTGTGTGTGCACAGTTAATTCCATATTACACCATGTTCTTACCAGCTGCAGGAATTCAGATATTTCGTCCTACTTACATTAATTTTTTCAATTTTTATATACATGCATATGAATATGTCTAATGTCCCCTATAGGCTAATATAGTCATTCATTCATATTCACTATGTTCTTACACCAAATTATCACCATATCTGAACACCATGTTATATAGTAGCACTGCTTGGCCTTTAGTAACCAAAATAGTAACATAAAAAATAATTATATTCTAAATGAGTTCATATAATGTGTAATTTATTGTTTTTTGTTTATTTTCTGAGATGACCCTAGAGCCATTGGCCCATCCTCCGCAGTTAATTTTCATTTTTATCAGCTATAGGCAATTCAGCTCCTACATTTCTGTTCTGTTGCATTGTGGGAGAACAGATTCCATCAATGCTACACTCATGCAAAAATCAAGCAATTTTGGTCTGCACGTTGTTAGGTATATTTAATTTAATCATTTTTCAACTGTGAACACACTACCTCCTCGGGAAATTTGTAATAATTAGCACATATTGTGCAGTGCTTCCCTGTGCATTCTGGGCGAGTCATGAGATGCACTTGCCAATATGAAATTCTCAATTGCTGCTACCCAGTTCAAAATATTGCTTTTGGAAGGTACCAAAATGTTCCAAACAATGAAACTAAAGTGCCCAAAAATGTTTATTGTGAAAAGGTTTCATTTATTCTCCTGGTTCCTCGTGAGAGAAACCACAGCTACTGTGCCAGTCGTCTTGGCAGCGCTCAGGTTTAATCTCTGAGACTCAGGCTAACCATAACATGGAGGCCTCCGTCTCTTCTCTTGCAAACACATACCAGATTATTCATTGTCCCTGCCAACCCCATCCAGATAGAAGATATTGAGCATCCTTCCATGTAGTGACACAGTATTGATATTGATTTCAATTATGGCAGCAGCATAGCTAAGACAAAGTGTTTTTTGGAGGATCTGTGCATCGGTGGGTCCCTGGTCCATTAGTTGCAGCTGGTGGTTTGATGAGTGGAAAGGCATCGACAGATTTTTTTCAGGATTTTCTTTCATTTTTTTCTTCATTTTTTCATTTTAATTGTTCTTGACATGACTACATTGGGCCTCTAAAATGTAAAAATACTCAAGGAAACATAGGAGGTCTTGTTGGAAGCAGTTGAACTCCTTTCTTATTCCTTTCCCATCAGTTTCCCTCAGACATAGGAAACATAGTGGCACAAACCACATGGAGCCATGTGACCTCTAATCTCCTTTAAGGCAGTATGGTTATGATTAGGCAAATAAAACTACTTGGTTAAGGTTAGGTAAAAGGTTGTTGTCATGGTGAAGTCTCCATAAGATTGGTATTTGCTGCTTCTCAGACACACTGGGCAAAAGCTGCCAATTTTCAGTCCTGATTGGCTGCTTTAAACGCTGTGCTGCAAAGGATCAATTTACATTTCATTCACCCTTTTTGGCACACTTTGCAGTGTTTCACTTAGGTGGACTGCTTTTGGGGAAGGTGGACTTGGGAGAGACTCAGCAGCCAGACATTTCTCTGTTCTCTGTTCAGGAGTAGCAGATTGACACTAAAATGAAAATAGCTGGTCCACTTGAAGGTCAGTCTATCTTAAGTGAGCCTGGTCAGGTCAGGCTAACCCATTGTCGCTAACTTTGGAGCTAATTCCCTTCACTTTTACAGCAATTGCGAAACAACCACAAGACTTTTCTTGGTCTTGAGAAGCTGCAGCATTTATTAACTGAAACGCTGTAGTCTGTGCTGTACATTTACAGCCATCTTGACAACTTACTGCTAACCTTTTCCTCTGCTCCGATCGCGTTCACTGTCTCTTTTCTGCCGCTTGCTCAACCACACACTCGCTACGCACACACATTACACACTGCTCTATTCCTTAAAGCAGCTACACTACTCTTATAACAGTGCCTTTCACACAGATGTCCTTTGAAGAATGGGGAGAGGGAGGATTCTAGGATTTAATGCACTAGTCAATGACTCAAAATAATTCCACAGTAACGTAGGGTGTTATCATGCTCCCATAGCGCATGAGTGAAAATCATTAGTAGCCCATTGATATTAATGATCGTGTGAAATTTTAGCAGCACCACTAGAATGAATATAGAGAAAACACTGCTTTGGTTGTGTGATTTTTGTTTTTTATGACTGAGAAACGATCACATCCTTGCAAGTAGAATCACAGCAGCACAGATGCATAAAAACAAGCAGAAGGATAGTTGTGCAAACAAACAGGAAAAGCTCAGTCTGTCTCTTCCCTACTTCTTCATTTGTTTGTCTCTCACTTTTTCAGTCTGTCTCTTCTTTTTTTTTTTACATCTTCTTCTCCCTCCCCTTCTATGACGCTTATGATATTCAGATAAGTAATGATACAAGGAGAACATCTCCGTGTGTAGCCTTAATCATTACTTCCAGGACATTTGTGCACATTATTCCTGAAGGTTATCATCCAGATCCACTGCCTCCACTCATAACCAGTTACTCTGATTGCCTGAGTGACTCTGTGCGCTTGCTGAGATGTCATAAATTTGCTCCTGTAGCCTATTTGGATCAAGATTTGGCTGTTAAGTGTGGGCGTTGTCAGGAAATGTCCACACACACAATCTGACAGAACCAAAATACAAAACGTTGTCCTCAACCAGCAGTCAAAGAGCGATATTCCAGAAAAACCCAAACTTTCCAGAACTGTGGCTCAACATGCTGACAAAGGCTTTTTTCTTCTTCACCATTTCCTCCCCTGACAGCCACTAAGAAGAGTAAATTTAAGATTTGGGCATCCTCCTGACATCACATGCATATTTTCTGGGCAAAGAGGTCCTTCCAACTTTCAGAAATTGAAACATTTATCTCTCTTTTCCACTTGGGGTGTGCAAAAGTGCCTTGTGGAATGTTACCAAAAAGCATAAAAGTTACACCAACAAACATCTTGAGTTTATTTGGCCAGCAGAAGTGGAAATTGGCTGAGCTCATTTACTGTGGTCTTGCTTTTATACAGACAAACAGATTATACATTCAAAGTGACATCAAAGTATCATAAATAAATAACTTCTAGAAGAAAAGCATCACTGAGGAAAAGCTTTGATTGTGTTAATGACAGTGGGGAAATGTATTTTTCCATGACATTTTAGTTTCAAAATATTAGGTCTACCCCCTAATATTGATCAATACAGTAACTCCAGTCAGTGGTAGGCAATGTAGATAGATAAGGTTCTCCCAGGATAAACCTAATTAGCCCATTTCATGGAAGAAGCAGGTGGCGCTGATATTTAGTGCACTGGTTTTTTTGGACGTGTGAAAGAAAAACAGCACTAACCTATCAACACCAGGCAGCCTCAGAGTCCCCAGGCTGCGAAGTTGGGTGCTGCCAAGTCACCGCTGTATATGTGTGTGTGTGTGTGTGTGTGTCTGTTTGAGAGTGTATTCTGTGTGTGCATGTAGGTGTGTCTTTGGTGCTTCATTGTATAAGCTGTGTGTGTGTATGTGTGGTTTGTCCCAGACCCAGAGCTATGACTCATCAACTAATAAAGCAGGAGGCAAAAGGAGAGTGTGTGTGTGTGTGTGTGTGTGTGTGTGTGTGTGTGTGTGTGTGTGTGTGTGTGTGTGTGCGTGCGTGCGTGCATGCGTGTGTATGCGTCTTTCAATGTTTGTAAAAAATGTTAAAGAAGCACAGAAAGAGAGATTGTGAACCATGGGAGGGTTGTGTTAGTGCTTTCACTACTGTACCTGATGCACTTGTAAACAAACACAGTTATTTTTGCTTTCTTTTCTATTAGTTGATACAGCAAATACATTCAGTTATGTTGTATCCATTCATCATTTTCTCTTACCACAACTGTAAATTGTGTGTGTGTGTCTGTGTGTCCTTAGTCATCCTCTTGATGCCATCAGGTTTGTGGTCGCCCATTCTCTTGCTCCTGATGTCAGAGGCAGTTCAGTAGCTGCTGTATTATGAACAGCTGTGGATTTGCCAGCTGATATCTATGCCTGTAACATTTTATGTTTTTATGATGATGCTACATACATGGCTGCCACAGGACTAACAGAGACAATAATTTATGTAAATTTCTGCCCTCACCGTTTGTTCAGTTGTAGCTTATAGTTCATTAGTCACCATTAAATACAGTTTACATTATTATCACTGTTGTGCAGAAAACTCCATTAAATATAATGGAATCTAATTTCTGCATGCTGGACTGGTTCCAACATAGAAAACAGAATAATCAAGCAATGCTACATGTATTTACTTATAACCATATTGCTTGATGATATCATGCATCACTCTTGGCATCAGTTGTTGTAATGAAGTGTTATCTTCTGTATTTCCTGTTGACACAGGATCTTAGAGTAGGATATTAGCATAGTGATGGATCAATCTAAAGTGTAAATCAGTAAGATATCAATAGAAAGGCAATTTAATTTGAGGGCCAGAAGGGTAGAATTTTTCAAAAAGTTTAATGATTTATTGGTTAGAGTTTGAAGTTACACTACAGCATGTGCATTTCAAAACTGTGCCAGTTGGTGCCAGACAGGAGAGGCTTCCACACAGATGCACAGTACATACCTGGGCTAAAGTGAGCTGACATTAAAATAAGTCAAATAGTTGATATAAGTTTGTCAGTTGAGTATCTCTACTAAAATATAACCTACAAACCTCTGATGGTTTGTATAATATTTTGTATAGTACCCTATTTGTATTTTGTATAATATCTCCGGGATGAACAAGATACTGAAGTTCTGCTGCAGTTTTCAACCAAGAGCGGTTATAGTTGTAGTTAGCTTACAAATAAAATGTTGCTGAAAAAGACGCTAAATGACTACCAGAGATACGGGCAGGTGAAGGGATCCTTTTGTGTATCTGTGCCCAAGGGTACATTCTTATAATCTGTCCATGTGCATACCACCTGCACAGTGAACAATCATCTTCTAACATATATTTCACATGGTTTGGTACGGGTGAGTCCAAATTATAAAGGCCTTGTACTTTTTTGCCTGAATTTGGAAGGTATACCCAAAAGTAGATGTAAAGTTTTGTGTGAATAATCGCCGCTTAATTTAGGTTGCACGCACACTGACAGTGATTTAATGTGGGTTATATGTTGTACAGTATGTATGTATCATAGGTGTGTTCTAGTATACCTCTTTTTTATGTTCGTCAACACCAAATCTCAATTAAACATACAGTATCTACTATTTTCTACTATTTTGTTGAGTGTTCGTATTTTCTCAACTTCTATATTCCCAACATGACTTGAAGACAACATGTCTGACAGCTGATTCAGAGAATGCCAAATATCACGCACACACACTCACACACACACACACACACACACACCCACAGAGTAAAGGACCACTTTTTCACAGAATTTGTGTGAATCTGACAATAGGTTATGGCTTATGCTGTATTGATTTTTCCCTGTCAGACAGGATGTCTAGCAGACACATTTTGACAGGTTGTCATGATTGTTAGCATCTGAGCTTGGCCTTTTCCAGCTAATGTTAGTGCTTATTTTCTAAAGGTGGGTAATAATGTCAGCTAAACGTCAGTCATGCTGGAAAAAAATTGTCGGAGTTTGAGGTGGAAAGTTGTGCTGCGGTGAAGGCATGACAGCGGATAGCTCAGTCCGCATGCGTCCTTTATACTTAATACCTCAATATTCATCTGAGGTCACTAGGTTGTGTTCATAAGAATAGACCTGTCATCAGAACTGACTGCAAGTGCTATAAAAGTAAAAGTAAAAAAGTTATCTCTGCAGTAATTCAATAGTAGGATGAAAATTTGACTGGAGGTTTGGTTCTCCAGTGTTTGCCCTTGGGTAAGAGCTATTCCCATTCATAAATACTGTATTTCCTCAAATAAAAGACAGTAGTCAACTAAAAGCCGGGGCTCGACTTTATACGGGGATAACAGCACATATTTTGATGATAATGACAGCAGCGACACTACATGAGCATGGGTAACCAGGGTAACCAGGGTAACTTGGCTAAGGCGGTGAGCATACATCCATAAGCATGGTACCCAAATGCTACAGCTAAGTGGTGCACTACCAAAACGTTCCTCTAGATTTATTGTTCCACATGTTGGAGTGAGTGGATTACTGGTAATGTAGTAACAAAAATTTAACAGTGCAAACGGAAGCAGATCAGAAAACAAGGACGCTTTGTATTAAAATATGAGCAAATATACTTATCAAACAGAGGAAATTAGAAATGAAGGCCCCTCTCTAATATAAGCCTACTTCCAATAAAGGCCTGGTCAAGTGATCTAAAATTTTGAATTTATGTTTGTAGTAAAACACGAACCAAATTAACGACAGAAGCCTTTACATGCTGCACACTGAGCTCCCCTCGAAGAAACCCATCTTAAAACAACCGTATCTTCTCCTGAGGGCATACAAATCAAGGGCATACGCCATATCATACTCACACACTACGTCGTTTTTTAAAATTTTTTCATCCACAGAAGTGAATGACTCATCAGGGGGAAAGGCGGAACCAGCACATCCCCAAAGGCACGAACAGTAAACACTGAATCAAATTGGATCGTGCCGTCCATGTGCGTACGTGTTCACGGGGTTCTGCAGGGTTCCTGCAGTAATTGAGAGTGCTGCTTACGTACACAGCGGCGTTGCATCTCCATATCTCCATGTCATTTTTGTCAGGGAGCATAATGCAGCATATCTACGCTCACATAACAGCTGTCAATCTGCCAGGCGCTCTGCACTCATCCCAAGTCTGGTGGAGAATATCAATCCATGTTACCTCCTGGGGTGCTTTGTGTGTGGGTGTGTGAGATCACTGGGTTAGAGATGGCGTAGTGTAACAGCGTAGAGCACATACAGAGGAGATAGGAAAAGCACAGGGTTTAGTGAAGAGGGATAGCGACTGCCACAGGCCTGCTTCATATCAGCCATGGGGGTTGGTTTCATATTACAGTATAATGGTATTGGTTCAACCCACTTAATGAGTCACATCATTTCTTATGTTCACATGGGGTTCTCAGGAATTAAACGATATGAAGGAATTGTTGAGTTAATGACCAGCTCTTACTGTATATTGCCTTTGCCTTAAGCATGGGGGAAAGAATAAGGACTGTTCCTTTACTGGCTGAATACAATAAAGTGTTGGGTAGACAAGGCTGAAGCACACCGGTTTGCAGACAAAAAGGCTCCCCAGCATAACCCTGCGGATAACACTGCGGAAGTTCTGCTTACTCTCAGAGCTGCACTCTAGTCTTGTGATATATACAGTATAAGATATAACTCTACCTTTACATACATATGGATGAATCTGCCTCCTTTAGGAGACTTAATTTGCATCAGGACTGTCCCTGTTTATCATTTTTCCCCTCATAGCTGAATTTGCATAGATTACCATTATGATTTCAGTTCCCTTTTTGGGGGCTCATCCTCAGGTAGACTGTGAATCCTAAAAAGAGGATGGTTCTTCAAAGCAGGAGAGTCAGCTCTGTTTTGACTGACCATCTAGCATAGCTCCCAGGCTCAAGTGGGTTGTTCTCCTTTGGGTTATTTTTGGGTCTCATTTTTTGGAATTTAAGTTTTTGCCTGTCCTACTTACTGCATTCCCCAAAGTGAACTCGAGGTCTTTTTCAGCCTGATCCAGATTTTTCTCCTACTCACTCACTCACTCTCTCTCTCCCTCTCTCTCTCTCTCTGTCTGCCTCTCACTCCCTCACTCTTTCACTCTTTCTGACTCTCTTCTCAGCCATCTGTTCATGCTTGTGGCATCTCTCTATCCGTCTTCTCTCCCTGCCATATTTCACTCTTCTCATCTCAACTCTCCCAACATTTTATCCGTGCTCCCCCTTGCTTTCCTTTCGTTGCCTTTCCCGTGTTTGTATCACATCATTAACAGCCTTTGTGGCTCCTTTCCCACAGGCATTCATAGTTTCTCTTTCACTCTCTGGTAGCATTCGACAACTATTACCCTCTACATCTACCAGAAATGTGAATTCTCTCAGCGTTACTGTTGTACTGCTAAATGATGATTTCCTCCAGGTGAAAGGAATGATTGCATCTGAAGTCAGGTTCCTACACTGGAAAACACCTTGAATCAAACAGGGCATCTTTTGTTGATTTATGGCTAATCACAGGATCATAGATCATAGATAGGTAGGTAGGAAGGTAGATAGATAGATAGATACATAGATAGAAAGAACACAATCAAAGCCAGGATAAAACTGTTAAAACAGTCTGAAAGACAGCACTGGACACATGGATAAGTAATGTGTTTGACAAAAACACAAAGCAATAAAAACTCCTTAAAGTGCCAAATAAAGAATAAGACCTGACAGCCAGCAGTAATAATAATCAGAAAGGCCACGTAATACTTTAGCATGTCATTGAAATGCTTCACTGCAGCAGGCACAAAGGACCTTCTCAATCTTTCTGTTGAATATCGGGACATGAGCAGTCACGCACTAAAGGAACTGTTCAATCCACTAAAGTCTCTATTGAAGGGCTGTTATTCATATTGGTCAACTTTGTTCTTGAACTTTGTTCTTGTTCTGTTTTTTAAAAAGAACCTCTAAGGAATCTGGAGGTGAGCCAATAATAGAGCCTGCTTTTTTGATCAGCTTGTTTATCCTCCCTTTGTCCTCCACTGTAATGCTCCCCCCCTCAAAAACAGAATAAGAAAGGGCACTAGCTCTATTTACATCAAAGGACCTTAGTTTCCTCAGACAAAACAATCTGGACTGAGCCTTTTTTAGGACCGACCATGTTGGTATTATCCCTCTGGTTCAACCAGATATATTACAGATGTTTTACCTGTTTTATCCAATTTACTACACTGCTTCAATTTACAACTACTACTTCCTCATTAACATGTTTTTTTAACAAGTTTTTGATACTTTAGATGTTTGAGGAGGAATATCACCTGTGCGTTTTTTCTAAATTGTACCTGAACAATAGGTATTGTTCTTTAATCTTATCATTCAATGGCTCTCAGTGCTCCGTAAAGCAAAATATTTTTGATATATAATATTTGTTAATGTCTCCAGCTCTAAGCAGCCTTCAGCTGCTTTTGGCTCAGTATTTTGTTTTGCCAGGGCCAGTGAATATTCTTCTGAGTATGTGAGGTACTGAGGAGGACAACACAATGGGATGTTCTGCTCTGTTTCTCATGGATAAGTAGGTATTGCAATTGTGTAGCTTGGAAATATTTCTACCCACTAGTGGACAGAATTTCCTTACTGGAGCTCTAAATAAAAGCACTACAGTCTCTAAAAGTATGAGAGTACATTTTATCCAATTAGGACTTTAAGTGCTGTCCTTGAAAAACACGATGCTAACCATTATTATCATTCTGGTCCAAACTGAGTTGACATGTTGACATTGATTTGATGTCTCTATTGATGGTAAATATGTATATAAAAATGAGCTCTCCATAACATTTAACACTACATGCCTCATTGTGTGAATCATATTGTAAACATATGATTTCAGAAGGCTGATGTCTGTTTGCAGTGGATTTCCTCTGTTGTTTCTTTTTCTCTGAGCGGGCACGCAAGGTTTTGATTGACAGGTAAGAGGATAAGCATCGACAGGTGTCTCTGATCCATGTTGTTGGATGATGTCTGGATGATGTCATCACACGTGTTACAACCTACAAACTGCAGAAGCTGTTGCCATGGAGATCCTCTTTTTTTTTTTTTTCCAGTAGTGAAATGCGGTCAGTGCCTGAAGCAGCGAAACGAGTGTGTCAACCTGCATAAAGGCAAAGAGCAGCACAGTAGACTGCTTGAGCGTCTTTGACTTTGTATATATGTGCATGTGTTTGTGCGCAGGAATGCATGTGCACTTTTTTGACGTTTCTGCACTCAACCCTCCCCTCTCCTCTCCTAGCTGACAATCCAAACCCCAGTTGTGTAATGTCTGGTTTATGCTTTGCAGAGTCTTGACCCACAGTCTATTGACTAGAAATAAATGGGCACTATTTATGTGTTACTTGGCTGCTGAAACTCAGTGGAACATCCAAGGTCTATGTACTGTGTAGTGTTTCCCCTGTCAGTGAGGCTTTTGAAGGCTGTGAAATCTGCCTGTCGGCCAGATGTATTCATGTCATGTGGGATTAGTTGAGCGTTGTGTAATCTCAAAATGTGTGCGTTGTGTATATTAATGTATATACAGTACATTATGCCTATGTGCATCAGTCTGTATGCATACATGCGGGGAAGCATGCATGTGTGTAACCTAAATTGGGTCAATTTTGTAAAGAGGAGTGCAGATTATTGTTGCAGTACTCAATCCCATCCATCACACAATGTAAACACGTAAAGTAGGCTTTAGAAGTTGCCTCTTGAGCATTTCTGCTAAAACATGTGAAGTGTTGTGTCAGTGAATATTAACAGAGCGTCTGTTGGCAGCCAGGAGATTTGTACCTCTTTAATAGTAGGGTTCATTCACATAGAGGTACTAAACATATCACTTTACATACATGAATATTCACTTGGACTTGGGCTGCACTTAACCTTTCATTTGCTCTCTTATGCTCTTTCTCCGGCTTTTATGCAGCCTTGCACACACACTCCCACACACACATACACCTCTTCTTCCTCCTCTGTTATTGCCATCTGCAGCAACATTAAGTCTCTTTTGATCAGCAAGGGGTAATCATCAATTACACATGCAAGTGCAAATGCGCGTACAATTTAATGGACTGCACTTTCACTGTATTTAGACGCCTTGTTTTCTGAAACGGTTGATGGTAATTACGGCTCCATTTTGTCACACAGTGTGAAAAATAATGGTCCCCAATGTTTGTCCCCAAATCTTCGCTGCAATTATAGCCCAATGTTAATCAATTTCACCGCAGAGGCAAACAATGGAGAACAAGCCTCTTATACAACCGAGGTCACGAAACAATAGAGTGAGGATAAAAGAAACTTAGGCAGGAGTTGTTTGGCACTGCAGCTTGGGAAACACAGAGAGCATGTTGCTTATTTAAAGAGAGCTTTCATGAAATGATAAATATACATTTTAACCACCTTGTGTTTATTGTATGCAGAGAAAGGATTCCCTAATCTGTCTGACAATTATACATAATTGCACATATTAGAGGTAAAATTCCCATCTTTTCCCTGTTTAGCTTCTATAAAAATGTAACTTTCCCACTAACCTGATAAGTTGTAAAAAAGTGTAAGTTAAGGGGGGCAAGAAGTGACTCCCTTGAAACTATTTATGTATCTAACATGTAAAGTACATTTTAACTCTGTGAACATGACCTCCCTCAGGTGTTCAGTGCCATGGCATGACCCTGACGTGTCATCCACACCATACTGGAGGTCTCAATCACCTTAATGGGCTGTTAAACATCATTACAGCCTCCGTGACTTTAGCTAAAACACAGCCAAGGTTATCGATTCAAGGTGTTCAGGCTGGTGCGTGCGTCACAGGGCACAATAGCGACTGATTTAGAGAGTGATGGGGGGAAAAAAAAGTTAAGCAGTTAAGCATTAATCAAGTGGCAATGCAGAAAATTTGCGGTTATGGGTTCACGTCGAAGATGAATATAGGCAAGGATTAAATGAGAGGACCTTAAGAAGGCTCGTTATGGGTATTGATTGAGATTGATCTAGTCATCAGTGTTGTTATGATACTCATCAGGACCTCCTGGGACATACATGTGATCTGTTTCACCTTGTAAGATCAAGGTTTTAGCTGTCACTTGCAGGCATGCTGAGTAAATCAACCACCAGCGACAAACAGTTTTAACTGTTGTGACATTGTACTGAGGAGAAAAAAAAATCCTCATGGCTGTTTTCATGCCTTCATGTAAAGGCTGTTCAGTCCTTATCACTGTCTTTCCTTTTACCAAGTCACCTCACTCACCATCTCATTCAGCGCATGTCACTGTGCCTCTTGATACGTCATCGTGTTTAATGCACATCATTTCAGATTTAGTGCACCGTTTAGCATCCAGGTCAGTTGCATGCTCTGCTCCTCCTCCTCCCCCCTACGAGGCAAAGGGAGATTTAGCTCAATCCACAGTTTACCATCACTGGGTCAAGGTCATAACTCACAGAGCATAATATACAAAACACAAATACACAAGCAAAACAGTAACAGGAACCACAAGACCTGGGAAAATGACTCCTCTTTCAATCACAACATTGGACTACTACTGCAAGCATCAACTTTATTTAGGTTTATCTATTTATGTAGTAATTTATTTAGCAAACAGACCAAAAGGACTATATTTGAAAATAAGCACAAATTCCAAAATCAATAGCTATAAAATCAAGAGAAAAGTTGTTATGGCTAACATCTTAGCAAAAAAAAGACCTATTTGCATATTCAACAAACACAGAGCAAAATTAGCAGTCATTTTGAGTCATGTGTCTGGCCGCCTGACAAAATCCAATATTCATTTTCCTTTTTGGTGTCCAACAACTCCTGAGGGAAATATCTCAGTCCTTTGTTGCCAGATATCTGGGCCCTGCTGACATCTTTGTCTTAAAGATTGTCAGAGAATGTAGGCTGTAATTTTTTTCTGACATTGAAAACACTGAAGAATTAAAATTGTAAGTGTCTTCTTCCCTTCCATACCACAACATCAGACGCACAGATGCCACTGTGTGATCAATGGCAGCAGTTATGGTGGGCTGTGACAACTCTGTTGAATTATCTATCGCTACAGGTAGAGACTGGCAGAATTTGAAGGACTTTTCTATCGAGCGGACTACACCCCAGGACAGAAAATTCTGATTATCCCTGGGTTTAGCAGCAAGGTTATAATCTTCTAGCCCAAGGGGAATGGCTCATTCATGCCTTTCCCCCCTAATGCAGTCCACACTTTACAGTTGCATTACAGTACAACAACACAGTAATTCATGGTGATAAGGGTGCAGTAGTGCCTGAGGTTGGTCTGCCAACTGTAGGAAGCATGTGTAATTTGATCTGATACTTGGGGCTCTGTTTGTAAAATGAAAGTACAGAGGATTGTTGTTTCCATCCACTTAAATATTCCAACTCTGATTCGTCAATCACGGCCTCTTTAGTTGTGTAATCCAATGAGTTGCTACATGTTCTCCACCAAATTACAGTAAATAATTCCAGCTGGAATTTCTTCTTCGGAAATGAATTTGCCAACATTCTCCATGATTATAACAGCATGCTTTGCTTTGTTTCAGATTTAACAAATCTGTTGCTTGACTGTCTTTTCTGTCACTTGTACCACCAGCAGAAACACCATAACAGTCACTGTTTGAAAGCTTTCCCTTCAGGTCCCTATTATTCTTAGTCTCCTATTGAATGGCTAAAACTGTGACATTGATTCTCAAGACTGACTTGAAATTCTGCATTCAGCCTGTCCTTTCTTTAGGAACATCCTGCTTCACATTCATAGTTATACACTTTCACACCTGGGAACTGACTTTTACAAGCAAAGTCTACACTGTTTGCCATTGAGCAGCTCCAACTGTAGCAGTTGAGGGACATGCAGCATGCTCAAGGGCTCTGGGCAGTAGTTAGTGAGAGCAGGAAGACTGTTTCCCTTATTGAATGGCTTGACAGCAGTGCAATATAAATTTAATGTGGCAGACACCTCTGTCATTGTCATTAATTAAATCAATACTATGAAGTCTCTATAGCTTTCACTAGTGCCTTTCTCGAATATTATACTGAATATATTGGCTTCTTCTTCTGGCTTCCTCCTTCACCTTTTTAACACCTGAGATGTTTGAAGGAAATTCATATTGATGTGACTGCATTTAGTCAACACTGGGTGCTCTCAGGAACCAGCAAAAGAGAAACTGTAATGTCTACTATTGTGTACTTGGGGAAAAACTGTCATTTTGAGTGTGGTCGAAGTAGATTGTTAGTCCCTTAGAAGTGTGGAACTTCAAAGTGACCTAGTTTTTTTGGATAACCCTTTTTGAATTCTTCATAAATGCTGCTGCAGCATAGTGGGTTTTGACCTGAGTCCTTATTAGGGAGCACAGACACAATGAAAATGAATGAATCTGCACAGCAGCTGATTACACAGTGGTTTCTCAAACAATAGGGTGTGAAAAGGGTGCAAACAGTCCAATAATTTAGCCTGCACCTTCTCTGGAGATATTGAGCAAACAAAAGTATTTCCAATTAACGGGAAAGAGTTGTTGCTACTGTAGTCTGGAGAGAGCATGTATGTAGATAGGAGTTTGATTGAAAACCCAATTGGTGTTGGGTCAAACAGTTTGAGGAGCTGATGAGATTGTCAGGACTTGCTCACTGTGTCAACTCAGCGCTCACAAAAAAATATGGACTCCTGTGCTTTTAGATTAGTATGGCTTGAACTTTGCAGTGGCCTCATATAACTTATAATGCAAACATTAAAAATCGGATTTACTAAGCAATAATTCTGTGTTGATGTGTAAAATATTTGTCCAATTTCAGGCGTCTGCTTTAAATCATATATTAGCATACCTAGCCTAAACATGGCTTAAAGCAAGACTGTGTAACTTTTGAATGAAAAAATAACACAATCTTCTTCTTACAAATGAAAAGTAGAATACATAATCAATTAATCAATAAGGAACACTCAGCTTTGGTCTGGTATGACCAGTAGCTTTTAGCACAAAAGTAAAACAAGAAGTAAACAAACATTACCTCATCAGCAAAATTGTTCTTTCCTGTTTGTGGTCCCATACCACTCATTATCCAAGCTGTCTAATAATGATGTCTTTAAAGCAAGTGAATCAAGAGTCTTGGGAAAAGAAGGGACATTAAATATGCAATTATCCTGTAATTGCCACTTGTGGCCACAGAGGCCGCTATTCAACAGTCTTGCCTCAAGTGACTACAAATGATCTTTAAAAAGTGAATAATTTTTTTTTTTTTTCCTTCGGTAAGTGGTATACGTTTGATAATGCGCTCAGATGTGTCCTGACTTAATAATAGATGAATGTTGAGGAAACTTTGCCTAATCACCTCCATCTAATCTATAATCTTCTTATATTAGAATACCTTGTCCATGACTGTTTCAGCAATGTTAAAAATTGATTAAGGTCTCATTTAGGGGATTCTTTAAGGATTCTTGACCAGCTCATCAGCATGATAACAGAGTTTTATATCGGCAGCCCAAGGCTACAGCTATTACAGGACTTGTTTTCTCTTGAGAAAAGACAATACAAAGAATGGTACATCAGCCTTAATTGTACAATACAGGGGATGATTTAAACACTGCATTTGTGGGTTCATTGACCTTGCAATATCAGCTTGTAACTTTAACTTCATTGCCAGTGCCTTGGTATTTTATTTAGGAATAGTACGTTATTTGGTGTCTGAAAAAGAAAAAAAACTCTCCATATTGTTATGATTTTATGCTGTAACAGTCATAAAGAGATACAGGAAGAAAGCAAGCCATTAGCACAACAGAACATCACCCTGGTGAGTAGTAATTGTGTTTCTTTTAATAATTTGCCTCATGGTGAATTGATTGAATAGTGCCTGTTGAGTGGAGAAGCAGGAGGTAAGGCAAAGGATAAACAAACATTAGTGATTATTGGAAAAATCCGCATGAATAAAACTTGATTGAAAGGACAGGTAAACAGCGAACAGTTGGACAGCGGGAGCTGAGTTTGCGTCCACTGTTTAATTACACTGAATTCAGCTTCTGAAAGCTGCCTCGTGTGCTAAGTGAGATGGCAGCTGAGGCTTTTGATCATTACAATGGGGATTTAAATAGATGAGTTAGAACAAATAAGCTCTGTAATTTTTCTGTCTAGGCATATTCTCGGGATTTTGACAGCTGCTCATTGGTTTATTTAAACCACAATTTTATGAGACAGGCCTTATTTGGATTCAGATTAAATGTTATTATGCCACCCGCCACAAACATATAAAATAGTGTGAAAATCTGGTGATATGTGATATGATGTTATCTGCGCCATGTTTATCAGTTAAGTTACCTGGCAACTAGACTGGGGGGTAAGCTTAAGTGTTTAATTGCTCGCCAAAGAGTCTTGTAGCATGCATCTAGCTAAAATTATTCTAAGGCCAGACATCATTAAATCCTTTAAACTCACCATGAGCCTTTAAGCGCACTCGTCTGGAACTCTTAGGTCCACTTGTCTGGCTGATAAGACCTTTATGAGACTATATTTCATGTTTTACCAGAGCACCGTTGAGTGTCAGTGTAATGCAGGGTGGCATTGATATAGGGGTCTGGTTTACAGAGATTACAGTGCAGTCGAGAAAACAAAGTTGCTCATAAGAAAGTAGATTATTGTAATGGCAGCATTTGCTGGTAAGACGTGAGGCAAAGCAACACAGCAGGTCGTACAAAGGTTTTTACTCTAAGATGTAAGTGGTGGAGTTAGATGCCCTATTTGGACATAAGGGGAATGGGATCTGTTTTAAAAGGTCACTAAATTTTACACTGTACCCCTAGTGTTTTCTTGCCATGCCAATAGTTTGTTTTATTTTCACAGGGTTTTGAGTCATCCTCCACTGAGACACCTACCATCACCCCAATACAATGGAGATAAATTGATTTTTTGTTTATGGGGCTTGTGGCATCAAATAAGTAACACCTCAGTGGGTCTTTGACTTTCCAGAAACAATGTCTGGGTTACTCCAAGTTGTCCATAATTTACAACTTTCAATGCTTTGAGCACCGCAAATGACTTTCTATCCACCTCCATTATATTGGGATGATGGTAGAAACCTCAAGGGTGGATATCTGAATAACCTTGGCACATAAAACTGAAACTACAGTATCCGCATGGCTAGATAGCACTAGGAGTAAGTGGCGAAACATGTTTTGTGATTTTTATCACAGTTATCGGCACCAGTTTCAGAGAGTAAATGTTCGAATGGCAGGGATTTAGAGTTTAACTTTCATAAAATGCTTTTTAGAGCCATATTTAAGCTTATTAGGTGTGTTTGGAAACTGTAGTTTAACTGAAGGTTTATTTACTAGCTTTTTCCATGGCTTTGAATGCATCCCATGGTCTTCATTAGCAAGATGCCTTTACTTGAGAATCCCTGTAAACTCCATGCACTGATAAGGCTGAGAGATCTGGTTAAATGCTCCAGAAAAAGCCACCATGTGGATCTTTTTTTTTTTGCTCAACTTATTAGATATGATTTTACTGCAGCAGGACAAATAAGTGTAAGAACTGACATCCACGTTCTGTTATTTAAACCCTCTGGCATTCATTAAAATACAATACCGCTTTTGTATTAACTGTAAATGGTGGGAGGACAGGTTTTCTTACTGTGCTTATACAACAATGTCAAAAGTCAGTTTCAGTCTATGAAAACAAGTCAAGTCAATTTTATTCATAGCACCAAATCACAACAGAAGTTATCTCAAGAGACTTCAAAACAAATGAAGAGACACTGACATTATATACATGTTTTTTGCAAATAAATAAGTTTGCAAACAGGGCAGGCATGCTGCCATTCTGTTTACTGTATTTATACAGTTACCCACCCACACTAGCACCCAGCTCTCTTCTGTTCTCTCTCTCCTCCTTCTGAGGGAGGATGTAGGCTGATTCTTGACCTTTCAATGCACACCCCTCCCACATAAGCGCACACTCACCCATGCACAGAGATGTGTGTGCAAGCCTAAGCTTCAGAGCCAGGGGACTCGGAGAAGGCTTTAGCCCTGACTTGATGCCCCCACTTGAAAGTCAGCCTCCTTTGGCCCCACTGGTACAAGTATGGGAGATGCTCTCACTGTCAAGAGGTTGACTTGTGTGTCTGCAAGAAGGAGAGAGCAATCATTGTAGAAGAGAAGGAAATGTTCTCAAACACCACAGCAGGGCATGCAAACTAGCAGTTGTTGTCCATTATACTCAGTCCAGCAACTTATAGTTTTTACTTCTTGCAACCACTCAAATCAAGAAACATTTTGCTGCTTTATCTCTGCAAAAACACAAGAATGTGCTTGTGTAGTTGACTGCAACATTATCATTAGCATGCAAATTATAAGGAGAATAAATCTTTCTGTGGTATTAAAAAGAGCTTTATATGTTTTGATTTAGGTCTTTTTCTACCAGGGGCACTTTTACCTCTGCACTTTCCCAACTTCACCAGAAGAATACAATTAACTAGACTCTTTGGAGAACTGTTTTTCCTAACCCTCTAAACAAATTATCCTGCAGATTTTTTGCCCAAACCTCCGCTGTCTCACTCTCCCTCATTAATGTTTGGCTCACTACAGCTGAGAGCAATAATTGCTTTTTAGTATTCTTGGTGCAGTATGCTATGGGCTTCATTTTCTATAAGTAGATAAGACTAACCACAGTGATGGGATCTGCATTATTAATGTTAGTGTTCACTTGATGTTGTGTTTAGGGATGTGAGACAGGGCTCCTCTGGAATTCAGTTTATTAACGTTTAAAAGTAGGCTGCTTAATGTCCAAATATACACAGATGTGCAATCATGCATGTCACTTGAGGAAGAGAGAAAAACAGTGTTTGTGTTTGTGTGTGTGTTTGTTTGTGCATATCTGTTTGTGTGCATGCGTATGTTCATGTGTTTGATAAATATAAATACCACTCTATGTCCTTGCATTTTCTGCTACGCTGCCTGTTTGCAGGTTACTTCGCTCGCATTCGGAGTGGCCGCTTCACAACAATGAGAAGTGACAGAAGAGAGAATACCACTCTCATTTGTGGCCAGGCTTGGCTGGCTCTGTGAAGCCTGGTGCTCCCCGGTGACAGAGTCCTTATTTCTGGGAAGATGGGCCCGTAATCGGACTCATATACTTTCACACACACCCTCCCCCCATGTAATTGGACTCTGGTTCGCAGATTTAACCAGAGCTGCCAGTCACGTCATTGGGAGAGGATATGGACAGAAAGTAAAGTGGAGAAATGGAAGGGGTCTCTTTTTGCCTGGACTGCAGTATGTCACTTGATGTCAGATATGCTACATATCTGACACCAAGTGTCATACCACAGTCTTTGAAGGGCAGACTAGAGGTTTTCAACTTTTATCAGAGGCTGAGAACAGTTTGTTGACTTTCCAAAAATTGCCTACAACTTGGTTGTCAAACCTAAAATGAAAATACAGAGTTTATTTCCATGCTTTTTATGGTAAATGATTATGTTCCCAGCAACACTTGCATCAACATATTAGTCTATTGGCTAATTAGAAGAAAAATATGTGTTTCGGTTAAGTGAGCACACTCATCAGCTATTTAGACATTATAGAGGAAAAGACTGTCTCTTACACCATGTGTGCTGGTTTGTTCAGTGCAGTCTCCTTGGGTGGAGAGGGGGGAGTCTGTGGGAGCAAAACATAGACTGTATAAAGTTTGACATAGTGAGGTAAAGTTAGCTACTCTAGCGAAATTGTGCTAACAGGGCAATCAATCACAGCTGTCACTCAACACCCACAGAATCTGATATTTTGGTCAGTGCATGTTTTCTAGTTTTGAGTACACATTACTTAAACAACAATGGTAAAGGCGTGTGCAGAAGCTGTTTTTCCTCAGTAATGTGAACACGTCTTAAAAAAGATGAGCATGCATCAAAGTTCATTGCCACAAAGTTAGCTTAGAATTTAAGAGCTCAAATTATGGAAAAAAAAAAACATATTTTCTCACTTACTCTTAATGGTGTGTGACCATGCTGTTAGATGTGGTTTTATGTGCTGATGTTTTCAAATATCTTCCCCTGAAATGTCTGCTGCTGCCTTTGTACTGTGGAGGTGTTTTGTTTGCAATGTGCAAGGAATTTTATTTAAATTTACACAGGTTCACTTGCGATATTCTGGGACATTCTTTGTCTTATGAAAAGTGTTCACAATGGGACATTGTTTCTGGAAAGAAATGTTTCTGTTGTGATTTTTTAAGTAAAGAATACTTTCAGCACAATAGATGAAATTCCATAGACAAATATCTCAAAACGAAAGATTAGTGATTCTCAGGTGTTTTATAAAAACAAACCTGTATGTCTTGCAAAGATGTTTAGTTGTGCTATATGCAGTCCTCCACAGACAGGAAGAACAATATAAAGAGTCGAGGATCAATTAGCTTCCTTAATCAGGCTAATTTAAGCCAACTTTGTTAGCTCGTTTACCTCTTTGCCTGACGAAAAAGGAGCAGTAGCACACAGCTATTTGTGAATGCTAATTGCGGTTGTTGTATCAATGCAGCGTGGAGTCTCCTTGCCTGCCTGCATGAGATGGATGCCTCTGGAGTCCTATACAGAAGGCGATAGACCATACCTTCTATTCTGTCTGTGTGTTCGTATAATCACCATAGACCAGAGATTACACTGCTCTAATTACTGTGGCACATATTTGTTGTTTTTTGGATAATGAGAGGAATGAGCAACTGTTTAATCACACATGTGGCATTTCATTTTAACTACAATGAAACTTGCATAGAAGTTTTACAGCTACAATATAACACAAGGAACTGTTTTTTAAATATGAGGCTGATAACACAAAGTGCTCTAATGATAAAGATAAGTGAATGTGTGAGTGGCCATGCTAAGTATAAATCTCTGCTGCCAAAGCCATACACGTACATACGCAGGAAAAAACAAGTGCCGCCTGGGGAAGCATGTGAGCACAGTGTAAATTATCTGCCCAGATTGCTTTTCTGGAGTTAATCATCTCCTTTTATGTTATTCATTTGTCAATGGTTATTGTTTGTCAAAGTAATGCAGTCGCCGCACGATATGAAGTGGAATGTAAATTTTGTTTGGGCAACTCATCGTTATGCACAAAAAGAGGGTGGCCGCGCTGCAGGATTTACATTTACAATTACAGTCATGATACAATCATCTCTCATCATAATTCCTCTGCCCGGGATGTCAGCTCCGATAGAGAACAGGCTTTACACGCTGCATACCAAACAGCTGCTAGGCAGGCCTGGCACCATGCTTCAGGCCCAGTGATTTACACCATGCAAAGCCTCTCCCTCTCTCTCTGTCTCGCTCAGCTTCTGTGTACCTCTAATTCTTAATGTCTGTCTCTTTCAGTGTCTCTGCCCCTATAATTCTTGCTGCTTGTCTCTCCTTGTCTTGCAAAACACAGAACACACGCATTTGGCCAGAGCCAGTTCTTCGCTCTCTGTTGTATAAACCATCATTTATTGTCCTGGCGGATCGGCAGGCTGAGGCAAACATACCAAGGAGTCATAAAGACGTGTTTTCTAGTGTGGTGTGCGTTTATGTGCTGCTGGAAGTCGTCGGCCTTGGAAAACTGCAGCTTGATTTTTCAAGTGTTGGACACTCAAACCAGGAAGAATAAAACACAGTGAATTATCATCAAAATGTGAATTTAATAGCTTCTTGCATAAAAGGTTTGCAGTTTGGTAGCAAATTCTCAAGTCTCAAATATCAGAGCTTATACTCAAGCTCCTTATGAATAAGAAAAGGTTACTAAAAATTATAAATATGCATGATTACTGGCTCATACTTTAGCTGAATGTGCCACTGGTTAGACTATCTCTAAAAAGAGTTGGGTTTAATTATTGCTGCAGTCAATATTACACCAGTAGTACATCAAGTGTCCTAAACACTAAATACATGGAGCAGATAAATCATTGAATGACTGCATCAATGTTTTTTTAGCTCTCTGTTGGCTCTTTAACACTTTTTAGCTCTGTACTAGAAAGTGCAGCCACAGAAACATCAATACATATGTCTTAGAATTTATTAAACTTTTTTAATATTCTTTTTATACCCTCGGGATGTATTGCGACCCAAGGTCCCATTGAAACTGTGTTTTGCAAATAACGTCATTTCACATCTACTGTGGCGTCAGTCGTACTTGTTTCTTCGCTTTTCTTTTCTTAAATCCTGAAAAAGTTGACATTTTAAAGATTGAAAAGTTTTAATCCAACAGCAACCTTTTACCTGCGTTGGCAGACATTGTGACCTTCCGGTATAGTGATTAACTTTGCCTCAGGGGAAAAAAAAAACTGCAAACTTCAAGTTCACAAAGACCTTTTACAGTGTCTCTCAGTCACTTCAACTTCTACAGCTCCGGGCTTTAAAGGATCTAATATTATTGGTTCTCTTCAATTTTACCACAGTTATTTTTGAATATATTCATCAAAAATGATTTAATATTCGTAACACTGACTGTGATATCAAAACCTGGCAAAATGTTTCAGTATTCATGATTCACTGACAGACTCTTGGGTAAATAACAAACATGTTTGTCTGTGAATTTATGGAAAGTACATGGTTGGTAATGAATTGTTGCGCTGCTTTTCAGGTGATGCATTTCTCTTTATAGACTCAATTATTTTCGCCGTAAAAGAAGCGTTACAGGCTGGCAGAATGAGCAAAAACACACTGTTTCCATCTAAGTGTTATGTGGAACGAGTGAGATGAGCATGGTTGCGAACACTGAGTGTCTTGGTGCATACATAACGGACACATAAACCTCTATGGATATCCCCCATTTTATTCACCAGCTATCACTCAGGTTTAGTGAGAGGCAGTGTGCAGCGGTGCACTTGTTAAATCAGAGGGATTTGACAGTTTCATCTTTGATATCTTCTTCTGGATTTTCCTGCTGATTTGCACTTTTCAACTTCAACCAGGGAATTGTTGAGGTTCGTCTTAAAATATGTCATAAGAGGAACGAGAAAAATACTCTACCTCAGCAGATAAATTGTAAAAAAAAAAAAAAAAAAAAGGAGTTTAATGGAATATTTAAAGTGGGTTGTTTTATACTTTAATGTGACATATAAGTCTTTGTAACAAACCTAAGCTTTACCGGTCTCAACACATGACTGCTTTGTACCCTCGTGTAAGTCATGATCCCTGAGACATCGTCTCATACATTTATCATTAGATTCCTATATCTCACAACAGCTGACAATTGCTTTTATTTCACCTCTGATAGCACAAAATCACAGTAATCAGTTCTCCGTTCAAGACTTTTACAATGATTTTATGCTCAATATTGCGTGTAGAAGGGGACTGAGTGTCTGGTCTCACTTTCATGTGGATTTGAAGTGCATTTACAGCCAATTTTTCTTTGTCAGTATTCAAGTGTTGTCTTGCCCTGTTGATCTTATC
This sequence comes from Thunnus thynnus, assembly GCF_963924715.1. NCBI lineage: Eukaryota > Metazoa > Chordata > Actinopteri > Scombriformes > Scombridae > Thunnus > Thunnus thynnus. The sequence continues at coordinate 7,905,944 of NC_089540.1, forward strand.
AGGGAAGCTAGAGCACAAATCTGGTGAAAGCAGCTTTATTTTAATGTCACAGGTATTAGATTTGCTGAAGAGCGAATATTGAAATGAGCTTGAACTTGGCATGTTTAAGGGGCTTTGCATCCATTCTGCTTGTGGTGCAGATCTGGGTTGGGGAAATGAGTATTTTCCCCCCAGACCCAAAGCTAGTCTCTTCTCTTTTCTTTTTTTTTTTGAAAAGCCTTCTCTTTCTCCAGTCGCACTTCTGCTGAATCCTGCATGCTGTCTGACAAGAGTTTTATGCTAATGCAAGCAGTTCGGAGAGGGTGGGTGGGGGGAGAGAGGAGTGAGGGCTGATGACAAGGGACCGGGATTCATCCAACAGACAACTTGTACTGGTAGCATGTAGAACAGAGCTCCTCGCCTCATTTGAGGTTTAAGCTATTTCATTTCATGTCCAAAACGCTCCTCTTAAGGCCTAATTATACATGAGCTGCCAGAAAGTAACAATATAAAGTACAAGGGTTGGAGAGATTGTAAGAAATGGTTCTCCCTTTCCTTCCCCATATCTCAGTGAAATTTACATAGATTAGGAAAAAAAAAAGTGTTCAATTACCATAAATACCAATTAACATAACCTATTAGACAAGTCAGGTGACATGTTAAATGTATTATTTTAAGACTTTTTGTGCAAATCTCCTCGGCCAAAATGGACAAAGACAAAGAGAGAAGAAGATGTAAAATGGATTACATTTAGGTAAAAAATAGGAAAATCATACTCATACTGTATCTTAATGAAGACTTGTGATTTGTTGAGTCTGTGCTTCTGCTTAGAGGTCTTCAGCTTGAACTCACCCCACCACCCCAAAAAAAGTAATTAATTTCCTGCCCTAGTTCTTGTCCAAACCCTGGCTGTCATGAGGCCTGAAGGTTTGGACACGTTTTAGTGGGTAAATTATCTCAGCAAATTTGTGCAAATATCAAGGGGGTGTCATGAGGAAATGTTCCTGTGTAAACAAGATATTTGTATCAGAGATCCTGTGAGTGATACACGAGGCCCTGTTGTTAGGCTCAATTAATCCTTTTACCTAGTGTTGTAGCTGTGGGACTGCTGCCCCCTCCTTCGAGTCGAGTTTTCAAAAATTACATCAAGCTTCCTGGGTTTTCCCCGTGTGAGGATAGTTCGCCGGAGCACATTTAGCCTGGCTTCTAGAGAGCTCGGCGGATCACAAGGTCGAGTTCATTAAATGGGAGCAAACTCGAGGGAGAGTGCGTAAAAGTACACCCGGCGACTGTGTGAAAGGAGAGCCATCAGGTGACCCAATCTCTGCCCAGCAGCTGGCCACTCGCTCCCCGGCCAATTAGCCCGGAGAGTTGAGATGCTTTCACTCACCGTGATAAGGTCCTGCCTCTTTCTCATCGGTCCCCTTTAATCAGCCTCTTCCCGAGCATCAGTCTTCAGATTAGGGCTCTATCAGCGCCGCGCAGAGGAAGGGCCTGTTCACTCACAGCGGTCCCGCCTCTTAACAGGAGAGGCAGCGGTGTGTGAGCGAGGGAGGCATGGGTCGACAGAGATAAGAGTGTCTGTGAAGGAGGGATGAAGCAGAGGAAAGGAGCAGAAGCGAGGGATATGAACAATCAAACTTGGTCAGTGAGTCGCAGGTGTGCGTACGCTCTTCTGTGTGGTCGCAATGCCGATCACTGTCTTGCCTTTTCATTGTAAATCATAGACATCACATACCCCATTCATTTTCTTGTCTGAGTAATGCAAACAGACAGGAAATTGTATTTCCTGAGGTCTGTCACTGACCATCTATGATTACACCCAGGTATGAAAACATAATACATAATGTCCTGAACACACGCGCTACAAATTATCAGACCGTGCTAGAAAAAAAGAGAATATATCTGGGGCTCTGCCATATTCAAAGGAGATTTGTGAAGGTACATCGCATTTAATCCCAGCATAGATTTGGTTGCCCTCTGAACAGTGGATATCCAAAAGGATATCTGTGTAATTCCTTTCCAAATGCAAGTCTATTTCTCTCGCTTCAGTTCCCTTCATTCAGCAGGCCTCTTACAAGAGTACTTCACCAAGAGAGGGAGGGGACAGTAGAGTTGTTTCAGGTCAGAAGTAGCTTAGATATACCCTTTTGTTGTAGCGAGCATAAGGATTATGGCCCATTGCCTTTTGAAAAAGCCTCTCTGTCCCCTCAGTAATGTTCCCATCATCGAGCCATTACGCCAACGTGCTGCTCACCAGCGCCAATTTAAACAGACTGGGTGAGCACTTAGACTTAGCGAGAGAAAGAAGAAAGGCAGGTTTTTGTGCTACCTGCAGAGACTTGCGTCCTTGTGTTTCACAGGATGTCAACTTGACTCGATCCATCTGGGCTCTTTCGTAGCGCAGAATCGGGAGTCGCAAGGTCTCCTGCTGGGATGTTGAAAGTATTTGAAGAGGAATGGTTAAGGGAAAGCTGTTAAACACTTGCCTTTGTTCGGAGAGTGAAACTTGGAGTCAGCAGAGGTTGTAGGTGAAACATACTTTCCATTTCAAATTCCAGATTTGCATTTGTCCTTCCTTTAGACAGTATGATTTGGTTCAGTTTTCTGTGACTTTTCCCACACCGGACTTCAATGTCACGTTTTCATTATGCGGCAGCTGAGCGCTGCCTGTTGGTTTAGTGGAACTGATTGTTTTTTGATGACAGTTGAGAAGGTGACTTACATATTTAGTTGATGTTTAACATTGGTAGTAAGTAAGGTTATTGAAATGCACTGGAGTGTGTGTGCAAAACTGTAATGCTGGCACAAGCTGGCACCTAAGAGCACCCTAACCTTTAAGTGAGCATGGACAATCTTGCCTCTGGTTAGGTGTAAAACGGTAGTTGTAATATTTTCTCATCTCATTCGCCTTTCCTGAGTATTTTAGCTTTGGGCTGTTTCTTGTTAGGAAAAGGTATTATTTGGAGGAAATGAGCATAAGTAACAACGATCTGCATTGACAGTGACACAAGGTTTATATGTGGCATTAAAACACCAGCAGGAGCTGACACAAAGCTTAAAGTTAGTCTGTGCCGGCAGATAAAGTCAACTCTAGGCGAGCAGAACATCTGTCTTCAGAAGTGCCACTCAGAGGTGTGTGCTCAAAATGTATGAGATGATCAAGTTGAATTTGTGTAGAATTTGCCTTTCCAACCTAGTTTTACATAGCGACACCCCTGGGACCAGACCCAGGCTCATAGAAAAGAACAGCAGCTTGGCCGAGTGGTTATCCATCACGCTTCAGTCCATTTCCACAGGGGGAACTGGTCAAAGACACACACACACACACGCACACACACTGTTTGTTTGCTACGATTGCCACCTCTGAGAATATCCTCGCCGGTGACTAAATTGGCTGCAGGAAACACATTTTGTAGGGAGTGCGAGCGTACCCATTAGCAAGGAAAGCAGGTGTGCTGTTTTGCCCAAATCCCAGGATTTATTCCATGGTCATCAGGCCCAGAGGAATAGATTGTTATTTGGCCTTGTTTCATTTTGAACCGAATAAAACCATATGAGGAAGAAGGAAGGAGGGTTAAGCTAACCGGGACTTTGCAAAGTCATCCCCCTCTCACTCATTTATTTGCATCCACCAAGGGTTGGATCCTGACATAAAGAAGCCATTTGAGCAGAAGAGCTCATTTTTATTGAGTGTCAACATTTACTTTACCATGCATCTTCGCCGTGTCTGCGTACATCTACATTTCTCCGGGGTCATCCTGAGCAGCCTGTCAACTGAATGAGGTGGTTATTAATGTAGACACTTGGCTGTGTGCTTACTGCGTCCATACAGCTGTGACAGAAAGGCTTTTACGTGCTCCGTGACAACGCACACGTACAATGAATGGAGGGAAAGCGCCAATTATGGCCGCAACGCTCCAAAGTGGCTTTTAGTGCCCAGACAAGGAGATATCTTGAAACCGAGTATGACACACATCCACACACACACACACACACACACACACTTCTACATCTACATGCACACTGTGTTTCCTTTTCAACTCTTTGATTACTTTGTGGATGCAGTGATTGTGAGGCCACCCTTGATTAGCTCAATTTATTCCCTAGCCATGCCAGAGGGCCATTTAGGGAAGTTTTTGCAGACTCTTTCCATTTATCAAGATGGGTGGCAGACATGATTTGAATCTTAATATGTCCTTGCGGCAGAATACAAACAAATGCATGCAGGCAAACCGGGTCTCTGTGTGTGCACACATTCTCCTTCTTTAAGATGAGAGGAAAGAACAATAAAGTCTTCTAAAATGATGTTTGATCATCTTATCGGCTTTGTTCCATGTGTTGGTTTGTTTTTGGAGCCTGTCGTTATGGATGCAGAGTCAGCGCCCAAACACTCCTCGACTCCTACTCCTCAAAGTCAGAGTTGACTAATGGATGGTGATTCAGTGAGAGGAGCAGCGGTGAAGTTTGGTCTTGAGATAACTATAGTGTATACTTTTTTAAAATGTTGCTTACCAATCATTGCTGACTAACAGAAAATGATTCATGCATTGATGACACTTTTTCACATGATACCTCCCCACCACCCGTGCTACAAACCAACAGGTGGCTGCAATGAATGAGTAGAGCTACAAAACTGGGAGAAAAACAAATTGAAAAACTATAAGGCTGTCATAATTCACAAAGATTCACATTCAGTGGTCTATGGGCTTACAAATGTGAACAGAAATGGACTTTTTATGAATATGGATAGTTTTGTCCTTAGAAAACCTTGTGCTGGAGCCCCCAGTAGCCAAATGGTTACTGCGTATGCCACATAACTGCAGTATCCCTGGTTCGATTCCAGCCAGGGACCTTCGTTGCATGTCATACCCATCTCTCTCTCTCTCCTTGTTTCCTGTCTGACTCTTCCCTGCCCACTATCCAGTAAAGACAAAAATGCCTTAACAAAGAAAAAAAGAAAACCTTGTCCTGTAACTTGGTTAGTTAACATGAGCTGAACAACTTGAGGAAAACATGATATTTTTTGTGACCAATTTTGCAATTGCAATTTAAAATATCGCTTTTATTTACAAATTAAACTCAAAGATACTTACTCAGTAAGTAAACTTAAGTTTAGTTTTTAATAGAAAAAATGTATAAATGTATGAAGATATTACATTAGTGGCATGGTTATAGTTACTCAATAATATTTATGGTATTATCATGGTAATTTATGGTAATACTGACAAACTCCTAGTGAATAAGTGTTTCCTGGCAAAATAAAACTAAACTAATTCACATCTGACAATATTTATTATTTATCTTGAGCAAGACCCACATCTGTGTTCTTTTCGACAGCCAAACAGTCCAGATTCTTCAAAAAGTTCAAAAAGCCTTTTATTGTTTCATGCTACTTCTCTTTAGCGTTTTGCTTTTCTTTACCTTTTTTTTTTCTTTTATATTTTTCATGTGAATTCACAATCCTCTATAGGAGTTGAAGTCACATTATCTAATTACACAATGTGAAACCCTGATAATCAGAGGTCTGAAGCAGATTCGTTATCAAAACAGCAATTTTTGCCATCATACACTCTCTTATAAGCCCTTATTAGCCTTATTCCCACAATTAGCCCTAATCCAATCAACTTGTTGTTTGTTTCATAGTTGTGTCTAATCAATGCATGTTTTATTGTCCTTCCTGGCTTTTCGTCATACATTCTATAATGTGTAAAGTTGCTCTTGTACTTATTAAAACAGAAAAAAAAAAGAAATATCCTTTGTGCATTGAAGCAGAGAAGTAGATTTGTTTGACAGTCATGGAAAGACTTCCTGGAGTCATGCACCACTGGCATGACTCAACCTGTGTAAGGTTGCCTTGGAAACAACCTTTATATCCTGGGTAATACCTTGGCAACAACTTTATGGCCAGGTAATACAGGAAACGTTTACAGGAGGAGGTGGGGGGGCTGCCTTATAACAGCAGATCCTGGACCAGTTTATCCTCCTAAATCTTCTCCTTATCTCTGGGATCAGGCCTGAGCTGCTCTCCCCACCCAGTTTTGGACAACCAAACGGAGGTTAGGTAGCCATCGACTGGGTGGGGATTTAAGGGTTTAAAATTGGTGAGGCAGTAGATTATCTCTCATTTTCCTGCCATCCAAACCGAGGTTAATAGCCTCTTTTCAGCACAGGGGCATAATGTCGGGTATCCACCATTGTCTCTAGTAGGCATAATCTTTTTACACTGACTCTCTCGTTCCTTGTTTTGACAAGGCACACACATCTGAGGGGATGAACAATGAGAGGGACAATGCAGTGGACATTAATTCTCTTTCTGAGAATGTCTTATTAGTCTCTCGAGGCTGTTTCCAGAAAATGGCTCCAAATTTATCTTGTTCCAGTTCCGGCCTGATGATGAGAGTGTTCATCAATTTTGTGTTTATGTTGAATTGCAGTCTCTTTAAAGAACGGCCTCCTGGGAAATTATTTCCCTCTCAACAAACATTGTGTTTAACTTGCCCATGCTTACCTGTATCTATCCCTGATGCATTGACTCAGACAGTACACAGCTACTGTTTTTGTCTCTGAACCTTTTTTTTTTTTCTAAAAGCCCCTTTCTGCAACTCTCTGCACTTTTTGGTCCGAAAATAGCAGAATCACGGGAATGTGGCAGGATTGAATCTCAGCTGGCTGATTGGATTGTCTTTTGCTCTATCTCAGGCTGCATTAAGCGGCCGAGGCTTTGGACGTATAAAAAGGTGATGGATGCCTCCTCCTTACGTCTGGACCGCTCGGAGCTGACCTCAGCAGAAGACAGGAAAGGCAAAAAAAAAAAAAAAAGAGAGAGAGACTGTGATTTACCGACCAGGCTGGTGAAAGCAAAGGGGAGGATGAATGACACTCAGCTCTCACGGCTGACAGCCACAGATGTAAAGCTCTCGCTGCCTCTCTGTCTGTCTTTTAGCTTCTCTTTTTTTTCTGCATGATGCTTGGAAAGAACATGCAGCTTAGAGAAATTACAGAAGAGTAATTATCACTTGCTGGAAATCACAAGATTTTGTGATTAGCTATCAAACCTATTTCATTCCTCATCTTAGTCTCCGGTTTATTCATTCTCTCCTCGGTAATTAGTCTGCTCGGTCAGAACGTTATCTGCTCTCCCCTCCCCTCACCCCCATTATTCACTGCTGCCATTCTCATTTCAGCCCTCTAAGGTTTAAACATTATAAGAACATCAAGATCAAGTGGTGCAGTGGTGGTTTTAGTACTAAGTGGGTGCATCTGCTGTGACCCTGCCACCCATCTGTCAGTAATAATTAGGCTGCTAGATGGACATTCTTTATGCACAAAGCAAAGTATGGGCGAAGACATTATTCTGTCTCTTCTCTCTATACGCTGATGTCTGTTTGACTGGTTAAGAAAGAACAAATTATTCAGGCAAATGCCAGAGAGCCCATTATCCTGCATACAGTAGGATGAGTCACATTCTCATTATTATCAGTCCAAGTGGATCCTCATCAGAGCGCTGTACATCAGGGCTCAATCCTTATAGATCAACATGTCAGGCAAGGAGGGGTGAGGCCTAGGAGAAATGTTCACAACAAGTCATTCCTTGCATCCCACGAATTATTTAAGACAACTTTTAGCTTTTTTGTTGGTCTTCCATGGCCAGTTAAAGTTGATTCAGGATGAGCTGATATGGCATTCATGCCTCACTCTACCATGACAACAACACTTTCACACCTGAGTAATCCTGAAGTCTTATGGACTGACAGGTAACTCATTCATTGGACATTTTCCGTGCCTTAATCCTAGATCATTAGGATATGAAAATCAAAACAGAGTTCATTCTGGTCACTGGTAGCAAGTCAAGCGGCACATAACAGCACTTAATGGGTTTATTTATCTTCTCTCGCATCACAAGAAGCTCACAAAGGAGGAGTGTTTTGAGCGTTATTTAGTAGAGATTGCAACTGGACCTTATTTGTCCACAACCTCATGAAGGGGTTTTGGTGTGGTTATTTGGTTTGGATGGCAGCTTTCACACCAGCCTCAACAAACTAAATGGCATGGATAAATGCAGTGGAGTTTTGTTTGAACCACACCAAACAGGCTAGGTACAAAAGTGCCCTTTAATCTAGACAGACTACAGGAAAGCCATACATACCGTAGACACACATACAGCAGATTCACAAAATGCCAGAGACAAAACAGAGGTCTTGCTGTGATTTCAAGTCATCATGCTGTTTGTTCCAGAAAGCAGGACTGTAATGGCTACATACTGCACACATTTACCGTTTACAGTAAGTACAGTTATGAGACCTGATGAGCTCAGAGGTCTCTAAAGTTTATAGCCAGTGGGGAGGTGAGTGAGTAAGAACCTGAGCATTATTCTTATAATCATTTATCATTCCACATATGGAGGACTGTCTCAAAAAATTCATTTTCTTGTCACAGCTATTAAGTGTGTTTTTATAGATTTCATAACCTGTGGTTTAGTCTTTCATTACTTGCATTCAGCCTCCTGGCAGGTTCTCTGTAGCATCTTCACTTATTTCCCATTTCTCTGAGGAGTGTTTATTGTTCCAGATATCTCTCTCTTAAAGCAAGAAATCTCTATCTGTCTGTCTTTCTGTATGTATGTTTGTCCTTCACATATGTAGAGAATCGTTCAGCTGATCTACTTCACACTTGGTGGCTGTATTACTGGGGACTCAAGGACGTGCAGTGTTGAATTTGGTGCAATTTGGACATGCAATGTGTTCAATATTAATAAACTTTGAATAAACAAGCGAACAGCACTCTGTACAGCAGTGGGGCAGAGCTTCAGGGCTCTGCAGACTGAGTTGAGCATGAGTCAACGAGTGCAAGCTGATAGCCTACAGGAATAGCACCACTTTGCCATAACTCAAATTGTGTAGGTTTGCCATACTAACTTATAACACTAATAACATTACCGCCAGCAAAATACCTCTGCTAATTAAATCCATGCTCTGCTTTATATCCGCAGTGGTTATATCAAAGCAAGCAACTAATACGCCTGATGAACCAGAGTGTATTTCACCAGTGTTTGTGACCACGATTAGCCATGACTTGGGTGTTTTTCAGGGGCAGATTAGGTGATTTGGGGGGCCAAAGTAAACATGGTCTTGCTTTACTTTTCACCCTTTCTCTAACTGGGAATGTTGGTATGGCAGTGGTTGAAGAAGTACTCAAAACTTTTTTCTCTGAAGTAAAACTATTAATTATTAATGGTAAAAGTATTAATACCACACAGTAAAAGTCCTGCAGTCAAATTTTTACTTAAAGTGAAGTGTGAAAGAGAGGCAATATCAGCACAATTTAGAATTTACTTAACATCTGTTTAAGGTGGAGCTTTTAATAGTCAAAAAACGAAAAAAAAACTACTGAAAATTTGATTGTCAGTGTTCATTCAAACCCTCAAGTCCCTGCATGTTTTCGCAAAAAAATGTGATGTGTCTGATTTTTTGTACTCCATAATAATAAACTATAAGCATGAGCACAGCCGGCGATCAGAGCTGTGCTCATGTCAGAGAAAAAAAAATTTTCACATGGTGTGCTCTAAAAAGAGAATCATAGACAACGAAAACAGCTTTTAATCAAGAATGGACAGACTCTTGAGCTACTTCCCACAGGCAGCTCAAAACCAGTATGTCTCATATAAGCACAAATCTTTTGAGCAAATATACCTGCTCAAATGATCCGAACTGAAGCCACAGAAAATAAGCTATAAAGAGCCCAATATGATTGATCCACTTTATTTTAGGATGCACAATTTTTCAAAAGCTCTATGTTATGTATTTTATATTTAAATGCAGCCCTTCATTTTACTTGAAATGAGAAAAGATTCACTTACAGTACTTAACATCCGTGTATAACAGAATGTGAGTTTCTTTCATGTTGGTGTATATACAGTACTCATTCACATCTCACATCAACAGTATTAATATTTCTGTGCATTGAAGCAGCAATACCGGAGGCAAAGCAATCAACCTGTTCCTAACAGGCGCGTTTTGAACGGGCACTGCACTAGTCTTTTTAGTTTTGGTCTGTCGATGATCTGTCTCAGGGCACAGTGAAAATTCTTCCAGAAAGTATCACATGCTAGCAGAAAGGGCAATTTAAACTTTGTATACTCACAGATAAAATATCTGCAGTATGTGCAGGGGTAGGGATAAAATGCTTATTTATAGATCCGTCTTCACTGGACTGGTTAGAGACACAGATGCAGCCTTGCACACAAAACGAAACAAACCTGCTCCAGCCTCACATGCCTCTGTGGTCAATTTACCATTGAAAATCTTTAATTTCATACTTTTAAATATTTATCCTCTCCAGCGTCTCTTGAATGTGTGTACAGTTGACTTAGCCTGTTTGATAATCTCATTGGGCGGATAATCAGTGGGCTCTATGAATAGGAATATTTCATCAGATTGAAGAATCAATATTCACAGGCAGGAGCATTTTCCTGTATGTTCCTTTTCAGCGAAATGTATGGATTGAATTTCGGGGAAAAGCAGGATGTTCACCGCCACAATAAAGCTGTTTTGTCTGCAGTAGATTGCACAGCCTGAGAATGCACTGTACTGTACGACATCATTCCCCCAACAGACACACATACCTGTAATGGAAGGAAAACATTAGCATCAGGAGCAGGTGGCGTATGAAGATATATGATGTATAAGCCCATTTGTTGCCCAGCTGCTGGCTCTTCTGCCCCTGTTTTACAGCCTCCTGACTGTTTTATCAGCTCACATCAGTGTGTGTGTGTGTGTACATAAAAGTGGCTTATATACGGCGTAGGTGCATATGTGTGTATGAACATATCTACATGTATACACTAAGAGAGCAAAGGCTTTTCAATTGCCTCATGGCCCACCAGGTCGCCCCAGCACAGTTGGGGAGGAGGCCAGAGACATTACTCAGCTATTAAACCGTTATTTGCAGGTGTCACCCTCAGCGGGGGCTGTGTTGATAGAGGCGGAAACGCCCTCAAGGTCCACAGTTATACACACACACACACACACACACAAGCATATCTTTCAGGCTGGGGTATTTGAGGTCCAGCCTCATGGCTCTGGCTCCACGGCTTGATGGGGCGTAACAGGGGCCAGTAGGGAAGCAGACGGGTGACTGGGATTGGGCCGTTAGGGGGGCAGCGGGACACCAGAGGACAACAGGACTGGGCCAATAGCGAGGCCACCTGCCACTCCATTTTACCCGTGATGAATCGGCCTCGTTTCTGCTTTGTGTCAGAAACTCCAGGCTTCATTCTGACAGCTGCTCGGAGAGTGAATTGTCCCACTGCACACACAATACATGCAGATTTGTACAGTACATTGCATGTTACTACGCTCAAAATTGAGACTTTAAGTGGATCTCCACATATTTTACACAGTATTTCTCAGTCAATGGACATAGTTATATAACGTCTTCTATAGCTCTGAAAGAGCATTGTCAAGTGAGAAAATAACCTCAGATGATGTCATAGTGGTGTCGTCAGGGTTAGGTGTCAGCGGGCTTGGAGACTTTAAATTCATGACAGAGTAAAAAACTGGGGGCTGGCAGTTGGGAATTTGAAAGACGTGGGCGTTTACCAGACAGGGAGGGTTCTAACAAAAGACACTGTCAAGTTGGATTATGGGAAGTGTATGATCCAGCTTTTTTGGAACATCTGTACTAGTGAATAAAAGTCAGGATATCTCAGCCTTTTTTTTTTAAAAATCCACCTGTCACATAAGTCCCCCAAATTTATAAAAGTACAACAATAAATCGCCAGTCCCCCTTTCATTTATATACGTAAGTAGAGAGTACATAATGCATTAAATGTTTGCATTTATTCTATATACTTCTTTAACCTAAATTCTAGTGTTAGAAGAAGTAACTTTAAACTACAAAGAACTGCACCAGCCTCCCTTCCCTTTCACTTTTTTCAGTCTGTCTAATGATGTTTATTCATCATTATCATACAGTCCCTAACGTTTGTAATGGCAACAGTTAAAACCAATCAGGCTCCTGGATGGCAACACGCTTTGAGACGTTCAGGCAAAAGTTAATCTGTGTCACACCCATGTCCACCCAAGGTCATGAGGTCAACTGACATGTATTTAATCGATTAAGATAGAGTGGTGACACAGGTTTGACCCACGCCGCTGTGTTGGTCTGGTGTATTACTCTTTATTCTACTCTAGAGGGTTCCTAAGAATATGAGCATTAAAATTACTTATTTTACATTTACATCTAGAAGAGGTCTGTAAACCTTTTAATAACCATCTGTTCCTTTGCCTCTATTTATCAAAGAGTTATTTGTCTTTTTTTTTTTCACAATGAGTTGGACATTAATAGTGTCTGGTATTTACGCCAAAACATTGGTGGGCGAGACACAACCTAGCTGATAAGTGACTCATTTGTTTTTGCAGTCCATTATGCTCCAGCTGTGCTAGCTGATGTTTTAGGAAGCAGGTTCATTCATTACCTGCTTCATTAGTTCTGTCCCTCAAGGTATGGCACCTCTTTGTGTTTCTTTTTTATTTCCCTCTAACACCACATTTTCCAAGACTTTGACCAAACAACGCCAGGCAGGCAGGCAGTTTCTGTGCAACGTGCCTCAGGGGTTTTACCTCAGAAGAGGAAAATATCATCCATAGTGGGGAGAATATAACTGGATTTGCTTCACTGACAATTTGAAGAAAGTCAAACCTGTTTCTGTTATAGATACAGACTGACAAAATCATCTTTGTAGCGTCTAAAAAATGACAAAGATGTCATTCAAATTGAAAGTGGACCAAAATGTGATTTTTTATGTTTCTTTGTCCACAGGGAAAAAGTGCACCGCAGAAGAAAACATTCAATAAAAGTGGAAATCACACGCGCACAGTTGTGTATTTTGGTTACTGCAATCCAGCTTGTCTACTTTTTCACATTTACAGCTTGCTGAGGCAAATGCTGCTTTGTGAAATCTACACAAAATACAAGAGACTTGTCACAGCAGGAAACATCCTCTCAGCAACTGCTGCTTGTTCAAATACAGTTGGATACTTCCTCCAGTGGGATCAGTTTTTTTTTTTTTCTATCTGTCACAAAGAATAAACACAGCAAATTATATTTTCGTTACTCAAGAGTTGCTTATGTTTTCCAATTATGCCTTGAAGATGGGTTTAGATGGCTGACATGTTGCCTTTGATTGTGCGTGCCACCCATTGCTCTCTTAATTGGTTCCCTCTAATTTAGACAACTTGTTGAATGTTTTGCCAAAAGATGTGAGGTTGCACCAAACAGCACCCTACAGAGTCACAGTGAGTCATAAAGACCCAGACTTAGGCAAGATGCATATAAATATGAATTCATCCACACAAACAAGCTTCATCTGAGATGTTGGAGGGGTCCTTATGAAGTCAGTCCAGAGCTGTTGGACTGAGGCCTGAATGCTGACGCTTTGGGCCCGATGCTGGGGGCCAGTTATGCTTTTGGCACGCCAGTTTTACTATCGCACAGCCACACACGGATTCACACACTGTTGCTTCTGTCTACTCCAAAAGTAGTAGTCTTGTGGTTACCGTATCCACTGCCATTACGGTCAGAGCTTCATTAAATCAAGTTTTATGTAGTTAAGTGAACACAAATGGGCGGAACGCAGCAATAACATGCATCGTTCCCCCAAAGTTTTTTGAAAACCTAATTAGTGCCAAGTCACAGTGTGTGACAGATGGATGGACAATGGGTCTGTCTTTTGTCTGTCTCCTTCTACAGTTTTATTAACATTAAGATGCAGTAAATAATGATATATGACAGGATACACTGCTTGTATCTGCATATGGGGATGTATCTGTCATGTGACATGACCTGATTTGACCTGATGTGGCAGGAGGGGACATGACAGGACTTGACAGGACATGACAGGTGTGTATCTGCCATGGGACAGGACTGCACATGACAAGACAGGAAAGGGCAGGAAAGGAGAGGAGGGGATGTGACACTATCTGATATAAGACATTATATACGTCCGCCACATGATGGGACGCAAAATCTCATTTTCATCTTGAGTGACTCTGTATCTAACTTACACAGTAAACAGACATGCAGTTTTATGCAATGATAACACTATCATCATTTGACAAAATTCCCCAAATATACCTCACATCTTAAGAGCTACATAGCAAATCAGGGGAGATTTTGTTGTTTTTAATTGTCTGTGAATAAAGAATACAAATACATGATCCACCTAAAACTGCCATGTGTATGTTCTTTCCCGCTCACCGTCTTTCTATCGGCACTTACTCATGCTGACTCCAACTCAGGATCAGAACCCAAAGCCGCTGTTGATTGAACCGCAGCGATGCTATAAGCTGCGGCTCCTCTTCCTCCCACCTTCGCTCCCACTTGTCTTGGCGCAGCTCCCGCACATTATTCTTGCATTTTCTGACGAGTCTCTTGGCTTCTTTGCAGTCATTCCTCACAGTGCTGCTTTGTTTTGTAATAAGAAGCAAATGCTGGGGGTTTTAGCGTTTTGTAGAAAATGAAATATTGTTGTTGTTTATCTCCTGGTCTAATGAGACACAAGGAGTTATGGGATAGCTGCTTATCTTCAGCGTCGGTAACAGCAATCAGAATCAGAAAGTGCTGTACCCTCCCTGCATTCACATCTTTGCACGAAGCTAATCATTCACTGCACTCAGTGTTTGATTTGCTTTGCTTTGAATGAAACCAACTTCATTTCAAGGGTGCAGCAAGATACAATACTTGGTAATTAAGCTCCAGTATGCTTCTCTATCTGAAACTATTGACTTTTCCTCCTAATTCATGTTTAGGCAAGTCGGCAGGCCATGAACATTATTTCAGAACCATTCACACCAATCTGCAGCTTTTTTATCTTCATTTTGACCATGATGCTTTACAATTAGCTGTGACAGTCAGTCCTCCTATTCAGTGTTGGTTACCTTTTGTATCCTTTACATACTAAACAGCAGAGAGCCTCTGGGGCTGGACAGAGACTGTATGTGAGTGTGAAAGGAAGATAGACAATATGTGCTTAGGTGTATGTATAGCATGTGGCCAGGGGGTTTCTTTGATGTGTGCATGCATCCCGAGGGGGGATATGTGTTCGTACAGATACGGTTTGTCATCAAACACACACACACACACACACACACACACACACACACACACACACACACACACACACACACACACACACACACACACACAGGCTGCGTTGTGTGGCAAGAGGATGGCCTAGAAAGAAAGCAGGGATGTTCAAGAATTCACTCAGCTGAAGTGCCCTTGAGCATGACAGTTAATCCCAGTATGTGACCTTTGAGCTTTCCTTGAAGGGGGCAAGCAAATTAGGACCTGGCCTCTAGGGAAAAGTACAGTATCACATTCTATTACATAATGAATATAATGTACAGTGAATTGGAATCACCACCTAGCACACGTGGCAATGGGAGGGGGTAAAAAAAAACACAAGCAAGACGTAGCCTGTCATATTAAAGCAGCCAGCAGCAAATTGCACATCTAGGCTAATAAAAGCGACAGGGAAATTGCTGCCAGCAGATTTCCTCCAAATCTCCCCAGTAATTCCCCATGAGCCCTGGCATTACTGCCTCACTACCCAGCCTCAGATTAACCCCCCCACCCCCTGGCCTCACAGCAATGCAGCTCAGGCCTTCACCATGCTACTTTAGCCTCTTGATTTCAGTGCTTGTACATTGTCCTTTTGATATCTTCAAAGGTGCCTCTTCTTTTCAAGTCTTTTTTTATGCACAAGTAGCATTATAAGGACACCATCCAGGACAAAAATTGCATTATATCTGGTGTTGGTGGTTTTGTTTATTTTATATGTATGTATACTATTTAGTTTGTACAATTTGTAAAATGTGTGCCTTCATTTTAAGGATTGGGGATTTTCATGTTTTTTTTGACATATTATTGACTAAACTATTAATCAAAAATATAATCCTCAGATTAATTGATGATAAAAATAATAATTAGTTGCAGCATTTTTGACCTATGATCTCTGCGTATCCATTTATGACAATTTCCACAGTACAGCCACTAAAACAACTGTACCCACTTACTTTCCTCCTGTGCTCTGACTCCACCTCATCTCCACTCCCCCAACCTCCGGGTCAATCGACCCTGCTGCGATTCACCTCTGAAAGCGTTTGACCTAGACCTGGTGTCCAGCCCCGCACTGAGCCAATCAGCATTCAGAACCACATCTCGTCTGTTGGTGCCCAGCACAGATCAAAACTAGCTCCCGGTATCTCAGGTTGCAGTGCGGGAAGAGACTCAGCAAGACTCTATTCTGTATTAGACCGGTTTAGGAAGCCTAATCTGTGTTTTATAGATTCTCTTTGTGCTCTCACTCTGGCTGTCTCTCTCTCTCTCTCTATTGATCTACTGCTTTGACTCAGTCTCTCTCACTCTCTTTCGCTTAATCTATCCCTCCTTCTTCCACCTTTAGAGAAATGTTACAGCCAAGCCTTTTTTTCAGCCAGACTGGCTATAGGGATGGTGGTCGGTCAGTCAGTCTGTTGGTCCATTACTTTGGTCCAGACTTAGATATCTCAAAAACTGTTGGATGGATATTCATGTCCCCCTCAGGATGAAGTGTAAAAACTTTGGTGCTCCCTTAACTTTTTACCCTGCACCATCTTAAGGTCAAAATGTGCCCAATACTATGGTTCATGACCAAAAATCTATGTTAAATATCCCATCAGCCTCAGCTTTACTTTGTGTTTAGTGCCAATTGATGTAGCAACATATTACATTATGATGGTGAACATACCTGCTAAACATCGACATGTTAGCATCGTCATTTTGAGCATGTTAGCAAGTTAACTCTTTGTCTTGTTTAATCTCCTCCTTCTTCTTTCTTTTCTCACTCCAAGTTTTGACTTAAATCATCCTTGAGTCAGTTTGTCTAAGTGATGTGAGTGAGGTATGCCAGTGGCACTAGTAGCTTGGCTACAAAGTTGATACCCCTACAGCCTCACTAAGACAGGGGGTCTTGCACTTCCCCTGCTGGAATAAAACTTTAGAAATGACCTGCAATGAAGTCTTTCATTGTGAAAAAAGGCATGATTTTCTTATAACAAGCAGAGTTTTAAAAATGTATCAGATTATTTCACAAATTCATGGTTATATTACATTTTTGTCTGACTTTTGTCAGCACAGAGATGACAAAGATGATTCCAACGTGGTGCCCAGAAATTGCACAATAAACAAATAACAGGAGAATTTACTGCCAAGTTTCCTAAAATAACATCAGTGCATTATCCTGTCAGAGTTGGAAATGAACTGTTAGCGGAACATAATTTTATTTTAGATCAGTAAAGTTTTCATTTGACATTAATCAGTTGTGATCCAGACGTATAAAGTCAGATTAACCTGAGACCTGAGGTAAATAAAATAACATGATAATATGGGTCTAAAAAGTTTTTTCCCCCATATTCTATATTGTAAAGTATAAATAGTGTATGTTGAGCATCTATCCATGTAGCAATAGGTCTGACTGAGGAACATACATTAAAGTGCATCCTATAGACAAGGCAATGCTCTCAGGTCATCAGTAAACTGTGGCAGCGGCTGGTCAGAGGCATCACTCAGAGGAAGAGCAGGGTTGTTTACCTGCAGAGAGGGAAGCAGGGTAAAGGAGGGCCAAAAGGCAAGATTAACTGAAAGACAAGCGAAGGGAAAGAAAGAGAGTAGGTAGTGTAATTTGATCGGCGCATGCTGGGAACTCATTAGTATGCTGCTCATGTAAGTCCCCAACCCCCCCCACATAAGCTCACGAGTTGCACAAGGATGGCGAGCAGGATAGACAAATAACAGACTAATGTAATCATGTAAACGCTCCATCACTCTCATTCTCCCACAGATTCAGCATTCCCAGCCCATACCCAAACACACACTTTTGTCGTAATACTTCTGAAACATTGACCTCAGTGATTCTCAGATTCTTCACATGCTTTTCACTTATTTTAAGGTTCCAAGTATCAAACCACATCTCTGAGTATAGATATAAATGTGTCTATAGCATTGGAAAGCAAATGTTCGGAAAGTTTGGCAAAGTTAATTTAAAACTGATTTGCTGAGCAGTATTTGGAATATTTTGATAGATGTAACTACACCATGCATTAAGGTATCAACAAATGATTGGTATTGGAACTCAGGTATCATTTTTGCACTCATATTAATACCTAGCTGTACTTATTTTTAAGTCAGTTTGTAACAAAGGCTTCTTGTCATGAATTAAGTCTCCAAGCCCAAGCTTAAATAACCCTGAGCCACAGAATACATTATATTATACTGTATTCACAGGCTAATACCACTACCTAAGACTTGCAAACTGACCTTTATGTGTAGAATTTGTGTAATGCCCCTTTAAGTCTGGTAAATAGCCTTCATACACATCCAGTCTCACTTACAAAAAAACTCAATTTATTCTGCCCTCAATATCTCATCTGAACTGATTATGTTGGCTTGAACAGAGCATCTAATACATCGTTGTATTATTTCAGATTTTATTGGAAATCATGCTGATACAGTATTTGAGATATTTTGTGGATTATCACTGAGCACCAATCACATGGTGGATTTGGGAGCGCTGCTTAATTCTCTACAGTAGGGAAGCTACTAGTCTAACAGTGGATGAAGGGAGTAAGCCCAAAAGCTCCTAATGTGCCTGCTGGTTCACAGATTATAACAGATGTTTGTCAATCTGTTTTGGTGGTGAAATGCGGTGGCTGCAAACAGTGATAAAGGGTTTTTGGTGACAAGTGTGGATCACATTACTGTGTTGTTGGTTAAATCGAATTGTTTTTTTTGCTATTTTGGGCACTTCAGGGGTGATTTTCATGTCATTTTGAACCACATCTGCATCTTTATCATTGTTGGGTACTTACTCTGCCTCTCATATCTTATAATACTATCAGTGAAAGGTCACAAGACAGCTGCAAATGTATTATTCCACTGTGCCACTCCACATATGTTAAGAAATGTATTTCTCATTCATCATACATGCACAAATTAACATTTGTGTGGTATTTACAGCATGAAATATGGATGCATACTGGTTCTCAGTCCCCCACTGTTGCATTCTGAGAACACTGCATGATTGACAGAACAGCACTTGCACTCCTAAATTTATGCACACACCATGATATCCCTGCTTTAAAATGTTTTCCGGCATAAGGTCATAATTTACCTTGCCTCCAGTTACTTCCTCTTCTCCCTCCCTCCCACCTCTTGATAGCATTGCATGTAATTTATTGTATTGTTTTTAATTAAATGGATGGCAAGGGGGTTTAAGTGCTCAGCAGTTCTAGGACGTGCCATTTCTTATCTGAATTCTAAATTCAGTGCACACCTAAAGCGGGACTATAAAGCTGAATGGGTCCCAAACTGCGCCGTTGCGTGTTAGAGGGATTGAACAGTTAGACAAATGTCACCTTTAGAAGAGAAGAGCGGGGATAATAAAGCGACGGCTGGATAGTGGTGACTACCAAACTTCACAGACATCGGGACACCGCGGATTCACAGCTCCAGCAGTCTGGCGGGTGTATTCTCAGTCTGGCACAGAGGATCAGAGAGGAAACAGCCTTGGATTACAGAGATGCTTACCCTGATAAAGAAAAAGTTTAAATTAAATGGAGTTACAGCAGACTCAGTGCAGTCCTACTTCCTTCAGTAGCAAGACCAAACCACATTTCCACACGCAATGTGTTACGAAACAAGATTACAAGAAATCAGAGTAATTTCGTGCTCTAAAACTGTAAAAATGTCACATCTAATTGCTTAATTTCACATCTGTGTATGTAGTTCACAAACTGTCTCTGACCTCGTCATCCAATCCTTGCAGCACAAACCTAACAAGAGTATGGTCAGACCGCCAGAGTGCTTAATAAGGAGAATATACTGCAGCAAGGAGTCGTGGGTGGGAATGAGCAAATCAATTTGATTATCCACAGTGCAAGCTGAGATGTATGTCTGAATAATCAGAGGGTGAGCTATGGACTCTGAGGGTTTATTCTGTATGACTGGCGTTAAATGTGATTTCCCTATATATCAGGTCATTGGAGAGTATGCCTCAAAGGTTATTTGCACTAGGTGGCCATTCACAAGACTCAGATTTTATTCCGATGGCGATCTGACATTCAACAATCACGGCCTGATGACCTTCTTGACCTTACAACATTAAAATCCTTTATTTTGCAAATGCACCATTCAACCAGTTATGTCATCGCCCCCAAGGAGAATTCTTGTCGCCTTTTTTGCGGCAGATATTTCCTATCATGCTGACATTTTGTTGTCCCTAGACACTCGTGTCAATCTTATGGTAATTTATCCAGATGGATACATGGGTGGTTTTTAAACACGTTTTCTCATCATGGCATGTTTATGAAATACATGTTATCAATTTTACACGGCTTCCAGATTCTGAGCATGACAGTTGCGCCCAATGGCCCACAGTCCCGACATGCCCTCTTTGAACATGTGAACATGAATTTATTTACTTCCATATGTTCATGTAAATTGCACAGACAGAAGCATAGGTGATACAGATCACTCCAATTATCCGGCCTATGCATCAGTGCACCACACACTTGCTCAGATACGCACACACACACACACACACACACACACACACACACACAAAGGCAGAGATCTCACACTGGGTTTTTCTGTGAACATGACGGACAGGGAGAAAGCAGCAGGACACTTTGTAGATGATGCCTGCTCTCACCAGAGCTTTAACCTTTCCCTCAGCGTCCTTCCTGCAGAGTCTCTCTTTCCTCCCGGCCCCTCTGTCACACAATCCTATTGTTTGTCCCTGTCCTGATTCGGCACTCATTATAGAAACCTGTTTATGCACAAAGCTCTCCCAAGACATGCTGCAAGGCATGAGAGAGGGAAGAAAGGTGAGGCAGATGACAAAAGGAAAAAAAATGAATAGGATAGGAAAGAGATAAAAAGCAATGGAAAGAGAAATAGATAAAGTAGTGCTGTGTTCAAATGTGGAAATAAGGATAATAGTAGTACTGCTGTTTCCCATGTTATGGCTAATATAGTGTTTGACAGATTAGTTAGCCAATTAGCATTAGCACCTATGCCTGTGCGTGCCACTTTACCTTTCAAATGTTATTGAAAGAATTAGTTGATTCATTCAACTGAAAAAATATGTCAAACAGACACTATCAAACATCCAACTTGTGATGGGCATCTTTCACTATTTTATTGACTAAACAATAAAAGAAATTAATAATAATTGATACTTTGGACTTAGATGTCCATCACGCACATGTAAGTCCAATATTCACTCTCCTTTTAGCTTGGTCACAACCAACTCTTGAGATGTTTGTTAGCTTACAGGCAGCGTGTCAGAGCTTTTTTAAATTGAAAACGGAGAGATTGCGGGCTGTAAAGCTGAAACAGTAAGATAAAAGAGGCTACAAAGCTGAGAGGAAACTGCAGAATCGCGTGACAATTTCACTTTGTGTTTGTTGTTACGAATGACACATTACACATAGTCATCTGATCCTTCATAAACATTTTTTTTATGATTTTTGGAGCTGTAATCAATAATGGAAATCTTTACTCGCAGCACTGCTTTCAAATCTACAGTATATATGAAACTTGAAATTATGACTTAAAGGGCTTGAAGTAAACCAGACCCTCTACCTTTCCCATATGTCTTGAACAGGTTGTATAATTTTAAGAAAAAATGTGACTGACATCTCATCTTCATGTGTATTTTTGAGAGAACATCCTAGTACATGCGTTCCTATCACTGAAGCTCCACAGACACACCATGTAAACCCCGTTCTCCACTTTTTCCGCCTCCCCCTGGAGAAATGTGATGCAATGATTTCCAAACCCATGAACACCAGCTCCCTCCCTCCTCTCCTCCTTCAGCAGCTTGATTTGAGGTGATAAGTTACTGTACAGCAGCTTTTCCTCCTGCTTTTTCAAACGTGTTCCAGTCATTCACTTCACATCGCTACTTCAGTTAAGTCGCTGCCTGGACTTCCTTCTTCATTCAGCTCACGTGCGTTGCAGATATCCAACACAGTGCCTCCTGAAATGCTGGGAAAAGCACCTACGGTCCCAACCACTCTACTGTGTCCTGTTTTCATTACATGGACTCCCCAGGAGAGTGTATGGATATAGCAGCGCTCCCTTGCTTTCCACTCACTACTCTTTCTCTCTCTCGCTTACTGAGCACAGTAAGCTGTCTTGATCTTGGGTGGTGAGTTTGCTCCACTAGACCATTTAGGGACTAGATTCTTTTCACTGATGGCTTAGGAGAGGAGGGCCACTCTGCTGCAATAAGGTACATCCAATCAATGTTTTGGTCAACCCCTGAACAAGTGAACATACAGTATAGTATAAGGGATTATGGCCAGAGTGATATGTTGAATCGATGTACACTATATGTCCTACAGTATGTGGACAACCCTGCTCACATGTTTTTGTGTAGTTATGGTCTGGTGCAGTTTTTAGTCTCAATGCTCCAGCATATAATTTCAGACTACAGTGTTCTTGAACAGTTTGGGGAAGACCCTTTCCTGTTTCAACAAGACAATGCCGTCATGCACAAAGCCAGATTTTCCAATGTTTGGTGAGCCAGGCCTTATCGCTTCCAACATCAGTGTTTGATCTCACTGGCGCTCTTGTGGCTGAATGGCAGCAAATCCCTGGAGTCTGGTTCTAAAATCTTGCAGAAAGCCTACCCAGAAGCGCTGAGGCTGTTATAGCAGCAGATTGCTGTCCGTAGTTTCAGAACGAGATGCTCAACAATCACGTATGGATGTACTGTGTGTTTTATGGCGGGATCAGCCCTTTTTTTTTCTTTTCAAGATGGTCACTGTGTCAGATTAGGTGATTGTGTTTCTGCTGCAATGGCCTAGAGATTACTACACATTGAACCCCAACCAATATTAGTTTGTTGTCTTTCACAACCGGCATGAAAGGTGATGGGGCTCAATGGACAGAGCTTGTAACAGTCAAACTAAGCAAGAGACAGCACATGCTTGTCTTTACATCAAGGCCTCCTAACATTACCGAAATGCAGAATTGGTCTTTCCTGACACATTGCGTGGGATAACTCAACAAACTGTCATGCCCAATACTCGTTTTCGTTCCTGACACCCTATGCTTGTCAGTTTAGGCCAGTACCAGGATGATGTCGTGTATTCATGTCCTGATTCCAAACAGCTTGATATCCAGACCGCCTCTGAAAAATTTCCAAGTTCCACAAAGCTAGATTCTTGTTCACACAAAGAGATTTTCAGGTTTATATATATGAAGTGACTCCTTTCAGTGGGAGTGCCATTGACCTGATATAGCATTTGTTGATGTGAGTAACACAACTCTACACTGCTGTAATTTGTCACGAATGAGCCAGACTGGGGTTAGAAATAGCATTTAATAGCTTCAGCAGCTCCTGAAAGTCAGCAATGCAACTGTCATGAGTCATAACATTTCATTATTAACAAGCAAATTCAAGTATACATAAGCAAGGATGGATGTAGGCTGAGACTTTTTGTGCAGAAAAGCTCCATTTTTACAGGAGTAGATTTGGTTTTCAGTCATGCAGTCACTGGAGGTAAAGTACATGAAGGCTTGTGATGAACGGAGGTAGAGAATACTTTAGATCCCCTGGACAATAGTTAAGAAAATAATTCATTGAAGACATTGCTAAAGTGGGCCCAAGCTGAGAATCTAACCACAGGCAGCTTCGGCAAGGAAATGGAACTGTTGGGGGTGTGAGCACGCTTCAAAGGTGACCCAGCAAGGCCTCAAGGAACCAGCTATTTAATGTCATCAGTCTCTTTCTTTCTCTCATTGTGTATCTGTCTCTTTCACTTCCCTCCCTACCACATTTCCCATTTTCCCAGCCCTCCATCAGTAGCTAAACTTACATGATGCTGCTTAGGGATTCTCTAGACAACTTCGGCGTTCTGCGCTAAGCCAGACAGAAGTCCGTCCTCTGCTTGCATAGCTGCACCAAAGCCCTGTGAACATTCAGTTCCTGTATCCAATCCCTGCCGTCTCACTGTGAGGGAAGCTTTTTTTTTTTAATTCTCTGCTAACAGCAGCATCAGCATTTCAGACTAAGAATCAGGTTGGGCAAGAAGACTGGGGGTTTCGACAAAGTTTCTACTTTACTGAACTCTTTCTGCTGTATCATTGTAAGTGACATGCTTCTTTTAAAAGACAAGAAATGTTTTGTTCATGTGTCTGGGGACATGTATTTTGATCAGCAACAAAATGGATGAGAAGCCTGCCTGAAAGATGATGCTAAGGGAATAGTAAAAATAACTGATGCAGAAAAAACACCAATATAGCCTCAATATGCACAGCACATAAACACTTTACAAAGCCTCACAAAACCATTAGAAAAAAATAGCTTCTGCTTCAAAGTTGACATGGCAATTGCCATCATCATCTAATGCTTTTCTAATTGTGGTATAACCTTGTTTCCTCCATTCATCGTGGCATTTGTCTAATGTTTTGTGAAGTACCCTTTAAGTGTTTCATTAATGTCTAATGAGCTTTTCATTAGGAGAATTCAACTGTGACTTCTCCACGCAAGATTATAAGCAACACAAGGTTTAACATTGGTAATGATTCCTCACTGGATTGGCGGCAATAATAGCCGCTGCTTTTCTGCTAAAGAACATTGTATTATGAGAACATCAATGCAAAGAGTGGGTGTTGATCTTTGCAAATGTCATACTCTATTCCACAAGGCTTGAATTGGACTTGTTATTCACCCAACCCCCAGCTTGTTTGTTTCCCACTGCCCTGTAATATTCAACAGTACCACCTTATTTAATTTCCAGACACGGATTGTCCTCGCCAAAAGTAACACCGAGCAGAGAAAATTGTAATTTCACAACACATCATTGAGCATTTCCTATTATGATTGCCACATGTTAGCATGCTTATAAAATTCAGAGAAACAGTTTAAACATTGCGCTGTTGTGTCTCCTGATATCTGCATTACCTGCATTAATTAAGGGGAGCAGCGGCAGCAGTTTGCCTGCTTAGTGATAATGAGGTGCAATGCCAAGTATGAATAACAGGAGATTGACCATACGCGAGGGGGACGTAGCTAAATGAATACTGAACACAGCACAGGCCATGGCCGCCTTAAAATGTGTGATTGGAAAGGCATGGACTATAATAAACAAAACAAAGTGAATGCTGAACAGAGAGACAATTAAACCGCCGCATCTGGCAACGCCGACGTGAGTGGGTACTCAGCCACTGCAATTACAAGGCTCCATCACTGGTGTAACCCTTCACTGTCGGGATGCTGTGCTGGAGCAGATGATAAAGATAATTCTCACTCTTATTCACAGCCTTTAAAAATGTTTTCAGGAATCGCCTCATGCTGCCCATGTGCCCCGCTGAATCTGGGAAACCCCCTTTCACCATCGACAATTATATTATCTGCTGATTCAATTCCTGGGCTTTTTCTCGGTCCAGATCAGCGCTCGCTTTCCTGCTGATCACAAGCTACAGGGCAATCTTCAAGTCCTTTAATGTAGAGCCCAGACTGTTGCACTAAAGGAAGGCCTAATAGAGAGCAGAGGGAGTATCATTTTGGCTTGACAAAGGGAGAAAAGATTTTTCCACCAATGCCAAAAGTACCATAAGTGTCATTATGACATTTTGTGAAGAGGTTTTAGTTGTGCTTTAAAAGCACAGGCTGTTTATCTTGTCCAAAGCAAAAAGGCTAAGGCTTTTTATGATTGAAGAGATACCTTTGACACTCTACCCTGATGAATACAGGAGTATTTGCAGGTGGATGGCAAATTAAAAGAAAAACCAGCATAAAATGTCTGAGCCTCTAGAACAGTTTTAATGCTCCTTGGCATAGATCATCCAAGTCGCTGTCTGACATGTTGCTCTAAATCTCCCATAGGCGTTCAACTGGGGTGACATCTGAAGGCTATAGCATATAATTATCATCATTTTCATACTCATCTAACCATTCAGTGAGCTCTCATGTCCTGTATAAATGAAAATTAGTTGTGTTTCTTCAGGCATTCATTCAGATTTTTACTTTAACTTACTACCTGTCCATAAATTACAGACCCATGTCAAATGATGCATACTTAAAATTACTGCTCATCATTTGTTAAAACATTTTTTTTTTATCAATCAATCAATCTAACCACAATATCTATTTAGTAGCTGGTCCAGGGGTTTTGATCATATCACATAATCTTCCTCAACAGGTAGAATTTGTTGAGCACTTCAAGGACTTCTTGATACAATCAAAAGCTCCACAACACCAACTAAATGGATCCTGTGTTGAGGTTGTTTTTGTCAACTACCGTTTCCAAGTTCAAGCATTAACATTCAATCTCAAGATTCTTGTTTTAAATGTGCGTGTCCTACACTATCATCCAGGCAGCCACAGGCCTCCATTTATATCAACTCGATAAATAACCAAACCTACCAGAGGACTCAAACTTGCTTGTAGATTAGCAGTAATTTGAAAAGTGCGTTGTCCTTATTCAGCATTATTTATTTTTAATTGCAAGCTCCTGAATTGCTTCCCACCTCACCAAAAACATTAAGCAGGAAACTGTATGTGTTGTCATTGCTGTTAAGATTGCGAATGCCTATTCCAAAAAACTCTGAAAAGCTTAGTCTCTTCCCTCTCTGAAGTATTATTCCTGCTAGCTGCAGGGCTTAATTTATTCAAGGCTGTTAAAAGCAAAAAAAAAAAAAAAAAAAAAAAAAGGCTTCCCTACTCAAGAGCTGGATTGTTTGGATCTGAATGGGAAACGCTGATAGATTAACTCGACATGGATGGTGCACGCACCGCATGCGGATGTACTGATCTGTAATCTATGTAATCTTCAGCGCACAAGGGTGATACGATGCTCTGTTCACTGTGTGGGAAGTCTTTCAATTCCCCATGAAGAATGGTTTGTTCTTTCCCCAAGTATGTGATTCCTTTCTTGTTTTTCTCACTCATATCCATACTGACATGCACATATGCCCTCTTTCTCTCACGCTATACCTCCATCATATGCACACAGATGCAGAAATGAATGCCTGCCTGCGTTCTCTGTGTGTCTTTTTCCTTGTTTTTGTCTCCTCTGTGGTGTTTCATGGTTTCATATCTTCCGGTCTGTCTGCTTAGCCACGGGAATCTTTGCTGACGTCCTGCAGCCGCTGCTGCGACTGAGAGAGATGCTCCAGAGGCGCAGGGAGATAAGAGAGAGGAGACAATCGCATTAAGACTCACTTTACCCCCTTGACCAAGACCAGAGGTTGGGATTTGAATGTTAGAATCTGTGCGCTTAAATCCCTGCATGGCTGTTGGTGCATTTCCCAAAGCAAGTGCACAACCTCAGCCTATCTACACAGCCCGTGCAGTCTTAGCCGCTCTCAGTAAAGCCAGCACAAATTACCACACCGTCGTTAAGGGAATAACTTGCAGCCATATGCATGAAGTGCCCTTTGGAATAAGTCTTGGAGAGTGACACCGCGGCTGTTGTCAGCACAGCAGTGGAGCTGTCAATGCAATAACACAACATGCTGTTCAGATCCATGGGTGAAGCCTCTTGACATCAAAGGTGGCACACAAAAGGATCCGTGTTTCCTTTTACTGTTGTCTGCACCTGTCAAAATGGTGCTTGTTTCTTTTTTTTTTTTTTGTTGTTGTTGTTTTATGTGCTCCTCCTGCACACCGGCCCTCCTGCTTTGTAGCACCACAGAGACCCCTGGTGGAAGTGGGAAGCATAGCAATGTATGTGTGTTATTGTGAATAATGTGTGTGGTCCAGGACAGTACCCAGCATCCCCAAAACACATTCTCTCTGTCTCTTTTACTCTCTCTCTCTCTCTCTCTCTCTCTCTCACACACACACACACACACAACCCTTATCTCTTAGCCGTGGACAATATTTTTGTTGAGCCGCGAGACAAAATGTAAAACCGTCCTCCAACTCGGGGCTTTTTTTGAATCTCCAAACCAGATTTTTCCTGTTAACGCTTTAGCTATCATCTCACTGCGCTAGACTGCACTAGAGGGCCAAATTAGAGCAGGCCTTGGTAAAATAAAATCCCAATTATCTTTGAACTAGCAAGTACCCAATTATACGCCACAGTTATCTCCCATCTCACATCCTTCTGAGTCCTCGCCACAGGGCCAGTGAATAAGGATTGCTAATGAAGAGATGCTGAATCACCTTTTTGCCTTCCTGGATGCACAACTGGTGGAGCCTCCTTGATCATCATCCTTGATCAGAGTTATTCTCAGGCTTTAAAGATGATGTGGTTCTTCTCTTTTTTGCTTCCCCCGGTGAGCCTGTCGCAGCACAGGCCACACATTCGTGGCTGTGCCGTCGGCTGCGGCATGTGTGTGATAAGTGTGAAAGAAGAATGAGGTCTCTAATCCGTGGCAGAGAGAGAAAACGGGTTTAAAAGAGGTTTATCCGTCTCTAGTCACATAGGACGTGCGTTCAAAATGAGCTGAGCAGAGAGGAGAACTCCTGCTGATGTGAAGGCAGGGGGGTTTGTCTGTTGATATATGTTTACAGTGCACTTTCTTTTCACTCTGTACGCATGGTCCTCATCATCCCAGGAAGCCTATCTGTACATCGCACTGCCTGCTAGAACAGAAGATGACCTCAGATGTGTTGATTCCTGACTTTTCTTTTTTTCTCTTCCATTTTTCCAGTCTTCTTCCAGTTTTGCATTTGCCATCTGGATGGTTTTTTTGGTGATTCTGTTTCAACTGTTTCAACTTCAGCTACAAAAACATTTCAAATACTCCCAAGAAGCAATATTTTTAGGACATTTAAGCTGTTTCTAATATTTAATGTGCAATTTTTCAGCAGAAACTAGCATGCATTAATTTCCTTTAGAAGATTTGTTCAAACTTTAAAGCAGCACTAATCGATAATATTCCACTAACAATGGATCAAATTACTGTGTCAAACATGAAAAGGGTCGCTCATAGTGACAAATTTTCACCCAACTCTGCAGTCCCACTAATCAGTTTTGTTTCCAGCTGCTTGCCAAGCATCAAACAGCAGACAAAGTTAGTGATTAGCAGGTGAAAAAAGTGAAGTATTAAGCCGGCTAAAGAAACATATTTTTCTCAGGAGTTGGTGGAGACAAAAACGGAGCTAAAAAGAGAATGAATACTGGACTAAATTAATGCAAATGTTGCTCCTTGTCTGCTGTGTGAATAGTAAATTGTTTGCTAACACGTTCACCATTACAACTTTATAAGGTAATAATGTTAAATGTGTGTTAAAGGTATGTGTTATGCTTACAGCTTGTTCCTCTGCCCCATAGTAAAATAACAATTATATATTATATACTATATTAACAATAACAATTGCTGCAGCTTTTTAAAAACCCTGCTTCTTTACATGCCAGCTTGTATAAAGATTTTTCATATTTTGTTGTTCAAACTTTTTTTTTTATCTCTATCCTTTTCTAATAGGAGATAATGAGCAGAATGCTCAAACCTGCTCCTCTTTAAACTTCAACTCCATCAACATCCTTTCATTTAGGAAATGAATTCAAACAAGGCACCATACTTTGCACTTAAAAACTTCTTTTCACTTTTTTTATCTTTTTGTCTGATCTTTTGTTCTCTGTTTGTCTATGAAATCTAAAAGAATCAGCCTCTTCAATATGATGTGATATTGTTATCATTTTGCTCCTTGTCTGACAGCAGTTAATACGTTTCAACCTCTGCTTAGGCACTTGTTCGAACTTGATTGTCCTCGAATGGTGGTTGTGGCTGCTGTATAACCACCATCACTATTCAGTCTTCATTTAATCATCTAACCTTACTTGCACTTTGTTACAGCTCTTAAACACCATTTAAAAAAAAAAATCGAACTGCCACGATTAAATCAGTTTGCAATCAAGCCACTGAACTGCATATTGACCTCAGCTGGCAATACATAAACACACTTTATTTTCTCATCACACGCACACCGAATCCTGCGTGTTACATGTGGTATAGTTGTAGTCTAAGGAATGAAGGTTGACTTAAACACAGTATACTGTAGGTCATCCGAGCAAAAATTGCAAACAACGTCCCCTCATCGTCACAAGAATACAAGTATAATTGAGCCGATAATGTGGAATTTGAACTGCATGTATAGAAATGGGAGAAATCAGTATGAATTGTGAGTTTTACCTAGGCTATATTAATTCATTAATAGCGCAAATCATTGTCCTTAAAAGCTGTGCCGTACTTTTGCGTTTTAAATTTTTCAAAGTTCTTCCTTGAGGATACAGTGATTGAACTTTAAAAGTAGAGACTGACAGAGAAGGAGGCTGCTGAAGAGTATAAGAGCTTTTATGAAGGTACAGCAGTATTGAGAAGTTGCCGTGAAAGAGTGTTTTAAAGTTTAAGAGGCATGTGGGATGGTCTGGGATGGTTTAAGATGGCACCTCTGAGGAGCGAGAGACGATTTAGGAATTGATGGAATTGAGGAGGCTGTTATGTAGTTTTTGAAGGGGGAAAAATTGGAGTCTGGAACGAGAACAGGTTTACTAACAGGATGTACATCTAAGTCCTAGCATTCAGAGCTGCTGCTTGATGTTGTATCAGATATGACCAGATGTCCAACTAGTTGTTTTTTTTCTGTGTAGCTTTTGCTTTTTTTAATGTATGTTGCACACTGTTTTGAAATGATGATTTAAGTGCAACACACATAACAAGCCTCATCACATCAATTACTGCCCGTAGCACACATCACACACGTCATTCAGACACAAATAGAAAGTAGATGCCAGGGAAATTGCTGTTTTCAGGAGCTGACATACACCGACATGCATAGGGAAGAGGCGTATCCTATCCTATGCATTATCACAGGTCAAGACACCCCTGGTGTTTGGGATTACATAGAAAACAATAGGTGTGGGTGGTTTGACATGCATCATACACCACTGGTGTGTGTTGCCCTTTAGAATCACTTTCTAGCAACTTTTGGGGAAATAAACAATGACTATGGTGTCAGTGGAGTCACTCAGTAGCAAGCGATGGTGTTAAAACAACTGATGGTCATCTATTTAGGTGCACAATATGATGTCCTTCAGCAGAGTGTATTTTCAACACTTGTTCGGCATATTTAAAAATGTTTGAATAAGGGGATCAAAAAGGAGCTAAGACATCAACAACCTTACTCATATATTCTTACCCGATATACAGGTTCATCATCGACTGTTACCTCATATCCTTTTTTGTGTCTCCCACAGGAAGTCCTGTCAACCTGACATGCAGAGCATTCTTTGGATACAGCGGAGATGTCAGTCCACTTATTTATTGGATGAAAGGGGAGAAGTTCATCGAGGATCTCGATGAGGAGCGGGTTCAGGAGAGTGACATCAAGTAAGACCCTCAACACCAGACCTGTCCTGTTAGGATTTAATACACAAGGCTACTGTATGGCATTACCTCTCTCTTAGATTTCTCTCTTAGAATTAACAAAAACAGGAAAACTAAATTGAATGTATAGAACTGTATGAGAATATTTCCTAACCCAGTCAATACTACAGCAGAGCTTGAACACCATACTATATTAAATTCATGAAGTAATTCTAATGTCCTCAAAGATAGCAAAGGACCCTGGGGCTGAACTGGTAAACACCCTGTTACCACAGCTGTGTGACCACACATCAACACACTGAACAATAAAAGGAACCTTTCACTACCAAGCTATCATTTTAATGATATTCATCAATGTTTTATGAGGCTGCTTAATAATGTAGATAGCTATGCATTCTTTATCATGTATAATACATATTCACAGCTCAGGAATCCCTCGATCAGTGATCAGTCTGCTTTCTGTTGGCGATTGCTTTGCACTGAAATATAAGTGGAGGCAGTAATAGCAGAGCAGCACAGCAGATGGAAACTGACAATCCAATGTTAATCAGATGAAAACCCGACACCCGGACACACACACACCGCCTGCAGCTGGTTGACCATCCAACAGTGTCATCATCTGTAGGAAGCTGCTTTTTCTAAACGGAGCTCTCCTTCCTTCAGGTTGCACTGCATGCAAGTCATATGGAAACAAAGATACAAGTTATCTCTTGAAAATATTGTTCTCTTCAGCTTTCAGATGGTATAAACAACACAGAACTTCCATTTTATTGAACTCACCAGCGAGTAGAAAATTACTTTTCAAACAAAACAACACATGAAATAATTTTCATCACATATGTAAGTCTATTTTAATGACTTAAGATATATAGCAGAGAACAACTACTCTGATTTTTCATTTGTGCTTGAAACCTGAAAAAAAAGTTGCTCAAGAGCAGCCAGACTGTACAGAAAAAAACTTCAAGTTAGTATAACTTTGCATGCAGCATTTGGCTGAATGACAAGTTGATATTTTTTGATAGTGGGGCTCTTTGTTCAGGTCATATTGGAAAAAGTGAAGGAAGAGAAGGACAATGTTGTTTTAGCTTAAAAACACTGGCATATGGAACTCATCCAGAATGCTTTTTATTATTAATTAAAAATCAACTATAAAGAAACTACTACAGAAATTGATTACCTTTGCTAAGTATAGCTGATTGTATTAGTGTTTGATATTACTTATTTGCCTTGCTTGCGGCCTGGCTCTATAAATTACGGTGTTGGTCAGTCTAGTTGCTTTGGTCCAGAAAGAAATATTTCTACATGAATTGCCATGAAATTCTGCACAGATATTCATGGTCCCCAGAGGATGAAGTCTACTGATTTTGGTGATCACCTGACATTACCTGTAGCTATAGTTTGTCTGTGATACTAATTAGCAAATGTTAGCATGTTAACACACTAAACTCAGATGGTAAACATTATCTGATATGATTTACAAAACATAAAAGACAAACACAAGACGTACAACATAAAATCCTGAAATCCAAAATTAGATCAGTGCAGATTAAATAAAAAAAGAAAATCGTGACAATTTCATTATAAATCTGTGACCATATTTCATAAATAGGTCCTGACCTGCTGCTAGCATTTAGCTTGTGGCTAAGTACAGCTACACTATCACACTATCAGCTACACAGAGCTGACTCTTAGTCTTGTTTCACCTTAGACTGCCAACACTATTGCTTTTGCTCTTACATTTACTGTTTGTGGCGACATTCTTATGCTTTGTATGATTTGAGCGTACATTAAATTCATGTATACTGCCTGTATCATAATACAAACAAAGGTGAAAGAAATTTCAATCCCCATCATTGATAGAAAGCTTCTCAGTCTGTTAATTAAAACTGAACACTCTTGCAAAGGCAACACTTCCTGAAGAAAAGAGGATTAGAAAACATCACAAAAGAATCAAAAAAACAAAGAAATATACTGACAGAAATCCAAGTGCGAAAGGTGTTGCCTCAAAATTAACATACAGTAGCTGAATGCCAAGTATTTGTGCAGTGACTGAGACACTGTCACCCAGATGTTACAAAAAGAAATGCAAGCAACAAATAATCTGTCATTGGGTTTTAGCGGTGAAGAGGAAATTCTTGATCTTCAAAAATTAGTTTCTTTGCACCACCAGGGCATTCAGAAAATGAGGTGAAGGACCCTTCCTTCACCTCATCTGCCAAGTGTGTCAAAGCAACTAGCAACTAAGGAAACAGAATCACTCATTTACTTCTAGTAGTATCTAGCCATCCAAATAGTTTTGGTTTTATTTGTACAGGTTTTCACATTTCTATCTCTGAGATTTCTGTTTCCACCTCAGTACGGGGAAGGTGAATTGAGATTTGGTTTTTTGGTGCTCACAGCATTGGAAAAAAAAAACATCTGCAATATCTCTTTCCAGCAACTGAATCCTGGTTATACTGGATAAGCACAGGCTTCACTAACAACAGTTTTCATGGGGACTTTACTTTCTTTTTTTCAGAAAGTTATTCCAGTAAATTCCAATATAGTCCCAGCTGCTCCCAGTGAGGTTTGTGGTTTGTGAGTGACTAGGGCATTGTTTGTAGGAACATGATTTTTCAGTGTTTTAAAGGACAAGTCTGTCTTAAAACAATAGTCAGGTGTCCAAATGAACACTGACACATGTTTTTCTTGCTGTAATCATCCCTCTTGTTCATACTGGCTGTTAAGAGATCCCTTAATAATGCACTTTCAATTTAATTTAGGGGGGGGGGGGGGGTCCATTCCTCCTTCTGTAAAAAAATGTGTTTAAAGGTTTATTTGAAGCTAATATGAAGCTTCAGCAAATTAGTCAAATCAAGTCAATATCCTTCTAATTTGCTGTCTTTTTAGTGAAAAATTCCCTCCTTTTGTTATGATTCTTTCGCTGCAGCTGAGCAGGAAAATATTGTTGAGACACAAAGAGAGAGAATTCTGTCTTTGTGTCTCGGCGGACGGCCTGAAAAGACTAACTGTTGAAGAGATCCACTTCATTTCACTTACTTATCCTCTGATTATCTTCAAATAAAGTTTTAAATACACATTTGTGCAAAATGAGGACTGTGGATTTTGTTCCACATCACTTACATTACAAGCACATTTAGAGGGTATCCTGGTCAGTATGAACAGGAGGAATGATTACAGCAGGCAAAACCTGCTTCAATGTTCATTTGGGCACCTGACTATTGTTTTAAAACAGACTTGAATAATTGTGAACCTATCCTTTAAGCGTCACAAATTAAATTATATTCACTTCTCAAACCTAGGCAAATAAAACCAAGCTACCTGCATGGTCAGATAGAAGTAACAAGTACAAGATGGATTTTTGCTAACTTTTTGTAACTTGCTTTTTTCCATGCCAGCACCCACTATAGCACAGATAAAGCATTAGTGATGATGACATTACTTCAGTTTAACATGTATTTTTGCCGGTATGTCTATACTAAAATACACACATCATACACCCCTACATGTCCTGCCCCATCGTTCTCTTTTGATGGACCACACGTATGACTAGAAAATCCCTGTTGTCGACAAATGCCGTCTAATGAAAAGGTTAACTGTAAGCAGCATGACAAGGCTGGGAGGAGAGTTAGCGGCCCAGTCGGTGACCTGGCATTTCAAGATGTCTCTATTAGCCTGTTAGAACACTCCAACCAGCTCTTGGCACCACTCTCTGTAGTGAAGGACACCAGGCCAATTAGAGCCTATAGGATTTGGGGGGGAGGGGGGTGGGGCTTTAGGTGGCAGCACTTGGTACGTGGTATAATAAGGATGAGAAGGAAGAAAACTGAGGAGTGTGTCACATGCAGTTAGAAGCCCTGCTTTCATATGATAGTCAAATGAGGCAACAAGCCAAGAGATCAAAACTGTGACCCTGAGCTGCTTTCAAAGAGTGTGTGTTTATGTGTGTGCAGGGGCAGAAGTGAGGAGGACTGTGTGCATACAATGTGTGGGTGCTCAAAGTACGTGCACATTCAAGTTTTTCAAGTGCATATTTTTGTTGTGTGCTGCCGCGTGATCTCCCTCTGTGTGTGTTTTTATTTATTTTTATTTTTTGTTCCCATTTGAATGTGCACCACTTCAAATCCTCTCCCTGACATCATTCCATGAGCTTTTAGCTTTGAAATGGAAATTAATCACACAGGAGTATTCCCTGAAGGGCTGCCTGTAATACATGAAATGGAGCTTTTGGCACAATGTTTCGCCACTGAGATCCCGGGTTGATAAAAAAATTTTGTGGCTGCGGAACAAGACTTCATGGTTCTCAGAGGTGAAGTCACAGTGTATACAGTGTGGAATACAGACCTAAAGGCCAGGCTGCTGAAGTTTAAAACCAAAAGAAGTTTCAGTCTCTGATGCATGGGCATGCAGCGCCCTTTTGAGCAGCAGTTCAAGTGTAAAATTTCATTTTCTAACTCTAATTAATGCTCATACAGATATATTTATGGTAAATCAGGGTACTTACGCAGCCCAGACATGCTTCCACTGCTTATTAGTGTTGCAAGCCTAGTAATTCTTAGCATTTTGCAGCCTGACATTGGTGCCATCATGACAAGCTAACAATCGCATACATTTTTATACATTTCTGATTCTAATGGGAAAAACTCTTTGCAGGAGCAAAGGAAGTCAGTATCTTGCTGGCTCTTCATGATTTTTGAAATAGAAATTGGAGCAAGGGCAAGCTGTTTCCAGTTTCAAGCTAAGCTAAGCGGCTGCTGGCTCCAGCTTCATATTTACCATACAGGCATGACAGTATCAGTCTTGTCATCTAAATCTTAGCAAGAAAGTAAATAAGCATTTTTTTTGTCTGTCAAGCTATCCCTTTAAAATAAAAAATATAAAATTGCCCAGAATAAACCAAAACGCACATTTGCACCTTATTTCCATGGCCAGATGTTAAAATGCACTATAAAATTCAACTAAAATTCTTATTTAAGGGACAGAGCTACACTGTATTAACTGTTTGAAACCTACAGAACACAGTTTTACCACATACCAGCTGAACTTTACCTTGACACAAACAAGGAATTCTCAGCATGCTCATTTTTATACCCTCCATTTTCTTGAGGGTCAGGGTCACAGAGCAACAGGATGAGCACAGCAGTCCAGACAACTTTTTTTTTTTTCTTTTCTCCAGCTCCTCGAAGGCGTGCTCATGCATTTTCAGGCCAGCAGGCGGATATATTCCCTTCACTGTTTTCAAGGGTACTCCCAGTTTGCCATACTCAATAAGGCACATAAGGGTACATAACTCCCTGCAGGGCATCTTGTCCAGATATATGAATCTGATCCAGGTCCTCCTGTTATTGCTGAGCTCTTTACCCATTCAACCATCATAACCTTATGAGAAGGTCAGAGGAAATATTTATCAGAAAATCCTGAACCCAGAATACCTGAACTTTACCACTTTGGGCAGGCATCATTTTTTCAAAACTTAAACAGTATACAGCAGTGACAGTATTTTACTCTCTATCATATCAAATTTGCCCAAAGAGTAACTGATGCAACACTTTGGCACATGTACATTAACTCCAAGCTGATGCCTCCTGGATGATCTGTCATTGTATATAATTTACGTTTCAAGTCTCTCTTAAAGAGAATTTGCTCTGATCTAATTCAGATCTACCTTTGGGGTGTAGTCAGGAGAAGTGCAGGCAGCAGGGGACCTAAATTTCATCAAGCAGCAGACAGTGAGGCATTTAGAAATAAAGCAAAGCATGACAACACGGTACAGTTCAAAAGTTCGGGTGTCACATTGAGGCTGCTGGGAGAGATTGTGCAAGATAGTATTAAGCCGAGATAGACACATAGTCATGACGCTTAGAGATGATTATAGCTGCAGCACCTTCCGTGTATTTATCTAATAAAAGGTTTCAGGCTAAAGTTAATGTTTTAAGTAAATAATAGCCATGGAGCAGGTTGCTTTCACCACTGAAGCTCATCTTTGACAACAGCAATAAACTCACAACCTCTCATTGCCCCATTCCATCAACAGCCAGCCAGTGGAGATGGTAGAGAGCTTTAAGTACCTCGGCATCATCCTGGACAATAAGTTGAGCTTTGATCACCACATCACAGATATCCATAAACGCTGCCAACAAAGACTCTCTGCCATCCTAAAACGTAGGGCTCTCTCAGTCAAACCCCACCCCCTGCTCCTTCTGTACCGAAGTGTTGTTGAACCCATCCTCCTTTACTGCGCCACCTGCTATTTCATAATGCTCACCCTCACCAACATACAGTGTCTTCTAAAATAATTGGCCTCCCCACTCCCAACCTGCCAGCCCTCATTGACATTGCCACCACTCGCAGAGCACTGACCTTAGCACACGACCCCTGCAACCCCCTCAACCCATACTTCACCCTCCTCCACTCTGGCCGTAGATACAGACAACTACTCTGCAAAAAAACAGGCTTTGGAAGGAGTTTTGTGCCCTCTGCAATCACTGCCTTAAATAGCCTGGGAACACTGTAACAGACTTGTGTTGTTGTGATGTTCCTGTTAGTATATATCCTGTTTTGAGTGTTTGATTGTGTCCAGACTGTGAAAGCAAATTTCCTCTATAGAGGACAATAAAGAATGAATCTGAATCTGGTTTCCATGACACCAGACCCTTGATTTTCTGGACTGTACCCACATTTATGAACATCTTTAAATAAAAAAAGAAGGATTTACAGTGAAAGTGATCTTGGATATTTGGTACTTTTACCATATGAAACCATGTAAAGTCACAAAACCAAACACAAACTCAGATGTTTGTGAGATGATCCTGATGTGTGCTTGTGTATCACAGTGAGTCATTGTGTTGCCTCTTCACTGCGCACAGCATCAAGGGTCCCGGCGCACTTCACATCTCCATCCAGCTACACACACATTCCCAGTTTACCACTATCCTCCACTTTTATACGCACCACCTGCCAGATGTGTGTGTGTGGGTGTCTTCATGCTTCATGGTTTCTACAGCTCCTCTCTCAGACACACGAGGCCTCACTTATTCCTCCACTCAAAACTTTCACTAGCAAGTGTGATGGATATGATAAGGCTAAAAAAGTATCTTTTGTAAACAAAGATTGATTTTTTTCCTTTGCTAACACCTACAGTGTTTCAACTCAGTCTATGTTGAGTCACACATGGGTGCCACCTCTTTAAAAAGCCATCAGCATGGATCTATATCCCAACCTTGTGGAGCCCCGTGTCTCTGCCTGACTGGTCGCACAATGGAGAAGGATGAGAGTTTGAAAAGCTCACAGGAATTAAGCGAAAAAGCTAAATTAATTCCCACCTTGTATTGAACCTTCCTGCTCCCTTGCAGAAGCCCAGCTTAAAAAGTCCTACTTCGTAATTAGTTTTTTATGAAGCAGCTAGACTATGTATCTTCAAAATGATTACCTCTAATGGTTCTTCATTGTGCATGGTCAATAAAAGAAATTTCCCAGCGAGTATGATATTTTCTATGCGGGATACCAATTATTAGAAACACTTTGTAAAGCTAATGTAAGGTATTGCCATGGCAGCAGTGGTTGTATTGTAGTATTTCTTTATCTTCCCAGCGCTTCACAATCTGCTTTGTTTAGTCTGTTCATTGATCAACAAGAATTAGATGAGTTTT
This sequence comes from Thunnus thynnus, assembly GCF_963924715.1. Lineage (NCBI taxonomy): Eukaryota > Metazoa > Chordata > Actinopteri > Scombriformes > Scombridae > Thunnus > Thunnus thynnus. The sequence continues at coordinate 7,944,964 of NC_089540.1, forward strand.
CATATTCAGATGCCCTGCGGCAGGCAGCAGATGAATGCCCAAGTGGCACTCATACCTTTTCGCACTATTAGCCCCATGTATCATTAAACAAGGGTTTGAAATAGCTGCAATTTTGTTACCTTAAAGAGACTATCTGCTCATATATCATTTCTGCTTTCACACAGCCACCCAGCAGGATGGATTCAGCTCTTTTAACCATCGCCTCTTGTCATGAGAGTTTGTTACATATGCTTTGATCAGGCTTTATAAATAGGGCTGGGCCTTTATTTTGCCATGTATATGTTTGTTTTACACTTGTTATAGGTGAACTTGCTAGCATTAGGTGATTCCAGGGCATTGTGACTATGACTGGGGGCATCAAAAAGGCTGCATTCCTCCTACAGTACATGCTGCTGGAAATGCTTCATCATGTTAATATCACTTCCTATCTTGTGTAAAATTATTTTTCCACCTTGATTACATCTTTTTTTATCACTTAATTTCTTGAAAGATGTTTAACCCCACTTTGAAACATTGGCTTCAATCTGCCACACTGTAAATATGCATGATGATAACACTTTATGATGTAGTCGGAAGAACAGTAGGTCCAAAGTTTTCTTTAGGAATCCATAGTTCTTAAAAATTTTGAACTGGTTCCAAGTAAATATGATTCTGATTCAGATCGGGCTCAGATTCAGTTCTCAGTACCCAGCCAGGGCAGGCTGTGGTTCAGCAGGAAAGTGGGTTGTCCGTTAATCGTAGGTTCTGTAGGTCAATCGCTGGCTCTTCTTCTCCACATGTCAAAGTGTCTTTGAGCTCCTGATGGTCAGGCCGGCACCTTCCATGGTAGCTCACTGCCAGCGGTGTGAGTATGTGCGTGAATCAGAGTGAATGAGTGGCACATTGTAAAGTGCTTTAGATAAAAGTGCTATATAAATACCATCCATTTGCAGTCCATTTAGATCCATAGGTCCAATCATTAACTACATTGTATGGAGCAAGCCTGGACTTGCAAAAAGGGTAAAGGCTGTTTAGGGGATTGGCTGTATTATTAACCACGCTAGCAGTGTGGTCTGTCTAAGTTGGTCTATCAGTTAGTCAGTCTGTCTGTTGATTGGTTGATTCAGACTGAAATATCTCAGTAATAATTAACAAGCATTGGCATGCTAACACACTAATTTATGATGAACATGGTACACATCATACCTGCTAAACACCAGCATGTTAGCATTGTCATTGGTAGCATGGTGATGTTAAAATTTGAGTCAAAACACCGCTGTGCCTATGTACAGCCTCAAAGAGCCACTAGTGTGGCTGTGACTCTTTGTCTTGTTAATGCTAATTTTAAGTTCTGCTACTTACTCCTGATCATATGCCCTGCTCCTGATCAACAGTAAAAATTTTACTTTCTCAGTTCCAACACCAAAGCAGATCCTTTAGTATCACATTGGCTGAATCAGTTCTCTATTTTAAAAAAGTTTTTAAAAACCTTGGTCTACCTGTAGACTGACAAAAGCCATACTGTTTTCTAGGCTGAACTTCTGACCACTGAATATTAAATTGGAGTCAGGCTCTTCTACAGAGTTTAGTTGAAAAGTGCTTAGTTTGTCCAATAGTGTTGAAAGGATACCCTGACATTTCGAGGGTTTGGGTGTCACCTCTTCCTGATGGCTTGTTAGCATTGTCAGCATTTCTCATTGAGGCCAGTTAGCTGCAGCCTGACACTGTTCTTCCCTATCGTTTAAATAAGGCAGACACTGATAACGAAGAGGAGGATGATAAAATCCATCACTAATGAACACAACACCCTGCCAAGAGTCCAGTGAAGAAAAGTAAGCATCTAAGGGTCATAGTGTCCTTCCAGTAGAGTCACCGTGATCATATAGTGGAAAGGTTGTCTTTCAGTCTTTTTTGTTGTTGTTTTAGATGTAGTAGAAGTATGTAGATTTCTGGAAAATGGCTTAATTCTATGTAACAAAACATCAAAAGAGCTTTTTTTTTTCTGTCACTAACCCTCATGGCAAAATGTTGTGTGATAGGTTGACGCTGTAGTGCATCATGACAGTCACACTATTATCCCCATACCAACTTGTCACAACCAATAGACATCAAGAGCCTCAGCGAGTCAACAAAGGAGTATTTTTCATGGGGGGAATCTGTCACGACCCATATGATGCTGACTTCTTGTCAGTCATGGACTGTCACCTCCTACCTTTGTAATGTACTTTTGTTTTACCGATGGATCAAAACGTTACCTCTGGAAAATAAAATCTGCCACAAATATCAGCAGATTATAGAGCTTCTGTCTGGTTCTGCCGGGTGTAGTTATCTGTAGAAATATAGGTAAGTATGAAGGTATAAAGTTCATTGCAGAACATATGTCATATCTGTGATAATTAGTCTCTTTACACCTAGCATTGAGATGCATCTCATATCCAGATTGTATTTAGAAATGATAGTAGTTTAGCTTGCTTACCTCGCTGGTTTGGACCCACCCACGTAGTTTGCACCCATGAAATTGCATTTACACTTGTGTTCAGTGTGGTCACAGTGCATCCCTGACCACATCTAGAGGTGGTTTAGCCCATCAGATCACAATCCATCTTCAGTGCGTCTTGGGTGCATTTACGTCTGTACATTCATATGGTCAAGCACTATCCAATTGCAATCCGATCACCCACAACACATTTTAATGCAAGGTGTAAAGCGGTCACAGTCTCAGAATTGCACTCCACCCAGATGGAAACTTATAATTCCAAGGTCATGATTTATGGATTTCAGGATGCATACTGTAGACACATCTCAAATTTCCTAAGGGCAAATATTTTGGGCAGAAAAATCCATATTTTATTAAAGAGTCAATACTCTACTTATGACTTTTTGACTGCCTACAGTCTAGAGTTATTTTTCCATAGTTTTTCTTTTATTATTTGTATGTTTTTGGTACACAGATTCAGAACATTTGATCTGACATTATTTGGAATCTGTATTCACAGAGCATAACTGCAAACATTGGGACTACAAAAAACCCCAAAACAAACAAACAAAAAAAAAACATCAGCTCTGCATGTTCTCTGATGTTCCGAGTCTGATTTTTCTGTTCTACGTATTTTTTCTCATCCCATTCAGACATCTTAAACAAAAACTGTCAGAAGCTACTTTGATGTACACTTCACAGTCCGTAATGAAGCATTTGGATTCTTTTTGGGCAGACGTTTGAAGTCATGTTGGTGTTCAAAATTTACCAAACAGCTTGTATGTTGGTTTTGTTTAACCAAATGTGACTCACAAACTAGTAAAAGCTTTGAGCAGACAGAGACATATCAGTCGGCCTTTCTTGATTAATTGATGGTTCATCATCAGAAACGTCATGTTCTACACTTGTCTTTGGCTCAGACATTGAATCCTCCTTTCATCAACTCCACAACACCAGAAAAGTCCAGTGTTGTCTAATCTGTTAGGGACCAAATCATCCAGCTAAAGAAAAAATTTATCAACTTTGGTTTGCAGTAAATGTCTACATTATCTGCTTTGTTACAGCAGGAAAACCCTTGTTCATGTGTTTCCTAAAATGAATGAAGGGGAAATGAAGGGAGCAGGAGATTACACTTGACTCTTTTGTTTGGTAAAGTGGCCAAAGCTAGAGTGAGCATTAACAATCCGACAATTTCATCCCTTGATTTAACTAGGTTGTAAGCTGTCTCTCAGTGCTGCTCTGCTTTTTACTTTGTCACAGTTTGGATCTTTATACTACAGTTGCTTTTGATCCTCTCAGACTGTTAAGAGCCTTTTGGTCTCTTTTAGCTAATGTTTTTTTTACTACAGTTTGCACACTCTGCTCCCATCGATACTCTTTCCAATTGCAAAAAACATTTGACTCACATTCATCAGGTGGACACTAACAGGACTCCATTGTGATGATAACAGTGCTCTGTATTGCTGAACATGCAAGAAGGCAGCAGTTTGCATAAGGGTATATATGTAATATTTCATATAAGCTTCTTCTGCTGCCCCCAAGTGGCCAAAAAGAATCAATTAATGCAGCTTTAACTGTCTGTTATGCTTTTTTAGTCTACATATACTGAATAAAAATGCTTAAAGAATTTAGTGTGTATAACCTTTTTTCTGTCCTCTGCAGGACAATCCGGGAGCACCTGGGAGAGCAGGAGGTTTCCATCTCTCTGACCATTGACTCTCTGGAGGAGAGTGACCTGGGCAACTACTCTTGCTATGTTGAGAACGGCAATGGACGGCGACAGGCCAACATCCAGCTTACCAAGAAAGGTGAGGAGAGAACACACACAAGCACAAAAGTTCTTTTTGTAAGATGAAAAAGTTATTTAAAAGATATACCACATTTTACCAGGAATCCAGCAGGTTGATATAAAAATCCTCAATTTTTAATAATGGCATGTTGTGCAGAAGTGTCCAGAGTGACTAGGAAGGTGGTAGGATGCAGACTCAGACTTGCTGAATCAGTAGAAACTGATTTATTATGTCCAGCATGACAAAAAGAACAAGTGTCTCAAAAAAAGCAATGAATACAAGTAAATCAAATCTAACTGGCTTAACTCAGGATGATTCAAACTAAGGCATGATCACATGCACACAGCTACACTGTCATCCTTTAATTTCTGCTCTCCCAAATCCACATCTCTCCCCTTAAATAGGCCTTCCAATCTACTAGGCAGAACCACATTTCTTGCAGGGGTGTCCTCTCCCTGATACCAACTGGCATATAACAATGCTACTTGTATCAGTCAACATTGTTTACAACAAAACACATCATCCACAACGTTGGTCTAACCCATGACATCACTGATGATGTCAGTGAGAGTTTAAAAGCAAGAAGTCATTGGGTGACTCTTCCTTGGGGGGAAGAGTGGATGCAAGGGAGGTATATTCAAAACAATTTAAAACAATGTTGATATTTTTTGGCTTTTGATGACGATTTTCTGGACTTTGGATTTGGCGGTTGGTATAAAATGGTTTGTGACTGAATCAGGATGGCGACTCAGGTAGTAGATGAAGATGATAATATGGATTTTGATGACTGGACTCCAGTTTCTAGTGGGAGAGGATGAGGAAAGGGAAAAAAAACAGGTGAGATGAAGTAAGTTAAGGCAGTAAAGGAAGCTTGGAAGAGAACAGTTCAGATGAAGGCAGCAGAAAGGCAGCACAAAAAGGTTGAGAGGAATTAAAATAATCCTTAAATTCAGAAAGGAGGATGACCATGTCAAACTAAGTCTGATAATGTTGTCTAGGGAATTGAAAAAGAAGCTAGGAGAGGTGGAAAAGGCTAAGATTTTGAGAGATGGAAGCCTGTTGGTAACATGTAAAACGGAAGGACTAGGAATAAAGCTTTACATATTGAAAGTATCTGCAAGAAAATGGTCAGCGAAAGAAGGATTCTGGATGAGAGTAGAGTGACATGGGGAGTGATACCACATATACCTGTAGATGAAGACTTGGAAAAACTATTTATAGGGGCGAAGTGAGTAGAATAAAGAGATTGCTAAAAACAATTAATGGCAAAAGGGTTGATAGCTGTCTGTTCCTCTGGAGTTTCAAGAGTCCATACTTCCAGAAAAGTTCAAATCAGATGTATGAGCCTCCCTATATCTCCCCCTGCTTTGCTGTTACAAATGCCTGAGGTATGGGCACATAATAGAAGTTTGTAAAGGAAAGCAGAGGTGTCCCAAATGTGAAGGTGATCATGGAGTTAAAGACTAGAGAGATATTGTGCAGGATAAATGTTGTAGTTGTGGTGGCCAACACAGGGTAACATATGGTGATTGTGAAGTCATGAAGGGGGAAATTGAGCAAGTGAAAGCAGTTAACAACATAAGCTATGCAGAGGCAGTGAAGAGGGTACAAGGACAAAGAGGAAGGATGAAACTGACAAACTTAACCAATAATGTGAGAGATGTATCCTGGGAGCATATTAATAAAAGACTTGAAGCAGATGGGAAGCCAGGAGGCCCAGGTGATAAGACAGTCTGATTATTCTACAATGGAATGCAAGAAGTTTAATAGCAAATGACCAAGAGTTTAAAGTGAGCACCGGGCAAGGATCAGATTTGTTATATAATGATAAACCATCTCAGTGAATCATCCAAGGATATTTTATTGGAGCTATATAATAAAGTTTGGGAGGGTGGGAAATTGCCACAAAGCTGGAATGAGGCTGTTGTAGTTCTAATATGCAAACGAAGAGAAGATTGCACAAACCCAGGACATCATAGACCAATTGCTTTAACATCCAACATCTGCAAAATAATGGAGAAAATGATAAATGAAAGGTTAACATATTATATAGAAAATAAAGGATATCTATCTAAATACCAGAGTTGCTTTATGAGAGGAAGAAATACTATAGATCCATATTTAGAACATGAAATTAGAAAGGCACAGATGAACAGAAGAAGTTTAGTGGCTGTCTTTCTTGATATAGAGAAGGCATATGATATGATGTGGGGAGGATTATTAATCAGACTTTGTAAATTAGGTTTGTAAATTATTATTATTATCAAAGGTCGAATGTATATAGATGGACTAAGGATTTTTTGCCAGTCAGTTTTTACCATTTTTTACTAGTCAGGAAAATTTGTTGTTGAAAATGGAAGCATAGTAAGCCCTTTATTATTCTCCATATTGATAAATGATGTATTTATTGAAATAGAGAATGAGATGCAGTTTTCGCTTTTTGCAACCCAACCCCAACAGTAGCATTACAAGTAGAAATGGGAGAAATGCCAGAATTACTGGGTCATAGTCATGATCACCTAACACAAGACACTTTAAAACCTTGTTGGGAAAAGGATAGGAGGGAAACAAAAAGCTTTGGATGGACAGTGACACAGAAATCATCAGAACTTAAAGTAGCTCAGTTAAACTTTAATCCAACAGTACCACTGCCAGCAATACCTCAATGGATACTTCTGGACACCACAGCAGAAAAGAAGAACAAAGATAGGGAGTTTATTTATAATTCACACACCATACACGCATATATTGATTGTTACCACGGTTACATACAGATCTACATAGTTAAATCCAGATCTACAGCTCAACTCTTTGATCTGCATCAAAGAGTTGAGTTAATAAAGTAGGAGTAACATTATTGTTCCAGAGTTTCATCTCCAAGTAGGGAGAAGGATCAATGAGCAATTATCAGTGTACATAGGATGTTTGCAATATTGTTAGCAATGCAGTGGATAGAAGATACAAGACCATTGAGAGCAGTCATTTGTTCAGATTCAAGCTCATCACTAGCTGGTTTACAATACAGTCATTCAGACAGCAGAACAGACATTTTGATAGAAGTACAACGAACATTATACAGAATTCAAATTATGGGTCTTAGAGTAATTTTTTCATGGGCACTGGCACATATTGGCATCAGAGGAAATGAAATGGCAGATAAGGCTGCAAAGGGGGCAACAAAAAAATCATCAAAAATAATCAGATTGATTTGACAGTTAGCTTCAGCAAGACAGAAATCAAGAACATTATTAAGCAGTGATTGAAGGAAAGGTGGCAAAAGCAATGAGAGGAAGAGAGGAAAGGACAATGGTTTTACAGAGTTCAGAGGAAAGTGGAAGAAATGAGGTGTGTAGGAAGGAACAGGAGAGATGAGACAATAGGTAAACATAATACAGGCAGATGTAAATACTGCGGGCAAGAAGAAACAGTAGAACATGTTATGCTATACTGTCAGAAATATGAGGCAGAAAGAAGGCATCTGATTCAAAACCTCAGAAAGATAAAAGAACACTTTGATTCAATATATATTCTACAAAAGAACTCAAGAAATGAGTGTTATTAAATCCTATTTTAGTATCTTAGACTAACTAATTTGATTGAGAAGAGTTTTTTTTACAAATATTGTAAATACTAGACATTCTGATCCACACTCTATACCAGTTGGTGGAGATAATGCACCAATTGGTTGTTTGCCAACCGCCAATAAACCTCAGGAAAGAAGAAGAAAGAAGTGACTCCCTCTTTGTCTCCTGGAAAGCATGGTGAGTATGGTAAGAAACACAAGCCAGTCTATAACTCAAGAAATTCAGAACTTAAATTAATAAATGGTAAGTGAAATTAAATGTGTCTGTCTTGATTAAACGATAAATGCAGGTATAAATGTAACACAGTGCTTAACACGAAGAAAACCTGAGATAAGATGTAAAAGCAATGCTACAAATACTGGCTAAACAAACAAATGACAAGTATGGAAAGAAACACAAACTGTAATATGGACAAATTGTGTTGTCTCACCCACTTTGTCACACATGTTAAAGCTTTGGAGGTGAAAAACACCATTTGATGCCACGGGCCTTCACACTAACAATGGAGTGAATCTCTCAGCAATTTACTGAGTACAAAGAAGAACAACTAGCGGGATTCTGGGAATTGACCAGTTGTTTCTCGCCTCAGGGAGTAAAAAAATGGGACACTATTGTAGATAGTGTAGAAAGCCTATTCATCCCCCCTCAGCCTGAGGAAGTATTAGTTTGCAGAGAAAGAAAAAGCGCTTTTGGAGAGAGGCAGCCTTCGGTGTTATGATGCCAGACAAGCTGTTTGACTGTCTGGCAATGACATCCCCCAACAAACACACACACACATACCAATCCTCCTTTGATCGCCGAAATCTCACTCAGACATTTTCTCATCTTTCATCACTGGCTACTGTTGCTTTTCCCCCTCCCCATTCTCTTTTTATTCAAGCAAACATTTTTTTTTTTGCTTCTGATTTCGCCTCACCGAGGATGACTGTTTGAAAGTTGATTCCGTGATGATTTTAAATCGAGGTGCACACTTTTCAATGTGGTTATATAAGTGAGATTTTTTTTTTTATGTTTTAGTGAGGCTAGGGGGGTCTCTACAGCCTTAAAGTTGTCAGTGTTGAATACATTTACATAGTAAGATATTTTTCCTCTCTTTTAAGCTCGCAGCTTTGGATCCAGCTTTGATGGCAGCCCAGTTCCCCTCCATTTGCTATATTAAAGGGGTTTATGCTGCACAGTCGAATCTCAGAATAAACCGGAGAAGATTAGCCTGTTCCTCGCAGGATTGCGGGTCTACGAGAAATCGACCCATTCCCATGTTTTTATTTGGTGCATCCGTGGTGCAGAGCGAGCCCAGTCAGTGTTTACGCTGCCTTTCAAAATGCGTCAAAGTTTTCCTCGCTTGTCTCTTGAAGCTGTGAAAAGCAGCACACGACACTCCAAATGAATTTGGTCGTCTCAGCGTCAGAAAGTCTTTATTCTCTCCCTGCTCGCCTCTCTCTCTGTCCCATGCACACACACATACACACACACACACACACACACACACATACACACATACACACATTCAGACACTTTGAATCATGCAGCATCAATCAGAATACGTCTGCTGTCTTGTATGTAAAGTTAGCATGGAGACGTGTCCTTATTTCCATTCTTGCAGTCAAGAAGTTGTGCTTCTCCAAGTCCTCTTGACCAACTTTTTTAACTGGTAAACAGCTGTCTATACTGTATATGATAATGTAGATTCTTGATTTTGGAACATGAGAAGCAGGAGACATATATTTGGCTCAGGGTCATCTTTCATAATTCTCACTCCTATTTTTTTTTTTATGTTACAGTCCAACCACTACTCTGCCTTTTCTTTTCCTCCCTTTTCATCTCCTTCCCTAGACAGAGAGAGATGCAGAAAAAGGGAGAGAGAAGAGTGATGAATCGCCCGATGCCATGTGGCTCCATCAAATCCAACCTTCTAGTCGTCAGGAGCTAATTTGTCTTAATCTGTCCCAGTGCAGCGCTGCTACAATATATGGATGCCAGGCAGAGAAGAATTGGCCTCCTCCACTGTAATCTCTGCTGCTTGAGGAGCAGCTGGCTCGTTATACTGTCCAGACATCTGAGGAGAGAAGCAGTGTTCACTGAGGTGGGAGAGTAGAGCGGAGGTGGAGAGGAAGTCAGGGAGAAGTGGAGTTGCTTGGATCCAGCTTTTTCACCGTGCTTGTTAGCCATAGAACCTCTCTTAGAAGAGTAAACTAATTCAGGATGATTTCCAGGCTGTGGGAGAGAGAATGAGACAAGAAATCAGAGGTTTGAGGTAGAAACCTACGTTCATGCTGCCCCTGAGTTTGTTTGCGCTCTCGTTTGCTTACGTGCATGTACGTCCGTCCGTGAGTTTGGCTGAAGGTCGTCGGCCGGACAGGCGTGATGAAGCGGCGCGGGCCACGCTCGTTAGCTTTCCAGAACACCATCCTTCATCATGGGAGCTGTCAGCCTGATGGCCGCTGCAGTGGGATGGGCATCGCACACTCCAACGAGGTTAAATGTGCGTCGGTGATGGATGGTGATGCACGCGAGTCCTCTCTGTCCGCGTTAGTGTGTGTGCAGCATTGCAGCGAGTCCAGCCTTTTACTGTTGTCCATTAGTCAGCCAATGAAGGCTGACCACCCAGATTTTGTGAGGCGTAGCCAAGAGAAAATGTTCAACTGCAAAAGATGGAGTGACATCCGACAGAAAACACTGTAAAAAAGAAAGAAAAACCTTGAAAAAGAGACAAGATCGTGAAAAGACAAAGCAAACGACTTGGTTTTCAAGGCAAGTTAGTAGACCATGGACTAATGGAGTCCATTGTCCTGTAGTGTAAAATATCACCTCTCATAATCCTTAGGAACACAAACAGTGGCTTCTACTGAATAGTTTTGTCTTATGGACCTTTCTTAAAACACCATAAGTAACCAGATTTAAAATAATCATGAAATATTAACAGTGAAGTCCAACAATTCAGCTCCCACTGATGCTTTTCATGAGTTCATGTCACACGGCAGCGATGACGGATGGTGGGGAGAGCGGACCGCTTCGATCTGGTGATGGAACAGCCGGTTCAACTAACAGCCGAGAGCTTTCCTTCGTCTCACACGTCTCCGCAGCAGTACACACATGTAACCGATCTTCATAAGTGTGGCAGTCTGATCTGTCACATGCTATTGTCGCGGCAGTTGCCTCAACGTGAGTTTTTTATTATCCAATCCAGCCAGGAGGCGTTAAGTGACAGGTATAGAAGTGGTTGTACTTTCATTCCGGTTGGAGTTATGTGTCATCTGGATACAATCCAGCCACAATGAGCACATAAGCAACGTGACAAGATGGAGAGGAAAGGCAAGAAAAGCTGACACAAACAGAGGCTGAATAAATACCACTGCAGGAGATGCATAAAAGCTATTTTCAAACAGATGTGGAGGTACGCCTAAGTCATTTCAAAACATGGAATCTGTTAACAATAGCTAGTGCAACTTTTTCTTACCTATCATGACTGCATCATGCATTATTTCACTTGTATTGATCTTCCACAATATAGTTGGATTTTGCTTCAAGTGCAGTGCAGAGCTGAGAAATTGTGATGTGGAACTGTGCAACTCTGTGAATATTAAAGGAGAATAAATGTCTCACAACATCAGATATCTGCAGTAAGATCTGGGGAAAAAAAAAACATTTAAATGATAAATGCGACAGTAAATATTAAAAGCACCACAAGATGCTTGTTAAACTTTTTTTTTTAATTTTCAAGAATAACAAAACAGACATTTTGCAGTATGCATGGATGACTGGCCGGAGGCAGAATCCAGAAGTTTTATTATACATGATCGTCATTGGCAGCATAAAACAGCAGGCGCTTCTCATTTGGTTTTGTTATTTGTATGTTGGTATAAAATAGTCGTGATGCGGTTTCAAAGCAGCCTGATGAACTGCAGCATTCAAGCACTACAAGAATTAAAGGTGTCAGTTCAAATAAAAGATGTCCATGTAGGATGTTGTTGGTGTTCGCTCACTCAAGCCTCCTCACTCCTCGATCCTGGCTCCTCTTAAAGAAATAAGGCAAGAAGGGCCCATGTTGTTTGTTTTGGCTGGAAATCACAGGAAAATGTACACTTATATAGACTTGAGGGTTTTTTTTCTTTTTTGTAAAATAAATTAATTTTCATACAATTTTCTGAATTTAAAGCAACTGTTTTACATTTTGGATCTGAAACTTAACTGCACTGCTTTGCTTTCAAAAAGAACAAATTTAACTAAAACTGCTTACAGCCACCAGTGTTTCATGTTTTCAAGGTTTTCTAGGACAATCACAGGAGAATTTAAAAATCACAGTTCATAGGCAGTTTTTCACACGGTATGCTTTTCATGTAAATGGAAAGTAAGCTACCACTAATATAACTAATCCAGAGGGTTTCCTTCCTTTGTTTCACTTCAACAAATGATGTTGAAATCATATTAAAGTCGACTTTTCTCTCCCTATCTCTCCCTCCCTGTCACTGTGTTTGCCATATTAGCAGAGCTTATGTACACGGTGGAGCTGGCCGGAGGTCTGGGAGCCATCCTGATGCTGTTGATCTGTCTGGTGACGTTGTATAAGTGCTACAGGATCGAGCTCATGCTCTTCTACAGGAACCATTTTGGCAGTGAGGATATAGACGGAGGTAAGATGAGATAACCTTTTTGTAATTAAAACACCTTCCACTGCTGTGAAAGCATCCTTTTTCTTCTGAATGGGAATCAAATCCCATACATGAGCAATATCAGTGTTGCTCTGCACACTGAGCTACACGAGACTGCATATTTATTTTTACTCAGAAAACACCTGGGCTGTTTTTCATATCTTGAAACTGCATGTGGCACCATTTTTATGTAAATATACACCTGTTTTATCAGTGGCTGCAACAGAAAAGAACCTCTCATCAACTCAGAAATTCTGTTGTCAATTTCAGGTTATCTTCTCAACACACTGGAACAACTAAATCAAAAAATTCCACACAAAATATTCTTTAAACTGTCGTCTGAACAGAAGCAAACGACTCCAATCTTTGATCTGTTTTTCTTTCTTGTCATATTTGCATCCTTGTGAAAAGTAACTACAAGCTAGCAGTAGTCACAAGCCAGGCTTGTAAAAATGTTCATGCTGAGTGCTGCTTCCTGGCATCACAATGCATGATTTCTGGGTAATGAAGTTCAGGCTTTCAAACCATCCCCTCTTGCTGTGTTTCAGAGCCTCCACCAGGCAAGTTGCTAAGTTTTTTTTGTTTTGTTTTTTTTAACGCAGCCTTGATCATTTAAACAGCAGCTGTTAGTGATGTGCTTTGCATTTCAGGGTACAATTGGTTGTGTGTTTTACTTATTATTATTCCAGTGGGTAAGAAGCTGAACACAGGCAGACAAAATAATGTGAACACTTTGTGAAGTAGCTAATTTGCCACTATAAAGTATTTATCAACCTCCAGTCTGCTGAATATGTCACTGTTATGTTATTTATTGCTACATGTCTTGTCACGATTTCCGAGACTTTTCCCATGACATATTAATTAATTTTGAATTGATTTGGAGTGATGCGCCTGCTGTTCTGTGGGCTGTTAGTCGTCTCATGTTGCTTTGAAAACTCAAATTTCAAAGTGCTGATTTCCAGACATCTGCTAATTGGTATTCAACCTAATACGAAGCACCTTAGTAGCAATGTGTGCGATCCTGATGCAGTTACCTGAGAGTTTAAATCCCTGAGGTGTTTATATTATTTCAGCCTGCAAATGTAGCTTCATCATACCGGAAGAAATTAATTACAGAAAAGACAAATATACTACATCCTTCAGTTACAGCCTCAAAAAACAAGAATGCAACATAGCCACAAGAGAGAGGAAGCAGGCATTCAGACCAACAATAACACTGTGTTAAAAACACAAGGGTCAGCCTAAGTTCAATTCAATTTACTGTATTTCACTGGGATAATTGATTCAATATCAATACTGTGTTCCAGGGAGTTCTGGGTACATTTAACAAAAGCAAACTAATTTCAAACTGTCTGTACAGTCTGTCGATTAAGTGTACTGGTTTGCAGATTTAAGCTCACATTTGAACAGACTTTGCTGTTTACAAATGCCTTTGCTTTGCTGATTGCACCCAAACAAGCACCCAGTTTTTAATTATTGTGAGTATTTCGCTACAAGTGCCTTCAAAATTATGAATGTATTAATCAAACAGAACTTCCTTCCTCCTCATCTTCTCACTTGTACCTGTAGCAAAATTATTTCCCTGTGAAAACTTTCCAGACTTTTAAAAAATAATTTTATTCTCTATTGTGACAATTAAATGGTAAATAGTACGATTATAAACAGGTGTTTTTGATGCAGTGCTGGTTTTGGTCAGAACATGGATAAAATTGGCGTGCACTAGTAGCCTACTGGGTAAGACAAACGCTACATAACTGCAACATCCGCGGTTTGATTCTGGACCTTTTTTACATGTCCTTCCCTATCTCTCTCTTTCCTTGTTTCCTATCATCTCTCAACTCGTTAATAAGGCATAAAATGCCCCAAAAATATATTTAAAAGAAAAAAAAAAACATGGCCGCAGTTGTGCCATTTGCTCTTTGCCTAAAGGGGAAGTTGTTGCACCACTGTGCTCTTCCCCACTCTGCTATGTGGTAACATAAAGCTCATTATCTTGAGTTGTTTAAGAAGGTACTGGAAAATATAGGGTTTCTTTAGCTAACTGAAGGAGACAAGTTGAGGCCAATTTCTACAAAGCTCCATCACAAATAAGCTCTGGAATGCACTGAAAATCAGACATTACTTCTTATGAGGATACATCAATGGGTTCAAGAACAGCAGGGTGATTCTGCATGTATGTGTGTAGGCTACTCTTCATGTGTCTGCAGGCAAACTGTCCATGAGGAAGTGCAAGAGTGAAAGGATAATATATTCTGCTGAACACTTTCTATAAGGCAAATCAAAACACAGTCCCTGTGCCAGACAAAAACATTAACTCTGAAGCCCCATCAGCAATAGTAAAGGAAAAAAAAAATCACTCTGATTGGGCCTGGTGGATGAGTCCTGGCTTGAGAATGCATCAAACTGAGACAAGGAGCAAGTTTTAATTTGATTCCCCTGTAATGAGTCTCTCAAGTACCAGCACTGCAATGAATTCTGGGGCAATGAGATTAGTTCGGAGAGGCTGAGGGACTGTACGTTGTGGAAAGAGAGACAGCGAGAGAGTTACGAGCGTTAAAAGGTAAAACGTATTCTGTACCCCGCTCTTCTCCTCACACACTCCCAGCTCTGCCTAACTGTGATGGCTGCTACATCAGACATTTCAATGAAAGTCATTACCCCTGGCTGTGTTGAGCTTCCGGCCCCGGAAAGCTGAGCTTTGCCTTAATGGATGGCCCAGAGGCAGTTGTGTTGAAAAAAGGGAAGAAAAAAAAATGTCAGGCTTTGAACTTAATGCCAAACAGCAATTGTCTCCTTTAATTGTGCCACCCGAGTGAGTGCTTGGAGAGAGAAACAGATTTTCAATTTGCTCTCCAGTATAAGGGGATCAGGTTCAATAAGACACACCACGCTGCCTCCAGAGCTCTCAGGAGACCCCTGATACTTTCCTCCACGCCTCGGTCGATTAGATCACTTCACTGCCACCTCTGGCGTGCACACATTCGAAGGCATGCACGCAACTCGCACCTGCATCTCTGACTTCCAATGACAGTATCCTGTAGGTGAATAGGGAAGGTTTAGGCAGTAAATAGGAATCAAACTGGAAATGGTTGCCAGTTGAGTGGGGGGGGGAAAAAACAGTCGCTAAGCAATGGCAGGAGGTGGTTAACCGAGATCCCATCTCTATGGTAACCACTGCACTGACAGGGAGAAGTAGCTGCATGCGAGATATAGTTGCACACACTGTGGTGGGAATTGCCTGCAATCACCTGGCACTTCAAGAAATAAACACATGCATAAATAGCATTTGACAGGTTGAAGAATAATATATTTTGTACAATATATGGATATATGGAGAGTACCTGGCATGCAGAGAATTCAAGGAAATGCAGGCTCTCTCCCTGAGAAGAGAGCAGCTCAAAATATCTAAAGTTTTCCAGCAAATAAATACATTATTGTCCCTTTCTGGCTTACATAAGTCAGCTCAACCTGTAGAAGCACTAGGGTCAAAGTTCAACATCCACATTACCTTCTGTGGAGGGCAGTATGCACTGAAGGACACACAAACACAGAAGAAGAAGAGGACACTTAATCTCCTCATAGAGTCCCTTCTCAGGAATGTGTAAAGCTCAGAACATAACACTAAAGGAATAAACTGTAAATGAGTGTCAAGCAAGAAATGATAAATTCACAATGTTTTCATGTTAACTCACTTTCACAACGCACACATTTTTCATCAGTAAAGCCCTTAAGGCAAAGTCTCGGATGCACAAAGATTTTTTTTTTTTCTCCCGTATAACTCTGCACACACTGCCAAGAAAGTGCTTGTGTCTCATTGTGGCCACTCGAAGAACTAATTGAATGCCTGCCTTCCTCTTCTGCCAGTTGTAAAATTGTAAGCTTTACGTAACAATAGGACGGACTGTCAGCTATTTGTCAGGGGCGCAATTTAGTTAAAGACCACTCAGTTGTCACATTGTGTGGGTGTCAGTGGAATCAATAATAGGCTTCATGATGACAACAGCCGAGCGAGCTTGTCAAGGAGGTGGGAACTCATCAACACTCTGCCATAAATACGAATGTCAGTGTTGTCAGCACGGCATGGAATTATGAGGCTCCGTCTGTGTTCAGTGTAGTTTGGCGATACCGAGCATTAATAGTTTTCACATCCCGCACACGCAGCGACTGTAATGCATCCTGTTTAATTAGCATATTTAAGATGTAGAGGTAAACATCACAATAACTAATTTGTAATCAGAAGGTCAAGTGGGATCTTGTTTTTTCCAAAGTAATCATTCACAAGTAATTAAAGGAAGAAGACAACTTGTGAGTTTAGACTAAATATTTTCTCTGTGGGTGAAATATTGTTCATCAGGGATAAATATACAGTATGGATACTTGATCTTTAAGTCATGTAAGTTATCTATCAAGCAAAATTGCCAAACATGCTTTTCTCTGTTTCATTAAGGTCATTGTAAATTGAATTAAATCTTTGAACGGTTGGTCGGACAAAATAATGAATTTGTAGATGTCACTGTCCTTATAGATTGCTAGGAAGTTTGCCAGACAGAACTTTTTAATTTGGTACATGAAAACACAACTGTCCTTGGACAAAAAAGGGTCAATTTAAACCCAAGTAAATATCAGTTCATTATTTATTCATTGTTGAAAATGTAAATCTCCAATTGTTGAGTTGTATGCTTGCATTTGGCAAATTTCCCATTTTTGCAGCTGACCTGCTGTGCACTGACTAACAAGCTCTCTAGATACAACAAGCAGTTATTTGGAATTAAACAATTGGACTAACTCTGTTTTTTTAATTATTAGATTAGTTCTACATTACACAGCTTTTTCCAGGAAACTTCTTGGAAATAATTAGAAAATTAGTCTGAAATTACAGACCTGATAGATTAAGTGGGACCTCACTTTTTCTGACATCTTATAAATGAGAAAAAAAGATAATGGAAATTATCATTAGTTGCAGCCCTATATACACTCAGTTGCCAGTTAATTAGGTGCTCCTAGCTAAAGCGTATGCAGTCTATTATAAGTTCCCTGCAATAAACCTGCTTTATAAAGCTGTTGATTCAACCTTATTGTTAATTTTGCTGTTCAGTTGTATTGTGTCTTTCTAACATTTAGTCTACCCCATTTATATCAATGAGACCAGACTATGTGTACAATATGAGGAAATGTGTAAAATGATGACCAGAGCCCAGAAAATCATATTGCATGCAAGCAAATCACCAAGGATTAAACTAAATTCTTAAACAAAATTCAATGACTATATCTTAACAGCAGCCAGCTTTCTACTGTCTGATGCAAAGCCATATTCTTCTGGCTAAATTATATTATTGAAAAACAAAACAGTATGTTTAAAAAAAAAAAGCAAACTGCTGAGCTACTCATTAGCAGTCCACCCCATGTGCGTTTGTAGCTCCAGAGTTAAGTATGTGTGTTACGTTCCAATCTACTCTCCATTAAGTGTAATGGATCCCAGAGATATCCCAGAGATTACGCCTCCAACTCTCTTGGCGCTCTCCACCGCAAGTTCAATAGTTCACAATCTAACTGTGGGCTCTCTATGCACATGCATATATTACCCCCCCCACCCCACCACCACCCTCCTCAACCCTCCTCCATCCCATGCAGCGAGAGTCAGTCAAGCAGCTCCCTTTGCAGTCGGCGTGTAGGACGGATGAGTGCAAAGTGTTGGCTGCGGTTTCGGAGGTGTGTTGCTCTCGCAGATACACCTCACCAGTCTCCTGTACGAAGTGACTCCTCAAGATGCAAGAGGAGGGTCATTCCGCCTCCGAGATTCACCCTCAGCCTCTCCCTCTCCCTCCTCTCTCTTTCTCACTACAGACGAGTGAATCAGCTTCACTAAAATAGCCCTTGATCTGCCTACACAGCTTTCGTGTGAAAACTACCAGAGAAAAACAGCGAGGGAGATTTATGTCACCGTGAAGCAGAATATAAGCCCCAGAGTTAGTTATTCTAAGTGATTATGAAGTTACTTTTCAATTCTTTTTTGCATGTCCCTGGTGTTGTAAAATGAATTGCAAGTTATAAAAACTAGTTAGATTAATTACTTGGTGTCATGTAGGAGTGGTGTGTACTTGCCAAATATCAAGATTACCCTCTAGGAGGTGAGTGAATCTTGTTGACAGTCTCACAGCCCAGAGAGAGAGAGAGAGAGAGAGAGAGAGGCAGGACTGTAAAATAGAGAGGAGCTACAAAAATGGGATGCTGTACTCAGAATTGATCCCAAAATCCCTCGTCTTAAACCCATCTGCTCTCATCATTTTTCTCTACCTGACTCTCTCATCTTCAGTTCCCTCTTCCTCTTCCAGCGTCTTGACGGGTTAAACATCACCGCATGGCTCCTGCACTGCAGGTGGCCACTAAAAAGCAGAAGGACTAGAGTGATAATGAAGACAGCAACTCATAGATCCAAACCCGGCTCGTGTCTCTAATGAGTTTACCTCAAAGGCTGCATTCACACTGCAATGTCTCCCATTCAGATTTTTCCCTCTTTTTTATGACTTTATGGTTTTCATGAATAAAGAAACAAATAGAATCTGATATTTTTGTTTCTGATTAATATCATTCCAAAATCTGATATGCATTATATATGATCTGTGGTTAAGTAACCGCAGCTGAACCAGCAGATCAGAATTGTTGTGATTTTAAAGGATCAGTTCACAAAAATTCAATAAAACAAGCAATAAATTTACATTTGAACAATTTTCGATGCTGTTGAATTTTTCAAATGCTATTTTTCAGTGTTGTGAGCATCAGAATTACATTCTAAGGAGCCTCTCTAACTGCCTCATAGCTGGAAGTAGGGCGGCAACAATTATTTTCATTATCAATTAAACTGTCGATTAATGAAATGTCTATGAAATGTCAGCTTTCTCTCTTTAATAGGATCCCTATAAGCATTGGCTTTTCTTCCAGGGGTCCACCACCCATGCAGTCACACACACTCATATACACTATAGGCACATAAAAAACAACATTGTCAGAGCTGTGCATATAAACTGACTAGCCCTATAAGCATGTTGATAATCTGTGTTTAAGTGTTAACATCAAAATAAATAATTCTCTCCATTACCTTTCCTAAAGCTGGTAACAAAATTATAGGGCGGCTATTTGTACCAGAAAATGGTGCAGCTAGATTCTTTGAAAGAGGAATAACTTTTGCTATCTTCCATGCCGGTGGACAAATACATTTTTCAGTACTCAATTTAATAATATGTCAGACAGGCAGAGCAATTAAATTGGCAGCAATTCTAAGAAATTTAACATCTAAATTATCTACACCTGGTGGTCTGTCCTTGCATTTATTAAGCAGACACTCAACATCTGTTGTTGTTTTGCAATTTTAAATTTATACTTATTCTCCATTATTAAATCCTTAATTAGTATCGTGGGGGTACTATTACTTGTTGGTGCATATTGCTCCTCAAATTGTTTACCTTATCATGAAAAATAATCATTAAAATGATTAGCAATTTATACAAGTTTAGTAAAGAATTTCCCCTCCACTTCAAGATATGCTGGGCAGGATTCGGGCCCACATCCCATCATGCCATTTACTAAACTCCACAACTTTTTCTTGTCATTCTTTACATCTTTAATTTTATTTCCATAGAACGATTGCTTTTCTTTTTGTTTAATGCAGTTACATAATTCCATAACCTCCTATACCAGACTCATAACTCGATCTGATAGCTACATTTTTCGCATCATCTCTTTGTTTCATCAATTCCTCATCTATCCAGGGTGATCTCAAGTTCTTGACTGTCTGCTTTCTAATTGGTGCATGTTTTCTAAATCACTTGCATAAATAACACATTAAAGACTTCAAGGGCATCATCTGGATTATCTTTCTCTAGTACATATTCCCAACATATATTTTTAACATCATCTATAAAAGACTCTTCACAGAATGTTTTCATTGATCTCCTGAATACTACTCTAGGTCCTTTTGGAGCCTTTGTCTTTCTTACAAGCACCACTAAATTATGATCACTACACCCCACTAGGATTGATATTGCATTTGAACATAAATGACTAAAATGTGTAAATTCATGATCAATACAAGTTTCACTTTTGGACCTATCTTTCTTCATGCATGCTTTTATAGGTTTATCCACCATTTGCACTGAGTTACATGCATTAGTTATAGCCTGCAGCTTCTCTTTAAGTGCACAGTGTAACATATCCCAGTCGATGTTCAAATCTCCTAAAAAATAAATCTCATTATAAAGATCACACACTTTATCTAACATTTATCCAAAATAAATTAAATTTGCAGTTGGAGGTCTGTAGCAACATCCTACCAGCAGAGGTTTCAAATGCGGTAAATTAATTTGCAACCAAAGTACTTCAGTATCAGCAGGCATTAAATCATATCTCACTGTGGCTGGTATTTGATGTGGAATATATACTGCTACACCGCCCCCATATGCATTCCTGTCTCTCCTATATATACCATACCATACTGAGCCTCACCTCAGCCTTGCACAGCTTCATCCCGATGTCATTGAATTGGGCCCTCTTCCTGGAGATTTCGGGTGTCACATCAGGAAATATCTTCACTTGCATGTCTTGAAAAATAACCTCCCCCCTGCTTCTTGCCAGCTTCAACATTGCCTCTTTCGCCTGATATCTCTGCATTCTTACAATCATAGATCTGGGTCTCAACCTGAGCACTGGACCAATCTTGTGTGCAATGTTTACCACCAGTTCACATATGAGCTCCCCTGGGAACACCTCCTTAAAAAAGTTTTAAGGAGCAATGGGATCACTCCTCTCCATATCGCTTTTCAGTCCAAACATATAGATTTAACTTTTTGCTGTGTATTTCCATTTCTTTTTTTCTTTTTGAGCTCTTTGTTTGCCTTTGTTAGATTTCAATTTGTAGCTTTAATTGTAGCAACACGACCTTTAAAGCATCAAGCTGTGGCTTAAGTCTGTCGAAAGCAGCCCCAATCTCTTCCCTCATTATGGAGCGTATTAGACCCGACAAGTCCGACTAGCTCACCTGCAAGGACCCACTTTCCATGGTGCTCACTTCCGCCGCTTGTCTTTTTTTGTGTCTCTTCAACTTCTGATAGACTGCAGCTCTGATTTAATAACTCCCCAGCCTTTTTCTTTGATTTCTTTGGTGGCATTTCATTCCCCATACTTTATTTTCCAATGGTCTTTGACTGAAACATTTAATCATCACATAGTAAAATATGTCACGGAAAATATAGGCTTACTGATTCCTCAAATGTCTTGTTTTGTCACAAAAAACAGTCCACAACCCAAGATATTCTGTTTGCTGTCATAGAAGACTAACCTCTTCCACTCCCCGAAGACACTGGCGTCCTCAGCTGACATTAGCAGGTTGTAGCAGGCTCAGTTTTAAATCTACGGTGAAGATACTGGCATCACGAACTAAGGCATCCATTGGTACCATCCATGTCATGCTAGCTTACTGAGAAGGGGGCTAAATAACACTCCAAAGTTAGGCTAAATTTTGGCGAGGGAAAAACTGGCATGGACATTTTCTAAGGGGTCCCTTGACCAGCCATCTCAAGATATCTGAATGAAAATGGGTTCTGTGGTTACCCACAAATCTCCCCTTTAAAAAACTGACTCAGAAGGATTGGTTGTTTATCAAAATAGTTGGCGATTAATTTTCTGTCAACCCACTAGTCAATTAGTGTTGCAGCTCTAGTTGGAAGTTGTCTAAAATGTTATTGTCTGCTGTAGCATAAAAACTAAGTTGCCTAACCCAAACGAAAAAACAGCCCGAAATCAAAAGTACATAAATATGTAGAGAGTGTCTTTATACTTATGGCCACATACATAGTGTATCAGCATGGCTAAAATCCAGGAACTGACCAAGCAAGTCCATAGTAAAATTTGGCTGCGATGACAAAAAAAGAATAAGAGCCTCAAACTCTCAGTCAAGGACCAAATCACTCTTATTAATTTAGTGGTTTGGTTTTTCAGTCAGCTTTGAGTACAACATTGGAGCTGAGCTGTTACTGGAGGAGCCAAAAGCTGTTATCTCCTTCCTGTAGTCAGAGGCTCTGGGATATCTCACTTCCATTTCTTCAATTTCCACCCTCCTGACTCATTGTACAGGAGTGCTCCAGCATGAGACGAAACATTAAAGTCTACCCCCGCTCCTCACTTTCCCACTCTCCTCTCAGTCCTTTCAAATCCGTCATCAATCAGAGCTTTCATGTGGGTGATGGAGCCACGCCATGTGTCGGCCTAGCAGGCAGCGCTGGGCATTTAGCTCAGGCTGGAGTCTAATTTGTTTTGCCTGCAGTGGGCAAAGTAGCTATCAAGGTAACATTATTTGTCAGTGGGGACGGCGCTGTAATGAAAAGCACTCAGATGGGCAGAGGTGCCCGGAGGTCAGTGTAATGGAGGCTCCCCGTCTCAATGAAGTCTCCCCGCGAATGAACAGCTCTCTGCACACCAGCATGAATATAGATTGTGAGCATCTTGGGTATAGCGGTGCAAAACTTTGCTGACCAAAGCAGGAAACATTATGTCCAAATTATAAAAAGCATTTAATTGAAGCAGAATGGTTTTGGGAGCTTTTTAAAAGCTCATACATGAAGGGATGCAAGTATTCAAGAGAACAGACTTGCTTTTATTCACAGTGCTGAGCCCGAGGCTTTATTATTCTCTCTCTGCACCTGCTTTATAGCAGGGATTATAAAACTAAATGAAAGGGTCTGGTTTGAAGGATCTGAGGACAATAAAGACTCTGCTTACAAACCTCGCTGATTTGCCTGGCGGATAACAGGAGCTGTGACATTTCACCTACTTCTGTGTCTGTCTCCCTGTCTCCCCTCTACTTGCAGATAACAAGGATTACGACGCTTACCTGTCCTACACAAAAGTGGACCCGGACCAGTGGAGCCAGGAGACCCGAGAGGAGGAGCGCTTTGCCCTGGAGATCCTCCCCGACGTCCTGGAGAAGCATTATGGGTATAAACTCTTCATTCCAGACAGGGACTTGATCCCCACAGGAAGTAAGCTCTCTCTCTCGCGGCGATGTCAAGTTGTGTCGAATGTTTTGTGGCTTGGTGTTGCTCGTGTTGTCAGTGCAGTGGTGATTTGCCTTGTTTGTTGTTTTCTTTTATGCATTTGTGTTTTGGCATAACTAGACCCGTACGACCATCATTGTGTTAATTTGATCATCATAAAATTATCTTTTTCTAACTACTGGCTTAATTGAAGTGGATCAGTCTGCTAAAAGGGGGCAATTAGGGTTACAAAAAACAAAAAAATAGAAAAAGAATAGGGAACAATATTAGAATTTCATAATTTTATTCATTTTATTTGAGTAGTTAATCAATAACAACTGCTAATAACCGTCTCCACTCATTCTTTATTGCTTTTTTGCAATAAGATATGAACTTAAAAGGCTGCCAAGTTGCAATTATGGCACATGGCAACACAGACATCACACATCACAGACAGCTCTGAACAGACAGTTGCACCCCTTTTTAATTGTTGCAGTCCTAAAAGCAGTGATTCCCATCCAGGAGTATTTGTATCCCTGGAGGTGCTTCTGCAGTCGCCTGGGAGTATGTGAAGAGAGTGTGGATCAGTTTACCTAATTCAAAGAAATAACAAATTGATTTAAGAAATATATCCACATATTTAGTCAGCTGTAACACTTGAACATTAGGTGTTGCAATTGAGTAAGCATGAAGACTAGTTAGCAAGCGAGCAGAGAAGTTTAAATGTAATGTAATGTATAAATGGCTGATTTAATTAGCTAAAAGTAAGAATAGTTGGATAAATTGAGAAAGATACCTAAAAGTGATAGATGAATGGTTGAAATGTCCAAGTTCAGCCCCTCCAAGTGGTGCTGTAGTAGTCCAGATGCAAACTTGACGAAACAGACCTAAACCTGCACATTTCAACTATATGAAAAAGTATCATAACGATATCCACTTATATAATTAATAGAGTTAAATGACCTCTACTGTGATTCAAATAAACACACATGGATTGTGACAGGTGGTGTCAATGAAGGGGTAGAGT
Source organism: Thunnus thynnus (assembly GCF_963924715.1). Lineage (NCBI taxonomy): Eukaryota > Metazoa > Chordata > Actinopteri > Scombriformes > Scombridae > Thunnus > Thunnus thynnus. Next base: position 7,969,493 of record NC_089540.1, read on the forward strand.
AGTTGAGTTCTGGCTCGGATGGGGCTGTGGAGAAGTGTCTGACTGAACAGTCTGCTCACTAGTACACACACCTTGAATTTAAGGCGAGCACAGAGAGACTTTCTCCCCTTCTAGTGTCAAACTCTGCACATACATTGGTTGTCTTTTATACTTACTTATGCTACTTTATACCTCCACTCTACCACACCTTAGAGTGAATATTGTATTGTATTGTATTTTTAAACTACATCAGCTACTGCACCAGCTGTAATGTTAAAATGCTGCCTGCATTTAATGCATCAGTAATAATAACTCCATAAGAGAATTTATAAAATATGACTTTAATAATATAACACTTGGATGAGTGCTTTGAGTAAATTATACAGGTAATACTTAAGCTCACTGTACTTTTACTGAAGTTTTTGGTTTTTTGTTTTTAAAGAGTTTTACTTCCAGTTCAGCATTATGTACTGGGTCTGAATACTTCTCCATCCCTGGAGTGTGCAAACCCAGTTCAACTTGCTCCAGATAGAAATGTACAAAATATTCAGAAACATCTGTAACAAGAGTTCAGTCCCTACAGCCCCTCCTGCTGTCTGACCTGTGGAGGCTTCCTTTGTGAAAGTGAATTATGGAAACCTATATCTTAAATAATACTCAGCAGAAGAGGTCTGGACTTAATAGTTGGTTCTTTATGTACTCAAGTATTTAAAGTGCATTATCTACAGTATGTAAAGCCTGTGGGAGGCATAATATCCTACATATGCGGCATAATTAGCAGAAACAGCCAACCCTATTATTACAGTCTATGTTCCTGATCCTGCTCCAACTGTACCTCTGCATGCTGCTATGTAATATGTCAGCTGTACAATCAAAAAGCTCTTTATGCATGGATATTAATGCATGTTTTACCACAGAATATTTCTAATGGAGCCTCTCACCATGCCCCGTGCTTATCTTTGATTAACTCATCACACAGATGAGTTTGATAATATCATTATGTTATTGGCCTTCATTTAAATACTTGCATCTGCCTGTCTTCCCGCACATACCGCCATTACTAATTATGTTCCTCTTCAGTGGCATTGTGCCAAGGTTATAAACTGAATCCCTTGCTGTGATTATGTGCTCGATGCTGGGGGACTGTTATAATATGGGAAAAATGGCATAAAAATGCAAGGATTGAGAGGAATCTTAAGTGCATCTGTCGCTATTCCAGCTCGGCGGCACAGCTCACTGGCTTATTGTGTCTATGTGTAAACATTTAGTTCCCACTGGGAATGTATTAACATCTCAACAGTTGATATAATAAAGCATAATCCACAGCTATAGATAAACACAGTTTGGCCATTTGGGGTTTCAGCATATGTCAACAATCCTTCTCCTGAGCTGCTGATAAGTAACGTGTTATTCTACAGTATGCTGGATTATTTTCAACATGTTAACATCTTGCCATTCTGGTAGATTTCTTATATATCTACTGTACAGTACATTCAGTGTTTATAATATATGGCAGCAAAAATATAAGGCTTTTTCCTTGCCTTTTTTATGCTACATGTCCCATATTAAACTGGAATAAACTGGTCAGCACAATTACCGCTTTACCATCGCTAGTAGAGCACCAGTTGAGAAACACAGTTTATGCCAGAGCCATGTCCCCACATTAACACAACTGTGTTTTTTTAATGCTTTTCTGCAAATCTTTTGATCATACTTTGAATGTAAATATCTATGTTTAGGTTTCACCAATGATCATTTCCAGGATGACACAAGACTACTTAGAGGTACTTTCTTCCCCCCGATTTTTAACGCTCGTGTCAACACACACCGACACAGACTTTCTGGTCAAACACTTTCTAATAAGTAATTTATAAGTTGTTACTAATGACTCCATTAGTGGTTAATAACTTATTAATTAATGATCCATATAGCAGTAATTAGGAAATATGTTTTTTTTCAACCTTGTGACTTGGTTGGCGACCTAGGTTGCTATTGCTATTACTAATCTATGAAGCATTAGTAAACTATTTATGACCCACCAGCCATTAGTGACAACTTATGAAGCCTTTATAAAATATGAAAGTGAAAAACATGATTATTTTTCCCCACCTGCATCTAAATGAGTTACATACATCTGATGGGTTAACTGCATCAAAACAATTCAAACTTTCAGTCCCAGAAATACATTAAAAATGTTTTGTTGTGTCTAAAACTTGTAGTAGTTTGCAGCTACGTTTGTTCAAATACTTTGACTACTTTACACCTGGCGTCATGATTCCTATCTGGGGAAACCAGGTGTAAATATAACACATTGCAAAGATGACTCTTTTATAATCTCTGATCTTTTAGCCTATGATGCCTTGACGCCTTGTTTATTTGTAACTGAAACGTCACAACCTCTAACTCTGCTCTGAAGTTTAGCTGTTGTTTTATTAGACCAAACTGTGGTCACTGATAATTCCAGCAACTAAATTTGAGTAGATTTCTGGTGTATGCTGTTCAAAGTTGGAAGTCATGAATTCCTGGCTGGTAAATTATAACCCTATTGCAGAGCCAGGGGCTTACTTGTCAACTCTGAAGATAAAATATGGAGGATGAATGACCAGGAGATTTTTTTATGGATTAAAATTCTAGTTTCCTTACATGGGAAATGGCTTTAAATGCATTTCAAATGTATAATATGTTTGTATCTTTATTTATAGTTCAGATGTTTTCATAGAATAAAGATCATACAGAGCTGAATACCGAAAGTAATAAAATCATATTTATAGTGAAATGTTCTTTGCTAACAAGACTTCAGATTATCATATGTTTCATGCACTTTACTACAGTATCACTTAAAGTTTTGACTTATTTACATTTGCTGTGGGAGCTGTTGAGTTGTCCAGTTAGCACCACAAGCTTAATTACTTGTCACAATGAGCTTTTTTCATGGAAAACTTGAAAAAACTATAGGGAACAGGGCAACAGTGATTTCCTGCCCCCTGTAATTTAGCGTTGATTTTGTTTTTATGTAGGAATCAATTATTACACATGCAAGGCTTTGATTGTAAAGCTTGTGAGGTCTCTGAAAGGAGGAATTTAATCTATAAAGCTATAAAGTGTTAGCAGGCAGCACCCTGAGAGGGCAGATTTACTTTCAGTTTAATCAATTCAAAACATAAAATGAAACCACTGCTCATTAGCTAATTATATAGCAAGCATTTATCCATTTCCTTTTTGTTTTATTCACAGTAAGGTAAAAGAAAAACTTGTTTGTGACTGATTGGTTTAAGCTAAACTGAACAGGCCCAAAGAGAGGTGTTGCTCTGGGGACGCATTGTGATGGAGTACTGAGTGAGGACCAATTATCAAAAAGAAAAGAGATTTACTTGTCATGTTGAAGTAAAGGGCGACTTCAAATCCAAGTTTAGTCTAATCAGGTTTCTCTCATCGTGGAAGAGTGACATGAAAGAAGGAGTTCATTCTCAGAGATACAGAGAGCAGGACAGAGAGGAGATGTGGCATTTGTTTGTTGAAAAACTAGCAAACATACTGAGATATTATTCACAGTCTCTAGATGCCTCTCGTCTAAAACAGAGAGAGAGGAAGAAAAAATTCTCCTCACACACACACACATACACCCACACACACACAAGAGGGTCATAAGCTTTGATTGGGAAGGGAAGCCCAGTTAATCCCGTCTACCTGCTGTTGAGGAGCCACTCTGTCTTCGTCTCCGCCAGGAAAGGCTAAAAGCAGGCATTAGCTACACACACGCACACACACACACACAGACACACACACACACACACACACAACAGGCCTAGGGAAACACTTAATCACATTCATTATTAGTCAAACAGCTACCCATTAAGGAGGTGAATACAAATCTGTATGTAATGTAAACGCACAATTACTTTACCTTCTGGTGTTAAGATGCAAATTTAATGTCACACACATATCTTGCTTGGCTTTGAGTGTTTTATGTTTACTGTTATCTTATAAAAAAAAACAAGTGATCCCCTTCCCTTTTGTTTTCGTCTACAATTCTGTCTAAATAGATCCAATAATTAATTCTAGAAATGCTTTTATAGATGTTTTAGTTAGAGTTTAGTTTAGCCAAATCATGGAAAAAATGTGTAACTGTAAAATTCATCTGATGTTTAATTTAAATTACTTCAGTCTTTTTTTATTCAAAATTAACTTTTTTTTTTCATCTCGAGTTAATTGGATTTAGTTGATTGAAATTTTGATAAAACAGGAGCAGTTTGGTAAGCAGCCGCATGAGGCCAAGAGAGTTCTTTAAACAGCCTGTGTGATATGTTTCATCATATTTGCATCATCCATGAGCTCTGTGTAGTTTCATGTACAATTAAACTTATCTAGATTAAATCTATACGCCATACAAGCAAGTAAAAATAAGTCCTACAAACTGAAAACAGTGCAACTTATGTTAAATGTACTGCTGTTTATACAAAGTTATCTATCTATCTCTGTCTATCTATCCAGCCTACATCGAGGATGTAGCACGCTGTGTGGACCAGAGCAAGCGCCTCATAATTGTCATGACGCCCAGCTATGTCGTGCGGAGGGGGTGGAGTATCTTTGAGCTGGAGACGCGGCTGCGCAACATGCTGGTGACCGGCGAGATCAAGGTCATCCTGATCGAGTGCGCCGAGCTGCGCGGCATCATGAACTACCAGGAAGTGGAGGCCCTTAAACACACCATCAAGATGCTGACAGTCATCAAGTGGCGCGGGCCGTCCAGCAACAAGCTCAACTCCAAGTTCTGGAAGCAGCTGCTCTACGAGATGCCCTTCAAGCGCATGGAGCCCCTGAGCATCTCCCACGAGCAGGTGCTGGACGTCAGCGAGCAGGGCCCCTTCAGCGAGCTCCAGACCGTCTCGGCCATCTCCATGGCGGCGGCTACCTCCACCGCCATGGCGACGGCACACCCGGACTTGCGCTCGACCTTCCACAACTCTTGCCACACCCAGATGAGGCAGAAACACTATTACCGTAGCTACGACTACGACCTGCCGCCCGGCGGCACGCTCCCGCCGCTCTCCACGCTCGGCAACCAGCACACCTACTGCAACATCCCCATGACGCTCATCAACGGGCAGCGGCCTCAGTCCAAGTCGCTGCGCCAGCAGAGTCTGGAAGAAGCCCACGGCAACAACGCCATGCTGCCACTGCTGCCCAGAGAGACCAGTATATCCAGCGTCATCTGGTGACAGAGAGGGTGCCGGGCAGGATAGACTGTGGATCCATATGATGTCCGTCACAGGGAGGACTCACCACTGGCACTTGGACCCTGAAAACACCGGGGCCAGATGGACCTGAATGGCACTAAGCTACTTGCTGCTGTTGAATTTGCACCAGGAAACCATAGGGGGAGGGGCGGGAGGACGAGGCGTCAGACACACTGGACACATTGGTGGGGGTTCTGGTGGTGGCAATTGTTTTTTTGTTTTGTTTTGTTTTGGTCCAATAAGAGCTTTTATTGAAACTGAACAACAACAAAAAAGAAGCAAGGAGAACTTTTTTGTATGCCTGTATAAACACTCACGTAACACAAGCCAACACCTATGATAATTTACCCAGAAAGTCAAGGAATACAGGGTCCTGTACATACGTTTTTCTAATTCTTTGTAGCATCAGTGTTTGGGACTTGTTTCTTCTTTATGTTTTATCATCAGTTGGGACTCTTTTTTTTTTTGGTTTGTACAAAAGTGAAGCAATGGCCTGTGAGATGTGTTAGTTAAACCGTTGTTACCTTTATCTTAATTTGTTGGCTGGTGTAGTTTATAAAGCTTTTGGGGTTTTTGGGGTGGGCAAACGTCGCAGCCTCTAGGAGACGAGAACGATTTGTTTTGGATTTCAGGGAGCAGAGTCTCAGATCTGATGGCTGTTGTAAAAGGTTGAGAATCTGGACTCAACCAGAATATGCAAAATATGGAGTCCAGAGAGCGGGGGAACAGACGGGGTTCCCAAATCGTATTTGAGTGCTTTTGGAAAAGTCATATCTGTGAAGGGTGATATGAAGAATATGGTGCTAGGCTTCCTTCACATCTCTCTGTTTCTCTCACGATAACATTTACTTTAAAAAAAAAAAAAAAGCCTTGCTATTTACCTTAACAGATGATTATATCACCGAAAATTAATTATGTGTATTATTTTATGAAAAAAGAAAAGTCTATTTTTGTAACTGAGGGATATTTGCTTAGAGAAGTTATACCTATAAAGTTTCTGATAGAAGGACTTGGGGAAACATAATAAAAGAACAATGTTTTGTTGTGTGGAACTGCATAGCTCACGAAAATCAATAGGTCATTCACTAAATGTCTTACCCTTATATTGCAAGAGAAAAAAAAATAGTATGTTTGTATTTTCGTCATTAAAAAGAGGAGTTTTGACATTTCCAACACACCACGGATAGCAGCTCAGCAGGCTTTTTATGTTGTGTTGATTTCACAGTCATTGCAGCGTTTCACGGTTGATTTGGTACAAGGATGGAGCTACACTATCGATGATGTCAGTACAGATGGAGGAGAGGAAAGCCATGACATGCAGTGTCACCTGAAGCATTTACTGTGTCTGCTTTCCTCCGTAGGACCAAACAAGGCTGTCCAGGGCTAAACTGTTATCTCTGTTATTCATTTCCTCCCCAATGACAGCTCTGTTATTTGTTCGCCATCCCCCTTGTCAACGGAAATGATTTGTCGGTTGAGTTATGCTCACAGATGAATAAAATAGGGCTTTCACATCTCAGTTCGGAACACTTTCAGTCGACCCCGGCTGCTCGGCTCAGCTTTGGCGAAGGGACACAGGAATTTTAACGACTACAACAACAACAACAAACAGTTTCACTCCAAAATGAGTCTTCAAAAGTTGCTGACTTGATGATAAAGTTGTGAAATATTATTAATGTTTAGTTATTAATATTAAAAAGTAACATTTTAGAGGAAGTGATCAGTTATATTTTTTACCTACTGACCAATAATAATCATGGGGTGTATCCTCCCCAATAGCCTTTTAGAAAGAAACCCTTCCAAAAAAGATGTAATTAATACTTAAGAATGACAAGAATGTATTTAAAAATTCAATTTAAATCCTGGAGTATATATAACCATACAATAGAAACGCTACTTAAAGCAAGTTAGACCAAAGCAAGATACAGTGAAGCATTCTCATTCACAAAACTGTCTTTTTTTTTCTTTTTTCTTTTTGTTTTTTCCTCTGACGATGGCTTCCACCAGGAGCGGCACGATTCCATCCGGTCGAGAAAACAAGAGCTACTCTCACATATCCTCTCACACCTGTGAAGGCGGCCTGTTTACGTACTACTCTTCAACTGCCCTGCAGCTGTGCCATATTGTTTGCTTTTTGAGAAAACTAACCTCATACTAAAATACCTGCAACATCTCACAACATAGAGGTGTTTCATTTAGTGCCATAAAATATGCAAAGTGATGAACTCATAAACAATAAATGAAACATTGTGTTTTTTCCTCCCCTTATCTTGTTGTCAGCTTTTTTAATTTTACTTTAAACTGGCAGCAGAATATTTCAGGCCTGTTTTTTCTTTTTTCTTTTCTGTTTTTGGAAAACTAAGTTGCTGCAAGCTGCCCAGAGTTCAATATTGGATGGATTTGTACTTTGGAGGAACAGTCCTCTTCATTCAAGATCATTCAATCAACCCACAGATGCAGGCCTGTTTTTAGTTCACCTCAATCAGACCCCCTCCAACCCCCCCTTATGAAAAGTGAAATATGGATTGCGTTGAAGAGCACCGATTCTGAGCAGAAGAGTTTGTTGTGCTCTATGACGTGGCATTGTGTAAATATAATCAAGACAATAACGTGATTAAGATGAAGACAATCGAGCCATATTCATGAAACCAATGGTCATTATTCGCAAGGCCTCTCAAAGTAGAAACACTAGTCCTGACTGGAGGTTAACACGTAGAATCGGTGAGTTTTTGACAGGAGTTTGGCGTCAGAGCTCCTGCTTTGGGAAGCTGTGTGAATACAAATGTTTGCATTTTCTAAGTGGGGTGATACACGTTTTTTTTGTTTCATGATGAATCGAACATTTCTGGCGAAGACGGCTTTGATAAAGATGATGATGAAGATTAATAACAATGACAATATATAGCACAGAATTATTCCAGGCACTTTCACGACTCTTGAGACGACGTCTCTCCTGTTTCTGATTTATTTTCTATTATGTATCTGCAATGTTCATTAAAAGAGATACTGTTATTATTAATAAAACCACATTTACGGTAATGTTATTTCTCAGTTCTGTGTGTGCTGTGTGTGTGTGTCTGTGTGTGTGTAGAGAGAGAGTGAGAGTGCTGTGTTTGTTTGCAGAAAACCCAACCCGGCTCACTTTGTTTATGGAGCAGTGGCATAGATTGCTGATGATGCCCGGATCTCTTTTCCTGGCGGGGAGCCGATGCGGCCTAACTGCCATAACTCTACCGTCTCCCGTAAATCCTTGAAACAACAATCAATACATCTCCTTATTCCACTCAGAGACTGAATCAGCCCGGCCTCATTTTAGAATAAGACTAAATCAGAGGAGTCAATGCATTGAGAAACACTTAAAAAAAAAAAAAAGCATGTCCCAATTGTGGTTTGACCTTAGTGCACTTTTGGCCACAATCGCACTAATAGTTGGCACAGAAAATGATTATTGGTTAGTATAAAAGATGCAGCTCTCATTTTACATGATTGTATAGATTTTGGATATGTTCTAGAGTTCAGATTATGACTCAAACAGTACTGGTTTATGCCAATAATCTTCATACGCAGCAGTGTGAACACTAAACTGTCAAACTGTTTCTACAAAACAACTGAAGATGTAGAGACTCAGTGGCTTTTATAGTCAGAATTAGTCCACTGAAAACCACAAGTTTGCTCAGTAAATATGTTATATTTAATATCTCAAAGAAAACAGGATCCTTTTTCTTCCAGCTTGCTTCGAGGCAGATAAACACTTTTTTTCCTTTCTTCTCTGCCTCAGAGCGTTCTGCCCATAGTGTAGCCATTTGCTTATTTTGCTGTGATCAAAGAAACAGCACTGAAGAGGAAAGGAAACCCAAAGGCAAACATGGACAAATCTTAAAATACTGTGTTAATTAGCCTTAATATTCACCTCTCACGTGATGCGAATGCAGTCAGGGTTTGGTTGGTATCAGCTAAAGCAGCAAATACCAATATCACAGGTGAGTGGAGCTGTTATGTATCAGCCCTCTCTAGGAGATTCTGCCTATATGTTCTTGAAAGTTTTAAAAATATAAGAATTGTACTGTGGCTCTTACAGAGAAAAAGTACTACTTTCCTCTATCAACTATCAAATTTTACCGAAACAGTCATGATTCTGCTAATATTTTTGTAGCTCTGTTGCAGGTTTGGCTTCAGGTACAGCTGGAACATCTGTTTGGAAGAGACATGCAAACATAAATGAGACTGAATACAGTTTGCCCACAAAATATCCTGATTATGGTGCTCACACATCCATGTGACAGCCATTGGGCTACATCAGCCAATTCTAGTGTGTTAAGCACAACTTTTACAAGACACGGAGCCTGAATTTCACATCTCCCACCATGTTGGTCCAGCCAAGCACAGAAGAGAAAAGCAGTTCCTTTTCCAGTGATTTAATGTTACCCTTAAATAAAATGAGGGTACTTGCAAGAGACTGATTTTAAAATATGGTCAAAATCGAAGCAGTGGAGGCCAAGATAAGATCCTACACTACATTTCCCATAATGCAACTTTAGACAGCAACTTTTTGAGATGTACGGCACTCCTTATGACAGGTGACTTTAAATTAGTGGAGTGCCCCTTTAACTCCAGAACAATGTAACACATATAGATTAGCTCAAATGTTGCAACTTTAGTATCTTACTCTGACCTTAACCACACAAAACCCTTACATAACATAAAAACCTTAAACCCCTAAACTGTATAATCATGTAGTTTGTTGACGGCTGTTCTTAATTGTCTTGTTTTTAATGCTGAGTGGAGAAGTCAAAGATAATGTTCCACACTGTGGTTAATAAAGCCTCTAATTAGACAGCTACCTAAATTTATCCATCTCAGGCTTATACACAACTATTTTTAAACTTGTGTCACAGACCTTCTACTCATAACTTTAGAGGGATACATAAGGATGGATGAAAGTTTCCAGAATTCAGCAGCAGTATCAAGAAAGTAAAATCTTTTTTTTTTCTTTTCCTCACAGGTGAAAATAGCCATACTAGATGAGTCAGAGTGCTGTTTCCCTGTAGTGTACAGAGCAGCTGCATCCTGCACTAGGCAAAGCATGATGTTCCCTATAGCCATCTTGTTTTTCTGCCATCATGGCTATAACATGAAGCTACATTCGAATCCTCTGTGCCCATGTGAACATAGAAGGCGCCAGATGTTTTCATCTGAGCCGACATGTTGCCATATGGTGTGTGTGTGTGAGTGTGTGTCTGTGAAAAGTGTGTGTGTGGGGGGGGGGGGGGGGCGGGAGGGGTTCCTCAGTTTCGACACTTTTCCCCCCAAATGAAATCATTTTCACTTCATTACGGTGTCACAGCATAATAAGCTCCCTGAACAAAAGCGTGCGACGTGCAGGGGAAAGTGCAGTGACAGTCTCTGCAGTGAGAGCAGATCAGGCTGTGAGCGTACATGTACATGCACAGATGTTTTGCTTCCTCCTCTGCTTGCAGTACACACACACACACACACACACACTTACTGGTGAAGGGTATTACTCACTCTGGCAGGTATACCATGCCCTTCCAAGTCCCACAGGGCCTTGTTACTTGGAGCTCTGTGCTCCGTGCCCTGTGTGACATGTCTTCCACTCCAAGAACCAGGCCAATTGTCTGTGCATGGATAGGTGGCGGTGGAGTGTGTCTCTGTGTGTGTGTGTGAGCTGAGAGCATTTGGAGAGTGGATGCAGGCAGCTGTTAACCCAGTTTTGGAGTAATTCTGAACTCACCATGCTTCAGCACAGCATAATTGCCTGTGCATGTGGTGTGTGTGTGTGTGTGTGTGTGTGTGTGTGTGTGTGTGTATAAGATTCAAGTCATGGATCACTGATCACTCACCAAGCCCTTCAATTTACTGTTACTTCCAGCAAGAGCTGCTCCATCTTTAATTATTCATTATTTTACAATAGTATTGATGTCTGTGGTGAGGTTAGATATTGATTTGATTGGATACAGCCGGCTTATCAAAGGATACACTCCAGTGTGTTTGCTGCAGTTCTCCTCATGCCTTAATTGATCAAATCAAAAATGGGAGTTCAAATCATATTAGCTCATTATTGAATAGAATGAAAAGTTGAATTGGCCAGTGTCTGTCCTCCAAGTAAAAGATGCAGAAGCAGCCAGAAGTGGCAGCCTCAAAGAAATTCAAAGTGAAACGCTGTCATCTGCTGGACAGACTCCATCCTGCACCTCAGCTGGCTCAGTCACCTTGCAAGGCATGCTGGGAGTGAAAGAACCCAATTTGAGCTATTATGGTGAAAGTGATCATTCAGTCACTATAAAAATCACACACATCTTCTCTAAATTGCCCCGGTTGAAATCTTTTTGCCATCCAACACCTATAATAGTGATGAATGAAGGTGTGTGTGTCCTTTATTAGTGCATTAGTGCACAGCCGTTATATAAGCTTCTGCTGTTATTTACAAAGCAATATTTGTGGCCCCCAAACGAGCAATGATGTTTATTCTTTGGATTCTGTGAATAAAAGAGAAAGCAGGGTGAATATATAATGAAGAATATACTATGAAATGTTAATCCATAACACATGTAGGTCATATCAAACAATGTATTATATATGTATATAATAATTGGCACTCTGTATACACAAACACTTTGTGATAGGGACTGCACTTGTTTTTGTTCTGTTGGGAGAGTGCCTATATGACAACTGTACTATATTATATATATGATTCCTGGTAAGTCCTCGTTCATCTTACATTATTAAATGTTTAACAGGTTTGCATACTTTACTTATACCTGAACCTGCTTTGTTTATCTCTACAGACATATACATATATTGTACTATATGGCAGTTTATTGGTCTATAAATACTCAGAACTCTTCTTTATCATACTAATGACTAGATAATGTTTTTTTTTTTCTTTTACATATCTTTGTTTTTATGGAAGTGTCGCACTTAGTGTAGTAAGAATGAGTGACGGCGCAGGTGCTTTTTACATAATGAAAAAAAGTAAGGGAGAGGAAGTTTTAAAAGATGTCTGCAAGGAATTCTGGGTAGTGTAGGGAGAAACGTTGGTTTGTTTTCATGGCCGCACGTACGACCGGCTCCTGGTGGATAAATTGTGGTTTCTTGGCTTAATTAACCAGGTAAGTGCCCACATGTACCTGAACATGACAAACGTTAAATGACAATATTTGCTTTGGCTTGTTAGTTTTGTTAGAAGTTACGAAATTAACTTATGAAATGAACCAAACAGTTTGAAGACGGTGGAAGGTAAAATGTTTGGAGCAGTGTTGGGTTAATGTCGCAACAATCACTGCGCAGTACGTAAGATAAAATAAGCGTAAAGCTCGACAAGTTATTTGAAACAATGTTTTCAGAAACAAACAGTTAAAACATAAAAATATAAGTAACTGACAGTGATAACATTAAAATATGTAACATTTAACCGGCACGTTTCCCCAATTAAAATAGAACAGACGTCAGGTGTGTAAATGTGGGTTCGACGTCACTGACGTAAACGTAAACTAACATGGCTGCTGTAACATATAAAGTGGGAAACGCTCAGATTATATAGGCTGATTATTACTGTTTTAACCTTTAATTTCAGTTGGTTTGCGGTGTTTATTTATTTACCTATTAGTTTGTTTGACAATGCTATGTTTTAAGAAACAAAGCAGTCAACACGCCACTTATCCAAAAGACTTTCACCCGCTGGAGAGCCGTCACGTCACCTCTCCTTACAAAGAAATATACATTTGAAAGTTACTGAAATGAAGTAGAGCTGCAACCATTAGTAGATTAATTGATTAGTCAATCCATAGAAAATTAATTGCCAACTTTGTTAATCGATTCATCGTTTTGAGTCTTCTTTGATGATGAAAATTCTCTTGTTCCAGCTTCTTAAATGTCAATATGTTCTACTTTCTTTAGTTTTCTATGATAGTAAATATGTTTGGGTTGTGGACTGTTGGTCAGGACAGAACAAGACATGTTAGGTTGTATCTTGGGTTCTGGGGAACAGTGATTGACATTTGTCACCATTTTCTGACATTTAACAACAAATTGAGATTAGTTGATAATGACATTGTGAGTTGCTGCTCTAAAATGAAATGAGCACACATAGCAACCATTAAACTTAGCTTCAGTAAATATAAATCAGCATATTTACTTTTTTCCAGGCAGCATCGACTTTGGGAGCCTGATTTAATAGATTGTTTAATAAGTATTGTAGGTAAGTGATGCAGTGTCAGATTTGATGAACATTTTCCAACAAGCTTTACTTTTTGACAGATGAGTTTTTTGGGGGGGGGTCTGGTCCTTTTAGTGATGACATATATTCACAATAATATCTTCAATAAGATCAAATTTGGTATCACATTATCAGAACTACATGGCAGACAATCATGGTATCATAGGCTGTAATGTCATATGTTTATTAGGCTGTAGTCAGGAGTTAATGTGAACTAGTGCATTAGGAGTTTACATATAAAGCAGCAGTGACTAGTGTGTATTTCTGAGATTTTGTGTTGAAGCCCACTGGCAGTGTTGTTTGTGATTCAAAGATCCTGCACCAAAAAGAAACCGCAGTGATCTCAGACAAGCTTAGCTGGTGTTCAACTCAGTAGCTGAGAGGAAAGAAAGCTGTTAATGCAAATGCTTGGAAGATTGCCGCGCTAATACTCAAGGCTAAGCTTAAATGTCTATTGCTGCCTTGAAAGGCTGCATCCAGAGGAAAGAAAAGCCCTGAGAGAACACGCTCAGAAGCTGTGCTCAGCATTTGCTCGTCATCGTAAGAGTCGGAGATATGAAGTTAGTAACTTTCAGACTTTGATACCTGACGATTAACAATGCGGAGGCGGTAGCCTTGAGGGAAGACTGAGAAGCTTTCAGAGAGGAAGTCCCAGAAATGTCAAGCGGTCACTGCGATTTTTAAAATGCTGGAATGTTTCAGCGCTCAAAGAATGTAGTCTTTGTGTTATCCAACAATGTCTGTCTCTATAACTTCCTGTAGGAGTCAGACTGTATTTATCAAGCCACAATAACCTGTCAGCAGTGATTTCTGTCTGAGCCATCATTTGCTGGGCCGTAGGTCAGATGTGCTGTCTGGTTTTCTGGCAAACAGTTTTAACAGTAAAATTGTACATATCTCTGTACTGTAGGTCTGTGTAGCATAAACAGCAGCTTATTTCAACAGGCTGTTAAACTGATCTCAAAATGTTCTGTACAACATAGAGTATTGTAATAATTAAATCAACAGAACATCAATCAACAAATATTATAATGTTTTATGGTCATTTATCAAGGCAAAATGCCAGCATCTGCTGATTCCATCCTCTAAAATATTGGAATTAGCTGTTTTCTCTGTTTTGATATCATTATAAATTGAATATTTGTGGTTTTGGATTGTGTCGGATTAAAAAGGCAATTTAAAGCCTTCTCTTTGGACTCAGGAAATTGCTTAATCGCCAAATAAATATAATGATGATATAATAATGAAAATTGTTAGTTTCAGCCCTAAAAATAAGCTATTAAAAAGCTTTTAAATCCATCATAACAAATTTAGCAGTCACATTATCTCGGATGAAAAACAGACATGATGACAATTATGTGCAAGTCATTAAAATCACTGTAGAAACAGAGACAGTAGTGTAGTGATGTTATAATAGCATCCAGTATTAGGACTTTAGGTAATATCTTGGAGTTAAGACAAAGATGGAAAATAAGTGTGCATCATGGGAGGTGATTCAGCAGGAAATGTTAATTCTCATTATGAACACACATTGTCCCGGTGCCTCGGGAGGGAAACGCTGCTGTATCATTTTGTGTGGTTTAATTCAGGCTGGTATTTCCCAGGTAACAGCTTCCTCCGACACCTGGGAGCAGGAGGGAGAGGAGAAAACAGCTGAGCGCCGGCTCCTGACGATACTAATGAAAAAAGGCATCAAGCGACTCTTCACTGAGCAGAGACGTATTTGCTGAAGCTGTCAGAACAGAGCGATGGAGCGCAAACCACCGGTGTGTTACAATATAGCCTGTCTAGCAGCTGTTTTAACTGACACCCATAACTTTTTTTATGTTGATGGAGTGTCTGTGAATATCTGTGCGTGTGTGTGTGTGTGTGTGTGTGTGTGTTTGAGTTCAGCTACTGTAGTATTATCATTTAGGAAGTAATGTAAGAACTGTGAAAAACATGTAACATCAAGCAAGTACTAATGATTATGATGCCTGCTTGCAAAGTTGGATTTTACTGCAGATGTTTAATAGCATTGTTCATTCATATCACTGATTCATTTACCAATTAACCTATCTGGATACTCACTTTTTATTAGTTTTTAATACTTTTCATGTGTTTATCTTTTCCAGGGAGTGATCATTGTTCTCTCCAGCAGTCAAGCAGCGCATCAAATAGGTAGGAACTGATTCTTCTTTTCTTTTTAAAGCAGTGTTTTCTCTCGCTTGTGTTTTTCTAAATGTGATTTTTCAAAGTGATTGGGATCACATGATGCAATGTTTGTTTGCTGTTCATGCTGCTTGGTGTTTGTCTTTGGTCTCATTGACTCTTTTGCTTTACCGCTGTTTGTTTACTGGCACCAGATGCTCGGCAGCTGTTGATGATTGTGTGTAGTTGTGTTCAAGCTATGATCATGTAAATGGTTATACCTGGACTTTGTGATTTGCTGAGAGGATTGATGGATGGATTGAGTCTCGGAGAGGAGCTTGAGTCTGTCGGTGCGTGTGGACAGATGTTTTGTTTACACTTTTCTTTGTCATGTAGGTGTTCTAAGCTATTCCCCCAAAGTCTCATCTTGTCTTATAGTCAAATTTCTACAGAGGTGCAGAGTGTTGTGAAGCTCTTGTTAGCACAGAGGCTTGAAGTAGTCATTCTCATTGTGTCACTCAGTCGTTTATTGAGGTTATTGTGTCTGGAGTGCTCCCCATACAGACCTAAAAAACATAAAAAAACACCTTGTGCAGCAGAATTGTTTTTATCCAACAGCATTCATAATGTGCAGTTAATGCTATGAGCAATGTAGGCTGACAGCAGTTACAAAACAAACAAGTAAACATATAGGCAGATGCATAAATACATCAAATGAAACCTTGTGCGTCTGTCTCTCAGTTCCTCTCCCTTTATTGTGGTTTCTACCTCTCATAAAATATAGCGAGCACGTGTTCATCTGTGCTGCTCGTGCCAGTCACGGGTGTGAAGAAGAGCCGTGCCACCGCGTCCGGATCCGTGGCGCGCAAGGTGTTGAGGACCGCGCGCAGTCTGCTCCCCCGGTGGACCGTCCTCACGTGCTCGTAAAGCGCGCGCTCAGCCTCCCTCTGCAGCGCCTGGATGTAGTCCCGACACTCCAGCTCACTCACTTGTGCAAGACAGAGAAATGAGAGAGAGCTTGCTGAAGTTTTAGGAATTGTTTAACACACAGCCTGAAACCCCTGAATATGTTTGTGATTAATCTGGAATTAATATTATTGACTAACAGTAGATTGAACTGTAAACCTAATAGACAAAGCTATAGAGTCACACTGTAATGGTGTAATCCTATATATCAAACACTGGCAGTATTAACTAATTACCTGGGGTGAACAGAATCGCTCCTTTCAGAAACGCGTATTCCTTGACGCTGATCCTCAGTCCTCTACACTTGACCAGAAACATTTTGATTCCCTCCACATCCCCGACGGGCACCCCGGGGTCTTGAATCTCGGTCGGCGTGTGCTCTTCGCTGTGCGTTAAGATCCTGTGTAACAAACTGGGCTGCTGCGTCTCCACCGTGTCGAAGTCCACGGCGTCCTGCACCATGCCCAAAACCAGCAGCGGCGCCCAGCTGTTGCGCACAAGCCGGAGCTGGTCTTCCGCCGGCAAACCCCGAAAGCACGGCACACTCTTCACGAACCTGAAAGTTTTTACGAGCACTTCGGAGGCCGCTTTGAAAACTAACTGCGGAGCTCGCGTGACCACCAGTTTCCTGTTGGACGCGCAGGAGCACAGCCGGTGCGTAGCGGCCGCCTCCACGCGCCGCTGCGGACAGTCAGCGCCTCTGAGGATGCTGTAGAGGATGCTGCCGCGCGCTGTATCCTCTCTGCCTGCATCACAGCACGACATGACGCTCCGCACTGCACCGCACACTGACTCATCACGAGCTGCTTCCCGCGGAGATCATCTTTTATATATACAGTAGACTTGAGGCACGAGCCCACCTCAAGTTCACCAGTGCCTAAATCCTACGTCCGGTCAATACTTTCACAGTAAAAGCATAACAACGTAGCAGCAAGTAAAAGTCACTCATAATTAAAAACAATAAAATAAAATTTTGTTTTTGTTATGTTATCATGTTCTACATCCCTTCATCTTGAAAATATGATACACAGAAGGGTCCAAAAGTCTGAGACCCTACTGTACGTGTATAAATGTGTAACCTTGGCTACTGTACACATTACTTTTGAATAGTTATATTTACCTTTTCTCATGTTGCGTAACTAAGTCTTACAATACATTCATAATTAGTTGGAATAATCAGTTGAAATAGTTGCACCATATTTTGGACTGTAGGAGACATTTTATTATTATCTTCCAATAGTTATTGTCTCATTATCATTTACAACTCTATAAATTTATGTGGAAACTTTAAGCTGCTTAGTCAAGTCTCCTTGCTTCAGGTTCATATTAGTTCCTCAAAACAGAAGAACACTTTGCACATCTATTTCATCAGACAGGTGCGTAGGAGACGGATGAATGGATCAAAAGTTGCAAACAAACTTTCACACACTGTCTAACTTGCAATGATATGTTTATATGTGACGCAACCTGCAATAATTGGGAATGTATCTTTTTTAGAATGCAGTTTAGGCTTTGGGGCATTAAGCATTTATTTTATAGTAATCTAACCGTTTAATTTAAGCATTTTTGAGGTACATTTATGGTTGTCACTATACAGAGTTTTTTTTACTTTTCTAGCTCCATGCATGATATTGGAGACTGTCATATAGTGAATTGATGTTTGTTATTTATGCCTTGCTATTGCATGTAGGGAATGTAATTGTTTGCAGGCTTACAGCAACTCCTTATTTAAGATGACTTCTCATTGTCACAAACTATTTCTCTATTCACTATTTATGAAGGTCACAAATGGATATATCACATAAGTTTCTACCTGCTGTTGTTTTTCAGGTTACAGTTGTTTGTTAACAGTAAAGGAAATGGCAATGAGTTTATCAGTAGATGAATACCCAGCAGTAGAGTCAGTGGTCTGATGTGAACCCAAAGAGAGTGATGTTGGGTGTGTTACTGTCTTGCCATGTTGGTGTTCATTAAAGGAGATTATTCAAAGGTAATGTGTAGCCCAGTGACTTGAGAATGCAAACCATCAAGTAAACAGTGTTAGAAATGAACTAAATGTAGGTGGGTTAACTTCCGATATATATCTACAAACAGTCCTTGTTGTACCCATTTCACATTTAAATTCAGTTCACATTTAATTTTGTGATGTCATTGAGTATTTTGAAGTAGTAAATAGTCTTTATTTTGAAATCAACCAACATCCAGTTTTGCTTTGGCTTTCTGTAGATGGCTTGATGCAAGACTTTACTGCAGGCTAATAAGTAAAATCAGGGCTGGCCCAAGACACTGAGGGGCCCTGAACAGGACTTGATTTGGGGGTCTTCACCTCCCTCTAACATCAATCATCTGTGTGTTTTGCATAGGAAGATTGTGTACTTGTTTGCAGTGAATGTAGTTGTGCTGTGAGAGCTAGTACGCAAGTGGAAGCTTATTGTACAGACGTGGCCGAAAATATTGGTACCTTTCCACCTTTTTTAAAAAAAAAAAAAAAGAAATGTATGGTATCCATCAATCTTTATTTCATATTGAATATAACAGAAACTTTGCTTTTGATTTACAACATAACATATTATTTAATACAACAAAACAAATGAAAATGGACAAAAAATATTGGTGCCTGTTTGATATTAACTGGATGCAACATGATAAACATAAACATGACTGGCATACATATTTTTTTCTCTTTTTTTTTGCACAAGGAGTCATCATTTTAGTCATCCATCCTTAGCCTTGGAAGGCTGCTTTAGTGTTGGTTTACTTAATATAAAGGCTGTTAGTCTCTGTGGCAGTTTGATCTGCCTGTGGGGTCTCTCATACTTGGGTGTGAGAGGCTTTATTATGATCCCCTCAGTATGAGTCTGGAATGGTGTGTCTTTTTTAGTCAGTCCCCACAGAGGCTCTGATATACTGGCGAACTGGGGTATGAATCGGCTACTGTAGCTAGCTAAGCCCAGAAAGCTGTGTACTTCTGATGCATTCTCAGGCTCTCGCGCCTCAACTATAGCTCTCACTCTTTCAGCGGTGGGACCAATGCCCTTCTGTGAGAGTAGCATGCCCATGAATATTCGCTTGTCCATATTGAACTGACATTTCCCTGCATTTAGGGTCAGCCCACAGCTCTCCAGTCTCTTCAGAACTGCATGGCGTCGCTTGTCATGGGTCCCTTGGTCTGGGGCATGAACGATTATGTCGTCAGAAATATTTTCTACACCCTCAATGCCGGCCAGTGCCGTTGCAATCTAATGCTGATATTGTTTACTAGCTGATGACACACCAAATATGAGTCTCTTGTACCTGAAGGTACGGGTGTGTACTGCAAATGTAGTGATATCTCTCGATTCTGGTGTGAGTTCTAGCAGGTGATCACCCCACTTTAGTTCCAGTTTGCTGAAAGTGACCGGTCCGTTCAATGCTTGTAGGAACTCGTCCACTGTGGGAATTGGATATCTCCCTCTGATGGCTGCATTTGCTCTCCTCATATCGTGGCACATCCTGATGTCACCCTCTGCTGCTTTTGGAGCAACTAGACGGGGTTCACCCATGGTGTGGGTCCCTCTACTCTTTCTATAATGTCCATTTCTAGCAGCTGACTTTTTTTTTTTTTCCACTGCTTCCCTTAGGTGGAACGTCACACGTCTCAGGGGTTGTGCCACAGGTGCTACACTCTCATCAATATGCAGACTTATTTGCTTGGTGTTTAGTTTACCAACCCCTTGAAACAGTTTTGGATATTGTCTCTGTATCTCTGACTTGATATCTATTACTGTGGATATGTTTGTGCCCACTCTCAACACATCTAGCTTAATAGCAGTTTTCTTACTAAGCAGTGGTTCTTCATGTCCTTGTATTACTGTGAACTCTGCCTCTGTGTTACGCTTTCCTATTCTTCTTTGGCACTTGAACACACCCTTTACTGGTAGGGGCACCTTGGAAGAGTAAGGATACAAGGGTTTGCTGACTGCCTTTGAGGAGACACATTTTTTCTCTTTAAGCATTTCCCATGTGTCCTCATCCGCTATGTTACTTGAAGCAGTTGAGTCAATTAGCATGAGTGGATCTACTCCACCAACATTAAATGTAACCCTCTCTCTGTTTGAGTCATTTTCAATTACAAATACATATCTCTGTCTTGATCATCTGATTCAACACATTTTACTGTCTGTCTGCTGTCATCTTTTGACTTGCACATCTTAGCAAAGTGGTCTTTTCCATTGCATTTTCTACATATTTGTCCTCCCGCTGGGCAGGCTGGGTCCTTGGCGAAGTGATCTCCATGTCCGCTACTGAAGCAGACTTTATCAGATTTCTCTCCTATCCCCATGAAATTGTGATTTCTTTCTCTGGAATTTTCCCCCCTTCCTGTGAATGCAGTTCTCTGTCTCTCTCTCTCTATTCTGCATTGCCATTGCCCCCCCCCCCCTCATTGCGGCCATCTGCGTCTCCACCCTCTCACGCTGCCCCGCTATTTCCAGAGCGCGAGCCAACACCAGCTTTGGTTCCTCCAATAACTTTTTCTGTACATAATCCGATGTGCATCTGCTTAGCACAGCATCTCTTATTTGATTATCAATGTCCGCATCAAATGCACAGTCTCTAGGAGCCTCTAGCAGCCTCCAGCTAATCTCGTTACAAACTGCTGCACTGTTTCACCCGGTTTTTGTGCTGTCTGATAGAAAGCTTGGCGTGCGAACGCAGTGCTTACTGGCAGTACAAAGTAGGCATTTAGTGCTGCGCCTGCTGCATCATAATCTGCTGGGCCTCTCATGACAACAAAACATCCTGTACATCAGTACCTGCGTGATGTAAAAGTAAAGCCCGTCATCTTATGTCTCACCGGGGCTTCCACATCGGCAGACAGAATCAAGCCTTTTCCATCTGCGTACAGCTCAAATGCCGTTAGCCATCTTGTCCACCGTGGTCCCAGTGACGCAGGCTTTTCGTTTAACTATGAGTGGAAGTTATCATCCTCGTCGCCGTTGTTTGATATTAACTGTATGCAACACAAATTAAATCCTCCAGTCTGAACTTCAAGCTTCACCGAAGAACTTTATTGAACACTCTTCTCCACACTTGGACACAGCATTGTCCCCTGCTCATTACATCATAAGTACAAGACAGTAACCCTGAACTTAATATTTTAGAGCACAGCCTTTGGAGGCAATAACTGCAGTCAGGTGCTTTCTGTAACTCTGAATAATGTTTCTACACTTCTCTACAGGCCTAGTCTTCTTGAGCAAACTGCTCTAGTTCTCTCAGGTTTGATGGGTGTTGTCTCCCAACTGCAAGTTTCAGCTCTTTCCACAGATGTTCAATGGGATTCAGATCAGAACTCATAGAAGGCCACTTCAGAAGGGTCCAACATTTTCTTCTCATCCGCTCTTGGGTGCTTTTTGATGTATGTTCATTGGTCATTATCCAGCTGGAAGACCCATGACCTGCGACTAAGACACAGCTTTCTGACACTGGGCTGTATGTTTCATTCCAAAGTGCCTTGATAGTCTTCTGATTTCATTGTGCCCTGCACAGATTCAAGGCACCCAGTGCCTGAGGCAGCAAGGCAACCCCAAAACATCACTGAGCCTCCTCCATGTTTCACGGTAGGTATGGTGTTCTTTTCTTTGAAGCCTCCATTTTTCTTCTGTAAACACAGGGTCGGTGTGATTTACCAAAAAGCTTTAACTTTGTCTCATCTGTCCAAACCACACTCTCCCAGAAGCACTGTGGCTTGTCAACATGCAAGTCCAGTCTGGCTTTTTTGTGTCTCCCTCTTAGAAGTGGGGTCTTCCTGGGTCTATCATGGAGCCCATTTTCATTCAGACAGCGACGGATGGTGCAACTTGAAACTGTTGTACCTTGAACTTGAAGATCAGCTTGGATCTGTATTCAAGTTTTCCTTGGCTCTTTCTCAACCATTCAAGCAATCCCTCTGTTCAATCTCGGGCCAATTTTCCTCTTGCGACCACGTCCAGAGATGTCGGCTACAGTTCCATGGGCCTTAAACTTCTTAATAATATTGGCAACAGTGGTCACAGGAACATCAAGCTCTTTGGAGATGGTCTTGTAACCTTTACGTTGACCATGCTTGGCTATTACCTTTTTTCTAATGTCTTCAGACCACTCTCTAGTTTTCCTTCTGTTTTCTATGTTCAATGTGATGCACATATCGGCACAAAACAGCAGAGGGAGTAATTTTCTCCTTTTAAACACCTGTGATACTAATTGAAACGTAATAGTCTGCTTAAGGTATCACTACAAATCAATTATTTCTTACAGCTTCTAAAGGGTACCAATAATTTTATCCAGGCTATTTAAGAATGGCTTTGTAGAATAAAGCACTATTTCAGTTATTTCCACAACTTTTTTGTTTTGTTCCACTGCAAACCAAACATAGACACGCATTGATAATAAAATTTATTTTAATTTCAGCACTATTCAGGGCGAATGGTGCATTATTTTAATAAAGTGCAATGGTACCAACAGTTTTGGCCACATCTGTATATTCAGACTTTGCATGTTTGTGCAGGATAATGGATACAGTGCAGGAGGAATATTAATGTCAAACCCAATGGGTATGTAAGAGTTTTATAAATAAGTGGGGAAAAATCCCACTACAAATGACCCTCTGCTCAGTCTCAGAGGCCTCATTTGAGATGTTTTGAGTCAGTGTGGCTTGCTGACACAGAGGGAGACAGGGATGTATGCAAAACCCAGTTTGTTTATGCAAAGTAAAGTCCTGCAGATGGGTTTCAGAGGGCAGGATAGACTCCTGTTAATGCGAGATCTGTTGCATTAATTCAACATAAACATGAGGCAAAAGCCTCATGTTTATGTTGTGTTTGTTCAGGTTGACTTCAGACTGTTTTTGTTTGCTGGTTAGATCCAGATACGCGTTCACAAATATCTAAATGCATGCACAGTAGTGTCTATAGTGTTGGCAGCTGGAGTAACTATTGCCATGTTACTTAAAGGTCAAAGTTTTGACCCACAAAACTGCAAATATGTCAGTCGAGTGCCATTGAGTAGGAACTGCTTGCTCTAAATGCCTGATGTGAATGTTTCAGGTTGCTGTCTTGGTGATGTTCAGTCAGTCAGGATTATAGCAAACTGAATCACATCTATAATTTTGTTTTGTAAACCAGTAGAACTGAGTAATAAATTACTTGTAGAATCACAGTCATGTGATGTGATGACAAAAAAATTTTAGCTTCTTGAGTAACAAAAGTGAAACACATGCAACATATTTTGATCTCAGCAGGTTTTTGCATGTAATAGCTGATTAATAGCAGTAAAGCTATTCAGATCCTAGTCTCCATCTTGAATAAGTTGTTAATTTGATTGCATACACTGGTTGAAAAGTTAACACTAAAGAAAGAGTCCTTAGCTGAGGGATCAATGATTCTCTCTTCTTCAAATGTCCTGAATGTTTGGGCTTGTGAGTTTGAAAAACTATCATATATAAGGGAAAAAAATCACGTAAACTGTCTGTTGCATTTTTTTGTCGGGACTCCAAGGGGCAGACAGCTATAGAGCCACATTAGAAAAAGTTTCAGTTAGTCCTTGACTTCTTTAAGACATCAATGATTGCATATTTAATTTATAGAAGAGCAGACACTGTTTCAGAATTGCATTGTGGAGTCTGACCATGTACAGCCTTTCAGGTAATGAAAGGAATTTAAAGACTTTAAGTTAAGCATTTGTCAGGAGGTCAAATCAGGGAAATGCAAGTTTGAAATGTGTTTTTGTTAGACATCTTGCAGCAAATTCTCTTCTTTCAGTCACATTGTGAAGAACAGAGGGAAGGAAAGTTTTCTGTGACTGAATCTAATCTCTCCTGATCAGTAGGTTTTAGCCAGAGGCATGTAGTCATTAGAGTTTAATTCCACTTTCTTAGCCATGGGGTTTTCAAGCAGCAGAGTGACACAGGAATAAAAGGAAAGCTGCCCTTGGTGTGTAATTACCTGACAAGGCCAGACGTTTCTCCTTGTACACGAATACGTTTCTATAGTAACACACACCTGAATTCAACCCAAGAACAAATCATCATATTATCATTCTGGCCACAAAAGTGGGATGAATATTATGCACAATTCTGAAGGATTTATACACTTTTTGTCAAAGTTTTTGCTAATGATACTCTCCTGTATTTCTCAGGGTTTATGAAGAGTTTCGTTCACCATCATGACTTTTCACACCTTTTCACATTGCACTTAAACAAGCTCCAATGCCAAGAAAAACCTTTAGTCAAAACATAAAAAGCTCTCCCTTTGTTTCAGTTTTGTTTTTTATCCAGTTTATGAGAATTGCACAAAACTCACACTGAGAGAAATCCACTTCAAATTTACCAGATGAGTTTCAGGATGACTGATCAGCATGCTCAGATATTGTGTGACCTACTTTCTGTCAACACATTAGATATGAGAATCCATGGTAGGTACCTAGAAACAAGCTAAAGCCAAACCCGGCATAGTGAGGACACCTATACAGTGACACCTATACAGTATTCTGTACTTTTTGTGTTTTGCTTTTAAAATTCAAAACTTCATTTAAATGTAAAGGACTTATACATTTTGTAGAATCCATCTGTGCTACTTTCTAAGAAAATTCTGTTATAGAGCATTAAACTTTTAAACCTGCCTGGATTGGCAGGATTAACACGCACATGCAAATACTATGTTTCAGCTCATCTGTATGCTGTGTAGATCAGTTTTATAATTAAAGCTTTAACCAACAGCCTGATAAATTACTTTTAAAATGAACCATAAATCAGTTTTATCTGACATCTCATCATTTTGTCCTCAGAAGTATTGTGTGAAATGTGAAGCAAGTTACTGAAAGCCTTTTGATGAACAACCAACAGGTTACACCTTCTATTTACTTTAAAAATTCTTCTTAAGCTGCCATAGTCTTTGCACAGGTATTATTGCTGTAGCTCAGGCAATCTCCCAATGAAGAAAAATGCCTCCAATATACAGTAAATCAAAACAAGACAACCGCCAGACAGTGGTTCACGAGTGGCTGCTAACCTCTCATTATATCACAGGATTTCCTGCTTTCTCAGCTCAAAGCTTGCAATTCATAACTGTGGGAGCAAGCAGTGACTTATCTGTGCTCCAGAGCCAGAGTACACAGTCAAACAGCCATCTCTGCACACACTGCAGAGGAAAAACAACAGTCTGCCGTGAAGTGAGGCCCTGAGATGAGCCAGCAAACACCCCGGTCCATTTAGCACCAAGTTATTCCATCAGGCCTGTCTGTCTGTCTCTTAAGGTAAAACATCAGTCACCTATCAGCTCACCGTGTCCCACTAGATTGATGGGATCAAACCTTGGACACAAGGACAGCAGGTGAACGAACAGGCAGCATATCGCTGCTGTCAGCGGAAGACTGTTCATCTCCAAACTGCCAGCTTTTCAGGAATCTGAAAAATTGCTTGTTTTTAATTAATCACTGTGTGTAAGAGTGCCAGTTTTTTCGACAGAATTGAGTAAAACCAAATCGTCAAAATCTTCTTCAGCTTTGCTGTTTAACATGTTATCCTTCAATTTGTATAAAAATTTTAAATCACCTTAACCTTAATCCCTTATTGGTATTCTAGTACAATAAAGCAGAAATTGTGAGACTTAGAATTTTAAAGAATTGGATTCATTTTGGTTGTATTATTCGCATAAAATGTTATCAAAATATAATAAATAAGCAATCAAGTGGCACATGTGTCAGTATGTTATGTTAATATAAAATTATGTTTTAAGGTATAATTTGCATTTAAATTTTACTCATCTCTTTGGCAGACTACTAACAGCAGAGATGAGGGTTATCCAGCTTGTTGACAGTTTATATTTGCAGGCAGGAAGTGATGTTTTTTTGCAGGTCCTTGAAGATTTAAATCAAATATCAGTGCTGGGAGATTTGACGTTTGAAGGACACGATCAAAGTGAGAAAACAAACCGTGCTGTCTGGGGGGGAAAAAACTCAATTTCCTCTACTTGTTTTTTGATTTTGCCTGTTTGCCTGCTACATCTTTTCTTGCCCTCGTTGACTGACCACCTGTTGCAGACCTGTGTTCTGAACATTTACCAAGTAAACATCATTTTAATCTTACCTGCTATATCCTAAGTTCTGCTTTTGAGTCTACACGACACCTACCTGAAACATCACAGTATGATCTGACCAGAAATTGACCCAGCAGACAGTCACCTGCCCTGTCTGTCATTTTGTTGGCATGATTTTGGGGTCACTTAAGACATTTTCACGAATGAAGAGCCAGGTGTCCTGGAGCTCCTGGCTCTCATGTGGAAGCAGTACCTTGAGTTTTGCAAGGAGACCACTTTCCTCAGATGGAGGGTTTCAGGTAAGTCCTGCTACTGAGCTTTCTGTTTCCTCAATGTCTTCTAGTTCCTGCTTGGTGACTGCCTGTTCTTCCATGGGGCCTCTCGCTCCTTCCTGCAGCAGTTTAGTAGTTCTTCGGATGGCTTCCAGCCTGCATCCCATTTAAACATTTATTCTGTTGCTCCTCCTGAGATCTCTTCCTTTTTTTCTTGTGGACTTCATCCTTATCCAAATTGGGAGTCTCAGGATAGAGTGTCTTGTGTTACATGGATTGTGAAGCCCTTTGAAGGACATTTGTGATTTATATAATGAAATTGACTTGACCAGCCTCCAGCTTGCTTCTCTGCTGGTTTGTATCCAGCCTGAGTTCTGTCCAGCCATTTGGTCATCCCTCCCAGCAGTTCTGCCCGCTTGTCCACCCTTCAGGTCCTCTTTTGGACTGTTTCTGCCTGCCCATCAAACCACTTGGTTGTCCTCCCGACTGTTTCCACCCACTTGCCGAGCTGTCTGATTGTCATCACAACTGTTTATGCCCGTCTCCTCAGGTCCCTGGCAGCCCTCTTAAAGCAAGCTTCATCTACTCCTCCAGTATCCAGGGATCTCGCCTACACCTACCTATGCCAGATCGTGTATTTCCTGTCTGTTTGTGATGTCTGTCAGGTCAGGGCAGGGCAGAAATTGACCTCCTATTTCTGACCAGTTTAATAAGGTTTATGTTTATCTGCTCTGCCTCTGATTTTTGCTTTTGAATCCACACCACACCTTCCTGAGACATCACAAGTTAAACTTATACAAAAATTATTTAGTAAATCATATTAACCCATCTGACATTCCTACCTCAGAATCTTGAGTTGACCAGCTAAGTAGTTCCTTGGCTGGCCTGCAGCCTGAGTCCATTTTAACCATTAATTCTGTTGCTCTTCCTCAGATTTCTTCCCTTTTCCATTTTTTTCTTGTGAACTTTTTCCTTATCCAAATTGGGAGTCTCAGAATAGGTTGTCTTGTGTTGTACAGACTGTACAACAACTGACATTTGTATATAAATAAAATTGACTCAACCAGCCTCCAGCTTGCTTCTCTGCTGGTTTGTCTCCAGCTCTCCTTACAGTTTGTACAGCTTGATGAGCCAGCAGTAGACAAATTGAAGACTGACCCTAACATCCAGCCCTAATTTATCAGGATTTGCCATCTTCCAGTGGGCATCTGGTCCTTACAACTCTTATGTGCCTGCCTGCCCTGGTCATCTTCCTTGACTGTTTACACTCTCCTGTCAAGCCTTCTGATCATCCTTTGGACTGTTTCCACCTGCCTATCGAACAATCTGGTTGTCCTCCCGACTGTTTCCATCCGGCTCCCCACCTTCTTGAGACATCACAAGTTAAACACATCCAAAAATCACTTAGTAAATAATCAGAGATTCTGAGATTCCTACCTCAGAGTCTTGAGATGAAAGTTGACCTAGTTCAAGGTGCAGAAGTTATAGTTCACCATCAACAGTGTTCCAACACTGTTCCGACAGTGTTACTCTGGATAATCCACCCATCACACTGCAGACAGTTTTTATAGAGAATATAGTTGCAATGAGAACTGCTGACAGTGAGATCTGTGGATTGTCCAGAGGGAGGATTTTAACCCCACAAATGAAATTCCATTCACCTCTATCGTATTTGGATGAGAGCAGAAATCTCAGTGATGGAAGTCCTAAAAGCTTAGATTAAAAAAAACAACCATATTAGCTGAAAGCAAGAAAGTGCAGTGTTTTTGTCATTTTGGTGGACCGACCCTTTACTGTGATACTTTATTGATCTTTGATTCTTGTTGACCTCTCTTTGGAGATGTGGGTCAGTTCAGCTTGTAGGGATCCAGCTTTTTTGTGGCTCCCTGATTGTGGTGTCCTGATGGGTGTTTCATCAAGGTGGCTCAGAAAAGTAGGACTTCTTGTGAAAACCTTATTTTGAATTAACCTAACAAACTGAACCAGGATCAGTTGGTTTCATTAAGCTGGTTTGGAGCAGATTAAGTCAAGTCTGGTTTATTTCATGACTTTGAAACATAGGCCTGAGACATCAAGCCCTGATAACATCAGTTCACAGTGAGGAAAACAGACGTGTGAAGACAAAACGGTGGCCTCAGAGCAGCACATATTGAATATACACTCACCGATCACTTTATTAGAACACCTGTGCAATCAGATGCAGTCCAACAGCTCTGCCAGTAATTCTACTTTTATATACATTTTCAGTTTTTGTTGACATTGTCATAAAGGTGACGTAGTTGAAGTGAAGTCATTCTCTTTAGTTTTTTATTGAGGTCATAGTGGGTGGTATAAGTATACTGGAGTGCATTATATTAAAAAGTGTTTATATTATTTTGCCCCCTTCACATTTGTTAATGTCACGTCCTGCAGGAACTTTCGATGTATAATTAGAGCCAAAAAATAACATAAATATAGATGTATGAGGTGCAACATACTTTTAAACAACCTTAATGTATAAAATATGCCAGGTAATTTATTTTATAGCAATGCAATAAGATCATTAGCATTTTTTAAACTGAAGTTGGATTATGTAACTTGATTTGTACAAGCTACAGAGTGGATTCAGAAAGAATTCAGACCCCTTCATTTTTTGCACACTTTATTGTGTTTTCAGTTTAATTTTAAGTTGATATTTTTGTAAACAAGGCTTCAGTTTTTGATGTTTAAAATGGCAATTACATCCATTTAAAATGAAATTTACAACACAGTGTGCAAAAAGTGAAGGGGTCTGAATACTTTGTGAACCCACTGTAGTAGAATCCATAGGGTGAAAATTATGTTGAAATACCTGCAGATTGGCTGTCTGCCACATTTTGTGGTAAGGATCATCAAGTGTAAGGCTTTTCATTTTATTAGTGATATTTAAAGAACCTGGCCCAGACCAGATTAGTCTGGAGGGATAAATTTCCCTTGTAACTTCACTCAGATTTATTTAAACCACCTTTATGAAACAGAATTTCCTGAAATAAAAGTCTAACTTATTGATTCAACTGGAAATCTATCTTAACGACATACCCCTCTATTTAAACTAGACTGTTTAAACTTCCCACACTGCACAGCTCAATTTGTGCAGTTTCTTATCTTTTACTTTAATAGATTGAAGCTGAAGACAGCATGCAGGTACCCAACTTGTCCTTGATGACCAAACTTTAGTCTGCTGCTTTGATATTCATTATTCTGAACATGGTGTGAACTTAAGCATTCATTACTGTTGTACTTTTAGAGAAACCAGAGTGTGATTTTAAAAACAAACTTATTTGTAGTCCTTGTGTCTTCTATTTTGACTTGACTCTTGAACATCCAGACCAGTGCAGAGCAAAAGAACAGGTGCATCACACTGCATTCACAAAGTATTCAGATCCCTTCACTTTTTCCCATTTTGTTATGTTGCAGCCTTATACTAAAATCGTTTAAATTCATTTTTTCCCTCATCAATCTTCACTCAATACCCTATAATGACAAAGCAAAAACAGGATTTTAGAAATTTTTGCAAATTTATTAATAGGGCAAAACTGGAATATTACATTGACCTAAGTATTCAGAGCCTTTGCGTTCAAATATTCATGGCTGACGTGGGAAATGTTTCAACCACTTTTGGGACCAGCAAGGAACGAAGTTACCTTGAGAGGGAAGTCTGCTAGCTTGTTGTTTTATAGTGGACTGTGTATGTCTGCTGGCAACAAACAGCTGTCCTCCTCACACAATGAACTTTGCATCTGTTCTGAAGTTGAAGCACCTTTGGCAGCGATTACAGCCTTGAGTCATCTTGGGTATGACGTGACAAGCTTTGAACACCTAGATTGGAGGATTTTCTGTCATTCTTCTCTCCAGATCCTCTGAAGCTCTGCCAGGTTGGATGGGGACTGTCGGACAGCCATTTTCAGATCTCTCCAAAGATGTTCAATTGAGTTCAAGTCTGGGCTCTGGCTGGGCCACTCAAGGATATTCACAGAGTCATCCCTGAGCCACTTCTGCATTGTCTTGGCTTGTGTCATTATCCTGTTGGAAGGTGAACCTCTAGCCCAGTCTGAGGCCCTGAACGCTCTGGACCAGATTATCATTAAGGATATCTCTGTACTTTGCTCTATTCAGCTTTCCCTCACCCTGACCAGTCTTCCAGTCCCTGCCACTGAAAAACACCCTCACAGCATGATGCTGCCACCACCATGCCTCACCGTTGGGATGGTACTGGGCAGGTGATGAGCGCTTCCTGGTTTCCTCCAGACATGACATGTTGAATTGAGGCCAAACAGTTCAATCTTGGTTTCACCAGGTTAGACCAGAGGATCTTGTTTCTCACAGTCTGAGAGTCCTTTAGGTGCTTTTTTGCTTTGCTTTTCTGTTTCTTTCACTGAGGAGAGGCTTCTTGTCTGGCCACGCTGCTATAAAGCCCAGATCGGTGTAGTGTTGCACTGATGGTTGTCCTTCTGGAAGTTTCTCCCATCTCCACACAGGATCTCTGGAGCTCAGCCAGAGTGACCGTCAGGTTTCTTGGTCACCTCTCTCACCAAGGCAGGAAGAGTCCTGTTTGTTTCAAACATCTTCCATTTAAGAATTATTGGGAACCTTCAATGCAGCAGAATTTTTCTTGTAGCCTTCCCCAGATCTGTACCTCGACACAATCCTGTCACTGAGCCCTCCAATCAGTTCTTCGACGTCATGGCTTGGTTTTTCTCTGATATGCATTGTCATCTTTGAGACCATTATATAGACAGGTATGTGCCTATTCATGTCCAATCAATTGAATTTACCACAGGTGGACTCTGATCAAGGTGTAGGAACATCTCATAGATGATCAAGACATGGAAGGCACCTGAGATAAATTTCAAGTGTCAAAGCGAAGGGTCTGAATACTTATGTCAATGTAATATTTCAGTTTTTCCCTTTTTAATAAATTTGCAAACATTTGTAAAATCCTGTTTTTGCTTTGTCATTATGAGGTATTGAGTGTAGAATGATGAGGGGAAAAAATGAATTTAAACAATTTTAGCACAAGGCTGCAACATAAAATGGGAAAAAGTGAAGGGGACTGAATACTTTCTGATTGCAATTTAAATTTGACAGTAAAAAGATTGACTGAGGTGAAATCATCTGTTAAGCTTTTGAGATGAAAATCAAACTCTAGCTGTGAGCAGTAGCAAAAATTATTTAATGGATTATTTATTGTAAATGGGATTTTTTTTTTTTTTAAAGGTTGGTAAACATTTTCAGCTTTCTTTGAGACCTTTAATCTTTCTGTACCATTTTAAGATTCTTGTGATTTACACTGATCATGTGTGGAAATTAATAAGGACATAAGTTGCTTTTCCTTCCCAAGTACATACAATTTCTTGATATTGTGAACACTAGCATTGTATTACTGTAGGCTGCATTATCTTTTCACCAACTAAGCGTGTGTACAAACACACTGGATAAGGTTTTCTTTTAGTAATTCAGTTGCCTGTCTGACAGATGTTGTCTACTGTAATTTGAGATACAAAATAAACTGTGCAATGTTTAATTGCCAGGTGACAACTCTTAAAATTCTCTCAAAATTACGTTCAAAGCTAGTTTGACATGCCTGTACGGCAATTTCTAGTACTTATTGGCTTTCACTATTAATATCTGCAATAATCATAAAAAGCAGCAGAATAAAATTTAACATGTTGGTCAAACAACTGAAGCCCTTCTCCCCCAAAACTGAATATGTCACTTTTAATTAACCTGGCATGTACAAATGCACATTTGTTGATTTCAAGGGCACCTAAGCAGCACAGGCCTTGGATTCAACCAGTAAACCCTGAACAGACTCCAGCGAGGCTTTGCAATCCTCTTTTAATGACCCAACACTCGGCTCTCCTTGAAAATTGTGCTTCAAATCAATACAGAGAGAGAAAGAAATTGGTTTATTAGGTGTTCTGTGTTACTTAACCGGGGCCTGGCAGCTGTTTGAACTCAGCTTTGTTTTGTAGAAAGTGGAATTATGACTACAGCAAACAATGCGATATTGTATTATTTATAAGAATGTGATTTTTATATAGACCCTCATTACACTTTTCTTGTGGGCATGACATTGAATATAGAGTTGTTTTACATAGTTGTGTCTGTGGAAGCGTCTCTCATTAAAAACGGATCATTGAGAAATCCAATAGACAAATCTTCACTTCTTACAAGAGCTATGAGATGATATCCAGGAATTGTGTTTTGCAAACAGTCTTTTAAGGAGTGTTTTATGTAGTGTTTTCTTATAGCTGTATGTAAAATACTACAAAATGTTACACACACATTACACCTGTGCCCGCACTCTCACACACATCCCAAATCAAAAGGAAGACAAGGCAGTTTACTTTAAACACGTAAAAGGAAATATATATTTTTTAAAATGAAATAACAAAAAAGAACAACATTTCATACAGAAGAGCTGCTTTTGTCATTTGCAGAAGTAATTTACACAGGACTTGAAATGAAAACACTTTACATGAAGCGGCACAACGGCAACCTCACCACACAGTGTAGAGTATTGACTTTTTTAGCTCTATTTTTTCAACTCCTCCACTGATGTGCCTTTCTTACAGTGTGTACTGAAGGTGGGGCTGCGTTGTGCCACTTCTGGTAAAGCATCAAGAGGTTATGTCACATACTGAGCTTCTTTTAAGGGTTAATATACACTGGCTCTTGGTAATTCACTCATATGACGTACGCACCATTGAAACATTTACACACAAAATTTAGTTATTTTCTCTCCCTCAAAACAAGAATACTCCTAATATTTTTTAAGACAACAGTTAACAGTTCCAAAACGTTGGCTCTAGGATTGGATTTATCCCACCTACATGAGACCCTCCCCTCCCACACAGACATTCCTATGAACACTTTCATTTTAACAAGCATGGCTCACTATTAGTGTGAGGAAAGAAGAAAGTACTTGTCGTGGCAGCCTGCCTGGGAGGAACCAGGGGTGTGCATAGGTGTTACAGACTTCTTCCCCAAGGCTCTGATAAGGCAGTTTATTTTTCTCCTTTCCGTTGGTTTTTTTGTCTTTCAGTTCAGGAGCCATGTTAAGTGGTGGATGTCAGTGCTTTTTCATAGCAGATCATGCCCTAAGAATGATACTCCAGGTCCACTGACCACTGATTAGCATTTCATGTAAGGAGGAGAGGGATAAAGACAGCTAGAGAGAGTAGGCAAGACAAAATGAAAACTGAAGTGACAAGATGCAGTACATGTCTTCTTCATTGTCAGTTTTGTGCAAACTGAGATGTAAACAAAGACCATCAGAGGCTGGGAAGGGAGGCAGGGGTACAACAGGCTACGGCAACACAGGGGACGACAGCGTAGAGGGATGCAGTGTGCTCCTTCAACAAACTGACAGGCACAGAGGGCCAGTGAAATAAATAAAGGGCTGGGGATGAGTTGGGGAGAAAGAAACTGCCAAGTTTCCTGTGCTTTTTGCTTCACTCAAACTTGCATTTGGAGCTGAGGGAGTTACTTGTCGCCACTATAGCAGCTTCTAATGTGCTTCAAAGTTCGGCTTGTTTGTCACAGGGGCCGAGGAGATTAGAGGGCGTGGGGAGAGGAGGACACAGAGTACCACAAGAAGTACCTTAAAAGGTCAACACACACTCACATAAGACTGCTTTATGGTCATGCTCGCTATTGCCTTTCCAATATTACCACCCATCCATCAATTACAAAAGAAAAGTACAAAATATCTACCACACTGCCCCTCCCCTCCCCTCCCTTCAACTATATAAGGACAGAACCATATTCACTTAGTTTTTATCATTTATATATATATATGTATATATGTACACAACAATATGCCTTTGAGGCTGTTGAGAAAAAGGGGGCAGGGGCAGGATGAAGTCTCTGTAATGAAGCGTCAGAGTCATTAGTTTCTTCATTTCCCTCTTTTTCAGCAACAGTTTATCTACAGACAAGTGTGATTCTGATGAGAGAGACATGATTCAAGGGGATTTGACCAAAGTTTAGCATCCGTTTTGGATCAGAGATGGATGGTCCAGGGTGATGAGCTAAACGCTGTTGATCGTGTGTCAGTAAACCCAGGAGACAGGGACCCACTGAGGAGTGGTGGACACCAGGTCTACAGCCTCCTCCAGCAGGCGGAGGGTGTCGTCAATTTCATTGTTGATGATGGTCTGGTCGAAGTAGTGAGCGTAGGTCTGCTGCAGCATCTCCGATTCCTTCTGGAGCCGCTGAAGAGAGTCATCCTGAGGGCGTGTTTGAGAAGAAGAGAGGGGAGCTCAATGATTGGAGTAGAGACACTGTATGTTTGTTGTGTGTGATGTGCTTCAACGCTCCATTTGAAGGCCAGTTCTCTACGTTCATATTTAGATGTATGGCTGAGAGTTTTTACATCGCAGTCACGACTGAAAAGAGTAGTTTTCAGATGACAAGAGATGCATTCAATAGCTTAAATTCTACGATGAAATTAATCTCATAAATTGACTAAAAAACCAAAAGTAAAATAGCTGTTGTCTGCTCAATATGCTCTTTGCTCCAAGTAAGCCAAAGATTGTGTCTTTGAGAAAGAAGCACCACTCTGTATCATTTTGATGTTTTCAAGAAAGTTTGGACTGTATCTCGTTCAAATAGACAACAGAGTAGAGTATTAGCGAGCTGGTAGCTGTCAGTTGTTGAGTGTAAATAACCAATAGCTGGCGGATAATTATCAGTAACTACTTGACTTTCAACCAGTTAAACTTTGAAGCATATCGTAATGCTGTTTTGAGCTTATCAACTTGAGAGGAGACCTTCATGTTTCAGGCCTGTGAAGTTGCTTGTCAGTCTGTACGTTTGTTAACAGTAGTTGTCACTCAGGTTTAAGAATTTGCTGCACTTTTACTATAAGTGGACAAATATGTAACTGTTATCAATAAATATAATGGAATTTTGGAATGTGATTATAGAAATTGTAATGTAATCTCTTACTAAAAGTGAGCTACAGGGTTAAATTTCTGTCTATAGGAAAGCAGTTTCACCACCTTTTATTTAAAAGTTGACTTCTCTCAACTTAAAAAAAAAAAAAAAAAAAAAAGAATCTGGGCAGGATCTCAACAACAAGCCAAGTGCATCATTTCAGTCTTTTAATGCAAAAGCAGAACAGAGTACAATAAACAGTATGTGATTAAGCTTGGAGTGAACTTATCTTGTTTAATACTATATACAATACCCATGCAGACCTGATGTTTATGGAAAATAACTAAAATCTAAATTGCAATTTCAATATTGATCAGAAAAATCACAATTAGATATTTTTGCAAAATTGTTCAGCGTGCAGGAAGGAGAGGAAAAATGAAATGGAGAGGTAGGGTCAGGTCAGAGGAGACAACATGCTTGAAGTTGCGCCACAATTAAGAGGATTATTATAGGAATAAGAGGAAGTCAAGAGGACTAGGAGTGGACATAGCTAGACAACTACTACAACCATACAAACATAGAGGCCAGACATTTCTTTCTACAGTATCCAAAACACAAGCTAAACTCAAACCATTTACTCAGTACTTACAGGCAGTTTCCTGCACCACTTTGGAACCTTGAGTGCAAATGAAAATAGGCATGCCAAAGAAAATACAAACATGCTTAAAGCAAAGAGGGTACATGCAGTAAGAGAAACATTCAGTCAAGCAAAAAGGGTGACAGAAACAGAAGTGAAGTTGATTTTAACACTGGGTTATAAAGATACGTTTTTAGGCATTTTTTGGCTTCAGTGGAGAGCTGATAGCGGAGAAGCAGACAGGAAAGACGGGGGAGAGCAAGAGAGAGGTGTGAC
The DNA here is from genome assembly GCF_963924715.1 of Thunnus thynnus. Classification (NCBI taxonomy): domain Eukaryota; kingdom Metazoa; phylum Chordata; class Actinopteri; order Scombriformes; family Scombridae; genus Thunnus; species Thunnus thynnus. Next base: position 8,006,176 of record NC_089540.1, read on the forward strand.
ATGCAACAAAGGTCGCAAGCCGGAGTTGAACCAGGGACGTTGTGATGTGTGTGCACTGTAACCATTTGGCTACCAGGGCGCTCTGCTTGTTTTAATTTCTAATGAGAGTTAGTGAGTAAAAGCAAATTAACTAAATCTGAAAAAACTAGCAAGAGTGGGAAAGGAAGCAAGAAAGTATTTGTGACAGTACCTCAGTCATGCCTGGGGTGATGGTGGGAGCTGCGATGAAGACAACATAGGGAGCAAACTCAGCTGTCCTGAGGATCTTTAGTGCCTGATGAGAGAGAGATTGTTTTTTTAGTTCTGCAGTGCTTTGTGAGCCCTTAAAATCCCATACATACTACTTAGCATGTAATTAGTCAGATATAAACAAAACGTTTCATAATGTGCTTCTCAGACATGATTGTTACACTACTATCTATAATGTTGCAGTGATTTAGCATCTGGTACCATTTTTACCTCGGACTGTTGTGGCAGCACTGGTGTTCAACAGCAGTGAGTTGGACAGTAATGATATCAGTGAAGGCATAATTGATTTGTGAAACTTTATTTGCAGTTGAATGTTTATGGTTTAATTAATGACTGACCATAGTTGTAGAATGACATAAGGTTGTGACATCTTCTCCACATGTTAAAATTGTCTAGTTCACAGTATTTCATGAATATTAAATACATGTTATTTGCTTATATATAAGAAGAGTCTTGTCTTAATGCGGTGGAACATATCTGCATGTTATCCTTGTGCTGCTGTAGCTTTTCCATTAATGTGATGGCATTGGACTTAGACATCAGCTGTGTTGAAAGTGTTAAAGAAACGTTTCTAAGTCCAACCTTGTTATATTGCAGTAGTTAGTTGGGGTGCTTTTTTAAACATTAAGATATTATGTTGATGCAGTACAGTGCATGTCTGAAAAGAGCCCTAGACACACAAAGCCCTTGTCACCTGTGGCTCAACATCCAGAATGGAGATCATGCCCTGGGCATGGATCTGCCTGATAGTCTCCAGCCTGGTTCCATACATGGCATCCTCATGGCTGCCATACTCCAGGTAGTCATTGTTGCTGATGTCCTGCATCATCTGGTCATGAGACACAAAGTAGTAGTTCTTCCCATTCTCCTCGTCCTTCTTAGGAGGCCGAGTTGTGTCTGAGCAGAGAGACAGATGAACGGTCACACCACAAGAAAGAGAGATGAACAGAAAATGATAGTTGAAAGATGTGAAGATATGATACTGGGTGTGTGTGTTTGTCTTTGTTATTGCAAGGGTTGCATGTGAAACATGTTGTTTCCAACACAACTCTGACTCACTGATTGTATCTACAATTGACACTTAAAAAGTCCAACTGAAAGCACAATTAATCATCCCTCTTTGCAAAAATAAAAATTGTCGTGTTTTTTAAAAATGTATTAATAGCTTTGTATTATCAAAAGTACAGTAAGAAAGGGGTATTTGGGCAAATATCAGAAATGCTCCCTTTTCTATTCAGCAGGAGGGTTGTGTCTGTGTTTGATTGGCAGCAGCTGGCAGGTTGCCAGAGTGCCGTTGTTACACCGTATAGAAGAAAGACAAAGTAAACAAACCCACTGGGGCTTCAACTGTTATTTTCAATAACGATCAATCTGAGAATTATTTTCTCGATTTACCATTTTGTCTGTAAAATGTCAGTGAATATGGAAAATTGGAAATTATAATTTCCTGCAGCTTAAACTGACATCTTCAAATGTCTCTTTTTATGTCTGACCAACAGTCCAAAACCCAAAGATATTCAGTTTATTGTGTATGACAAAGAAAAGCATCCAATTCTCACATCTGAGAAGCAAATATTCAGTATTTTTGCTTTTAAAAAAACAATTATTTGATTATCAAAATAGTCGCAGATTAATTTTCTGTTGATTGACTTTTCAATTAAATGACTAATTGTCGCAGCTCTAAAACTTGCACTGTAGCTTAAAGTAATGGGCAGACAGTTTTGCTAGCAGTAATATTGAAGAGTATCTAGCCTTCGAACTTGCGGTGCACTTTTCCCTAGTTAATGTTTGTTTGGTGGCTCGTTCAACAAGCTAAGGTGCAGGGTAGGTTTAGTGTACATTGTTGTAAGTTAGATGGTGAGACTTCAGCAAGAAAACCAATGTGGGTTGTTGTTCAGAGTCTGTGGCTTTTGTGTAACAGGCTGCTGTCTGGCTCAGTGTGACTATGTTCCGACAGAGCAGACTGCTTTATGCAAGATTTAATTGGCTGTATCAAAGGTCTCCCTATATGTAGACTGTATTATGTATGCTGTTGTAGACAAGAAATGTAATTTAATTTCAGTTTAGAGCGTTTAGAGATATCAGTTGATGCATCTTCTGTGGTCTAATGATAAGTGAAGCTGCAAACATGTAACCTCATCACACAGTTTTTTAACACTTGTGTAGTTGTTATGGTAGTAGTGTGTGTCTCCTTACGAGGGATGGGGTAGGCGAAGCGGTCAGGATGTTTGGTAATGAGTGTGTTCTTGATGTGCCTCCTGCCAACTCCATGTGCACCTGAATGAAAGGAGACAATTACACAGGTTGATCAATCCAGTAACAGACACAGATGAACTTTCAAGCTGTAACTTAGTTGCTAGAGATGCTCTTTCTGTTATTGTTGAATAAAATGATTCTATCAGTCTTTCAGCAAATGGCTTGCTCTGTTGTCACATAACAGGTGGTTTTACATATGTAGAGGTCTACATGGAGCAAGACAGTGACTTCTGTCTCTGTTTAAGGAGGGTTTTTGGTGTTGAATGTGAATGGCCTCTTATGATGTTTCTCTGGCTGTCCGCATGCTAAGCTATGTCTGGTTTTGGTGTGGTGTTCAGATAGCTGATGTTTTATGTTTCTGGTGTTAATTCTGCCTCCTTGTTCATGGTTCTTGCTGTTTCATGATGCAGTCTTATCCACAACTATTCCCTCGCGGTTGTGTCTTTATGGTGTACTAGCAGAGATCTTAAAAGATAGGTCTGGATTATTTCAAGTCCATCTTAAAGGATAGGTTCAGAATTTTTCAAGTCTGTGTTAAAACAATAGTCAGGTATCCATATGAACATTGAAGGAGGTTTTGCACACTATAATCATTTCTCTTGTTGATACTGATGATAAGAAGATCCCTTCCTAATGCGCCATCAATGGAAGTGATTCACAGTCCTCATTGTGTACAAAAATGTATTTTAATGCATAAAAAGCTAATCTGAAGTTAATGAGGCTTCAGCAGTCACATCAAGTGGATCATTTTCAAAGTTACAATTGTCTAGTATAAAAAATAAGTACAAATTTGTTTCCCTGGAAAAAGACTATAATTTTAGAAAATATCCACTTGATTTGACTGCTGGAGCCTCCTATTAATGTCAGATTGTCCCCCAGTCCTTACACTGAAAGTACATAAGGAAGGGATCTCTTAATGGCATGTATGAACAGGAGAAATCATTATAGCAAGCAAACCTGTTTCAATGTTCATTTGGACTCCTGACAGTTGTTTCAAGACAGATTTGAAAAATTATGGACCTGTCCTTCAATACTCACATGGCATAAGTACATTGAAAGACCTGGATTGCTGTAACCATTTCTCTTCTACATAGAGGAACTACTCTTAAAGAAATGGGGGGGACAAAATCCACATTTGTTGTTCCTGTGCATGAATGTATTTCAATGTTCAGCTGAAGCTAATATGAGGCTTTGGGAGTCTGAGGCAGGCATTTCCAAAGTTATGGTCCAAAGAAGATCCCTTCCTAATGCAAGGCAGAGGGACACGTTCTGGCAGTGGCATATAGTTTTGTTGACAAAATACTGCCAATAAACCTACATATAACTGCCAGTGTGAAGACAGATTTGGCTAACTCAAACTGCAAAATACTCATATTAGATTTGGCAACCTTGGAATGCATTGAACAAGAACTGAATTTTGTCTTCCATTTCTAGCAGAGCAGTCCTTCTATGGTAGTATCACATTACGGCCAACTGTCACTCTTTCGATATACATATGGCATATGAGCGTCAAAGATATACATGAAATAATCCAAACATGCTCTAAGGAATTGATTGGTTTGTTGTAAGCACTGAATCCTTGCTGTTTTAAGACTCTAAGTAGATGTTCTGAAAGCCCAGCCATGTAAGGGAGTCCCACTGTGATGTTTCTGGTGGTTGTCGCCAATTAAGTAGTGTCCATCCCAGTCTTATTCTCCACTTCTTGTACCCTTTGGCTGAGATTGCCCCTCCCTCTCTGTATCCCCCTCCTCCCTGACAAGATAGTGATAGTGCTTCTATCCCCCCTGACATCTGTTACCGGTATGTGGATGTACCTGCACTGCTCCAGTATGAGTCACCAATGGGTCATTCCATTTCCAATCAGTCAAGACATTTTGTTCAGACTTGTCTGTATCATGAATGGGTCTGCAAGACCAAGGCCTTTTAAGTATTTCTATTCAAATTTTATGTTTTCATATTTTTTCAGCCCTTGATTATTTAATTTTATAGCCTCAAAAAAATCTTGTCTGGGAAGCCATGTTTGGGCATTGATATCTTGATATGCTTTGGGTCCACTTGTCCCCTTTGAGAGAAGGGTTGCTGCAAATCAATACAAAGTTGTTCTGAGTCATCACCTTTATCCTGTGATGAAACATTTCTATCCTGATGGGAGTGATCTCTTCCAGGATGACAACACCCCCATCCATAGGGCATGAGGGGTCACTGAATGGTTTGATGAGTATGAAAATGATGTGAATCATATGCTATGGCCTTCGCAGTCACCAGATCTCAACCAAATTGAACACCTATGGGAGATTTTGGACTGACGTGTTCGACAGTGCTCTCCACCACCAAAAAACACCAAATAAGGGAATATCTTTTTGAAGAATGGTGTTCCTCGGCCTTGGCACCGATTCTACAAGTCTCTGGAACTCTTCTGGAAGGATGAACACCATTCTTCCGAAGGATATTCCCTCATTTGGTGTTTTGAGGATGGTGGTGGAGAGCGCTGTCTAACACGTCAGTCCAAAATCTCCCATAGGTGTTCAATTTGGTGACTGCGAAGGCCATAGCATATGATTCACATAATTTTCATACTCATCAAACCATTCAGTGACCCCTCGTGCCCTATGGATGGGGGTGTTGTCATCCTGGAAGAGATCACTCCCATCAGGATAGAAATGTTTCATCACAGGATAAAGGTGATGACTCATAACAACTTTGTATTGATTAGCAGTGACCCTTCCCTCTAAGGGGACAAGTGGACCCAAGCATTCAGACCTGTACCAGTTTTTCCTTTAATTTGTCACCCGTCTGTAAATTGTAAGTGCATTATGAGGGGATCTCTTAATGGCCAGTATGAACAGGAGGAATGATTACGGCTAGAAAAATATGTCAATGTTCGTTTGGACACCTGACTGTTGTTTTAGGACAGGCCTGAAAAACTGTGAACCTATCCTTTAAAACAAGAACCAACACTGCTAAATCAACAGGGACCACCTGAAGCATTTTAGGCCTATGATACCACATCTGTAAAACAGCAAGAACCCTGGACAAGGAGACTGAACTAACACAGAAACATGCACTATCTGAACATCAGACCAAAACCAGTCATGTCATCGTCACTCCAGAAAAATCTAATAACTGAGCCTTGACTTAAATATCTGTGTTAAATATGAAGCAGTCCGAAGGTCATAAAAAAACCCTGCCTACCTACTACCACCTCCAAAGCTCACTAATTAACATGTTTTATCTCGTTAGTTTAATTTGTGCACAAACAAATGTGTAATTTTACGGGAGGTTAGTTGCTGGAACTATTTCTTGGCTAGGAGCAGTGACTTCCTGGAGTCCAATCACTGGTTGCTTGGCAACCTCACAATGATAAGACTCCAACAAGTCACTGTGTCTGGCCAAGAAATAATTCCAGCAAGTAACCCCCTGTAATAAACATTTATTTTTGATTGTGCACATATTAAACCAATGAGATAAAACATGTGAACTAGTGCGCTTTCAAGGTGATGGTAGGCAGACCCCCCCCCCCCCACATTCCCTTTTAACCATCTTTACTCACCAAGCAAAACGAGTGTTTTCCTCTTGAACGATGGCAGTTTGACCACTTCCTCATATGTCACCAGATCTAGTTGATCAAACACTGTAGAGCAGAGGAGAAGCATTTGGTTAGCACAGCATTAGTTGTAAAGTTCAGGGGTTAGATGGAAATGTAAATTGTTTACATTGTATGAGCTTGAATATAAATAAAATTACTTGTTGGATAAGACTAGAGTGGTTACTATACATACTTCACAATAGTGTGAACAAAAGCACATCTCAATAAATAAATAAATAGACAATCAGAGGGGACACAAGCAATGCAATGCTAACGAGATTAACATTAAATCCAATGTGTTCTCCTGTGGCTTAAATCAAGCCTGTGATCCTAAATCAGATGGGTTTTTAATATTAAGGACTGAATTATTCAAATGATGCCATAATGTACAACAACTGCTGTTCCAACTGAGCACCGAGCAGACCTGATGAAGGTCAAACGCCTTGAGAAAGCATTAAAACTTGCTTATTTGCACTAACCTTGGTCAGACAGAAAAACACAACCAAGCTGAACAATGCTAAGCTGACTAGCATCTCACCAATATGAATTACATTGAAAATAACAGCAGCTTGCAGCAACCCTAACAAAGCAATTCATTCAAAAGTCAAGGAGACAGGAGACATTAGGAGGAGGACAAGGTATAAAAGCAGAGAGAGGAGGAAGAAAAACACTGTCTGGAGTTACTTACATGCAGCCATGTCATTGGGTAAGAGACAGCATGAAATATGGACAGAGGGTGGGAGCGGAAGGGTTAATAAAAAGACACCATAAAAGAAGACAAAGTGAACCAAAAACAACACTATAAACAAATTGTTAACACCAAAAGCTGTTAGAACACTGTTAGTTACTGAACGCAAAATTGAGACAGCAGTAGGAGAGGTCTGTCAGAGGGAAAACGCAACAGACGTGCAGAAGTTTACATATATTGGGTGTTCCAAAGGACGTGTGATTATTTAAACCTTACCACTTCAATCAAGACATCAGCTTTCTATATTGTACACAATACTACAGAATCATTGGTAAATAAGCTTGTCTACATTCAATTACAGCTTTAACATTTTTGTCAGGGATCAAAGTGTGACCTTAAGTGACAGTGCAACTCTCAAGAGTAATTTGCTGATTAAGTAGGGTCAACTGCACAGCCAGATGGAGCACTTCTATTTTGGTGACACTGTTTTATGTTAGTGAGCTACTACATCAGCTATCAAATTAAATATCTGGAGTGGATTAGCATCTGCTGTTAATAACTGTGTATACATACACTTAGGCAATGGATGTGTGTGTGAGGGATTACCTGCATTGTGCTTGGCCAGGTACTTGTCTTTATACTGTTTCTTCTTCTTGCCAAACCAGGTACAACTGGCCTGTTGTTCCTGTTTGGTCTTCTCCATCGCTATACACGCCACACGCCTGAAAAGAAAAAATAGACTTGTCTGTAATTCAAGATATAAGTTTGGCTTTCCATACACACAAGGGCAAATTATTTCATGGGTGTGTTAGTGAGACAGTATCTATGCTTGCATCTGTTTTGACTGGTTTTTGGCTGTAGCTTTGGCTGGGACACATGTTTTGAAAGTGTGTAGCACTAATTACATGCAGGACTTGGCTGAGCATTGTAGTGTAGCTATTCCTGAACTCCTGTGGTGTATGGGTAACACATCTGTCACATCTGATAGAGGAACCAGGTTCAAATCCTGGCAGGAGTGTCCAGCTTTACACTGCTTTTTTGACCAACAATATGAGGTGTTGTAAAGAGTAGCCAGCAAAATCCTACAGACGTCATAGGAAGTATTACATTAAGCATATCATAATTTAGTGTCTTTTTTCTAATAAATTACAGCTTATAATATTATGACTTCATTCTGAAAATCTCTGACTTGTTTTTTTTAATAGTAGCCCAAATAATTGGTCATAATTCACACTTCCAAAGTAGCCTAGTTGCCAGTAAGGACGATAATTGATTAAAAAATATATTAACTAATAATGCAGAAGATAAAGGATGTGCAGCTTGTCAGAAAATGTATTCTAGCTTTGTTGTAGTACCCTTTTGTGCCACTAGGTGGTGCATCTTACCGTTTTATGAGATAAAAAGTGTAACGTTAGCTGATCGCTTTGCTCTGCTCACTGTTGCTGTTGTGTTGATGAACACTGCAACAAAGTTGAGAATAATTCCACCGAGTTGTTGTCTGGTGGCTATCTGAGGCTCATGCTGAACTAGCATCTTCAACAGAAGCAGCTACTAGCTGCTGGGAGCTGAGTGTCAAAGACTGTAATTACACATGTTTCCAACACAACACTGTTTGCAGTATTAATACATTTTAGATGTGGCAGAAAATATAATTCAAGTAATTTGGTGTTAAATATGTTCTTTACATAGGTCACGTCAGTGTGTAAAAAAGGCATTATTATGGAAAATGTCTACTGTACTTAATAAATTAATGATTGATCAACTAAGGATATTGGTTAAAATTTGCATCCTTGGTTGCCAGACAATGAACACCTACATAATACAAATGCTTGACCTCTCAAATAGTTTCAACAAAAACTGAACATTTTAACCTTCATACAGGTAGGATTTATTGCAGGGCCGCTGTATTAGTTTCAGCAAGGTGCATCTAATAAACAACAGTGTAAAAACACTGAAATAGGGATGCAAATCATAAGCATTTAAAAAAAAATCGATATTCAGCTGCATTATCAATCAATTCATTTATAATTTATGAAATAAGTTTTTCCATAATAAAACCACGTGACCTATGTTCCATGCAAAATCAGAGTACATTAGGAATTCAAAGAACAGATCTAATAAACATCATGTTACTTGAATTACACATTCAGTAACACAAAATAATGAATATATTTAAAACTGCAGAGCTTCTGTGAGGCCAGATAAAATCCAAAATATTAACCAGCAAACAGCTGCACAACTTCCAGGTGCATTAGAGGACAGAAAATAGATCTGACTAGATCACTTATACAGGATCAACACTGTAGTTTTGATTTGTTGGAAGCATGTGTAATCAGTGTCCTGAACATTAGCACTGCAGCTGCTCACTCCTTCTGTTGAAGAGGACAGTATAGCTATATATCAGATAGCTAGCTAAACCAAACAGTCGCCAGACAACAACGTGGTGGAATTTTCACAACTTTATGCTGCTGTGTTAATCAACACGACTGAGCAGAACGATTTGTGTGGCCCTTACAGTGGTCAGCAAACTCACTATCTCATGAAACAGCAAAAGGCTCCACCCACTAGCGCAACTAGGTACTAAAGCAAATCTACATAACATTTTCTGACAGTTACAGTTAATATATATATATTTTTTAAATTAATTATTAACTACAACTAATTGATAATCAATTAATCCTTGACATCGCTACTCTGAAATACAGAACACATCACATTTTTGTTCTTTATCGGGCGCTCTACTCACCACTCCTGTAGCTCAGGTGAGGGGATGAGGCCTGCTGTGCCGTTCTTGGTATTCTCCAGCTTTCCCTGCCACCAATTATGGTCGTCCTTGGAGATGATCTGAATGATGTCACCCACCCTGAAGCGAATGCCTGCCTCCTTACATGGGATGAGGTCGTCTTTCGCCGGGTCATACTCAAACTGAGCACGTACATAAATCTGTAGGGAAGAACAGTCAGACAAAAAAATGTTGGTAGCTGCTGACACAGTGGCAAAAAATAGCGTTGCGATCATAGGAGAATATATGGGAAAGAGAATATGATTGGTCAAGCTGCCCATATGAAAGCAGACTGGCTGCTAAAACCCTAATGACGCTCGTCATTAAGAGACAAAAAGACAGCACGGGAAAAATCAAGAGCATATCAGCCGAAGCAGGAAAGGACACAGACATTTAGATAAATGAACGAGACGAAAATGATCGAACAAAGCGTTTAACCACTTCTCTGCCTGCGGGGGAGTCCATTTTATCAACAGCTTTTGTGCAAACATCCAATTTTTTGTTGGCTTTTATGTCCAGTGACGAACCAGATATGAAGACTAAGCCTTGACAGCTAGCATGGGATCTAGACACCACTATGATCTTTGCGATGGGGGTGGGAGGAATTGGGATCTACTTCTACAAGGGTCCACTTAAGACATCTTACCTTGATGGACAATTTGTCCTTGATAGCAGGTCTGGAGATCTATGGGGTTGAGAGCATCACACACACACACTTACACATATATCATGCAGTAGAAAATGTTGTGGGGCATAAAGAAAGGAGGTGTGATGAGGGACCCATATTTGTATGCTGAATCTGACATATTACATAGTTTTTACTGCATTGTACAGTATATGTGTGTGTGTGTGTGTGTATGCACATTATGTGTGAGCTTGGAGCATGATGAACACATCATGCAGCAGACAAATGGCTAAAATCAACTAATGGAACATGTTGAGGGACACACTGTGACCGGGACAAACTAGAGTTCATAAACATTTCAATCGTAAAATATTGTTACTTATTATAGACATTGTGTCTTTTCAATATATTGTAACGAGGAAATATGTTGTATTAGACTAAAATGTTTCCAGGATCCTAAACTAACAACCTAGAAAACTAACTACTACTTTTTACAGCTGTGTAGGAGTCCTTTCCTGTGTTCAAGGGAGGCCAAAGCAGACTACAGCTAAGGGCTGACTCTGGAGAGTAGCACTTAATGTAAACAAAATAGATGTAATGGGAATGGAAGAACATGAGTGCTATTAAATACATACACATCAGCACATACATGCAGATTTGGACTTGTTGGGGTGAATGTTAGTTTGTCAAATCAGTGGACGTTTGTGAAGCAAAGGGAGGAGAAGACGACTGAATTGGAGGCTTGCAGTCATGGTGTAAAGGAGGAGAAAATCTCACCTGACGGCCTTTAGGCTGAATTGTTGCTGGCAGGTCCTAGTTGAGATGACAAAAAAAAAATTGTTTAAATTTTTTTTTTTTTTTTAATGTCTACTAGTTGCGGGGAAACTATATGACATTGGTCCAGCTTTAAAACCAAGATGTTGTTATGATGGTGTGAAACTTAACCTCTGACACACCAGATTACCCCATTAATCACCAACTTTTATCTGTGTAATGAGTAATGTGTTATAATGACAGTAATTTAATGATCATCAATTACATGTGGGATGTGGAGACTGTAGTATATGATCATTACCAAATTAGAGGAAGAATAATGTACATATATGTATTCTTTGTGTAAAGTTCATTCCTGAATTTGCAAATGTGTACACTTGACTATGCAATACTACTGATAATAATAAAAACATATTGAACAAGACAGTAATTTAGAAAAACACTATACTTTATGTGTTTTTCTTGCACCATGTTTCTTTTACTAGCCTGCTGCTATATCTGTAAAAGAGTGTGTGTGAGTGTGTATGTGACAGTGAAAAGGAGAAACAGAAACATACCAGGATGGAGCTGGTGACACTGGCATGACCATTTGCAGGCGACTGTCGGGACAAATCTGGTGACTCTTTCTGCAATAAAAAATGCAAAATAAATATTTCCTCCCCCTGCAGAGTCAGCAAAATGTAGCACAAGTGTGTGTTTGTGGCTCCTTACCTCACAAGACATGGACTGGGACCGGTAACAGGGTACAATTTTGAAAGTGATGCTACCCCTCATCTCCCTCTGTGGGGACAAGGCAAACATGCATTTTACATATGAGTATCATTATACCAAGATAATAACAAAACTGATAAGGCCAAAGCCTTGTTGGCTCAGTACTAGAGCTGCAACTATTAGTTGATTCACTTCTTTAATGTGAATAATTTCTGGTTTCGTTAGTCTTATATGAGAGTAAACTGAATATCGAAAAATGTTACTCAAATGACTAATCAATTAATCAAGAAAATAATCGATAGATTAATCGATAATGAAAATAATTGTTTGTTGTAGCCCTGCTCAGTAGCACTGCTGGGATTTTATCCCTCTTAATTCTGTTTTCTACCATGACTTTGACATCTCAGACATAGAGAGATGTCTCACTATATGAAAATAATATTATTAAGTAATAATGTAAATAGTCCACATAGCAACATCTTTTGATACAAGCACAAATCAAACATGTTACATTCTTGTATAAAGAAATACATGCTAAAGGCACAGTCCAAATGTAAAGAGTAAAGGAAGTCTCATCTGTGTGACTTACCAGCATCTTTTGGAGCTGTTCTACTGTCTGATTGGCAACGCTGATGCCATTAATCTCTCTGATCTCATCTCCTACATGCAGAGTCCCTGAAGCAGAGAAATAATGAATTAATAAAAGCTACAAATGAGGCTCTTGGGTGTTGAAACATCAGCCCTTCACGAAGCCGAGCCCAGGAAACCCCAGGGGTTATTGAGATGATTCCAGGGGGAGCCCAACTAATGTAAGGAAGAGTTACATTTCATTGTTATTTCAATTACCAGAGGTAAGACCAAAGAGAGTATAAGAATTATTCTGATCCAACAATTATTGCACACCTACTTTATAAACTCTGTGGTTAATCATATTTTCTTGTCAGATTGACAAAATTAATGGCTGAGTGTTCCTATTAAATATGTATGAGCGGTGCAATCTTGCATAATAGTATTCTTATATGGATGTGTACCTTGTCGATGAATCATTCCACCATGCATGATTCGGGCCACAATACAGTGGTTGAGCTCGTTCATTTTCAGAGTAATGCCCTAGAGGAGACAGACAGAGGGTCAGAGGGGAAACTGATAGTGGCTGAGGAAAGTTAATAACACATTAATCACAAAGTCCTCCAAAAAACATCCAGGTTGGGTTCAGGTATAAATATTGGTTAGATGAAAAGAGAAAGTAAGCATGTAAATTCATCCAGAATCTGACAGTGTGTGTGTTTTCTGTCTACACACCATGGGCTCGTCAGTGTTCTTCTGAAACTGGACCAGGCGAACCCTGGTGACATTCTCCAGGTCCATGTCTCCGTTGGTGCTGTCTGGGGAGTCTCCGTTCAGGTATGGTGAAGTGGGTGGGGGGGTCACCCTCAGCGCCTCGTCGCTGTAGACCTCGTGGGCCACCACATCGTGGGTCTGCAGCAGAGCCTGGATGTACACAGACAGTCATGAATGTTAAGACTCTTGAATCAAACTGCAAAATATCCTAAATCTGTTCTTTTTCTACAGGTGAACTGAGTGGGAATCAAACTGTATAGCCATTAATCCCAAATTGGTCATAAAAACTGGAGGGGAAAATACTTCTGAATGAATAACTAGTAGATAAAACAAATACATACCAAATCCTAGTCAGGAGCGAGGTGTGTGTGTGTGTGTGTGTGTGTGTGAGTGGCTGGCTTTGGATGGAGTGTGGCTTTTACTAATCCTCTTTGGCCACTGATCATGTCACTGACACACTGTTTTTACTACCACATCTACTAGCTGCCTTTGCCAAATGCTCACATCTGCTCATTGAAGCAACAACGTGTTCACTGATGATGACAGTAATTGAGACTTTAAACAGCTGGCATTAAAGGCTTTTGACTGATGGAGAACATTACTGTGGCTGAGAAGAATAACAAATGTTTACAAAGGCATCAACAAGGGATTCTAACAAGTGTTTGACTTTGTATAAACACAAAATGACTGCATACTAAGTAATGAGCTGCTAATGATCATAGCCGGTGTAGAAATAACTAACAGGAACAAAACATGTACTCGCATCACTGCCTCACAAATGAAATTGTACACGATATAGGAAAAAAATTTGAAGTGTGACATGTTTCTTCCTATGTACTGCCATGCTAAAGCCCTTCACAGCCATTCTGCTTGCAACGCCGTTAAATGCCTCTGGCAGGAAGAAAAAAGCCAGCCGGTCAGGTCAGAGAGCAAGACAGGCTAATTGGATTGAACCAAACCTAAGGCGTGACAGCTCCAGTAAGTGTCACAGACTGAATCAGCAGAGGGAAACATCTTTCCCCTCTTGTAACTGAGCTGAATAAACCAGTTTTAAACTAAATTTAACTGTTTTCTAGGTCACCGTTATTCAAAAGAACACATCTACAAAACTACTGACAGTAAAAAAACAATTCACACTTAACTAATCAACGTATTAGCCATTACATTGTTGTATCCAGAAACACTTACTGAGATGAAAACTGCAGCCACAAAACAAGCTGCACTCCTTCAGGTGAGGAAATAACAGACTGTACAGAAAATGTTACACCCTAACATGAAATCCACCACAGATTTATTCTGCCTCAGTTTTCACTTTCCAAGTCTGTCAACAATATCCTCCCTGATTGTTCTTCTAGTCTCAGGTCTGTTTCAGCCATTACAGTCATCGGACGAACACGGTTACCACAAATATTACTGTGTCCACACTACAACAGGCTGAAGCCCTTCGTCTCTTTCTACCGCTATAATGCTTCTGTCTCCCTTTTTCCTCTGCAATTGCTATTACTGCCCGAGAGCTTGCAAAGCTCAGGTGCTAAGCAGCTTTGTGGCCAAAGGAGTTATGTGGATTGTCAAAAGAACCCTACTTCTGACACAGTAGGCTGTAATCTCACACACCAGTAAGCATGCTCTACATGTACAGACCAATAAACAATCTGGGGAAAGACTGTGCATGTTGCCTTGTGTGTTTGTGGTTTTGTAATATCTGACCATGAAGTGCGGCTGTGTGAGGATCCTCCTGAGCTCCTTGGCCTCCATGTTCTCTGGGTAACAAGAGATGGTTTCCAGTACCTGTTGAGGAGAAAAGGCAGGAAGAGGGAGGTGAGAATCTCAAGAATATTCATAAATAACACTGATATGAATAAATATCTCACTGTATCTCATTTTGGTCAATGCCTATTTGTTATTTACTTGCTTTGCCCACAAAGCTTTTTCAGTAGGCATCAGTCATTGATTAGGACTTAGCCTATTAAACTCAATCATTGATTAGAACTAGAAAATTAACATTTTAAGATTGTTGAACATCAGATTTTTGTAAATGTGTGTCCATCCATGTGAATGTTAGCAGTGATTTCATCACCTCTTTGGCTCTCTGCACTCCATCACTAGGAGGATTTCTGATCTGAGGGGACGACCTGGTGTTGATTTTGTCATAAAGCTGAAACAGCAAACAGTAACAAACATAATAATTAGGCCACAATGATAATGCAAGAGGAACAACATGAGACAATTTTACCTCCAAACAAAGGTAAAACCAGAGCAATACTAAGCCTATTAAGTTGACGGTACATATTGGACTACTAGATAGCAGATTCTGGACTTGACATGACACCTACTGGGCATTTTTGGTATTACAGAGGAAGAAGTCTTGATATTGTGGTTTACTCACATCTAACAGGGTGTGGAGGTGCTGATCCTGGAAGACACTGTGAAGGAAGTCCATGTCTTTCTCACTGCAGTCCGTCAACGCATGGATCTCCTCTAGACTGTCCAAAACCTGTGATACTGCCCCTTTACACACACACACACACACACACACACACACACACACACACGGATATAAGTTATACACTCAGATATAGACTGAATAATACACACAAATATACTCACAAGTACACCAAGCAGTCCCCAAACATTCAACACGACACAAAATACAAACACTGAACATGACACACTTATCAACAGAAAGACTAAATGTTACACATCCACAAACAGGAAAAAAAAAGAAATACTAAAAGTAACACACAAAATCACAAAATGAAAGTCACAACATCAAAAACACACAACAATCAGAACTATTTAACCCCAAGTACCTGCTGCATCGCCCACACATGCAGCAAAACCAGAGAAACAGTGGTAACGGCATCAATACAACATCAGAAGAAAGTCACTTCAGAAAGTCACAGTGTGATAATGTGATGATTGTTGAAGAGCAGTACACCCAAGAAAAAATGCAAAGTAGAAATATAACAAACCCTAACCCTAACCCAAATATGCAGAGGAAAGGTAAACTTAAATCTAAAATATTAAGTTAATCTCTTAAGAAGTGTAGCCCTCACACAACACACGTACAAATCTATTCTAATCTACTATAACTCAACACGGAGGTGCGAAAGACTATAAAAAGAGATGAAGTCTAGATGAACAGTGCTGTGCGGTCAGAATACATTTCCTCTCCTCACAGATCGAAATGGCGTTTTCTTTGAAGGTGATTTGTAGAAGAGCTTTGACCCAGTGACACATTTGAATCCACAAGCTGATGAATAAAATGTATTGTGGTGGGCGACATGACACACTAAACCCAGGAAATGAAAATGATCTTATAAATTATAAATATTTCAAATGAAACAATTAGGGACTACAGATTATTCCGCCCATCTTATTGAATAGGAAAAAAGCCAGGTTTGCTCAGTTAATAAGAAAACGAGAGAGAGAGAGAGAAGCGCTGGAATAACAGATAAATGATGGATATGTAGAAAATAATCCCAGTTACAAATATGCATAATAATGGGCTTTGAGAAAAGAACAAATGAGACTTTAAATGTAACTGTGAGGCATGAAATAGAGTTAGCAGATGAGAAAAAAATGCTATTTAATCAGCTTTTAACTTTAGGAAAACTTTGTTATAAGTCTGTTTACATACATCATATGTACTACTGCAACTAGGGATACAAATTTCAAAATCATTTCCATGTACAGATCAAAAATTGGTTAATCACTAAAAGCTTATGAAATAAAAATGCATGCAGAATAATTTAAACAAAGTAATATTATTAGGGTTGGAGTTACTGCTCCTGAATTTGTAATTAAAATTCAACACCAACTTACTTTTTTGGAGGAACCAAATTAGATGCAATTCTGACATTCAAGCAGTTAAAGCCTGAACTGAATGAAACAGGCTGCAGCCTACAAATGTCTAGCAGGAGTGAACTGAGCTGCCCTCATCCCTTGATAATTTAGGTCTTCATGCTCAATCATCAACTAATCATTAACATCAGTAGCTCCTGTATTATTAAGACACTGTTTTTTTGAAGTGATATGCAGTATCATGTGTTTAGTACTAAAGAAGAAGCCTGATTATTAAGGAAAATCCCATTGTTAGTCAGGCCAGAGAGCCATGTCCTCTTTACCTTTGTTTTTGTTCATCTCACAAGGTAACAATAAGTAGGTTTTGCTAATCTGTGTTTACAGAGCGCCCTGTGGTTAGAATAATGAAGATGCATGTAAACAGAGTATCATCTTTACAGGTGCATTTGGAATAAAAGCACACAGACGCACCTCATCAAACCAATGGGACAGGAGAGAAGACACAGAGAAAGCCATTTTGGAGGACACACATCATCCAACACTAACTAACAGTTGAAAATGCAATCAAAAGCGAGTGATGATGTCACACATGAGATTCTATGGGTAGGGGAGGAGATACGTACTTTCAGCGGCTAGCAGTCCTAGAGACAGCACAGCAGAAGAAAAACAACACCAAAGAAAGAGAGGCTGAGATTAGAGGATGTTTACAGCAACTACAGATGTAGAGTTTAACACCTCACAAAGAGAGAAAAAAAGAAAGGAAGAGAACAAAGAAACAGGTAGTGTAAGGAGGCATGAGGGCAGGCAGAGGGAAAATAAAGGAAAAAGCAGCAGCGGAGAGAAAAAAGTCAGCAAAAGCTGCTTAGTCTATAAATAAGCTGGCGAGCTGCTGCAAGCATCTACTATACTACAAAAGTCAATGACCGGCAACATGTCTGGAGCCCTGCGACTGCAGAAATAAAGCAGTCACCAGGAAGCACGACTGCAACAAACTGCACGCCTCAGCAAATATGGACAGACATGGGGGTATATCTGGCTACAGTGGCTGCACAGAAAATTGAGCAGAAAATGTGATGAGCTTAGCTTGATTCATTAGGTGATGATGTAACACATTGCTCATTTTCAACTTTATTTTTTTTATTACAATGACACAAATGGTTTCTATATGCTAATAAGTCCTGGCAGGTACAGCCTGCAGTCCTCTAATGAAAGGAAGTGAAAGTGCTGCTCAGACAGGGAAGTTCTGCTGTTGAGCAACATCTGTCCTCATTTAGACAGAGGAAGTTCTCCTCAGACAGCTGGAGATCACATTATAACTCTAGAATAGAACGGACGAGAATAGAAAGTGGACTAGAAAGTGAACGTCCACCTTGTGTCAGATGATGTATATTTGTGTGTTTCATCGTTGAACTTAAATGACATTGATAGATATTTCACATGTGCAGGGACAACTAAATCTTTAAGTAGATATAAATGTGTAAATACTTATACATACTATATTTTATATATATCATAACCCCATTTAAATATAAATGACTATTTTATTGTCCTTTCGGTTATATTATCTAACAATTCAGTGTACAACATACTCTTCTTTAGGTTGCTAATCCTACCTGCACAAATCTCTCTGTTTTACATGTGTTTAGAAAGCAACCTTCATAAACCAGGAGAGTGTTCTGTTGTGTGATTTACCTGAGGAGGTGGGGTCATCTGAAAAGTCATGTAGCTCCTCAGGAGGGTCGCCATAGTAGGAATTAAACTTGTGGCTTGAAACAGCAGCCAGCACTGCACCCTGGGATACAGAGTAAAGATATTATATTATTATATATATTATATTAAAGATATTATACAAAGTCTCACCAGAGTCCCGTGTTGTTAAGTGATTGTGCATGCTTTTAATGCATTAGTATATGTGACCTTATGAGCAACTTAAACAAGATTAGAAAAAACAAGATAAACAAGAAAAACCAAAACCAAAAAACAAGATAAACCATTAGACAAGAAATTAATCTGGGTCATCAGAAAAAGCTGCACAGCTTGGAGGATGTGACTCCTCCTCTCATCTCAGATTATAATCGCGCTGAGTCAGTAGATCCTTTTGTGCAACACAGTGCTGACCTTCAGCTTCCTCCTGGCGTTGAACTTCCTCAGCTGTTCCACAGTTTCTGGCAGGTGGATCTTGTAGGCATACCTGTCCCTCTCCTACACATACCAAATGCACAAACAGATACTCGCATAAGCACCAGAACGGATGTGAAAGCAGAGCTGTGGTTCCTCAGCTCAATAAGGCCAGTAGTTTAAAGGTGACTCTTAGTTACTTCATCAAAACACCAAATATCTAAAATCAATCTAACACACACTTGTTTTTTAAAAATTACACATCATCACAAAAGTGGAAGTTTAATGACAATAATCTATGAAATTTGACAGCTAGCAAGATTCCCAACCTCTTTTTTTCTTACATTTTTTGAATTTATTACATTTATTGAATTTATCATGAGGAGTAGTGTGTGTGTGTGTGATCTTGCCTTGAGCCAGGGGTGGTTGAGGGCCTCATAAACAGTGATTCTCTCAGCGGGGTCCAGCATCAGCATGCGTCTCACCAGGTCTTTGGCGCTCTCTGAGATGTGGGCCCATTGCCTTGGGTTCATCTGGATAAGCGCACACACACAAAGATTAAAACAAAGATTAACAAACAGACTTTCTCAGAAGGATGTAGTAGAGTACAGGCAACCGACATCACTGTGGCTGTTGTTGCTGTGGTCACCATGGACCACGTGCCACGTGCATAAAACCTTATTAGATTCATGACTAAAACTGTGTGTACGCACAAAACCAGAAATATCTGTCAGATTTATAAAGCTGTGCATCACTGTGGAACTGGGTGCACGAGCCCCATGTCCATTCCCATAATGAGTTATAAATGGATGAAGGCATGCCCTTAACCAACTGTTTTCATATCACTTCACCGCCTTTACACCTGTCGATGAAACCAACGGGAAAGAAGAAGTGCACTTTCACAGATTGTGTTGCACTGGCGAGTTTCTCCAACACCCAGAACAGCTGTCAATATGCGTGGCTCTTTATAGCCTCCATCAGCAGTGATATCTCAGAAATGTAATCAGTGATTCATTTGTAGCCCCCATATCGAAGCTGACTTTACAAGGTGTGTCACAATTAAGGATGAAGTAAAAAGTAATATATTATTACCAGTAAAATAAAATGTTGGCTTCCATGTAAATTAAAAGAATGATAAAATGAACCACAAAAATGATTCATCAACATGATGTTTGTAAATGGCTGTGTAACCACTGTGTAAATGAAAAAAAATCAAAAAAATCAATGAATGCAGCTGGGAATCAACCAAAAAAAGATTCCATCGCTCACCTTGCACAGCCTGCTGTGACTGCATCTACCATAGATTAGTGCATCAAGCAGGAAAGTCATTCTCTCGGACGAATAAATAAAATATAACATGTCTTTATCTCGGAATCTTGTGCTGACACTGATAGTTCATGCACAACCTCTGACTGACTTTTGTAAAAGCGGAGAAGCGGAGTGATATCTCAGAATCAATCAGCAACAACCCACTTGATACACTCGCTTGACATCAAAAGAGGACTAAGTAGGACAGAAGTAGATGGTAACAGTAGTGGTAAAATCCTCACAACAGGAATAACTTCATCAAGGTTGTATCAAATCATGTCTGGTTGGCAAGAGGGATAAAGTCACTAGGAAAGGGAAGACATATGACATTAATACTTGTTTGTACAATATCTTTGGCCTCAAAGAACCATTACTGATGCAAAAAGTGTGTTCAGTTCTCTGTAGCACAGGAGCTAAACCTTGTATTTGAAGCACATTGCAGCACAGTGACAAAAAGGAGCGTCCTATTGTGCTTTACTTCAGCTAAAGGCTGAGTTGACACTGACAGACAATGATGGTGTTTCGTCAGTCAGCTCCTACCTTGTATTTCCCCTTAATGATGGCCTCAAACAGGCGCTCCTTGGTACCATAGAAAGGCAGGCAGCCAGACAGGAGGATGAAGAGGATGACTCCACATCCCCACACGTCCACAGGTTTGCCATACGGCTCCCTCTTGACTACCTCTGGGGCCATGAAGTGGGGAGTACCGACTCGACCTGAAGAGAGCAGGCACATTAGAAAAATAGAAAGCATGAAAAATAGAAGCACAGCGGAACTCTGGAGAGCCAAGTGTATGACAGCCTGCACTCACAACACTAATATAAATATCTGAGGGCTCATTCTGATGTGAAATTGAACTGGTCAGAAAATGTTAATGCTGTGTTTAAGCACAGTCCAGGTTGGTTTTCCTAAGAAAACTTAAGTCCTTCTAGGTCAGTAGGAAGCTTTTAAATGTTTTCTGTCAGAGTTTTATGGCCAGTGCCTTGTTTTACACTGTTGTATGTTAGAATAACAGCATTACTGCAAATGATAGAAAAAGGATTAACAACTCTATTAAAGAGGCCGGGTCTGTGATTGGTTTGATGCTTGACTCATAAAGAAAGAACCCGCAGGAGAATTCAAACCATACTCCAATTTGAAGGTCACTCTGTGTTTTCCGAAGTCTTAGAAAGCGTGTTGAGCTAACGGTTAAAAATGTACCACAGAATTATTCAGAAGTTCTTTTGTGACCACAGCTGAGGCGTTTAAATGTCGTGATACTTGCCTGTTTCCTGGGTTGTATTTTTCAAAGAATTTGTAAGGCGTCATTGTCGTCGTGTAATGTTTTTACATTTGTTCATTTTTTAAAGATTTCATTTTATATTTACTGCCTGTTTTATTTGTCAGGTGCATCACTCATGCTCAGCTTTTTATTTATTAATTAGTGAGATATTAATTAGTTGATCAGTTGTATTGGCTGTTTGTTTTAATTGTGGCGAGGCAGGCTCCTAAGCTAGTTGTTTGTTTGTGTGTTAATGTTGTGCTGGTATATTTTTCATATGCTGTCTGCTGTGACCTGTGTAACCTGTGTCTCTCTTGTTATTTGTCACTGTGCATGGGCGACCAGACTAGTTTCACCTCTGCTGATTAAGAAAGTTTCAGTCTGTAAAATGTCAGAGAATTGTGAAAAATGAATAAATGACAAAACATAGGAATGCAGCAAATACTTCTGTTTGAGAGGCCCAAAACAAATGTTTTGCATTTTTGCCTGATTCATTACTTTTACAATGACTTATCAGAATTGTTGCAAATTAATTTTCTGTCATTTGACCAACCAATTAATCAACTATTCTTTTCAGCACTTGCAGCAACTGATGTTCTTTTTATATCAATTTCTCTATTAGTTTGTTCTTTGAGTGTCATATGTTGAACACAGTATAAAACCACTTAAGGCAAATTTGTGATATTGTGCTATATAAATAAAATTTGACTCTGTAGATTAATTGACTGTTCACTTACTGTATAAATTCATACTTTGGGCTGCGAATGAGTGAGCTGGAGTGTGTCTCAGCATCCATTGGGTTATATGGATGAAACATTTTTTACTTTTAAACAGTTCCAGCTCTGCTATTGTGCATGTTTGGACTATACTAACAAACTAGAGCATCGAAGGAAAACCACAGAGAACCAAAACCACAGTCACTCTGCTGCTTATTGCTATCTATTATGACCATAGTAATAATATTACTCTAAACATTTAAAGAAATTAGCTTTATGACAACTATTCATCAACAACAATCATCCAACCTCTGACTAGTTGACTGAGCATTTCAGTATGTGTTCACATGCACAGTGGGAAGGTATGCATGAGTGTATACTGGTGTGTGTGGAGGTGTAGAGGAAAAACAACTTCCCAACTGTACCTCCAGCTACCAAGCCAGACTCTCCCAGCTGTATTGCCACTCCAAAACCTCCGAGCTTGACCGGAGCGGAGTTCTCCTTTGAGGCCAACAGCACACAGTGGGGCTACAAAGGAATAAAAGAGACAGGTCGGTGGATGAACAACAAGACCAGTCAAACAGCACATGTATAGTCCATACATTACAACAGTTTAAATGAGGAACAAGCCCTGTAGGACTTAAGAAGTATCAACCAACAAACAAAATGTTATGACACTCTTTTTATTATAACAGAGAGGGGGGAAAAAAAACATGTACATAGCATGCAGTCTACAGCAAGTGTGCAGAGCATTGCTTTGCTGTGCAAAAGTGCAAATCCTATAAGTTCAATTGCTGGTTAGTGAGGCTCGGTTTCACAATGACAAGATGACAAGCTTGACTCCCTCCAACCACAACTTCATTATGATGCTGATACAGATAGCATGTGGTTCTTACAAGATAATCAGAAAAATTAAGCAAGATGCATGATTTTTTTTTTGTTTTTTTTTAACATCAATGATATGGCTCCCGCATTCTCCCAATGAGGAATGATGTTAAATAACTTGCATTAGTGACACTGCAGTAAAACAGTTTGGTTGATGAATTTTTTTTTTCTTTTAAATGGAACAGAAACCTAAACATACGCTGAAAAATTACTGACACAGGAGGGAGGTGAAAGTGAGAGAAATGGATGTTCTGAATCCCTTTTCTGTGTTTCAGTACGCATTTGCACTTAGATGAGAATATCTCACCAACATTATTTTCACACTTAAGTCCTACTTGGACAGAATTAGTATTGCAAAGGGAAGCAGGTTATAAAATATTTGGGGATACATAGGGATATTCAGAGGAAAGATCATGTGAGCCTCATTCTAATAAAATTGCTAATATAATATCATTATTGTTAAATTTATTAAGGTTTATTTGATATAAAATTATTTACCCAAATGTGAAAATTAGTCAGCTGACATTACCACATCCCATTTGATGAGCTTGCAGGATCCTGCTCTCCTAATGGCTTTTCTTTTATTCCGTCACAGGACTCAATGTTAAGTGTTAATGAACAAGGTTTGCAAAAAAACTCTTCCATTTTAATACTTCTGTTGCATAAATTTATAATTTCATCTTTGAAACTGTATCCTTTGTATTTCATATTCTAATTATGTGCTATATGCTAAACTGTTTTGCACATGCAAAATCTCAAAGATGCAGTTTAAAATACAAACAGAAATAAATCTTGTACAGTATAGAACTAAGAAGCAGTCTGACAAATGAAGCTCAGCATATGTGAAAGGCGGAGGTGGGCTGACTTCCTGTCTTACTTCTCGTAACGGAGGGGTGTTAAATGTTGACTAAGGAGAGAGAGAGAGAGAGAGAGAGAGAGAGAGAGAGAGAGAGAGAGAGAGAGAGAGAGAGAGAGAGAGAGAGAGAGAGAGAGAGAGAGAGAGAGAGAGAGAGAGAGAGAGAGAGAGAGAGAGAGAGAGAGAGAGAGAGAAAGAGAGAGAGAGAACAAGAGGCAGAGACAAGAGGACCAGCTGACTAAACAGTTATATCTCAGAGAAAGCGAGACAGAGGGAGTAAAGGGTAAGAAAAGGCTTTTTTGTAAAGAAAGAGTGGACGAGGACCAACACAGACAAAGAACTGAAGGCAAGAGTGAGAACAGAGAGGTGAGAACAGGACAGGCAGGAGCAGACGCTGTCAAAAGGATGTGAATAAAGAAAAGACGGCAGGACTTATGACTCACTGAGACGTTCAGAGAGTGACGGGAAAGGTGAGTATAGAAAAGAAAAGAACAAGGACTGTAACTTTATCATATTTTATCGTGAATGTAACTGGAATTTTATTGGGTCTGACAGGGCGTTTTCGAACAAACTGCCTTCTGGATTTGAATTTGATGGAGGAAAACACACAGTGGATGGCTGGGCTCTCACACATCTCTGCACTTTCCCACACATTAAAACTACAGCTGTGCTGAATCTCACACGGGGGGAATATCGATGGTGAGTGTTCTGCCTAAATCCAAACATCTGTGTGTAGCGGTCACAGTGACTACGTGTGAGTGTCCGTGTATGAGTGTGCATGCATGTGCGTATACACTCCTAAGCTCCACTGTAATACCGTGGAATTCGAATTTATGTGTTAAATCGGCATGAAACTTTCAATTGGTCGTGGCTCCAGCTCCCACCCGTAAAAAAAACTAAGTCTATGACCTACAGAAAACTGAATTGTCCTTCACAGGGAAATTTGTGCATTTTCAGTACTATTTAACACCCTGTTTATAGAGCTGCTCTTTTGAACGGGGCTGTACCTTTTTGATGACATCTGCATTACTATGAATTCCACTGCACAGAGGTATTGCGTGTGACCTTTAAAACCACAAATCACATATTACTCATCTATTTGTGCATTGCTTGTAAAGTACGTAACCACAGTTTCCCAGTAAGTGCACCTTTAATTTTAGCTGTGTATACCTACTTGTTCTTGAAATTGTTCAGTAACAAACACTGAACTGATTGAGCGCTTCATTTTGTCTTTCTCAGAGTTCAATGATTAACAGCCCAGAAGACGTCACTCCTCAGACACAATGACTACCTTCCCCTCTTCTTCTTCTTTCCCCTCCACTTCTTCAGCCCCTACATTATCTAACTCCTCTCCATCCCTCCCCGTTTCCATGTCCATGTCCTTCATCACAGCCACCTCTCCTCCCTCTTCCTCCTCTCCTTTATCCTTCTCTAACAACTCCTCCAACAACTCCTCCCCAACTGAGACTCCGTGTTCGTTTGATGACCCGGCACTCCGCATGCCGCTGGTGGTCGTCTATTCCCTGTTCTTCCTCTTTGGTCTGGTGGGTAACATCTTCGCCCTGTGGGTCTTCCTTTGCCTTCATAAAAGCCGCAACTCTGTGCGAGTGTTCCTCATCAACTGTGCTGTGGCTGATCTGGTCCTCCTGGCGTGTCTGCCCTTCAGGGTCTTCTACCACCTGAATGGAAACCAGTGGGTACTGGGATATGCCGCCTGCAAGCTGGTGGGGAATCTATTTTATATGAACATGTACATCAGTATTACATTACTGGGGCTCATCAGCTTGGACAGGTACTTGAGGTTAAAGGGGAAGGGACGAGCACGGAGAGGTATGAGGATAAGGCTGTGGGGGTGTAACCGGCCGTGGAGTTCAGTGGCATGCGCGGCTTTGTGGGGTATGTCACTGTTGGCGGTGGTGCCCATGATCGCCACGGCAGAGGACAAAGAGGACGGTAACAAATGCTTCCAGTACAAGACACGGCAATACGCCAAAGGGAAAGCCTACTTTAACGGGGCGCTGGTATTGCTGTTTTGGCTCGTCTTCCTCATGCTGGTGGTTTCCTACGCCAAGATTGCTTCCCAGTTGCTGAGGGTCTCACGGGACAAGCCAGACCTTCCCAATGCACAACGATACCAACGAACTGCCAAAAAGTCCTTCTTTGTCCTCTTTCTGTTCACTATCTGCTTTGCGCCCTACCATGCCTTTCGCCCCATCTACATCCTTTCCCAGCTCAGTGGAAATTTGACTTGTGACTACATGCAAATGGTGGACCGTACCAATGAGGTGATGCTGTTATTCTCTGCCTTTAACAGCTGTTTGGATCCGGTCATGTACTTTTTGTTATCTGGCTCAGTGCGCAAAACCGCCTTCAGCGCACTCGGACATCGGCTTGGCAACCGGCTTCTCTTCCTAAACGACGCAACATCTAACAGCTCGACAACGGAGTTCCGACGGCCATCTGTGCCTGCGGCTTTACACAACCCTGAACTGAACACCCCCGCATCAACCCCCAGAAGCAGTATTTGTGTCATCAACTCAAACCTGCGCCGCACATGTGTGACCACATTTGCAACTACTGGCCGACAATGATCACAAGCTTGTCTGAGTTCAAATAATGCAAGCATTAACACTGGAGAAATAAATATCGGACATTTCTCATATATGTCGCTCTCATTGACTACATCTGTGTAAAACTGAGAAAAATATTTCTAAACACACCTGTTTTTTATGTAAAAAAATAAATAAATACATGTTTTTTTTTTTAACTACTGAGCCATTCTTATTGTGTTACTTTCTAAACATGTGACTTGTGGGAACAGCAGTTTAATTTTTAACTTACTGACATTGCGGTTAGAGAAATATCACACTTACAAGATGTACTTTAGTGACAGCAGTCTTTCTAAAACATACGTGACATTTACTTCCCACAAGAGAATGCTTCTTCTGATGATTCTGTGAGATGCAAATATTTTAATTAAAATTTAATTTAATTTTAAAACTGGTGCATCTCAGTCTGCTTAGACACCATATACACTGGACAGAACGAGTGCAAAGTTAAGACAGTCAGAATATATCATTCTATTTCATACACTTAGGCTAACAACCTATGAGATTCTTTCTAAATATATCCTCCTTGTGTGAAAAACCACCAAATCTGTCACTCTAAGCAAGATAAAACAAACACAAACGTAGTGCAACTAATGTGTTACCCAGGATTGACCCACCAGCACACACAGTTATTTGTTTTACACTGCAGGCAAGGGTGTGTTGATCCCTTTGGATCAGGCCCATCTGGCCTAATAGTGTTTGTCGCCTCTGTTAGATGGCTAATCCTGCTGGACTCACTGGTGGAAGCTAATCTGACTATAAGAATGAACAAATCCAGACCAGCATTTGACATGCAATATAACTTAGCATGAATCGGGGTTTGTTGGGGCTTCGCTTTACAAACGACAGGAGCTCTCAGGTGGTTAGACTGAAAACATGTTTGTTCTAAAACCCTCATAACAAAATGAACTGAACGTAGTGTATGTAGATAGCAGTGGTGAGAAGTGTTGTTTATCTCCCCACAGACTACAGATAAACATCTCCTCAGATGCTCACATCTGTTGTATAACGCATATGTATTATTCTTGTTATAATAAGGTTTAACATCTCCTGCCCTCTGCTGACAGTTAACTGACATGTTCCAGTGGCTTATGCTGGGACACACTGGAGAGGTCTCACCTTTACATCGCGATGAATCACATTGTTGTCGTGGCAGTACCGAAGTGCCTCCAAGATCTGCCTCATGTAGTGACTAGATGGGCAGAAAATAGAAACAGACAAGGGGAAGATCATTTAGGGCGTCAACAGATTGTTGCTTATTTCAAACTTTATTAATATTTAAAGTGTCCTACCTTGCCACTGCTTCACTGTACACAAACCCAGCATCGGCTCTCTTCACAATTTCAAAACACAGGTCTGCTCCATCCATACTAAGAGAGGGAGAGAGAAAGAGGAATAGATCAGGCCGGTAGGGGCAAGTCAAATTTAGGTTTCAGTCAACTATAGAATAGATGAACTCTCAAAATATTGTTCAAAACAGAGTGCATAAAACTACATCCATGATGGAGTAATTTTATGACCCGCTGTCACTGGCATAAACACAGAGACGCTATATTTTCATTATAGCGCTGTCTAGCTGCTACAATCCCGAGTGAGGTGTTCAGAGGATATGGGATACAGATTTATAACATAAAATTCACACAGAGGAAACAAATTACGCAAGTTGAAAATTATATTTTCAATAAAGGCCAAGGGAGAGAAGCAGAGAGCTGTCTGCCAATTCTCAGAAGTCTCGTGTGTGTTTTATGTAGAACGCTGATGCGTTAGATTACAAAATCTGCAGGCCTGTCGCTTCTGCATTTGCAATGCATGTGTTAATTTTAAAAAAAGACAGATACAAGTTCCATCTATCTTAGATTAAAACAACTGATTAAAAAATGTATCTCTTTTTTTCCATTTAGGCAATAAACAGTATAATAATTGTTTATTGTATGCATTATTTTTTATTTATTGTGTGCATTATTTTTTATTTATTGTATGCATTTTCAACATGTGCAAACATACCATTAATACTGAATACTGTGCAGGCAAACTGTAGATAAATCTTCAGCTATATACCGCTAAACCAAAGCAAACTTTTCACGGCTTCCAGTTATCACACATTTTTTTACGTGTGTTAACTCTTAACCACGTAAATGGGGTCTGCTAGTGTTGCCAATAGGGTGTGAAATTACCAGCAGCCACATGCCAAGTGCTTGTAAATGGCTGTGGTTGTCAGGTCTTTCTACTTCTCCACCACGTTAGCCGATAATCACACACCATCGTTGTGCTATTTCAGGGAGGGGAAAAAAACATAGCAGCTAAGCAGAAGTACTATAGTATCTAGTATAGGACTGATCTGTAGATGTGGCGGTGGATAAAAAGACATTCAACGCCCTGGTGTGAACCTCACCTAATATACATAAGACTGAAATTGTGTTAAATGCTTGTGTCATTATAGCAGATAGAGTGTGCACACAGACTTACAATTCAAAGACCATGTAGAGCATGCCATCGGAGCTGTAGGTCTCCAGCAGTTCCACAATGTGGGGGTGTTTCAGCATGTGGCAGATACTGGCCTCTCGCTTTAGATCTGGCAGACAGAAATGAGACAGGGGGGTATGGTGAGACATTGTTCACATCCAACAACTAGTATTTCACTCCAGTGTAATTATAGCTCTGCTACGGGTTGTGAGGGCAGATTTAATTCCATTTTAATTATAATAATTCAAGTTACATACCATCTTTCCATGGCTATTGTTGAGGTTTTGTTTACCGTTATTACAGCATTAAACTAAAAGAACCCTACTTCTTAGATTTATAGCAAAGATGTGGCCATGCTGTTGTTACAGTGACATTAATCCCCAATTTGGAAGCACATATGGGCCTAAACTGAAAAAACAGCCTCAAAAGTAAAGTTTGTGACAGTCAGATGACTAATCACCCATTCACAAACTTTATTTATTGAGAACAGCTGTAGTCTGATGTTTTTTTTCCAGGTGCTGGGTGGCTAAAGAAACAAACTCTCTTTTTCCATTGCACAGTGAAAAAACCTGAGTGAGTAATCATTTCATTTCCATGCTTCCAATAGGGCATGAACACCCTCTGTCATAATATTTATATTTGTTCTATATTGTTTTTCTGTAATGTTGATATTTTGGTGTTATTGTGATAACTTTGTTTTCTGCATCTGTTGCTTACATTATTATGTGATGCTACACTGTTTATTTCCGGTGTATTGTCAATTTAGAGTAGCAGGTGAAAGCAGTCTGTTCTCACTGTTTCCCATGATGAAGATCATTTTTTGTACTTATCGTTTCTTTTTGAAATAGCATCAGCAGTTTTAATGTTTTGCCCTCAATCGTCTTCTAGGAATATCTGTCACTTTCAAACTATTTCATTTAGCCACGTATGCATTAGATACAGATATGACTGTGTGCTATTTACCCAAACATAATATGGACAGTAACTTTTAAAGCTCAAAAAGATTTTCAAAGATGTTGTGGCATAAAATAGTTAGTGTTACCAAACCCATAACAAATACAGTTTAAACAGAATTTGTTTTGGGGGCTTTAACAATCAAAATAATATAATTCTTTTGAT
Organism: Thunnus thynnus; assembly: GCF_963924715.1. NCBI lineage: Eukaryota > Metazoa > Chordata > Actinopteri > Scombriformes > Scombridae > Thunnus > Thunnus thynnus. Next base: position 8,036,327 of record NC_089540.1, read on the forward strand.
TTATACTTTTAATGAAATGTGGAAAGTACCATGATAAGGATGCACCAAACAAATGAACACCTCAGATGAACTTTGAAACCTCCCCTGATGTTCATTTTGAAAAGACAGATAGCTACTATGCTGAGGTGTTCATTTGTGGTTGGTGGGTTGTTAAATCTTTTCTCACCTCTTGGTAATGAGTAAAGGGGATGAAAAGTGAAAAGATCGTTCTCAGCACGCCACCTCCTTATCTCACACCTCGACAGACCTGCCATACCTCAACTAGACCACCAGAGGGAGTTAAAGAGCATTACATTTACAGACACAGGGAGACTCTTCTTTATAGATACTGAGGGGGCATGGTGAGTTTTCACAAGTTGGGCAGACAGATGAGCAAACAAGCCATTATTGAACAAAAAGACAAGGAGCACCACATGTAACACTATGACACATTCAAATGCACATCTGGCTTGCTCTCTTCAACCTCACCGTTCTCATTATCACCACATCCGGATTAATAACAAGACTTTGTGGCATTCCTCGCCTTTTGACTTGCCCAATAAAGAAAACAATACTGAATGGAAAATAGAGAAGAGTAGACAGTCTTGTCTCTTTCGAGAAAAGGAAATGGACAATATTGAAGAGAATGACCAACAACTGGTGAGACAAGCAGTGACACAGACTGCTAAGGCAGGCTGACAGATAGAATGCGCCGTTGTTGAGCTCCTCACTCCATAAAAATCTCATTTACACACTCCACTACCCATCTGCAAGTCTACTGATCTTTGTATGTATGTGTGTGCGCTCATTGTGTCGTGACAGACAAGTATCATTATGCAACATGGAGAAATGACGCTGTGTCCCCACTACAGAGCCCCCATTCTCCTGTCCCCTTGCTTTCATTATTTCTCTCCTCTTTACACTCGTCCCCGGCCTGTCTCATCAAGTATCTATTCTTGAACTTAACAATGCTGCCCAGTGTCCGCGCCGCAGCGAGGAAACCGCTCGCACAGAGGGAGGGAGCCACAGAGGCCTGGAACTATCTGAATGAAGCCGATGCCGTCCAGTGAGCCTATCCCAAATCACTTATACATAGAAGATCCAAACTTGACTGGGCTTGTGAGGCGACGTTAAATCGTTTCACTCAAATTGTTATAGGATAGTTTTGGGGGAAATAACCCTGTCTGTATCTGATATACTCATGCTCATCTCATGCTTGTGGGACAGACACAACTTATTGAAAACACTCTGTCAAGTCAAGAATGCATTGGTTAGATTGTCTTGGATACTGATGAATTACATTTCCAATGTGTTATTACCTCGACTTACAACACATCTTACTAATAATACTGCAGGTTGTACTGTTGTTTTTCTCCTGCAAATGAATAATGTTGACTGCTAACAATCTCTACATTCACCTTTATTAAATTCTACAAATCTAGAGAGTTGACTCATTCTGCTTTTACTCAATACTCTTTAACTCACAATTACACTATCAAACTTTTGTTCATCTTACGCCCTCGTATGCTCACACACCACATACACAAATACATATTTACATATAACTACAAATGTTTGTTATTCCGCTTGTAACTTGGCCCAGACTGCAGTTCTGTCCTCTTTTCCTTTTCACTCACATTTATGCTGACGCAGATTCTTTCTTAATAAGCTCAGGTATGTGGCCTCAGGAATCCACTCTCCAAATCTGGCAGCATCCCAGTTCTCTACCTTGCCACTTTGAGTGGCTACTTGCTTATTTCTTCTCTTGGGACTTTTTAAAAGTGTCAGAAATGTTACTTTCCTCTAATCTTAGGTGAAGTGTTCGCTGTGTCTCACCCTTTCAGCTTTCATTTAAATGCACATGAATATTAACTTAAAAGTTAAGCTTATGAGGTGCTGCATTTAAATGTCAGTTCTGTTTTTATAATATCTCATATAGCTATTGGCCATTGGAAACATGATGTGAAGAACACATGATAAAGACATGTAAAACAGAAGATCTTTGGGCTGTTGGTTGGACAAAAAAAGCCATTGTAAGAGACTCCCCTTAGCTCTGGAGTCTTGTGATGGATGTTTTTCAGTATCTTTACATTCTATAGACTAAATGAATAATCAATAAATCCCCAAAATAAACAATGGATTAATCGATTTAAATTATTAAAATATTTATTAGTTGCACTCCTAAATGTATTAACAACCTTATTTCCATAGCTAAAATACACAATTCTGATTATTTCTGTATGCAGAGATATATGGATGCAGAGGAGGCTATAAAGAAATGTTATTATAAGTTGTGTATCCAACACATCCTCTTCTTAATGGACTGCAAATATTCATACCCTTTTAACCCATTCTACATTTTTAGATTATTATTGAAACAAATTAAACAATACATTGTTGTCTATAAAACATCAAAAGTAATGACACTGCTCATCACAAACAGTCCTGCCTTCTAGTTCTGATAAAGAGCCAAAAAAAAACAACAGACCAAAAGCAAATCCTGTGACTTGACCTGTGATTATCACAGTATGACAAAGCAATAAACGTATTATTGTGGACATCCCGAGAATTTATTTCCATCAGCGGGATGTTTCCAGAACAGTCATAACCATTGTCCATTATCTATTTGAAGACATCCCTCTGGATATTCTTGTCATCCCATAAATAGTGGGAAAACTACAGTATACATTATATTACCATTATTGATGCAACTAACCACACAGTGAAGCATGCTAGAAGAGACTCAGGAGCACAACAGCATTGTTCCAACACATTCCAAATTTCTAAGGAAAGAAAAACTATCATCACATAATTAGGTGGGTGGTTAATATTTTCAGGTAATTAAATTTGGTCTTAGCATCATGATAACGTACTACTGTCCAAAATTATTTAGCAGACTTTGGTTTTGGAAATGTCTGATGTAAATCTCCACTTTTACTGTTTCTCCTCCCTTGGGTCATTTCCTTGTCTTGCTGTTATTGGCTGCCAGGCTAATCTCTGACTGGGGCCTCACAGATGGCACACAGTGAACGCCAACACTACCACCAACACACACCTATGATCTTTGTCTCCATCCCTCCCTTCCTCTCTCTTTCTCGCAGACACACATGCAGACCTCGCTATGACAAAGCACAAAACCACATGGTGAGACCTCTCACAAATCCTAACCAACACAACCTGACCAACACAGACACACACACACACACACACACACACACACAAACCAGCAAACACATGCAGTTCCAACATATTATTCATCTGGTGAATGCCTCGTTTATTTGTGTGTGAGTATGCCACTATACACTGTGTGTGGGCCTGGCTGTTTGATATCGGAGCCAAACAGTATTTGCAGATTATTCCCAACGTTTGTTTTAACCTACAAGGAGAACCAGATTGGTGGGGTTTGCATTACGGCACAGAAAACGCTTCAAAAGGTTAGTTAAACTTGTCAAAGGTGTAAATAAGTCTGTTTAAATGTCTAATTCTCTGTAATTGGCAACATACCGTGACACTATCCTCTCTTGTCCTGATTCTGTAAACCCTACCCATCTGGTGCTCCGAGTGCATGACAACACGAGATTTAAACAAAGCCACAGTTAAAACCAGGTCTGCTGTGTTCCTCACCTTCTGTGCTGAGGCCAGGGCTGGAGGTGAAGCTGGCCACGTCCACAATCTTAACGGCAAACTGCTGGCCTGTGTCCCTGTTGATGCAGCGCCTCACCACGCTGAAGGGACCCCTGCAAAACACACAGACACACGCGCTGAGTTAGTCACAGACATCTCCAAAAAACACACACAAGCACACACATCTCTCTGTGTGTGCATGATTTGTCAGATTCAAACACTGTAATAGCTCCAAGGTCAGTTAGCACACATTACAGCCACCGACCAGAAAACATGTACTCATAATGATATGCACACAACCTCACACATACACACTTGCATTCACCGGCCTAGTGCAACTGGCAGACACGGTTTCTGGATATTCTGGATTTACAGTGGGTGGTTGGCCACGCATCGTAGCCTCCGTGCTCATGCCAGTGGGAATTATAGAGCAGCGGTGTGTGGCACAGCTGTAAAAGCTAAAATAAAGGCTTTATTATAGAGACCTGAGCTGGGGAGACCTACCCTACAGGGTTTATTTCTGCGCAAAGGAGGTGGCAGATATTGTAAGGTTGTGTTTCCTGATATAACTGCATTGGTACAAGTCATAAAATACTTAATACCTATTGGGTAACATGAACCAGCTGAGGGTAATTCCAGTAGTAACAGCCTCTGGGAAAGATTGTTGTCCAGTGTAAAGCCCGGCCAAAAGCATAGAATTACTCACAATTAAAGTGACACCTCACACTTTTTCATTCTCATTCATCATTTTCTCTGTAACTAAGTGAATCATATATCTAATGTTAACAATAATGCTGTTATTTTCACTATATGCTTTTCACTTCATAAAGGAGATGAATGTCCAATGAGATATTGTCAGTGATTCATTTTTTGTCAAGATTAAATAGTCATTAGATGAATCATTACATCACTACTGATGAAATGACACATGGGTTTGTTGTATACAAGTCTGGACCTTATTACAGGCCTTCTATGTAGTACAGATTGGCCCTCTTCACATGTAGACATTATAGCACCCTGTATTTCATTAGTCTGGCAGACGTAAATGATCATTTTTCTCATTATGCCAAAGCACCAACCATTAGAGCAACGCAGATTAAATCAGTAACAAAGTGGCGGGAACAGACATTAAAAGCCGAGACATTTGCACATTCTCTGTCTCATATGCCCGGTGAGAGTTACAGACACAGACACAGACACACACAAACACACACAAAGACACACACACACACACACACACACACACACACACACACACACACACACACACACACCCCTGCCGTGTTACAGCTGTCTCCACATCTCCCAAAGTCTACAATCCTCAGAGGCGGAACCAATGCTACTGGAGACACACACATATATACAGACAGACAAGACACACACACACACAAAACAACACCCATTTTGCGAAAGCAAAGCGGTGGCCATTAACAGTTTTTGCTTTAACTGAATTAGCCAATGAACCTGCCTGACAACGTCAGTGTCAAACCAACGGTATAATCTATGTTTGTTGCGAGTATATAAGCTATATCTGATTTGCTCTCGCATTTGTTCCTCACATCTGCTGTAATGATTAACTCATACAAACAAAGCAGGCAGCATGTGCACACTGTGGCCGAGAGAACCGTAAAAACACAACGCTCTCCCCCTCAGAGTCCACAGGAATCCTGGTGATGATCTGACAACCCCGCTGACCTTTGCCCCCCCCGGTGTGATGTTCTAGAGCAGCTGTGTTTCCCATTAAAAGAGGGCCTCAAAGGTGTGGGGTGCTGTTTGACTATGATGGAGCTTCTGACAGCCCCTTTCCAACCTTACGATCGCTTCAGATCTGTGTTTGACTGCTGAAGGTTTTGGGGAGTCAAATCACAGGCTGTAACCCCGGGGATATTAAAGATGCAGCATGAGTAAGGCCACCTTAGCACCGATCTAATGTGTGTCAATAAAACTCATTAACACCATTAAGCAATGAGGTAGAGTTGGCTGAATCTGCCAGATTTTATGCATCAACCCCATTTGTAATCTTGGCTGTCAAGTCGAGGGAGCTACATTGAAAATCAATTCACAAATGGGGGTTGTGTCTACAACAGCTGTGTATTGCACAAGTGAGAGGGGGATGTGGCTGCCATTTAATTTATTAATAAATTGAAATGCAATGCATGTCATCATCTGAAATTTTAAAAAAAAATAAATGACCATTCAGCCATGTACAGTGGCTATTATACAGTCATTTAAGAGAACAAGCAAGTGTAAGAGAGATAGAGTGTGTGTGTGTGTGTGTGTGTGTGTGCCTGAGCGTGAGGAAAAGGAGAGGCCGCATGCCGTACTGACATCACTGCAGCTGTGCTGAGTGGGCTCATACAAAACGCCCACACATGGCTCACATCCGACGGCAGCAGTCATCAAACATTAGCCCGAAGTGGCAATCTTTACAGACTGCTCCTTGGCTCATTTCTACTCTCTGCTCCATGCAAATGAAAGATTGGATGTTAGGTGCTTTTTTTAAAAAACTATGATGCTGGACATGAGCCAAATGTCTTCTCAGGTCTGTTTTTTCTATCTCGACCAAACAGGAACAGAACACATCTGTAGCTCCAGTCTCAACATCACCCGGACTGCTCTCCTGAGAGTGACCATATTTGCTTAAAGCAGCTCTTTAGCTGTGGCCAGGAGCTAGCATAACTCTCTTTGTTAGTTTATCCCAAAAAAAAATTGAGTGAAAAAATTGTTTGTTCAGCTGTGGGACACGGAAATGCAATTTGTCTGAGATTCTCAGGTTGGCAGACTATTGGTGCTGTTCATGGGATCTAATCCCAGGCCAAGTAAACTGCATCTTATCTGGACTTGTCACTGCACACATCATCAGTGGCATACAGTGACAAGCATACACAGGACATTATCTCCACACCCTCCAACTTTTTTTCTGAAAATCTATCGCATTCAGCCCAACCTCGCTACTAACACACACACACACGCACACACACACCATATAAACAGTGGAATCAACAGTGATGTGCCAAAAATAATCAGCAGCTTCAAATAGACGGGATCAAATTTAACTGATTCTTTGTTTGTTTAATGTGTAATTAAACTTTTTATGCTTTGCCATGTATGCTAGTAATTTCAAACAGCCTTAAAAATAGCTGAGTTAATGGTGATGCCATTGGATACAAAGAGCTGACAATATCAGTGGTTGTCTATTCATCCTACAGAAATATTTGATTCCAGCAGAAGGCTTACAGGATAAGTGCTATTTGACCTACTGCCCAAACTGAGATCAAGTTAAAAGCTGTTAATTAAACAAGTTCAACATAGTTCAACGCTTTTCAACTGTAGTCTGTGAATGTCTGAGCGACAGTAATCCAGAGTGCTTCCTTATGCAAATTAACAACCCTTTAAATATTAGCGGGGAAATTAGCATTCGGGTTGCAAACTAAAATTTAGAGCAGAGATACCCTCAGGATGCTCCAAAGCTTTGGCAGAAAATCCTTTTTTTGCCACATAGGCCAGAAGAGGATCCAGGGTTGTTTAACCTCCCCCTAAAGAGTCTGGCCTTATAGTCTGAAAGAAAGCTTCAACTTGACACTGTCCATTCACAACTACTGATCTACTGTGTGTGTGTGTGTGTGGGCAGCTAAAAGGAGCATATACTGTACACGGAGATGGGACTTCACCACAAAGCCAAGAAACGCTCTAATGAAAAGAAAACAATTAAGACTGCCGTGCCTATATAATAAACTGTTACCCTATATGTTACACAGTGCCGCACATCACTTTTTAACGCCAAAGACCACTTGAGGAGTAGGGATGCACCGTTCTGACTTTTTAAGTCTCAATACCGATACCTGGGCTTTGGGTATCAGCTGATACCGAGCACCCATCTGATACCAGTGTTTAATCAATAAGCTGTGTGGAAGAGACTGGCATTCTTCTTTCATCAGGCTTAAACATTGCTTTCCTAACTCTGTAAAACAAAATGTAACAAACAAATATATATATATAAATTTGTTATTTGAATGAATTGTTATTTATTAAAATAATGGTATCCGATACCAGATCGGCTCTTTGTCACCGATACCCGATCCAGCTATTTGAGTCAGTATCGCACCGATATCCAATATCAGTATCGGTGCATCTCCGCTGAGAAGACATACATTACTTTTTAATGACGCAAAAATTGCTCTCGTGATATCTTCCTCGACAAAACAGATGGGAATATGACAGTGATACTTTATTGATCCCAGCAGGAATTCAGTGTCTTGCTTCAGGACACTCCAGCTGTGGATGCTTGCCAACGCGGGGGTTTGAACCCTGTGTTTTTTTCCAGCTGAATGACAGTCTCTCCCTTTACATACATGAGGGAACAGAATAGTAGGAAAACCCCTTCATGTACAATCCAAAATGGCAATATCACCAAATATGGCCTAATAGTGTACTGAATAAACAGATAACTATGCCAAATCCTTCCCATGGGTTGTGTTTAGTTAAATATACTATTCTAATAATCAACATATTGTTTATGTGATTTAATAATCAAAAATGCCAAACATTTCTCAGGTACAGCTTATGTAATGTGCGTATTTGCTGCTTGTCTCTTTACATCATTGTAAATTAAATACCTTATACTTCTAGACTGGAAATTATGATTGATGATCATAATGATGATATGCATTTTACACCCATTTCTGAGATTTTCACACTAACATCTGAAAATTAAATCTGGCTTAAAATAACTGGACAAATACAGACACGTAGACATTCTCTTCTTATCACATGTTGACACACATAAGACAAATCAGTCACCGAGATGAGAGCTACATCAGGCTGCAAGGATAATACTAAATATCTCCTCAATAACCGTGCCTTATCTATTTTACTGATTAAACCTGCTCAACGCTACTTAAAACATCTGATAAAGTACAATTATAGTTGTTATCTAACTGCTTAAAGTTAAGACAAACTACAACAAATGCTACTAGTGACTGAACAATTTGGCTTTCCTGCAGCAAAGCATTTTGTGTAAGATTTGTATGCTGAAGATTGCATCTGTTTGGGGAGAAACTATCATTAGACCTCTTAAGCTATTCTAAAAAAACAATGGAAATTTAAGATTTAAGTGTTGTCCGAGCAATTTAAATAACCAACCCAGAAAAAGCCAGAGGACTGATTACTTCAGTGGTTTAGAGTGAGTCGCACATCCCAATATCCTTGGCTCTAATGAGCACCCCAGGGCTGAAATAAAGAGCACTGTGACTCCAATAGTGCTTCTCAACAACTTAACTCCTATTCAAACACAATTATTACAGACAGAAATGGATTTAATTGCTTCAGTGCTTTGCCAAACTAGAGCTGAAATCTCAAAAACAGGCCTGTGGTTACTGCATTATGTTCATCATATATTTACTATGTCAACTACAAACTGAGCACATAATGAGCAGGGCCTGCACCACCTACGCCTGTTCAATAGCCCGTGTCATCTTTCACTGCAGTTAATCCAGTCAGAAGTCGAAATGACACCTGACCTGTCTGATCTTCCTCTGCTGAAATAAGGCTAGTATAACCACAGGGGAGCTGAAAGAACATTTACATGCATAAGCTGTAAAAATCAGACGCAGCCCATGTGTCTCTTTATTGCAATGCTGCACAGACATATGCAGTTCTTGCAGTTGCCATGCAACTACAAGACCTGATATATTGAGGGTCCAACTTGCCAAAAGTTCAAATATTTCTGACTTCCTGCGCTTTGGCTCGGAGTTCTGTGCTGCCAGTGAAGCAAAAGCACATCTTTCTGTCGGATATAATGAGAAGAAGGAGGACGCGCTGAAACAAAACGATCACGGAAGACTAATAGCTTATGTTGGTGCTTTCATGTGCATTCACAGTGCCTTAACACAATCTACAAAATAAATACCTATGATATATCAGACACTAGTTACATAAGGAAAATAACATCAAAGCAAAAATGTATATATTAAGTCTATAACTTCATACAAAAAAAACTTTCACCAAATGAACTTACTAACCGTCTTTCAGTAGAAATCACTCTGAACATGCCTCTCTTTACAACGAGATGATGACTGTACAGTGATGGCAACCCAATGCTCTCAATCCCACCCAGCCTGGCTGCTCCTCTCAGACACAAGCCGATCAGGGACAATAATAGACGACTCCTCTGAACAACAATAGAAGTCGGAGGGAGGGACAGGCTGGATAATAGGGTTTATGTACAAGTTTGAATGGAGTTGAGGTCAAAGGTCAGTGAGAGTCACACGAGTATACGACGGCACCAAGATCATTCAATAATGTGAGACAATCACCATGACAACTGTTACACCCTTATGGCAGGAGGTAATGGACAAACTAATTACAACAAACTTACTAGGATTTGTTAGTCATTGACTCTCAGTTATAGTATTTTTCAATTAGTGTCCCCTGATCAGACACTGTGGAGGAAGTCTTCATCAAGGTCAGGTTTTTACAACACTTTAACCTACAAAACTTTCATGTTGGTTGGACATTTCTGAACTAACAGATATGTCTCACATTCAGTCAGAGTCAGAGAAGTCTTCCCGAATTTCATATAGAGGATAAGAACACGGCAAAACGCAATAAGCCTGGAAGAGGCCTTCATCAACATAGTACTGTCAAACCATTTAACCCACTAAATGCCCAAATTACATCCTACCATCTATCAATTTGGTGTGGAGATCAATCTGGCTATCCCCTAACATGACAAAATGACCTGTCTTCTGTTATAAAACATATTTGGGCGAAGGAGGATTAGGAGCAGGAATGTCTTCTACCTAGAAAAGATAACATGCTGTATGGTTTTGGTGATGGCTTCCTGTGGCTATTAATGATTTCCATTTCACGTTTTTATTAATCTGAGTCCTCAGGTTTCAGCCGTCTGCCATGTTGTCCACTACCTACAGTGGTGCTGAACATGACGTTAAAAACAAAGTGGGAGATGGCAGAGTGATGTAGTCAATGTCTCCTGGCATTATTTATATCTTTAGCCTCAGGGCCATCCCATTCCCAACTCCACTTGTCTCCATTGATCTGCCTCAACCTTCCTTCCCCTCCCACCTCGGGCTGAGGAAAAATGATCCCCTCCTTCTTCCTGCAACACATCCCAAGACACCCGAACTCAACACACTTGATCCATCAACTGCAGATTCACAAAAGAACTGACAGAATAAGAGGGATTTTCTGGTCTTTTCAGTGACATATATGTGGCATCTTGCTCCTTTACTACAGCTTAAGATATTGTCCAGACTACTCCCATCTCATGTATTACTCCTCTACTGTCCTGTCTGGGAGGTGTGACTACACCTGCATAACACACTCTAGCTCAGAAAGTGTTGCAAATAACTTTATCTGGCAGTGTTTGCTTTTGGATAACAAATGAGCGGAGATTACTAAATCCTCTACCAATTTCGTACTCCATGCTGGTTATGCAGGTGTTACATTATACACTAATAATTTCCAAAAAGAGTAGCTGGCATCAAACTCTGTTTACCTGACAGCTAAGGTGATAAAACAAACTACTGAAAAAAGAAAATATTTTTTGGACCAGTACTAGAGTCAAGAAAAACAAATTAAAATATGGAAACACACTTTTTTTAATCTATCATTCACAATGTCTGGTTATCTTTCCAGTTTCCTGAATTTACTACCCTAGTTGTTCTGTCACATAAAATCATATAAATCTTTAGATGAATTGCATCGTTACTACACCAACTCGCACCAGTGCCTCCTTGTATCCGTTACTGGGACTCCAAGGTAGTGGTCCTGGACCAACCATCAATTAGTAACCAAGGCAACAGGAAGTCTCAGGATAAAGAACAGTGCCTGAGGGTCTAGAGAGAGTGTGCCTCTTTCCCCTAGCACAAACTTAATGGACCCTCAGACCTCCAGTGAGTGAAGCTTCTAGGGGGGGGAGGGGATTGACTGGTGGTGGCCCAGGACTGCAATGGGCCTGTCAGCCTTCAAGCCTCACTTCCAGGAGGAGTGGAGGAGCCGCCACACAGAAGAAACATGCATACTGTGGCAATTTTCATGGCACCTTGAAGCCTTGCGTCTGATGTTTTGAATGTGCAGTTGCCAATCTCCTGGTTTATATGAAAACCACTTCAGTTTTTTCTATGCCTCCTCTGACACTTTGACACCCACTGAGTGTTTGACCATCTAGCCAGTCTGCCTGTAACTGTATATAGGTATGGTTAATGTCAAACAGGGGGTTTAGGAAAAGGGAAAAAACCTATCTACAGGCCATTTTAGGTGTGCAGCCAGATGATTCTTTCACATGTCCCATGTTTTTAACCCTAGCTGATAGTCTGCCACCTCAGAAAAGAATGCATTTCTTCACCAATTGTAAAAAAAGATGGCATTTGTGGAGACTTGCAGCAGAAACCTTTTTCAACTATGCAGTGCACTGAAACAAAGTGGATGGACAACAAGACCTACAGTACTCCACATTTTCAACGTTTAATCAAAAAAGTTTCAACTCAGGCTTGTAAATTCACATTCGTGCAGGGATGTCGAGGGGTCACAAACTGTCTCCTACTCTGACTACACCAGGAAATTATGTTATTAATCCCCATGTAAAGTAAAAAGACCACTGCACTTAGTGACCTCACCTCACCCACCCTGCAAACTTTCCCCTTGAAAAACCTGCGGGCCTACACATGAAAACAGCACCCCTGCCAATTAGCGACCGCCCTTGCAGCTGTGCAGCGTGTGAGCAAACGGAGGGGATAATGTATCAACAACCACAACAGTCAAAAACAAGCAAATAGTGGAGGAGGTGGACAGGTTTAACGACAGTACTTACTTTCCAATCACCTCGCACAGCTCGTAGACATCCTCAAACAGCACGTCGTCGTCCGCCATGGTCTACAGGTAAACGAGGATGCTCTACACAAGATATCCCACCCACACGGGTTTTGGAGGAATCAATGATAACGTATTTTCTTGCTCAACAGGGACTGTGCAAGGCTGCAGCCTGTCGGTAATTAAAAGCAGGAACACCAGTGGTCACTCAAAGAGTCCAAGTTAGCCGGCTAGCCACACTAGCTGGCGTCCGAGGCTGTCACTCCGCGGCCCCACCTTCCCCTGAGCTGCTCTCCTGGTCGGCTGGCTAGCCAGCGAGCTAGCTAGATAGTAACCACAGACCAGACCCCAGGGCGTGGAGATTTCCTCGCTCGTTTGCAGAAAAACACCCCTCCTTGCATGCCTCAGGTCTGTCTGTTACCGCTGGATATTGCCAAGTAGTAGTGGGCTCCCTCAGCAGCATCCGCGGACACTTCACTGCACCGACCAAGATGCTCCCTTCACCGCAAGCTCTCGAAAATGGTTGGCTAGCCTGGTTATTATGAGCTAGCTGTCGATGGAATAACCGGTTGGCTCGTACCGTTATTGCGCTGTGCACACCCAGTGTATCACAGATGGCTTATCCCACCGAAAAACGTAATGTGACCGGGCTGCAGTATGCTTCAGCTTCCCGAGCCCAAACGGAAGACCTTCACGTTCATGTCGACGACCGTTATGTTGCATACATCGTCTGCGCTTGTGAATTTTGAAATTATATCCCAACACAGCCGACTCTTCGTCCACCGTTGCCTCCAGTTCAGATGCTGGCTGGCTGGCTTTGACTGGCTGTTCCTCCGACTTCCAGAAACCCCAGGCTCCTCCCTCTGTCATCCAAGAAACTGGTCCAGTCGGAGCCGAAATGGCCCGTGTAAGTGGGCTCCGAAAATCGTACCTCAGCGCAGCTCGAGCCAAGATGGCGTAGATTGGGGGTCCGATTTAGGCGCAGTTTCCTAATCTCCTCCAACGGTTGCATCCAGTCTATCCCGCGCAAGCGCCGACCGCCCAAACCCCATCACCTTACGTCAGCCTTTCCCGTTCTTATCTCCATCCTTTTAACATGCAGTTTATACCTCTCTAAATTTTCTCGTTTCCCATATATTGACTGTCAGCCATATGAATAAACCTTTTCATTCACATACAATATAAAGATGGACGATTGCATTTCCTTTTCATTGATTCCCAAATTCCCATGGGTCCTTAGGGAGGTTCCTCAGCAAAATTAGTGACAGCTTGGTGTCTATTATTTAATTTGTTTGACGCTATTTGACAGTGACTCAGGTGTGTGTATTATGATGTTTAACCCACTGGAATTTGTATGATTCTGAGGCATTTTCTCGTATCAAATGGGTAACGTTTTGGCAAAGGGCCCTGAAGGAGCGTGTTAGAGACACTTAATGTGTAATAATGTTAGGATTGAGTCCATTTACTGTCATGTAATCTTTCTGCAGGTGCACGAGTTCCTCTGGAGCAGGTGCAGGGACGCAGGTGCATTTTCCTCAGGTGTTGGAAGACCAGCCCTGAGATGTGTTGGTGATGCCCCCTAGAGGTGTTGAAGGGAATCAAATACCTCCCACTGCTCCATTTTGAGCATCATCTCCTGAAGGCCAATACATTTCACCACAACACGAGGAAAGACTGCAATAAATGAATGTGAAGTTCTGACAGAGACTTTAAGTTGAAACAACACAGAAAATCTCAACATCATTTTCCAGCAATTATCCAACTTGATCCATTTTATTTTTTGTATAATGAACTAAAATCTGTTAAATCTATGAGTAGTATTCCACCAAATTCAGCAGCCTTCCTACCACACAATAAATATTCAATATTATTTCATAAAGTAGATTATGACCAAAAATATTTTCTTTTTCATTTGGGAAATTCAACTTTTCCACTACATACACACATACACTAGAAAAATGATAGAAGCTATCAATTTAATTTAATAATATTGAACTTTGAGAGAAATCAACACCAATTAGAGACCAAAAAAAGACTCTAACAAAAAAGTAACTCACATAAACAGAAGTTTGAGATGGACAACAAAGAAACACCACATGACAAAAGTTCTCCCAAGCAAAAAGGTGAACTAAGCCATGCAGACTGTAGTAAACAGACATTTGGTGCCACTAGGGCGCGCTGTTCTCTCATGGCACCCTCTGCAGTTTCCATGGTGCTGCATCCCTTCTGCTCACACATCATCTGCAAGCTTCCCCCATTGGTTAAAGCCCACCAGCAGCTACGGGTAATCTGATTGGCTGTTGATGTGGTCATCATACTGTGTACATGGGAGTGTATGTGCTATTGAAAACCCCGGCATTCAATGCACAGCTATTTTTTTGTAAAACATACACATGCAAAAACATGAGCACAGGGTGCTCACACAAATATAGGGTGAGGGCAAATGGGAGGAACAAAAGAGGAGAGTATATGGCAAGAAGGACAGAAAGGAAAGAAGAAAAAGTGGGGAAGCACTATACATGGGGAAAGAAAAAAAGAGAAGAGCACAGTTTCCATGGCAACAGGGAGGGGAACGGTTTTGGTGGTTGCATGTGAAACTGGGGGGCCCTTAGTCGCACACACACACACAATATTGTTTTTGTTACTTAGAGGGACACTGACTTACATTAATTCCTAGGAGACTTACCCTAAGCTTAACCAGATGACCATATGCCTAACCCAAACCCTTACCGTAACCTAAACTTAACCATAGCTTTGACCAAAGCCCAAGTTTTAACCTTAAATTTTAAAGATCCCCCTCCAGACATGCTTTAAGATGTATATAAAATAGTCTTCTTTGAATAATAATTTGTCTGATATGGTTTCTCCACAAAGAAGTATGATTATCTTGTTAAATTCCTTAAAATGACATTTATTCCCCCAGAATCTACAAACATGCAAATCTACATGTATTAAATTTTTTTGTTTAAGTTGAAAATTGGACCAGTATGGGCTTCCAAACTAGTTGTGATGTCACAAATCCTGCTCATAGGCCCACCCCTTAAAATTTGATTTTCAATGGGTGCAGAGAAACTTTCCACTTTCAGCAGATGCACACATATCATTCTGTGCAGTGAATCTCAAACATTCAACTGTAGGAACAAAAAGAAAAAACATTTTTGAGCGGTGGGGGACTTTAATATTTACCTTGAGGGGTTTTTTTCCCAAATGAAAAGTTCCCCTCACTAGTCTAAGTAATACAACTACACACAAATAGTCTGCATAGTTCATGAATGTAAATGTATACGTTGTCGAACTTTTCTGCCTGTAATTAATTTCTTCTTTAATTTCCTCCTGAAGCTATAGCTGGAATCAGCCCTAAAAGTCAAATTTTAGTTGACTTCCTTTTTTGCCATAGAACATTTGCTGTCTGTTTAGTTTTATTTTATTATTTTAAGCCTATTCCTACCGTTCTCTTTTTTCACTTTGTATTCTTCATTAATTATATTGCTAAAAATGGAATGATTCTCATGTTTTATATTCTCTTTACTGTAAAAAATAAAATAAAATAAAAAATACTTGTTAAAAAAAACCCCACTTCCTGTTTGGTTTAATGTGATTGGTCGATTCTAACCGCGTAGACTTCTGGGAAAGCGCGATATTCAAATTTGTTTCCGGTTTAATTCCGCTTCGGTCGACAAGCCAGACATGGAGCGACATCAAATTAGGTATAACTTTCTGTTTCATTGCAAAAAAAACAACATTTTCTGCTGCAATATTTTTGTTGTTGTGTTTTGCGACAACTGAAACATCCTAATGATGTTACTGGTATATTAGAATCGATACATGCCGTTTTTCGCCTGTATGAGGACACCATCACCCCAAACATTCAATTATCGAGTAACGTTAGCTTAGTTTAATACTGCTTTGCTTTGCATGAAATGTAGACACCCGGACAGACCTCTGGCGAGTCCTTGGCTTCCACTTTTAAATCCGGCACATATCCCATACCCAAAGGAGCACTGCATTTGGTCGAAGTTCCACTTTGTTTATATGTTTCGCGTATTTATGCAGTAGTTTTCCTCCAAAATCAGTGAATGTGTTCCCAAAGTGTTATATGTTCACTTTTACTGACAAAGTGGTGCATTATCTAAAGTTTCGTGTTACATTTCTCGTTATTTTGTTTACATATGTGATAAGTACACGTGCAGTATCTGGACAGTGATTCCTCGAGCTATGCTATTGCTAACAGATCATATCATAACAAAGCAGGGCTGTGGTCCCTCTGTGTGATGCTGCTGCTACTCTTGCTCTGAAGGAAACATTCATTCATGTGGAACCAACGGATCTTATGCAATACTCAGCCCAAACTCTTATTTTATGAACATTAAATATTCTTCTGTAAAAGTTTGTTATTTCATAATGTAAGAAAACTTGATCATAGCAATAGTACATATACTCTATATTGAAACACACCTTGACTACAGGTTCTACAGAGAGTAATGCAGTGACTACCTGTATTACTAACTTGCACAATAAACATCAAAGGACACTAATGTGATGATCTGTGTATGCTTTCCAGTGTGGTGAGGACTCCCCTCAACAGTGTTGTAGTTCAGAGGAGGAGCAAAAGTAAGAGTTACCGGCAGTCGTACCGCAGCTGCTTAGGTGCTGCTTCACGTCTTGGCTTCACCCCAGCTTTGACAGCACAGAGGCTCAACACCAGCAGAAGAGCTCCAAAGTCACACGATATCACAGTGAGTCACCCCAGGTCATTGTTTTACATGTTTATTAGTTATTATTTCATGAAACACGCATAATCAATGGCTACATTTTCATTTCTGAGAATTGAAACACAGAATGGTCATCTCAATCCTCTCCTCTTCTTTCCTTGTCAAAGGAGAAGGTGAACCCTGAGCAGCTGGCCTTACTGATGAAAACGGATTGGCAGCTGTCCTATGTTACTCCTCTCTACCAGTTCAGACACACCCAGCTGAAGAGCTACTCCAGGCAGCTCTCAGCGTTTATTGCTGCACAGAAGCAGCAAGGTTTGGCTGTGGAGGTGGACGGATTCCAGAGCAGCTTCAGAGTCTCCTTCTCCGTGGTGCAGGGGATGGTCGAGACAGATGATGATGCTGAGACTGTCTTTATACAGGTAAGCACAGGATTCTGTAGGGGCATAAAGAAGCTTTTCAGGCTGATAGTGTTGTTTTTTTCCTTTGTGTTCAGTGATATTACCTGAAAGAAAGTGATTTTATTCTGTTTTCAATTCAAAGCTAGTCTCAGCTCTTTGGATATATGGTACAAAGTGGGATTTGTACATATCACATTCACTTGAGAAAGAAATACACACATTGTATGTACTGTGATGCATGGATTCAAGATTAGACAACCAACTGAATCAGCCTGAAATATTTGAATTCTGAAGGATGGAATGTGCTTTCGGTAAAACACTACTGTGTACTCCAGCTGAAAAATACTGCAAAAGCCCTGGATTTGGCAGGATGAATTAAAAAAAAATGTTTGTTAGCTCTCCATTCAGACATAATTAAGTGAAAACATTGTCTCCAAAGAGAGGCTGTTTAAAATACATCATAGACATACTGAGCTGATGTGGCCTTTAAAATATGTAGAATGTTACAGGCTTAGACACCACTATGGGAGATTTTTATCATCAATTATTTATATATTTCAGGAACAAAAGTAGACTAACCATGTAGTAGCATCATTTAAAAAAGTAAAGGAGTATGCATTAAATCTTACACTTAACATTTAAAAAAAACATGGACTTGATATTCGTACAACAGATGTGCCTCAAGCCAGTCAACCACAAGAGACCATTCACTCAGTGACATGTCTTGTGTTTTCTGTGTGAGACTAACTAGCATGTGTTTTCTTCCCACCACAGATCCATTCAAAGCCTTTGTTTGCCAGGCAGGATGAGCCACAGAAGTCAGTATGGAGAGGCTGGCTGACTTGTATCAACGGCAACCCTGACTACATCCGCTCGCTTCTAAAAGACTTCATCTGTCTGCCACTCTTCGGCAGCAGTGGGCCGGAGGGTTTCACTACTTTGGTCAAATCCTGGTTCCAGCAGACCTTTGACTGCTGCTTTGGCCCGCTGGAAATCAGCGATACGAGCCTGCAATGGCTGGTGGCATTATGGACTAACTGCCACATGGAGTCCAGCATCAAGCACCTGAAAATGATTTGGACTCTTCCAGTTGTGCCACCAATGCAGGTCACCTACACTGTTAACGCCCAAGATGCCTGGGAGCTGTGGAGCAGTGTGAGAAAGGATCGCCAGGAGGATGACGAGGGCGGGGAGGAGATGAAAGATGAGAGTATGGTTGATATCGAGGAAGTGAGGAGGTTCACGCAGCGGTTGAAGAGCCACTTCTACAGACACTTCAGGTTGGATCTGTCAGCAGGAAGCTTGAACCAGGTGTCCACAGCACTGGGCTCAGCCAAGTGCAACGGTAGAATCAAGGTACCATCACACAGAAACGATTTTTCATGAGACAATTATCTTTTCAACACACACACACATAAGGAATATAAGTGTTGTACTAATATTTGTTTCCTTTCGTTTCAGATCTCAAACAGCAAATACATGATCACCACCCTGACACTACTGACAGAGTGTGCCCTCCTCAAAATGCCCATCTGAGTGTGAATAAATAAAGAGTTTACACGACCATGAAATATAGTATTGCAATAGCAGCATTCATTTGAACAGTTACTGCCTGGAAAGACTGTATGCGCAGCTTTATATTGCAGATTCCTGAACATTACTAAACTTTTGTCTGTGTTTTTTTTCTTTTTCATGACCTTATTCCCTCAATTTGGAGGAATTTGTCTGCATGTGTTTGTTTTCGCTTTGTCATATTTGTCCTCGTGACGCACTTTTACATCAGTTAAGTTTGGTGAAATCTATGACTATTATGATTGAGTTTCAAGGAAAAATCCCAATGTTCCTATTTACCGCGTTGTCTACTTAGTCTGCTGTGCCGCCAAATGTGCATAGGTTTTATCCTCCTTCTTGTAAACCTCATTTTGTATATATTCATGTATAGCTGTTTATATATTTTTTTCATTTATAGTTATAATAAAAGCAAAAAAGCATCCAGTGTGGTGATGAAGTTTTCACTGGTGCATCATAAAATGACACTAGCGGGGAAATCCAATCTAAAAAACACTTGAACACATGAAATATTAACCTCTTCAAGCAGCTGTGGGACATGTTTGTCTATTTTCCTGATTGTCAGTTCATTTAGGAGACAAAACGTTTGCCTCCTATGATATAACTTCTGTCTGTATGAATTTGCATGCATCAAATTTGCTTGTTATAAAATTCTGTTTAGATGGAACCACCTGCCTCAACTCCAAATGCAGCTTCATACGATAAAATTCTGCCTCCCCTTTAAAAGTCTAAAATTCATCCTGACAACTTCACACAAAACACATTATCATTTTTTTAAATCTCATTTTATTCTTACTCAAAACAAAATTAGGCAACTTTATAAAGAGAGATCCAACAAAATTCATACAGCTCACATGAGGTTATCAAAATAACATTAAATAGAAACAATGAGGGAATACGAGCATACAAAACACCACTTGGAGATGTAACATGCTCCTCAAAAAACGTCCATCTGAAACGTAGTGCACTGGCAGAATAAGGCAAAAGATAATAAAATAAGCAACTTGTGAACTGAACATCTATGTGTAGATTTCCTATCTAGATGATGTGATGACGCAAGACTCTGCAGCACTGCTGTTGTGTTATTGCTACACTCACACTACTAAATGCACAATGACAAAAGCGAGGGCGTAGGAGTCACAATCGCTGCTCCATTATACTCTTTAATGACAGGTCTGGTGTCTCTTTTGGTGTCTAGCTTGTGATGGTGGTAATTAGGGTGCAGCAGATGCTCATCCTGTCATTAGATGGTATTGTGGAGCTGATGATTATGGGAATAAAAGGAACACATCTGTATTTAATATACTTTGAAGTCAGTGTAAAGTAGAGAATATTCCCAGATTTAACATTTAATTGTGATTTATGCTCATGATATGTGTTGTATATCAATAAGAACTCCTGCTCGGGAGTGGAAAATCATTTTTGTTCATCCCCCAGCCGGTGTGACGAACTTTAAAAACTGAATAGTGTTTGCTTACATGCTCAAACGGCATGTAAACCCGCCAAACTTCACAGCTACATAAAAATACCTCTTAGCACTAGACTGGGGGATGGTGTTAACTTCACACTCTGCTGCCATCCATGTTTTTTTTTAAATATAATATTTACTCTTGTGTGTGTGTGTGTGTATGTATTTACAGCTCTTTACATTGGAGGCTACACATCATAGCAATCTGAGATCAGTATCTACCAGGCGAATACATGAGGGGATGGACGCTCTAGACTTTGAAACAGCAAAAAGGAATCTGTGCTAGTTTGTGGCAGCTTGACATATTCAGCAGTCTGGTTTAAGATCTGTGACGGGTCCCACAGAAGAGTCTTCACAGTACAATCTGAGCACCCCAATTCTCTATTGATCCCCTACACACACACACACACACACACACACACTCTCACACTTCAAAAGTGTGCATTCAGTCCTCCCCACAGGAGATAATTAGCTAAGACAGGTGTAATAAACAACAGGGGGAATATAACAACAGTTAATACAACTGTCACAACAGATCATGCTCAACATAAAACCCCCCCCGCCCCTTGTTCAGTTCATTAAAAGATTGATCAATGCAAATATGGAGGTAAACAATGGCGAGGAAAGTGACTTATGTAGTGATGCGATTCACAGTTAAGTGGAGGCTGCAGCGTGTGCAGCAGCTTTAAGAGGCCAAACCCAGAAAGAAGCCACCGACGAACCCACTGGACAAGACGATGTTCCTCTTTATAAAGTCTGTAGCCTGTGTAGGAGGGAAGAGCAAAGATGGAGAATGAGTCCATAAGTGCTTAAAACCAACATTAAGTAGTAACCAATGAACAAGTGTTAGCTGTTTGAATGTGATATGAATGTAAAACCATCACAGAATGATTTATAAATGAAACATTTACATAGTGTATACAGAGAAAGGGTACACCATGAAACATCCATACTGTTCTCATAATGTATTTATCTACAATCTCTCCTGAGCTTGCTGTGTCACAGCTCATTAGGTGTAGTATGGACAACGGTACACTAGAGGGCATTGCTGGTTTGCAGATGAGAAAATAAGCTAGGACGTTGAAGAGAAAGCATGCATTTAGTTCTAATTATCACATGTCAGGAAGTATGTTTTCCTGGTATACAGACAGAATGCTATTCAGAAACGTTTGATTCAATTAAAAGATGTGCAAAAGCGTGAAGGAAAGAGCAAGCTTTGTCACAGGTACCTTTACCTCCTCAATGAATGTGTTTATTTCAGGGACTGCTTTGTTTGCTTTCTTTTTTAGGTGTTTTTTTGCTTTGTTCACATCCTTCTCCACCTTCTTCCAGTCCACCTGCACGTAGCCACTGTGATTGGCGATCTGTATGGGGGGAAAAAGGGGTTGGTGTTAGTTGGGATTGCTTCAAACATACATGAGCCTGTCCGTTATGTTCTTCATTTGCTTTTGTCTCAGCTTGCCAAGCACAATATTCTGCTCAAAACTGCCCTGTGAAATAGCACGTTATGCTGGCATAATATGTTTATCCTCATTAGTAATCTTTTGTTGCACTCTACTGGGCTACTGACTCCTTTTCTGGTTTTATCAACTGATTCTTTTCTACACTACATTGTATCACCGTCAGTTTATGAGGTGTTCTAGTGTGATATAATTTGTGTTTTGTTGAAATCCTGTAGACTCGTCAGCAAAACAAATTTGCTTCACAACAAGAGGGAGAAAAATAAAAATCAATTTTCATCAAAGCCATTCTAAAATCTAACTTTTAAAGACGATGGTCTTCGTTGAGTAATAACTGGTGATGAGGATGGATGGCAGGATGAGGTCTGGTCAAAATACATGATGTAAGTATTTAGGGTACATTTAGTCTCAAATGATGTCCTGACCTCGATGGAAACAACTCATACAGAGAATGAACCAACATAAATTCTCATCTAAGGCTGACAAGTGGGCTTTGGGTTTCTGGGAGTATAAAAAAGTAGTGTCCTTGTTCAACATCTGAAACCTTAAAGAGGCTACATAAACTCTTGCCTGTAAAAGGAGGAACCCTCCACCAACAGCAGTAGCAGCTATCTTCCCGACTCTCTGGAAGAGGTAACCAGCACACCTGTATGTGTTGAGAGGGTGAGACGAGTGTTCCTTAAACAACACAAGCAATATCATGTGGACTTGCAACAAGCAGTGTAGACAAATGCTAAATGACTACTTAATTACACATCATATGCACTCAGTCATGTTTTTGATTTTGCATTGGCAGCCTTGCAAGCAGTGTATTCTATAGGGATGGATATCAAGAACCACTACTACATTGGTACTGGTTCCTGACTGTTCAGTACTGAAATATTGATAAGTTCCTGGACAAACAGTGCTGCTACTGGTATTTATGTGATGTTAATTCATTCTAACATAGTTGGCATTTTCAAATTCTTAACTGTCCCCTAATGATGACAAAGCTGCCACCGTCAGTCGATTGCGTTTGACATTGCGTAATTGCGTGTTTACGTCCTGTGCTCTCCAGTCATGGCTGACAGGGCAAAACGTTCAAAAGTGAAGGCTGACTTTATTAAATTTAATGAAAATGCAGCTAAATGCAACATATGTGAAAAGGTAGTTGCGTTTAAAGGGGGTAAAACCAGCTCCCAGCTCCGATGCTGATGGGCTCTGCCAAACTGAAAATGTGACCCATCCCTTGTTTCTCAAGCATTGCTGAATTAAATCACTTGGGGAAGTTTGTCAAAAGAGCAAAGACAATGTTGGACAGTGTTTCAAAATGTTATATCTGTGACCCATAATTCCCCAGGCTTACCATCCTGTCACCCCTCCCATCATGAGCTGGGTGGCGACTGAATACTTCTCAGCGATCGGGCCAGAGTTGTTCCCAAACACCCTACTCCACCACTGATGTCTCCGGGCATATTCTGTCAGGTCCACAACCTCATAAACCTCATCTTCACTCTCTGGGTCTTCCTGGCCTCCTATGAAGGATAAAGTCAACAAAATACCATAGATTTAGTACCATCAGCCTAACAGAATAGAGAAGAATAAATGGTATATATACACACTAAAGTGCATGGGATTATGCATGTCTTCTTCCCAAACACTGATGATGGTGCACAAGCACCTACATATGGGGCGTTTTCCACATGACTCAGTTATTTCGCCCTATATTTGGCTGTTCAAGCCCCAACACGTAATAGCGACCCTTCAAATCTGTTACACTAACTGTAAGGGACGTTCAGCTACCACAGGCTTTGAAAGCTGCTTGTTAATGTCATGTATATTACTTGAGGAGCTCATGTTCGTTAGCTGGCTAGCGTCAAATGGCTACCAATCAAACACCATTCAAATAAGGATTTCCCTTTCGGACTTTGACGGGCATCGAGTGCAAGACCATAATTTGTCGCAGATTAATAATTGTTGGTAGAAAAATGTACTAATTCCAGTTTTAATTGGGGCAATAATGCCGTTATTTTCTAACAAATATAATCACTAACCTTCAATCTGATCCGCCGTCGCCATTTTGGAGAAACTAGTTATGTCACCAGGATGTTGACAATACGAAAACACGCCTACATGATGATGCTGTGCCACGTCAGTTAAAATGCTTTGATATCACTTGATTAGGCTCAGCAATTTAGCAACTTTATCACTAAAATATTGCAACTTTTTCTCCGTATGAGGAAGATATCAGCAAGTTATAGTGTATCTTTGGAAAGCGCAAACATAAGGCTGCTTGGTGTGAAACCCCCTGAACAAATGATGCCTTGCAGTAATCGTTTAACCAGTCCAGTGTCAATACTTATCACTGGGTATACATTTTACAGTGTGGGCACTTGCATTTGACAGCTCTTGCACGTTCTGACAGTAGATACTTATGCATTTTTGCTTCCAGAGTAACCGTGGTGTAAAACATGAGTGGTTTGCAGAGAAAATGTGAATATATAAGATAAAAAGAATGATATAGCAGGGAGGTCACATGGGGGGATGCGGGCGCGCCTATTGGCTAAAGAGGGAGGAGAGGGCGTGGCTAGAGCGGCGCGTGGGTTCGCTTGGGTGACACAATTATAACAACTTTATCTTCGCGTTTTATTGTGATATACTCACATCTTGGATATTGTACTCAGTTAGTTGCATTCAAGTAACGGCACAATATCACTTTGTGATGAAAAAATGTGACGTTTGAGGAGCTACCCGGAGAGCGCTTCTGTCCCCCCCGAAAGGATTTACTATATCGAATCGCATCTTTTCAGCCTGGGAAAAAAGTTTTTGATCGTTTTGTTTTCTTCGTTTTCCCCTCTTTGATTCGGCGGAGCAAACCGTTTGTCCCCGCGTCGCGATTTTCCATGCAATCGTGCGGTGTGTCTGTCGCCGTTGCTGCCTGCGCTGCTGCTAGGAGTCTCAGCTCGGCTTCTGCTGCTGGTGGTGGTGATGAGGAAAAGAAAATGGCGGCGGGAAAAGCGAGTGAAACAGAGGAGGACTTTCCGACACTGACAGCCCAGGAGAGGGACAGTTTGGTCGGGATTGACAGGTCGGAATAGCAACCCTGCGCACTCACATGAACGCACAGTTTGAAATTAAATTGTTTTCTTTCCTTGCGTGTCGAAAATGTCTTCTGAGCCGCTCTGCAAGTGATACTGAGCCGCCTATGTTGTCTTCTTGCTTGCAGCTCACTGTTTGGATTTCAGAAGCTTCATGAAGATGGCGCCAGAACGAAGGCCCTGTTGATGAAGGTAGCAAATCTAAACTGGATGTATTTTACAACCAAGCAGCACCCTGCTCCCCGGGACTTACTCCAGCCCCTCAACTATCATGTACAGCAGTGAATTTGTGAATTTGAAGTGGCCCACTCGCAAAGGCCAGCTAGCCGCAGCCCCTCTTTTAGCTAGCCTGCTAGTTAGCTACTCTCATCCGATGAACAGCGACCCTGCACCTGCGGCTACGCGGCGTCGCTAGCCAGGATAGCCGACTAACTGTTAGCTATGGCTCCCTGGATGTAACTAGCTTGTTAACGTTAATTTGTTTGGCAACCGCCCTTCCCTGTTAGCTGGGTAGCTATTCCACACAGCGTATCCTTGTGTACCTGCTTTTGCACCACCAACAATACAACGTCGTCACGGTTTTTGACTGCTGGAAACATTGCACTTTAATGAGGAAAGTTTTATGTCGTCATGAGATTGTTTAATTGCACGTTAGACTCTCAAATCTAACCACAAACACATACGTACCCCTGTCTGGCTACAGCGTTAACTGCTACAACAATGTTGGAAGTAACGTTAACGTTGTAGCCGTTCAGCTTGCCCGACCCACGTTATTTGGTAACGTTAGCTTGTACAAGTAGCATTTGCATTGGTCTAGAGTACTGTTGTTTTTCTGACATTGCATTGCTCCACTGACTGTTCTGGTCGTGTTTTCGTTTGGAAGTCACTGTGAACGAGTTGACAAACGTTACAAGTAACGTTAATGGCTGGCTGCCTGTCCAAGATGGCGGGACATGGCGGAGTGACACCGATATCTATAAAAACCGATTTGATATGAATGTGTTGCTCCGAATCGTTTGTGTGTTGCCAAGATGTGTATTTGGTTACCCTCTGGGTCTTGGCTGTTTGTAGAGATATGTTTCACTTGCCGACTTAAGTGGTGTCAGGGTCCTTTGTTTACAGTTTTCATTACCCCTGTTTGTCTCTGCATGTGCTCTCGGACTAGTAAGCTACATGTTAAACATGCACAGTCTACCTGTGCCTAACACACTGCTGAGCTAACAAAAGCAAAGACCCCTTTTTTCTTGTGCGTTTATCTGAAAATGTGGATGGTGTAGTAAAGATGGTGCTTTTTGACAGCTCATGGTTTGAGGGGCCATCCACGAATCTGCTCGCTAGGTGGTGTGGGATACCTAGGAAGTGTAACTATTCATCTAGCTGCACAGAAGCAGCAGACAGCACTGATACACCATCATTGTTAGAGAATATGCGATGCAATAAGTGCGTTAGCCTCAAGTAAAACTGTACACTTCCTGATTTCAAATTCAGCAAGTTTATCAACATCTTAGTTTCATTTGTCTTTTGTGGAATTTTAAAGTGAATGTTAATGCAGTGGTTTAATCTGTAATTTGCTGCACCTCTTTGTATGCTGTGGTTGGGGATACTTGCATGAAAAGTTCTCACCTGCTTTCTTGAAACTGCCTGTTTGATCAGTGTCCATGTGGAATTGTTTTGCTGTTAGTGGTGTATATTATGGGGCATGTATGTTAAAAACTGTCGTCACGCAGACATGTTCACACTTAAGAGGGATTTATACTTGAATAAGGGGTTATACTGTGCATATGTCATAGCTGACGGGCACCTCCACAGAAATGTAACTCAACATTAGGGTTATAGTAGACACAGAGATAACGTGGGGACAACAAGAACTAAGATTGGTCAGCTTGAGTTGCTTGTGTTTTCTCCTACAAGTTTGTGATGGCGATTGAGACTATTGAGAGTGAGAATAACATGGAGGAAGTTGAAGAAAAACTCTCAGTAGTTGCCATAAGCCAGATCTTGCTCCATAGTTGGCATGTGTTGACAGGGTTTCCTGTTACAGTCCTACTCTTGTGGATTTGTTTTGCGGTCTGACGGTGACACCATTCAGATATGTTCGCTAACATGGCCTTTGATTTTCATACCAGATTCAGTAACAGCTAATAAAAGCCGTATTGGATTCTGGAACCAGGCAGAGCATGTGCCCAACTGGCTGTCTTTTGCCGCTTAGTCAAACCCAGCATGTGCGTACTGGACTTGACAGGATACAGTTATGTCAAGGATGCGAAAACTCTCATCATTACACCAGGCATCAGCAAAATGTGACCAATCTACACTGAATATTGTTTTGTGGTCAGTGACTAAAATGAAAACAAATGAGAAATAATGTCTTGCTTCAGATTAACTTCCACATAGATGAAAACTTGTAATCAGTCCACATAATGTGAAAGAAAAGAGAGGGCTGGTATTGAATTAGCTAATACCCAGAGTTTGGGTATTGAGAGAGGAATATGTTGGATCCATTGACTCTAAGCTATAGAAAGATGGAGGTCATGACAGTTCCCCAAAAGTGAGGCCAAAATATCTTGATCGTCCCCTGGTGGCTGGCTGCAGTATAGTTCATAAATCCCGCCCCCTCCATCTTAGCGGATGGGACATGAGCCAAACTATTAAAAAAAAGTTCACATTTTTCATACATTTTTTCCCAAAGATGATTTCTGTCATTTTTCTGTTAAGTTTGTTTTTAACTAGTTATTTAATGATATAAAGAGGGGGTGTGACGTCATGATTGACAGCTGTTCTTAAACATCCAGCAGGTGGCAGGACCGCCGAGGGGGCGTGTCATACTGCTGCCCGACTTTACGGCGCAGACTCTGGCTCTAGATAAGGTCACACAAGCAAGATGGCAGCTCCCGAAAAAGAGATATTTTGCATGGATGTATAAAGAGAACTGGATACAGCATCAGAGGCGGGGCCCCGTTCATTCCTATGAAAGTTGTGCATGAAGCCAAAAAAGTTCAACTTCTTGCGCATCTGTTCCCATAGAGCAAGCGCACTAGTGACTTACATCAGCCGAGCCGGCGATAAAACAATTCAATCACGCGGCTCTTCTAGACTTTCGAAATGTAATCGGAACAAACAGATCAAATTATGATAGTGAAATGACTCATTTTGTGGTGGTTGTGACACTCCAAAAAAATTTATCTGCTGATTCACAGACGTCTCTCTCACAATGTAAGTCTGTGGGAGAAAGTCTTTTTGGGACAGTGTGTATCATGTGATGTTGCAATTACACCATTTGGCCGCTATGTCAAATTTGCTTCAAAGCCCGGCGTCCTTCCTGTATCATGTTCTCTCTATACATCCATGATATTTTGGCTTCACTTTCGCATCGCAGTAGGAAATGGAGATATGTCGTCCGTATTTATATACAGTCAATGGTTGGATCCATAGTGAGCAGCTGAAACTAGAGAAAATCGTATGCTGATACCAGACCATCAGATAATATAGAGCACAGTAAAACACATAATGGAAATTGTTGGTGATATTTCTTGGCTTCATTAAATTCTTCCTGCTTGTATAAATATTCCATACTTGGATTAGACATATTGCATTTGTGACACATTGAATCTTAATAGTTTTCTTGTTCTCTCACTGGAGAATGGCTCATGAAAAAAAGAAGGAAATGATTCAGAATGTGGCCTCACAAGCAATTCGTCTCAACTACATTTGACTCCAGTGTCAGAGATTCAGTTCTTAAATCTTCTTAGAATTATTAAAAACGGTCAAAAGCATTAACTCTCATATTGCTACATTCTTTTACAGTGTTCAAGGTTTGATATGTTTTATATATTTACAGTTTCTGCTCATAGCCTATTAGTTTTGAGTGACTAACCTGTCTGGTACTTTGTACTGGCTGTGTTGCTGAACTGTTGCTCTACATGCAGATAACTGTGGGTTCAACATTTCTGACAGAACTAGGTCACTGTATCACCAATAACTAGGTGGCAATGACGAAACATGACAATAACTACGTGAAAGATAACCTTTTAACTTAGGTGTGCTCAGCATGGTTTTGTTTTGTTTTGTTTTCTAAGTGCCCCTTCTGCAGTCTCTGCATTGGTGATTATTTTGACACCACTGTGCCAGTAACTCCGTTAAAATGAAAAAACCCCAGTGAACTTGATCACTCCTCCGATTTCATCCCCTTCAAAATCCTAGACAACAGAAATGTCATTACATTTTTCACTCAGCTGCCCAGTTTATTATCTGTGTCTAAAATCTTTTTATGCCAAATTTATTTTTTTTGGATAAATGAATGCAGCTCTGCAGAAATCTTGTGCTAGTTTATGTTGTGAATCATTGAGAGGAAACGCTCATCTGATACTACCCACTCATACGAAAGTCCAAACAACAAGCTTTGACTTACTCACATATCACCCTTTTTTATGTTACACAGTGAGAAGGGTCCTGGGTTTGATCCTCATGCGAGTGACTGAATAACTGGTGTCTTCAGTCCCTCAGTTGCATGTTGTCCCTGTTTTTGCATGGGTTTCAACTAGGTCACAGAGATCGAGGCAAAAGACATGCATGTTAGGTATTCAGACTACTCCTGCCTTGCCCTTAACTAAGGCACTGGCTGGGGGCTGCACTGTAGCTAACCAATGCTGCTGAAAAGTTTAGATGGGTCATTTTCAGAGGACAAACTTCCCCACAGGGATTAATAAAGTATAACTTAAATAATACTAGTTGCATAGAGCCACTTACCATACAGTGTAAGTCATTAGCATGCATTCAGGACAGAGAAGATCATAGCCACAAGATGAGTTTGGTGCAATGCTTATAAGTTCAATAGCAAGGCAGTTCTCAGAAAGTGTTGCCTGTTCACTTGGAAGATTACAGCATGTAACTAAAACCGTTAGTTTCACTTTGTGTCACTTGCGGTTCTGTGGTAAACAGTATTGCCTCACCACAAGGGTGACTAACCTGGCACAAGTGACGCACGGGCATGCCTTGCCCCTGAAAACTAACAGAAGCAACAGCATAGTTGTATCACTTCACAGTTCCAGCCTTTTCTTGTACTGTTATGTGATGTGTGATAATCTGTTTCAGAACTCATTGTATTTGTTTTAGGTGGTCTAAAATGTTAATTAGGTTTATAGTAGTGTCTTCCAAGTAGCTGATCTGATGGTAAAGAACATTTCACTTAACTCATTGACTTCAACAGTGTTTCCTGTGTTGAGCATTTTTGTATTGTATTGCAGGTGTTAGCAGATCAGTAGTAACACGTTTTAGCAAAGGAGCCGTTGGTCGACAAGTGGAGCTCACATCTTGGGACAGTGTAGCCTGCATGGCCAATATGGTTAAAATTTTATATCACAGATAAAAATCACCAGACATGATTGTTGGTTTTTGGCTAATCCAGTGAATTAAACACATGCTAGTTAATGGTATATCATCAAAATGATGAAAGAAAACTTTATTATTATTGATCAGAGTGCAATTGGCAGGTCTGTTGATTGGCAACATTATCTACAATGACCTCATACATGCAGAGATATTAAATAGATAATGTGGATATCACAGCATAAACAGTATTGCAGAATCTCTGGCTGTTGACAAATTCATATCATCAGTACATAATAATCACCCCAGCCCACTTGAATGATACTCCCTAGCCCTAGCTATCCTCTTACTTGTTTGTTCTAGTTCTAAACTCATATTGGGAAGTGTAATTGCTAATAAGTGTTTTTTATAATCTATTTTAGTTTGTGTCTAAAAGGAAGTGCACATTTTTAAGTAAATCTAGATATTCTTTTAGATCTTGCTTGACACCTCGACACAGTGTTGGCTAGGCATTCCTTTCAAGTTAGTTTAGAAATTGGTGGTAGAGTTAGCAAAGAGAAAAACTGATACAACAGTACAGCGCTATTCAGAGTTTTCTCACAGTATACGAATGCGTGGTTGATAAAATAATGCTAAATTACCATGAGATGATGTGGAAATTATTGCAATGTGTTGAAGGAGTCAAGGACAGTGGCTTTTCTTCCACTGGGTTAAATATTATTAAACTATCAATCGTAACAGCAGCCTTTAAGACAAAGAGGAGGCACGATTTAAGCTTATTTACATGGTGCCCAAGTCCCAGGTAATACTATATGTGTCTCCAGAATTAGTAAGCATGATATTGCTTCCAATATCAATATCCTCCAATCCCAATATCATATTGCATATTTTCCTCACTCACATTAGATGACTGTGGAATTAATTTCTGAACACCTGGCAAAAAAAATAATGGGGAAATTACACACTGCACAGGTTGAAAAGTGTGATGACAGTGAATACTTGCAGTCAAGGGTAAGTAAGACAAATGGCACAGACAGTCCTCACTAAAGTGCTGTGTCAGCAGAGCCAGTCATTCAGACTGAAATAACTCGTGTGGTATTTTTAAATATAACTGATGTTGCTTTATCAGATTAAGGCAAACTTTGGGGTTTTCTTTGAGATTTGGTCTGTTTTGTTTAGGGCTTCTCACTTGGTCAATCAATTGTTTGGTCTACATAGAATCAACCATTTCAGTTAATCAGACGCCAAGGTGATGTCTTGATGATACTCAAAGTAGTTGGTGATTAATTTTCTTTCGATATATCTCATTAGATTGAATCATATTTGGGGGTTATGGATTGAGCACAGTGTTAATTTGACAGTTCCTCCATTGTAGCTGCCATGCACCTCTTCAAAAATGTACTGTAAGTAGGGTTGAGATGGTATAGATTATTTCTTACGGCGGTGAAAAAGCAACGTATCCCCACGGTTTGGCGGTTTACTGAACCCTGACCCCCCTACAGAAAAATATTTACAAAGTCAACAATCTTTGTAAATATAAACACACAGGCTCAGCCTGGGGTCTTGACAATGAAGCAATCCTGTCTGACGATGCAGTCTCCAACGTATAACGTAGCCTCCTAAATCTCCACTCTATTACTGTATATCACACGGTATATGCGTGAGCACATTAGACCACTGCATATGACAGTTGTGGTTGGGGAAAAAAAGAAATGTGGTGATGATGGTAATGAGCTCAACCCCGCGGTAGGCATCACCATGAGGTCGCGGTAATGCAGTTGTTGACACAGCCCTAACAGTAACTATACATCAAGGCTGCGGCTGTTACGGTGATGGAACGAAGGAACTGCAAATATTGTTATTGGTCAGCTTGGGCTGCTTGTGTTTTCTCTTACAAGCTTCTGATGCCAGTGGAGATATTTGATAGTGAAGAAAACATTAGGAAAGATGAATTCAGGCTCAGTAATGTGCTGCTTTTCATTGACACGTTTAGCAAAACCCATGCTACAAACCTGCTCACCACAGTTGTCGGTATCAGCGAGTGAGAACTGATTCTCACCTATAAATCAAAACCTACGCAGTACAGCAGGTATCTGTGTCATGTATAAATCTAGCTTTAGGGACAGTTCTTTCTCAGTCTCCCACATACTTATGTAGTATATGAACTGGAATTAACTGTATGTATAAGCTGCCACTGAGATTGTGTAGATGTGTATATGCATTTCATTTAAAATGACATTGTAAACCTGTTGGTTATAACCCTATATCCTCAGTGATAATTAAGAGGACTGCTGTCTGACTGTTGTATTTGTGTTGAAGAGTGAACATTTATTCTAAGAGGAATTTATAAACTCATGTCAAGTGAACTTGATTTTAATATAGACAATGTGAAGAACACTTTTTCCTTTAAGGTCTCCAGACACAGCTACATTACAAATCCATATCCGCTGTGTAAACATACTTAAGTAACATAGCAGCTCATCTGTCCTCAGCCACTCCATCACTCAGTGATTGGGTTGCTTAGCCTTTGTGAGTGTGTGTGTCCCTTTTTCTGTCATGGTATTTGTTGCTACACCTGCTGCATGATGTCTTGGCCAAATATTTTCAGTATCTTGATAACTATGTAAACAGCTTCTTGGCAATGACAGCACTACTCATCAAGGACAAACGAGAGGTCTTTTCTGTGTGGTTTGAAGGTGAAAGGTGATAAATGGGGCTTACATTTCAAATAATGATAACTATGAACGGCAGAAAGAGCACTCAGCTTCGGGGACCAGCTGAGTTATCTTTGATGTGATCTCATTGTGGCATTGAAGTGCCATTGTAGGTTACTCTTGGGTTTGTTTGCCTTGGTGCAGAAAGGTACATGGACTTTTGAAATCTGCGACATAAGTGTTTGGCAGTTTTGTTAAAAATGTAAAAATATATAACTTATCTTTAGTGTGTCATTGGTGATAAACGGTGACCTGCCTGCGTGATGCTCAGTGGATGCACTAGGATTGTCAGAAAATGTGGTTAAATGCGTGTGGGTGCAGGTGTGTGTACCATGCACACTAGATTCAAGAATGTTGCTTTTTAGTAAATTGGAAAAACTCAAAGTTCAGGGTATGGCCCTTAAACTCCGTAGATCTTGTAGTGTTTCCAGCTCTCAGGCACCAGCTACTTTTGTATCTCTTTTTATCAAGGCAAGAAGATCTATAATAAAAGTTTAAAAAAAAAAACCCTTGAGCACAAGTCTTATCTACAGCAAACTTCATTCCAGTCTAGGGCTGATATTTATCTACTTAAAAGAATTTG
The DNA here is from genome assembly GCF_963924715.1 of Thunnus thynnus. NCBI lineage: Eukaryota > Metazoa > Chordata > Actinopteri > Scombriformes > Scombridae > Thunnus > Thunnus thynnus. The sequence continues at coordinate 8,070,068 of NC_089540.1, forward strand.
AGTCGGCTTGGCCAGAATTAGGAAGCTGACGTCAGCCATGCTGTGACTTTCAAAAGTTCAGTGTGACATTATTCTGAGATTTCTCTGTCTCTGTCTGGTTCTCTCCATGTTTCTTTTCTATGCACAATACAGAAATTAATGGTCTGACACACACACACACACACGCAGTGTTCTGAGCCTGTTTGTGTTCTCCTCAGGCTGTTCGCTGCTACGATTCGCTCATCCTTAAGGCCGAAGGCAAAGTGGAGCCTGAGTTATTCTGCCAGTTAGGCCACTTCAACCTCCTCTTGGAGGATTACCCAAAAGGTGAGTGATCTGTCCTCTTCACCTGCACTCAATTGGTTTGTAGAATCATCAACTCACTTTTTTGCTCAGAGATGCACAGTCAGTTGTTTTGTTTGATCTTCATCTTGGGTTTGACAAACACTTCGGTTTAGGGCTGCAACTAACAATTAATTTGAATAAGTAATAAATAATGATTTTCTCAATTAATCATTTTGTCTATAAAATGTCAGAAAATTTAATTTCTTAGTCATGTCCTCGAATGTCATGTTTTGTCCCATCAACTGTCCAAAATCAAAAAGATATTCAGTTTACTATCCTGTATGACTCACAAAACTTCAAATCCTCGTATTTGAGTTGTGACCAGTTTTTTTTGGCATTTTTCCTTAAAAATGACAAAAACAATAATTCAATCATTAAAATAGTTGCCGATTCAATTTTCTGCCAATCCACTTAATCTTTTGGACATCTTCCATTGACTTTGATTTTACTTTGATGTGAAGAATTATTCTCACCCTAAAATTAACCCTTCATCCTCCTCCAAAGATTTTCATATTTGTTAAGTTTAAACTTTTATTGCAACTTTAAGACAATTGTGTAGCCTGTCCTCCATGCATACGCAGTTTGAGCATCTAAGGACAGGCAGTTGGCTCCATTCCAGCTCAACGCAGCTGCTGACACTCTTTTCCTCTTTTCCTGGAGTTGTGGTGACACGGATTCATTTTCTGCTTCCCTCTCCCTTTAATTACAGCATTATCGGCATACCAGAGGTACTACAGTTTACAGTCAGACTACTGGAAGGTAAGAAGCACACACGCACGTGCCTACATGTCTTTTCTCATTCAGTCATTGATACTCTTACATCCTGTTAATTACACACCTATACACAATCTTGGTTTTCTTTCCCACACATTCACACTGTCATTCACTCACACACAGGAAGTGTCTCAGATGGGTAAGATACTGGTGTAAGGTGCGGTTTCAGGTTTCATTTCAGAGTAATTTCGAGCTTCACTCTTGTTAGATTGACACTTTGCGGTGAGACTGAATGCTAGTGGTTGGTTTTCCAGATTACTGAGCTGTACCAAGTAGCTGCAAGGTTATGTAAATATGTACAGCTCTTGTTTACAAGTACACATAGTTTCAGAGACATGCTGTAATGAGGATTGACTCACCAACCTTGGTATAAATCAGCAGTGTAGAAAATTGGCTTTTTCTACACAGATTTTTTTTGTCACCTTGACCAAATTGTAGGGGATTTATTTTTCTTTTCAGAAAGTATAATAAAATAATAATAATGAAATGTTATTTATTCATTTCACATTAGCAAATAAATGGTTTGTTATTTTAACTACTACCACTGCTGGAAGCTTGTGAATGGCTTTACAGTAGACAGTAACATGATTTCATGGTTTTCTGTTTTCAAACAGTGCATGCTGTACGCTCTCTTACTCATGTTGAAACTGTTGAAACACTGATTCTTTGTTAGTCTTTTGTATCTGTTTGATTTCCTGTCAGCATCCCTTGTTGTGCTGTAGCGATTAAAAGATGTAGCAGCTGTCTGCATCAAAGGTGTGTTGTGTTGTTGCATATGTTCCTCTTCCTGTGGGTGCACTTGTAGAGGAAGGCAAGTAGTCTTCAAAGTGTGTTTTTATTTGTTCGTGATCACATTACATCTCTCTTTGCCCCCCCCCCCCCCCAGAATGCTGCCTTTCTGTATGGCCTGGGAATGGTCTACTTCCACTATAATGCCTTTCAGTGGTGAGTACCAACTATTATTATTGATCAGTTCTACTTACGAACAGGTACAAAAGAGTAGTTCAGGTGTACTATATATTGTTAGCTTTTGTTAGCTTAAACCCACTGGACTGAGAAATCTAAATACCTGACAATTACAACTGTGCTTGAGGCATTCTGCTAACAAAAGCGCCAGACTTTTTTGTGGACAAACTTTGATTTCACAAAGTAGAGGAGAAAAAAGGAGCTAGATAATAGACACACAGCATGCAAAGACTAAATGTTTCCGTAATAAAAAGGAACATTAAATGACATTACACAATTCCACCTGGAGTTGGACGAGAGTCAACCTGTTGTTGATTTTGAGACAGAACCACATACGTCAGAAACGCTGAAACAAATCACTTGGTCTGTTGCGCAGTTTGTTGCAGATGTTAAAGCAATCCTGGTGGTAATGCAGCTGAACACACTTTACGCTTGGCAAGTAATGCACAGTAGAAAGACAGGTCCGTTCAAGAGAGTTCGCTTATCCATAGAAGAGCGCACTTGAATGTGAGACCAGTATTACATGGCTCAGTTGTAGTTTGTATATGTATGTGTGTTGGTGCCAGTTGAGAAACTGCTTTTGAGTGAAGCTGTCCCGTGTTGTTTCCATGGTAACACCACAACCAGGGAAGACTCAGTTCTGGCTGAGTTGCCAGTAAGAATTAGCCAGCTTAAACCTCAGGACAGATGAAGCGTCAGATGCAAGCATCAGCAAATACAGCTGTTGTTCTTAATGGCCACAAAGTACAGTCAGAAATTGATTTCAAGAGGTGCATTCACATCCAGCTTTTTGTGAATGCCAAGGACATTGTTTAAATTCCTGCTTGCCTGTTACCTTTCTCATAGCACCTCAGTCTTTCACCACCACAAATCTCTCTCAATGGAGAATAAGCAAATAAAGCTTGCTTGGGCCAACTTTCTGCAGCAGCATTAGTTGATTCAGCTGCCATCTGACTGTGAAGCAAGCTCAGCAAAATAAGTTAATAACAAATGGGGTACTTTGTCAGTCACTCTGGAAGCAACATCTTTAGTATTCAGTTCAAGATGGCACACGCAGTGTGACTTGAATGAGCACCGACTGACCAACAGTGCTGTAGCTTAGGTTGCGTTCACATCTGTTGTTTGGTTCCTTTGGTCCAGAACAAAGAAAAAAACATGGTTGCCTTTTGTTGGAGTTCATTTATGGTTCACACTGATTTATTAAACAAACCTGACCTCGACCTAGTCCAACAATCCAGTCTTTTTTTGTGTCTTCTTTATGTATATTTTCATTCCCTTTGTGTCTTTTTGATACCATCTTTTCTCCCTCTCTTTATCATTTTCTCCATTCCTCCTGCAGGGCGATCAAAGCATTCCAGGAGGTGCTGTACATTGACCCGGGGTTCTCCCGGGCCAAGGAGATCCACCTGCGCTTGGGTCTTATGTTCAAGGTCAACACAGACTATGAGTCAAGCCTAAAGGCAGGTTCACCCCTAAAGCTTTAATACACATTACATTTTTCATTTGACTTGACAGAAAAATGTGTTTTTTGATGTCATTTTCTCTAACTGGCTGAAATATAAATAGCAACCTCTGTTCAAATCTTATCATACAAAGAAGAACGATGTATTGTTAACATTTCTAGAGGTGGCTTCACATCGAAACACATTTATTATGAAGCACATGCAGGAAATGTTGAGTTATTATCAACAAGCTTTATGCATCAAGATTAGTTTACCTCTGCGAATGAGCGGAGCCGAACAGAAAATGGGGCTCCCACTGTGACAGTGTCATTGAGTGACTCAATGGCTCCTGGCAGCTAGCGATAAATAAAGCAGTATTATGAGCAGGGGATTGCTCTGGTGCTAAAAATTCAAGCAGTCATAAGCAAATGAACATAGCTGAAGCACTGGAGTTATATTGGTCTTTCTGTTTGTGCGTTTACTGATTTATATCAATGTTCTCTCACAGCATTTTCAGCTGGCTTTGATTGACTCCAACCCCTGCACTTTGTCCAAAGCTGAAAGTAAGATACAACCTTATTTATTCATTTTTTTTCTTGTCATAAATGACTTAAATTAAGTAAATATATGTAATACATGCTTTCAGGATGTTTGTCTGCAACATACATCGTTAATAACAGATTATAGAAACATAGGAATATTACAGTTATATATGAATGTAAAGTGTATTAATGCCCGGTGTAATGTTCAAATACATACATACAATATACAATACAATTTTATGATATTGCTGTTGGATAAAATGTTTTTTTTCCCCTTTCATATGAATTACACTGATGGTTTTTGGCAGCTTTGAATTTGCCTCTAGTTTAGGAAAAATGTAAATATAGTAAGGATATTCTGCATTGCACAAAGAAAACATTATTGTACAGTTGTGAGCATGTTGTTGTATAAATATCCAAATGAGAAAATGGAAAAGTCCCGTGCATCTTATCTGCCCATATACACAAAACATAAATAAATAAATAAACACACAGCAGCAGAGAAACTCAAACATCTTTTTGTGTAGGCTGCCTTCTGTACAGAGTGTTTATGGTCAGTTGCTGGGGTTCAGTCTGGGTAGAAGACTAGCTTTATTTGATATGCCGCTGCCATCTCATCTCTCCCGCCCCGGTACCTGTTACCTTGGAGACTGCAATATCCATTTTTGCCCAGCCTCTCGCTGTTTGCCTTTGCCTCATTGTGTCCCCCTCATTCCTGTTCTCACTCTCACACACACACATACACACACACACACACACACACACACACACACACAGCAAGGGCAGCCCCCGTCTTTCTTCCCCTCTCTCTCCCCTCTCTCTCTCCCTCCATCTGCTGAGAGTCACTCAGGCAGCTTAGATCAGACACTGCAGCGCTCCAGACAAAGGAAGGTGCCGCCAGGAGCACAGCTACCTATCTGATCTGTTACACTTAGTGTAGACAGGCAACCTTGGGTTTCTAAAACCTATTTATTGACAACGCAGCACTACTTTTTCAAAGACTTGAAAAGACTATGATGAGGACTAACTCTGGGAAGGGGTGGGAAACCTTTCTTAAATGTCAAATAACCTTTATCTGACATGTTTCTTTTTCTTTCCTTTCACAGTTCAGTTCCACATTGCTCATTTATATGAGATTCAGGTAAGTGCTTGATTTTTTTTTTTTATTTAACCAGTCCTTCAGTTGTGACTCCTCCCAAGGACACATTTGTTTTGTTTCCGTCATTTGGTAATTGTGAGAATAAGTGCCGCATGTTGAAGGTAAAATACTAGGACTATAGCTCGTAACCCAGCTACGATCGTAATATCACAGGGCATCTGAATGCCGGGGAAAGCCCTATTTTTTTTTTTTTTTTTTTTGTATTTTGAACCAGGTGCTGACAAATTGAGGAGGGAGCAGGGTGCGTGAGTGGGTGGCGTGCAGGAGGGGATAGATTACTCTCAGCCGATCGGTGGGGTTGCCACGGAAACAAGAAAGTCTGTCTCCCCCTCTTTTGTATGCTGGTGGTCTCTCTCTCTCTCCCTTTATGTCGGTTTCAGTAGAGAAGTACAGTAGCTCTCGCCAGCCCTGGCAGTAGCGGCGCTTAACGACTAATGTGTTTTGTGCTAAGTCAGAACAGAGCACTGCAGTGGAAGTCTCAGGCTTATGTTGTGTGCAGCCATTGATCAGCAAATCTTTGGATGCAAGAGTGTGACTAAATTTAGAGAAGTGGGGGAGAGCAATCAAGATGATTACTTTGGCGTTGCGGTTTGATTATGCTGTGCATTGGAAAGATGGACAAGAGGGATGACCTGCCAAAAGTCATGGATTGCATTTCAATCCATGATGTTGTAAACAGCTTTTTAATTTGTGCTTTGTCACTTTTCCTCTCCCCATCCTCTCCCCATGGTACACTCCCTCTCCCTTTTTCCATTCTTCATTGCCCCTCTGCTTCTCATATCTAGAAGAGATACCGGGCTGCCAAGGAGGCCTATGAGAGCCTTCTGCAGACGGAGGATCTTCCTGCACAGGTGAAGGCCACTACCCTGCAGCAGCTAGGTAAGATTCACCTGGTCATGGACATCTAAAGTGATTAAAATAAGATTGATTGATTGAGTAGTTTTATGCATCTGATTTATACAACCATACAAATCAATTTTAATATTATATGTGAACTGCCTTTTTCCTGTGAAACTGAGAAAACTCACCCTAGTTTCTCTTCTGTCAGCAAAATATCGGTTCCACTTTTAGTTGTATAATAACTGCACTTAGCAAATCTAAAATTGAATCTTAGCATTTAAAAGACTGTCCTCCAAGACAATGCACAACAATACATATTTTGGCACATTTGCGTAATTTGTTGATTTATTCTAAAAAATTCAAAACGAGACAGAGTTGAAAATTCTTCTCTGTCTGAGAGATCAAATTATTGCATTACACTGATGATTAATATGGCGTTTTCCAGGCTGGATGCATCACACAGTGGAACAGCTCGGGGACAGATCCAACAGGGACAGCTATGCCATCCAGTGTCTGCAGAAATCTCTGGAGGCCGACCCTAACTCTGGACAGTCCTGGTACTTCCTTGGCAGGTAGGAAGATGATTTAGTTCATATCATAAGGCTTTGTCAGATATCTCAAAGTATTTATAATCTACTTTTCTGTCATCTGATTTGTACTTGAGAGTATCTGCAATTTCCAGATTGCTAAAACCACAAAGGTAGTTCTTTTGACACAAATGTTTGACTATTTTGATGCAGATTTAGCAATACCAAGCAATCTACCCTGGCACATTCGCAGTGCTTGTGAAATTAGTCAAATATAAACAGGAATTTTATGTTCTTGAAAACTTGGCTAAGTACATAATTGGTGAAAAGAAGCATTTCTTAGAATGAATAACACTTCCATCACAGTTGGTTTCAGTCTGATATGAGGGATCCACAGTTTGACAAACCTGACTCAGAGGAAATCAATTTATTGGTTCTTGAATTTTCGCTCTGTCACTGAGTAATTGGGGAAGGTTGATAGAATTTGTTTAACAAGTTTAATTAGCTTTAGCTTTTTTGGGTAAAAAAAAAACATTTGCTTTACCTTTATTACAGCAGTATTTTGCAGGGGCACCAGAGCTCTAAAGGTCTGCTGTTGGGTTACAAATGCATTTGAATTTAAGTATTTTATTCATTCTGAGGATGAAGGTGGGCTTTTCAAATCCTCCTCAAGCCTTCTGTGAAATTATTGGCACAGGATCAGGCTTTATAGCTCCTAATCAATTAGAAAATGCATGGATTTGCATGCAAAAAGTATGAAGTTTTAAATTAAGGATATATGTAGAAGAAGAAGAAGCTCTTTGTACTTGAATTACTGTATTTCAAATGTTTTCTATGTCTGTAGCACAACCCTGACAGCCTGTTTCTCCTGCAGGTGCTACTCTAGTATTGGGAAGGTCCAGGACGCCTTCATCTCCTATCGGCAATCCATAGACAAATCAGAGGCCAGTGCAGATACCTGGTGCTCTATAGGGTAAGGCTCATGAAGGCTGCAGTTCAATTGCTCTGTAACAGTGTAATTATCTATTCCATAGACATAGACTTGCTTCAATCACTTAATTGTCCATTTATTTCTCCAATCTCCTTTGCATGACAAAACACTCTTAATTCATCTCTTCTCTTCATCCTCATTGTAATTTTCTCCTCATTTTCACCCCTGTCCCCTCCTCATCCCTTCCTCTCTTTGTACTTCTTGCTTTTGTCTCCTTTCCCATCTTTCTCCTGTGGATCCCATCCTCTCTCCCCCCCGCTTCCCCCCGCAGGGTGTTGTACCAGCAGCAGAACCAGCCTATGGATGCCCTGCAGGCCTATATCTGCGCTGTTCAACTGGACCACAGCCACGCCGCCGCCTGGATGGATCTAGGCACGCTGTACGAGTCCTGCAACCAGCCGCACGATGCCATCAAGTGCTACATCAATGCCACACGCAGCAAAGGCTGCACCAACACCACCGCGCTAACCCACCGCATCAAATGCCTGCAGGTGGGTGGAGAGAGGAATTTGAAGCAGGAACTGCTCATAACATGGCTGTTCGGATGCAACCTCAATTTGATGATAATGATAATTAATATAAGAAGAAAATACAGTATAAATAAATTCAAGTGCAGATCTGGTGCATCTGCAAAATTTGGCTGAAATAAAAGCAAAGTTAACTTTTTTTTTGGAAAACCGAAAGAGGTTGCTGTCATTTTACCCTGGACACACACTGCTAGCATGGATAGGGATGTCCCCATTATGTTTTCTTTGCCGCAGCTACTAATATTTTGTCAAGTGTTTGGACGTATTTTGTATAATAGCCTATCTGTTTAGAGAGAGACGTTTTACCTTAAGGCTCGAATCACTCTCTGACGTATGCTGTCGTATCATTAATTGAAACTGCTGGCTGCTGTTTATTTATTTTGTGCAATCTGTAAATCACAATGTCACAGCACAGTGTTTTACCAGAGCTCATATACGACAGCTGGCATACCTGAACAAACAAACAAACAAAGGTGTCAGGATGTGTCAGGATTTACATAGAAGATACTGACACATCCAAAAATGCCTCGATCAGTTTGGGACTTGGCTAATTGAAACTACAAGCTGCTATTTATTTCATACTACTCTGGGCTTCACTTACTTGAACCATTCATACCCAAAGCTGTTTGGTGCATTTTGTGGATTGTGAGGTTTGACAGAGAAGACGTGCAGTGAATGCCACAAAATGTAGACAAAGAAAAAAAAAACTCAGAAGAACTTTGACATTGACTTCTTGGCAGACAATAACAGAAGTTTCTTCTCTCATCACACAACATAAAACAGGCTCGAAGAATAGGTGAAAAGGTGACAGAAATCTGTGAAAAAGCACTGATCAGTGCAAGATGATGCTGATCTGAACCCCAATAAAGCTTAAACTCCCTTCTACCAGTACAGGGAGGAGTGGATGAGATTTTTCTGTACTACCAACATTGCAATCTCTTGCCTTTTGCTGTTCTTTGTTAGCATCCCTGCAAAGCCACCGCTGTGTTGAATTAGTGTGTATATTATTCCACTGAGATGTGATTTGACCAGTCACATCAGGCACAAAGAAAACTTTTGAATCCAGAGATCTTGAAACCCTACAGGGGGGGAAAAACCTGAGAAATTGAATTCAGGATCCTAAATAGTAAAGTATCGTGGGAGTCACTGAAGGTGTTTGATTTTTTTTTTTTTTTTTTCAGAGCTTTACACCTCCCATTCTTTCAAGACCCTAACTCACGCTTAGCTGATAGGGTTGTCAATGCTAACTGGATCTTTTTTTGAGATTGTCTTCTGTTGTGTATGCTGTGCAACCTAATATAAGGGGGAAGAGGGGAAATTAACATTGCAGCACCCACTGGGAATAATGGGAATAATTTTCCCTATTGTGATGTTTATTTATCCCTTTGAAACATGTTGATTCACAAAGCTAATGATAGCTGGCTCAAAGTCACCCCTTTTTTCATAGATTTAACATCTGGGGTTCCAAAAATCCCCAAATCTCATGTGTTTATTTATTCATCAATATTTTGTCCAAGCTTTTTCTAAAAGCAATGTCATTTTCCTTTACATATGCATGAAGGAATGTTACATTTTCACCAGTTATGTTAGCATAATGTCATGGCATTAAGACAAGCACAGCGGCTTGTTTTAATGGACTGTGTTTGACTGACTGTGTTTGAGATTATTGTTGCTGAGTGTCATTCAAGTAATACATAAGTCTATTAGCCAGACCATGCAGCCATAAGAATTTAAAGGCATAAATTAGCATTACACTGTCAGTTTCCAACGTAGCTTCACTTGTGTTATAACCTCTACCTATTTACCATTGCTGATCATTTCCTTGTTTTGAGGTCATCGTTTTTTTTTTTTAAAAAAGCCTTGTGTTTTATTATTTTTTTGTTTTTTCACGTCGTTTTCCATTCCCCTAGGCTCAGTTGAGTAACCCCCAGCTCAGTAGCCTACAGGGTAAAAGTAAAATGCTCCCTCTTATTGAGGAGGCATGGAGTCTACCAATCCCAGCTGAGCTAACCTCCAGGCAGGGAGGCCTGAGCAGTGCACCACAGCAGGTGAGAGACCAGATAGAGCAACTTACACTTCCCCTCCCTCCCCTCCCTCTGACTGAGTGTACACTCAGACACATAGGCACTCAAACACATAATCCTAATGTACACACAGACTTACCTACAGGTCACAAGCGCATGCACTGTTGTACATACTGATGGGTAACACTTGAGCTTAACCCCACCTTCCACAGTGTGTGTGTACGAGTGTGTGTGTGAATGCAGATGTCTAAAGAAGCCGAAAACATGCGATTTAAAAAAATACTCCCACATAAATTGCATTTCTTTCCTCCTCCGCAACATGAATGCTTTTTGGAGATTGGAGGCCTTGACTTCATTGTAAGCACACAGTTTCTGCTCCACGGTAACAGTAATTGAATAACAAGTCAGTACGTTATTTCAAATGCCCAGGCATGGCTGCTTTATGGCATCTGTTTTTGAAAGAGTAGGGGTCCAGCCAAGTGTTACCCAGTCCTGCACTCCCTTTCTTCTCCACAGCACAGTAGTCACTCGGCTTCACCCATCACACTCAGTTCAAGTCAAACAAAAAAAAAAAAAATGAATCAACAAAGCACTTGTGCAGGCTTTTGGTAATTCTTTACCACTCAATTTCCCCTTCTATTAATCCTGTTTTTAATCTAATGTGGAATTCAGGATTACCAACCCCTCTACAGTTCATTGACAAATCCAGTTTTAGGTGGCAAACTTGTTGAACCTGCACCACACTTGTTGTTTCCTCTTAATCTGCTTTGGTTTCCACTGGGAGAATTTGCCTTTCTGAAGAGATTAAAGTGATCTAATTCTAAATCAAGTGGCTGTGTTTGTAATTCTCACACTCATTGACGTTTGACCTTTTGGCTTTTGACCCTGCCCACAATGTGATCGGTGAGGTCGTGCTGCCGTAGAGTAAATCCAGGCTTCCCATTGGCTCTGTCCATCTTCCTCCCCCTTCAGTAGTTGACCTTAGATGTCCCGCAGCTGCTCACAAAGCCCCAGCAACGCCCCCTAGTGTTTCATTACCACTTATTCATTTATGCCCATCATACAGTAGATGCCTGTAGTTCTATTGTGTCTGTTTGTATGATCATTGTTGTATTATTGACTTAGTGTTTGAATATGTTGATCCATCAACTTTGAGTTGGTGAGAGTCAATTCAGTGTAAGACTTATTCCAGTGTGAAGGTGTTTAGAACGGGGACATTTAGGATGGATAGATTTCAATGGGTCAGATGTGACTTCATGTCTTGATTTATTTACATATAATACTTGATATTTAACAAAATACATGTGAAACCTTTTTTGATTTTTAGGGTCTTGTGGTCTCTCCAGTGATTTTTTTTTTTTTTTTTTTTTTTTTTGCTCATTTTTGTAGTGCAACATGTATGAACAACATTGAAAGTATTTGCTTCCTGTTTTTTTTAAAGTTGAACAGATTATATAAGTTCTGGTGTCTATATTCCACCCTCTCAGGAAACATTTTCGAACAGAATAAGAAAGACTACCAAGGATTTGAAAAATGTAGTTGCTGATTATTCAAGGCCTCTACAATGAAAGAAAACCAGCTAATGCTACTTCTATTGGAAAACAACAGTACAGTTTTGTTGGACTAAATTTCTGGGTAGTCACATCTGGCTCATAGGCTCCCTCAGAGGTAATGGTAAGGCTGTCAGTGTGTGGAATGTGTTGTAACCTTTTGCTTTAAAGGTTGACCTATGCTTTTGTACCCTTGAACAGCGGCAACTGCCTTATATTGTCTAAAAGTGCAATACAGTGGCATACTGTTAGATACCGTTGTTAAGAGTCATTATAACAGCATTAATATTGAGCACTGCAGGTGTTGATAAGAAACGATAGCGGTGAATTTTCACCAGCATTCCTCTTAACAGGAGAAATGCCTCGAGGCTGTTGTCGCCCTACGAAGCAACACTTTCAGATACACAGGAATGTTTTACTCTACAAGTCCTGCTTGTTTGTTCAAGTGCCAACACAGAATCACAGTTTTGCTCTCCTTTTTTTCTGTTTTCCTTATTCTCCATCCCCTGCTTCGCTTTTCCCTCTGACCTCTTCCTCTCGCCTTATTTTTGTTTTCTCCGTTTTGTCTTGTCGTGATTGTTTTTTTTTTTTTTTTACCGCTTTGCTCCCTCACTTGCTTCATTCTCTTGATCTTTTCCAACCCCTTCTGTCGTCCACGACCTTTTGTTAATGTCCTTCCATTTACGCCTCTGTCCTTTTCCTCCTCACGTTCCTTTTGCTTCCCTTCGCCATCCCCTCCCCTCCAGGCTTGTAAGCCCAATCACAGTGCAGAGGGCGGAGGTTCAGGTCAGTCTCTGCCCCCTCACGTGGGCTCACTGGGCCAAGCAGAGGACCAGTCCTGCCCAGCCAAGAGGAGGAGAGCTTCCAGCCCTACCAAGGTAAATATTTATTAGTACTCAGACACTTTTGACCAATTTGTTGTGCTTGTTAATAGATGTAATCAACAAATCTCTTCCCAAAGAGAAAGTTGCTGTCATGTATTCAAATCTGTATTGTGTCCTTGGAAAAGTTTTTACACCTTACATATGTATTATTTTTGTCTTCAGGGTGATTCATGGGCCAGTAATCCAGCACAGCAGCAAGTACCCAACTGGTATCTTTCCCCACAGAAACTCCAGGTTTGTAATATCTTTTATCTAATTTTTCTAAAAATTTTATTTATGTCTGTCATCTGAGCAGAGGCCACATCCATCTTCCACTCTTACATCATTTATGGGTTTTGTTGCTATCTGCCTTCAGTTGTTGGAACAGTTGCGGAGTAACCGGGCCAGCCTGAAGCCCCCACAGCTTCAGATGTTGGAGCAGATGGAGGCTCAGCTCGCCATGATGCAGCAGCACCAGAACCAGGTAAAAAACTATAGAGTCTCTCACACACACACACGCACGCACACACATAATATGCGTTAAACACATCCACACATGCTTCAAGGCTGCTCACCACCGGTCAGGTGTTCTCCAGAAGAGTACTGCATGTCCTCTTGTGTTTGCTGTCTTGTCACATGGATCATAGTTCTTTGATAATTATTAAAGTTTTGATCACAAAAAAGTAACTTGTTTTGGCACAAAAATATTCAGCTGAGCTTCATAGAGTCTTCATCTAGCATTCACTCTATTCCTCCCTTTAAGGTTCAAACAAAACAGTTCATATGTCACAAACACTAGGTGTGATGCATCAGGATATATTTATCCTCAGAAGTACTCACTGTCATCTTCATACATGATGCACAAACATACCCATGGATAATTGGACAGAAAATCAGTTTGAATAATTCATGGTCAGAACCTTTAATCATTTACGATCAATTTATTGAGCTGTACAGAACATGAATATTTTAGATGCTGACCTATGTATTTTTTACATATACACGTATGCATGAAGATCTATGCATTAGTCATGTAATATAGTGACACTCACACAAGTCATGATTCCATAAATATGTGTATTAAGTAGTTGAATGCTTAAGCCATGATATTGTAATGAATATCCTCATTAATCCAGAAAGTGTAATCACTGCATCATTTATCATCCCACAGTAGTAATCACACCTGACTTTGGCTACTCATACCTTTTCATTGTTTGTTGTGGCATGTGTAGGCGTTAGAACGGTGTGGTTTGGCACATAATACAATACAAGTAAGTGCAGGAAAGCTGAAAACATTGACTGGTAAGAATGTTGAGTGTGAATAAAGCGTGTTTTGTCTGGCTGACTCTGAATTGTTTTTGGCGGCAGAGCTCACCCATCTGGTTCCTCAACTACGTTTAAACAAACATAATAAATCACTTACAGATTTTAATTTCAAACTGTGGTGTTACATGGTTGTCATCTTTTCCATTTACAGATGCGACAGAATGCATCTGGAGGTCAGGTGCGCCCCTCTCTTCCCAATGGCCCCACTACCAACTCCCTCCCCTCCCCTAACCCCAGCCTCCACCCCACCCGGCCCCATCTGGGACCCCACCGGCCCCTGTGCCCGCCTCAACCGCTGGCCAACGGACCCGTGGGCCCGGGGACACACGGACACTCGGATGCCCCCCCTGTGGGTGATAGTAACAGTAGTAGTAATAATCAGCCAGGGCCCATGGCCACAGGACCCAACGGAGACGTGCCTTACCTGCAACCTGCCGGCAGCGGCAATGCAGCACTGCTACCTCACACCTGCACAAGCACGCTAACACAGGATGCCACGCCGCACCAGGCCCTGCACTTAAACTCCACTCAGGTAAGTCCTCACTCACTGCTTGTTCTTTTTTTTTTTTTCGTTTTCATTTTCAGTGCCAGTGACAGAGCATCATCATATCCTTAAAATTGCAACTCCCTCAGGCAAGTTCTTTCTTGCTCAGCAAAGAAATGGATATGGATATAATTCTCTTTTATCCTACTGGCCTACTTGGCTCTGTTGTCTGTCTGTCAAAAACCATTGAGAAAATCCATCAAATGGTTTCATGAACAAGTTGTGAAATTCCTCTCATGAGACTTCTATAAATTAAAAGGATGCAGGAATTCTTACACAGATTCCTAATCTCTCAATTTATTTTATCTTAGATCGACACAAGGAGCATCATCGGGTGTATATTCTCTTCTTGTACTCTTAACAGTTTCTCTCTTCTTCTCTCAGGGGCTTCAGAAGGGGTCTGTTCCGCATGCGACGGGCTCCAATAGTGAGGGAACCCTCTCTCACCCCCAGAATCCCAACTCCATCGCCCCTCTGCACCCCAACAATCAGGTTGGACATTCCACTAACGCCCCATCGCCACAGCAGCAGGCTCACAACCACCTCCCATCCCCTCCTTCCCTCCCCCACTCCTCTACCTCAGGTGGAGCAGCACCTGGTGCGTCCGCTACCAAAGATAGCAACACCGCAGCCGCCCTGGTCACGGCAGCCGCAGCCCTCGGTAACGGGGGTTCCGAGGGCAAGACGCCATCGCCACTGCCATCAGCTGATGGGAAAACGGCGCAGGCAGACAGCCTAGCCAATCACGTCCACTCGGGGGATGGCGGCAAGTTGGCAGAAGGCGGTGAGAAGCCGAGCCTTAGCGCTGACAATCCTAGACTATCTGCCCTGCTGGCGGGGGGGAAGGGCCCTGAGGTGGGTGAGGGAAAGACAGAAGGGACTGCATCCACATCTTCCACCACGTCCGAGCCCCACAAGAAAATCAACAACATCCACCCGGCTGTCCTGCCCTCTACCCCCCATGCACAGGGCAGCTCAGCTGCCTCCTCACCTATCTCTGCCATATCCACCGCTACACCATCACCCAAATCCTCAGAACACACCCAAACAGGCGCCCACAGTCCCGCCACCACCAATTCTACTGCACCGGCCGTGAACGGTAACGGCAAAGGAGGTATCTCTGAGGACTCTCAAAGCCCGCTGAAGGCTGAGCCGCCCACCGTCACCAGTCTCAAAGCTACGCCTCCACATGGACATAGCTCTTCTTCCTCATCATCATCATCTTCAATATCCATCTACCCCAGCTCCACAGACGTGCTAAAGGCCTGCAGGTGAGACTTAAGTGCCGCAATGTTTTTCTTTGCAGGGTTCCTACCCAGTATGGAAAAGTATGGAAAAAATGTTTTCCCCTATTGTGTTTTCTTAAATATAAAATTGAGAATTTCTAAAAATAACTTGATTATACAAGCACAGTGTTTTTCATGGTGGTTGGAGCAGGCAGGCAGCGCAGCCAGAATGTTTACCACTGTGTGAGAAAGTGCAGGCCAGAGCGAGCTTGAGGTCGTCGAATGCAATTGCACTGGTTAGTTTACTTCCTCTTTGGGCAGAGAGTGTGTGGACTGAACAGCCACAATGGGTAAATGCAAGTTTTCCAAGGGCTGTCTCGACAATCCCAAATATAAAGCCTGGTTGGCTAAAGATTCCAAATGGGAAAAGAAAGCTAGATGCAAACTTTGTGTGAAATCGTTCGACATCTCTGACATGGGTGAGGTGGCAATTGTAAGCCATATGCAAAGGCAAAAGTCATCTTGTCACAGCATCCTCTGCATTAAGAGTCACACCATTTTTGGTCCAACCCAACATGAGACCAAGACCAACCACAACAAATAATGAACCTGCCAAAATTTTATTTACATAATAAACATCTAGCTCTTTGTACTGTCAGATATGGTCTGAGAAATCTACCAAGAAGCCTGGAAATTTGAGTCTGGAAAACTATGGAATTTTGAAATAGAAAATGTGTAGGAACCCTGTCTTTCACATCATGAGCCTGAGAACCTTTTGAGGAATTCAGTTCCTCTACCCACACTTCCACCAGAGGGACCAGGGTCTAAATTAAGTTCCAAGGAGATTGTTTTACCCCCCAAAAACTCCCTGCTGGTTGGGTACTACTTTCCAAAAGTACAGGAGCTTTTGGGGACGGGTATTGCAGGGATGACCGTCGCTGATTGGTCAAACACATACAGTGTGGCTGCTTCAGCTTGTGTGCCACTTCTTTCATAAAACAAGTACTCATATATATTTAGGATCAGTTTAGGACAAGGACAGGACATTTCTCTTTGCTTTTTAATGTTAAAAGTGAAGTAAGGCATTGTTGTCGGCTTCCCGACTCATTTTAAAAGAGAAGGAGAGTGCAAGCAAGGTGAGAGCGCGAGACATCATGGCGGTCGTCGAGTGAGGAGAGGGAGTAACGGAAGAGAGAACAAAGCCTGTGAATGAGAGAAATAAAACTTTATTTTCTGATTGTTTCATTGTGGTCATGTTTTAAAGCAGAAATGACCATCACTCAACAGATCATTTACTGTGGAGACAGACACTCTTAGCTTCAGTTTTCATTTTTCTCCTCTGCTTTTCTCCTTTTCAGTCATTATATTCAACTCATGCAGCAGTAAATACAAAGAACAGGACTAATCTGTGTTGTTGTTTCGTCATGTGTTAATACTGCGTCTCTAAATGCTGCCATCATTTTTATATTCCTCGTGGGTCTAATTTGCATGATCTACCTGTTTCCTCAGATGCGCTGGAAACGCAAACAGGACTGCACTACAGGGACTGAAATTCCCTGAAATTAGTTCCTCTGGGTCCAAAGTACCTGGAACTTTTGGTGGAAACGGGGCTTTAGTGCCCTACAGATGTACTCAGGCAGTGCTCTGCCGGCCCAGTTTAATTCTTTTGGCAGGAATGATGGTTTTGGCAAGGAAATTCTGGTGTTGACAAAAGCAGGATAACACATGGTCTGGTCATAACAGAGGTTTAAGTACCACTGGATTTCCAGCATGTGGCAGTTTCTCTGAGCCACGTTGTAACATCCTGCACACTCAAGCAGGGTTTAAAAATCTACTGTAGCCTGTGTTGATAAATTCTGTCAGGAACAGGACTGAGTTTGAAAAGGAGTGCAAGGTACTGATAGAAATGCTCTAGATTTGTAGAAATGGGTGGCTGTTTCAGCATTAATGCCAGCCTGAAAATGTACACACTTTACTCACTCAATGTGGTTGTGGCACACTCCATGTGACTTTTGAAATGTCATAATGTTTAAACAACATACAGTACATGTAATAAGGATGGTAAAAGAATGATTTCAATAATGAATAGAAGAATTGCAGATTAAATGTTGGCAATAACTTCCTTTTGTAGCTCTGTTAACCATGATTTTTGCTGCAATCTATGGTGTTGTAACATTATTAGTTTTTTTTCTGTATATAAAATGGTGCGAATCAGAGAGGAAACAGTTGAAGTGCACGGTTTGTTAGGAAGATGTCTCCTCCCAGTGGAGTTGCAGAGTAACTACAAAACCAGAGACAAATAATTATGTAACTGTAAACAACACCGAAGGCTACTGGGTACTCTTGTTGCCATGCAGATATTATTCAGCACATAATAACATTATATTCACTACTGCTGCTGTCATTTCTCTTTCAGTAGTGACCTGACGGATTTATATTCTGTGTTTTATTCTGTCATTTGTGGTGTTGCAGTGATAGACATTTTCTACTACACTATCCACACTACTTCTGCTCATATCACTAAAAAACATTTTCTGCATGTTGTATGTGCAGAAACCTGGGGAAGAATGGTCTTTCCAACAGTAGTATCCTCCTCGATAAGTGCCCCCCGCCCAGGCTGCCCCCTCCACCCTCACCAGCCCTGCCCAAAGACAAGCTCAACCCTCCCACACCCAGCATCTATGTGAGTATTACCCACACACTAGGTACTTAATTAATGTTAAATTAATGTTTTGAAATAAGCTTGAGCAGGTAAGGTACTGCTGTGACAATCTTTGTCTAAATGTGGCCCGTTTGTGGCTAAAATCAGAAAGATTGGACTCAAATTAGGAGTATGGTGACATTTTAATGGTGAAATCAATAGAAGATTTCATATTTTTACCTACTTCATAAAAGCAGGTGGTCATAGTATTTTTAACATCCACTATACCACTATATGATAACCTTTAACTTCCTATTTCTTGTCTGTGGAGCAGCTGGAGAACAAGAGGGATGCTTTCTTCCCCCCACTGCACCAGTTCTGCACAAACCCCTCCAACCCCGTCACTGTCATCAGAGGACTGGCTGGAGCACTCAAACTGGGTAAATCCTTTTTTGACAATATGTAATGCTGCATAATACCAAAGCAGAGTTAGATAATGTATGTGAATCCACTTGATCATATATTGCTGTTATATGTAACATTTCTTTGAATCCTAGACCTAAAGAAAAATGCTTTATTGATCATCTAACTTTCTTTTATCTCTATTACATTCACAAATATGCATTTTTCCAAGTGTATATACTTATTTTATTTAAGAAGGGACAATGCACATTAATGAACATGAGCACTTGAGTCCATCATTTACATGTGCCAGATTTAGCCATACAGGTTAATTTCATCTGCAGTCTCTGGCAGGTTGCTGGCATATAAAAAAACACTAAATGAAAACATAGAAGAGCACATAAGCACAGACAAACAATAAAACAATGACATAACCACTACTCCAGATTATTACAGCATGTTTGCTTGTCCAGTAACCACTGTTTTATAGATTTGGAGAGAGAATTGAGAGATGTGATGTTCTTTAGTTCTGTGGGTATAGTGTTCCAGGTATGAGCTGCTCAATAGGAAAAGGCTGACTGCCCAAAGGTACTTTTTCTGTGTGGTATTTTACAATCCCCTCTGGTAGTAGCTGAGTTTTGATTTTGTTTAATGAATTCATTGAGCAGATGAGGGGGCCAGACCATGAAAGATTTAATAGCTACACAAGTAAAATATCTGCAAATCTGCAAATTTGATCATGTTTTCCAACTTTAAGAAATCATGTTTAGTTAAAATTTTACAATGACGATATGAATTTGACTTTTTATCCAATGTTTTCAAAGCCTGCTTATAAAGTGTATCTAGTGATTGTAATGTGGTCCTACCTGTCTGTGTCTTGCTGGTAAGACTGTAGTTCATGTGTGAGAGAATCATGGCATCGATGTACACCTATGAGGCCTCGGTAGTTAAATTGTTCCAATTGTGTCTAAAATTTGCCAAATTGAATTTGATTCACCTTTTTTAACTTGTGTTTTCGAATGTGAGTTGTGAATCTATTATTATGCCTAAATATTTAAACTCATGCACTACTGATAGTCCTCTCCCTGCTACTATAACGTCTGGGTCTGGATCTCTATTTGCAGACTTTGAAAAAAACATAAATACAGTTTTGCTGACATTGAGGTGTAAATATGGGTTTGAGATATTGACCATTGAAGCTGATAGTTCTTCTGCAGCTTGCTTCTTATTTTTAGCATGTAGATATATGACCGTATCGTCAGTGTGCGTCTGACAAGTTACAGTAGATGGACAAACTTTAGGTAGGTCATTAATATACAAACTAACTAACAGAGGACCCAAAGTTGAACCTTGAGGTACACCACATAATTATCAACAATTTGAGAGTTTTTATTGTCTACGCGAACACATTGTTTTCTGTCTGTTAAGTATGATTTTATCCATTTAATTACATAAGGTGAAAAATTAAACTTTTCTAACTTGGTAATTAGAACCTCATGATTAACTGTATCAAAGGCTTTCTTTAAATCAAGGAAGACGGCCCCTACCACACCTCCCATGTCCAATTTAAACTTAACATTTTCCAGAAGAAAACTATTTTCAGTTTCAGTGGAATGATGTTTCTGAAACCCAAATTGCATAGGATGCAATGAGAAGGAAGTGGTATGCAAATGTGATATTGTCTGTTCAAAGATCAATTTTTCTGCAATTTGTGATACTGCTGGAAGGATACTGATGGGTCCGTAATTACTAATGACCATGTGTTGACCTGATTTGAACACTGGTGTAATTATTGTGGTTTTCCAGACACTTGAAAAAGGCTCCTGAATTAATGGACCAATTAACAATTTTTGAAATGGGAGGAATGAGTGCCTCCTTATGGGTTTTGATAAATAGTGTCCATCTCTTAAACATCCTTTGCCCTTGAACAATTAAGAGAGGAAATAATCATATGTATTTTGAAGTTGATCACTTCTCTAAAAGTCAGAATGGGAGCATCAGTATTCAGAGGAGTGGCAGAATAATTCGATCCAGGGAAATAATAATCTCATTGTTAGTATCACACTCCTTAAGAAAGGCATTCAACTTATCATAAAACACATTTTTTGCAGATGGCGGTCCATAAATTCCAATCATAGTGAATGACATTTGGGCTGAGAGTGAATTTGAGACCAGTACATTCCAGGTCATTAACACACGATCATTGAATTTTCTTACAGTTTATACTGTCCTTGACATAAAATAGAGTCCCACAGAATGTGAGCGTGGTTCACTGTTCTGAGAAGTTTAAAGTGTGGTGCTTCACAATTGCAGGATTTATCTTGTGCTATGACTTGTGTAGTGATGCAGAGTTTATCCTTTGCATATGATTCGCAATGGACGGTGGCACAACGCATGGTAAGATTACCGCTGGTGATGTAATTATTGGTATTGAATCAGCTGAAAACTCACCCAATCTGGCAGCTTCAGTGATACACAGATTGCTGTTTATAGTGGTAAATTCATACCCCAGTGTAATATCATTCAAGCCAGGATAGTAATGCACGTTGTCTGTGAGTGCCACTGGATGATGTTGATCTGGGCCCACGTCCCCCGTAGTTGGCCCAGGATTAAATCGCGCATCCCCCCCAAGCAGGAGTGTTACAAACAGGAAAGTTTCCACAGCCGTCTGGGAGACTTGCGTTTGGTCGTTTTGTTTTTGGAAATGGCATTTGGGATGATCGCTTTTCCATTATTAAGAACATTGCAAATTGAAGCAAATTGTTGGACAGGCAAGCATATGCCTGTATATCCACAGAACAAGGGAAGCACTAGATGTTTGGGACAGATGTTTTCATTCCCCGTGCATTGATCTTGATCAAGTCGTTGCCAATTCAGTGCAGCCTTCTTTGGTCAACGCAAAGTCACAATGTAGATGACAATCAGTATAGTAATCTTGAAATGAAGCAAGTTGCTTTTGAACACGTTACCACTTGCAGTATTGTATTGCTGTTGCAGAGAAAGCTGGATGGCAGCGAAGCAGCACATGCCTTACCGCACACCGCCATCTTCCAAGTGTTTCCCTGATATCGATCACAAAAAGACAAGAGCATTTTAATCGTTGTTGTCCCTTTCTATTTCTCTGCAGACCTGGGTCTGTTCTCCACAAAGACGTTGGTAGAGGCCAACCCGGAGCACCTGGTGGAGGTTTGGACTCAGCTCTCTCAGCCCGCTGATGAGAACTGGGACCCGGCCGGCACCAAGAAAATGTGGCGTTGCGAAAGCGCTCGCGCCCACACAACCATCGCCAAATATGCCCAGTATCAGGCTGCTTCCTTCCAGGAATCCCTACGGGTCAGTTACCAACCAGTAACGCAACACTGTTAATTTCTTTTATGTGTTTGCTAGACTTCATTTATGCAAGATTTCGGTTTTGCATCAGTGTAGAGAGGTCACACAGAACATTAACTTGTAGTATACTGCTGGCTTAATGCGTTTTCTGTTTGTTTCCAGGAGGAAAATGAGAAGAAGGCACTCAAGGAGCCCTCAGACACAGAGCCAGCGTCAGCAGAGAGGTACATTTCTAAACTTATTTAGTTTAATTGTTTTGCTCCAAGATTCTAGACTCACAGTACTGAATTTGGTTTGGCTGAATTGTTTAATGTTTTTAGGACTTAATTTGAAATAACAGCACAAGCTAGACACTATCCAGTCTCATTTCTAGCATTTCAGACATAATTCCTGGCACCCCTTATCTTAATTTCTGCTATAGCCTCCAGTTTCTGCTGGTTCAGACTTTGTGAAAATTGGTTAAATTTTTTCATTATCACTTCATTTGTCTGTGGAAGGTCGTGACCACATTAAACATATGTGGCTGAGTGTAAATTCTCTTTGTGTGTGTTTGCAGTGTTGCACGCAAAAGGAGAGGAACCTTAAAGCACATCAAGTTTGGAACCAACATCGATGTGTCGGACGAAAGGAAGTGAGTATGGACTTAATCTCATCTGCCATATCTTGAAATCTGATTTCATCTGTAACTTTCAAGACAGTTTCAGTGTAAAAGCAGTGCACTGATCCTATATTAATCCTTTGACTTGCCCACTCTTTACCAGGTGGAAACAGCAACTCCAGGAGCTCAGTAAACTGCCGGCCTTTGCTCGAGTCGTATCCGCCGGCAACCTGCTCAGCCACGTGGGTCACACCATTCTGGGTATGAACACAGTTCAGCTCTACATGAAGGTCCCTGGGAGCAGGATACCAGGTTTGTGCACTCAGACTTACTTTTTAGGACCAATTATTACTAAAATCTATTCTGTCATCTGTGCATCAGTTTTGGTGAGATTTGTGCATCAAAGAGGTTCTGTGTTTACTTCTACAGGTCACCAGGAGCACAATAACTTCTGTGCTGTCAACATCAACATTGGACCAGGAGACTGTGAATGGTTTGCAGTACCAGAGCCCTACTGGGGAGTGATGAGCAACTTCTGTGAAAAGTAAGATGAAGTGGAGTTTATACTGAAAGATTACCTCAGATTCCTTTTCATCTGTTCCTCACCTCCTCTTCCCTTAATTCATTTCCATTACTTCTTTCCCTTCCTCACCACCAGGAACAACATCAACTTCCTGATGGGCTCGTGGTGGCCCAACCTGGAGGACCTGTATGAGGCCGATGTACCCGTGTATCGGTTCATCCAGCGTCCAGGCGACCTGGTGTGGCTCAACACAGGCACTGTCCACTGGGTCCAGGCTATTGGCTGGTGCAACAACATCGCCTGGAACGTTGGACCTCTCACCGGTACGCCTGAGATTTTACAATATGTTCTTCTTAAAAAGCAAGCAATTCATTCTGCTGTGAACACTAGAACCTATCTTTGTCTTTGACCACTTTAGGCAAATCTTTGCTTATACATGTACTACTTGTATTTACCGAGCAAAAGACAGCCAAAACTCACAACTGTCAAACATTGATTTGCCTCTAATATGGTGACCTTTGTCATGATGTTTGAAATGCTTTTAGAGAGCTTTCTAGCTGATTACTGACCTTTTTAGCTGATTACTCAGCTGATTACACCGTGATTTTATTTCCAGATGCATTTCAGAAGTATTTTTCAGTCTGTATGACTGAAGAAATAGACTTTCATAATAACCAGTTCACCTGTTCACAAGATGTCTTTTTTTTTTTACACTGCCGTGCTGCTGACGTCCTTCAGATCATATAAACATTACCTGTTTGCATGTAAAGTTGTGTATATTTTCCCACTGTGCAGATAAACTTAAATCTTAACCTGCTTTTTCAGCCCACCAGTACAAGCTGGCTGTGGAGCGTTACGAGTGGAACAAGCTCCAGAGTGTTAAGTCCATGGTTCCCATGGTGCACCTCTCCTGGAACATGGCACGCAACATCAAAGTGTCCGATCACAAGCTGTTTGAGATGATCAAGTGAGTCACCGAATCCTTCACTCTCAACTCTCAGCATGGTAAGTTTGTTTGCATTTAATTTTTTCATCTGACATCTCTTTTGGTTCTGCACAGATACTGCTTGCTGCGGACGTTGAAGCAGTGCCAGTGGGTGAAGGAGGCCTTGGCGACAGCCGGCAAGGAAACGGTGCTGAGACCGAGAACCAGGGACGAGCCGGCCCACTACTGCACCATCTGTGAGGTCAGTAAGCACATCAGGAACATGTCAGAATCAGGGGTGTGAATTTTTGCAGGATTTCACATTTCTGGATAAGCAGCTCACACTTATTTCTAATGGACGATAGTGTGTATGTGTTCCTGCTCACATTCTGAATAATACCCAACACCCTACATGTTGGATTAGAACCAAACATATTAAGATAAAACTGATGTTGTTTTTCCAAACACGTGTGTGTTAATTTATGATTAAATGATAGAGAAAAAAATGACATTTATGACATTTCACCACACAGCTGTGACTTTGTCATATTGACCTTTGGTTCAGTATATCCAAGTATAGTCGCAAAAAAATGAATTTGGAAAGGTGAAATGCACAGATATGTGTGTAAATCTGAGAATGAGTATGCAAATGTTTTTATTTGCATGCAGGGCTTTCAGCTATTTAGTAGAAATGCGTCCATATCCCATTAAAATCACCACGTCTTATATCATAGTGTCCTCGCAATTGTTGTATTATTCGCTGTCTGTGTGTCTGCTCCAGCAGTTGTCTTTAGATGACATCATCACTGCAGTCTGTCTCTCTGCTGTTGAGCTTCATTCAGATTCACAAATCAAACCTCAGCTATATAACAGAAATGACAGGGGCATTCAGTGTTAGTATGGATTTTTCTATAAATTGAAATCATTCAGACGGTAATGTGTGTTTGTGTGTGCATGCTCTGCAGGTGGAGGTGTTCAACCTGCTGTTTGTGCGCCGCGAGCTCCTGTCCAAGAAGCAGTACGTGGTCCACTGCCAGGACTGTGCCAGGAAAGGCAGCGCCACGCTGGACGACTTTGTGGTGCTGGAACAGCACAGGATGGAGGACCTGATGCAGGTCTACGACCAGTTCACATTAGTAAGTCACCAGACTGAGATGGACTCAAAGCACTAATTTCTTCCCTCAGACTGAAAGACAACTCTGTAATACTGGTCTACTTGAATTTTAAGTGTAAATGTTTAGGAGGTTTTTCACGCCAACCAAACATAAACAAGTGATTGACTGAATTGTTTTGTATTTATTTGAGAGGTAAAAAAAAATCTTGTTTTCACTTTGACATGATGACTTAATGGTTTCCTATTCCTGCTTTTAAGCTACCTTCCCATTTAACAGAAACCTCAAACAAGAATACAGGGATGTTTATAGAATAAAAAAGCTTGTAAGGTGACTGGTGATGGCTCTGGTTTTTCTTTAAATTACATTAGAACAATAATTTTGTTGTTGCTTTGTACATTTGTTGAAATAGTTCATCATACCTGCATTATGGCAAATATATGGGTTTAGATGTGCAGGAGCTAGTAAGTGATAGGAAATACTTGAAATTACACCGCTTGTATGTGTACTGTTGACATGCTGACCGCAGAGGCTTCAAGCTGATGAATGTAACAACCTGGCTAATCTTTTTGTCATCTTTCTCCCTAGGCCCCTCCTATTCACTCATCTTCATCTTGACATTAGGTGACGCCTCTTTTTTTCTTCTGCTGTGGAACCATGAAGCCCATTACAGGAACTTGTATTAAGATAAAAAAGAACAAACATCTACATACACGGACCATTTCTGATATTCAGGAAAGCCAAGGCCGTCTCACCATCACCCCTCCCATATGGCTGGTCTCCATAGCGACGGCTGGAGGCTGAGGCTGTGTCTGTCTATGCAACCTGTTTGAAGTGCTGGGCCTGGCCCTTCCAGAGGGGGGCGCCACCGAGCTCATTAACAGGACTGTTTCTCTCTCTTCTCCCCTCCCCCCCTCCCAGCCCCCTCTAGTGACAATGGTTCAGCCCTGTTTTAATGGAGGACTTAATCAAAAACGGTTGGGAACAGGGGGATGGAGGGGGGAGGAGTGGCATTCTTAATGTGTGATAAAATGTTTTGTAGATACTTGTTAACTGTCACAACTGGCAACACCACCCGTAAAAGACTACTGACTTGACAACCTTTCTCCCTCTCTCTCCCCTTTTTCTCTTTTCTTATTCTGGTAACAGGATGAAATGTTGGCTTCGACTTTTGATTTATAGAATTCCCCCAAATTTTCTTCAGTTTTTCCCTTTAAAGAGCACTAGCCTAACTGGTCTTTTTCTATGGTAGATGGTAATTTTAAGACTCTTTGGACAGCAAAATCTCCCAAAAAAAAATTGTAATGTGAAGAGTTTAGGTGATTTTCTTTCTTCCTTTTTTTTCTTCTTTTATTTTCTTTTTTCTTTTCTTTTTTTTTTTTTTTTTTTTACAGCTTTTATGTTTTATCTTTGTCTTGTTCTTTTCAAAACTATGACGTTTTGTTTGTTTCTTAGGTAAAAAAAAAAAAAAAAAAGGAAAAAACTTAGTAAAAAAAAAAAACTTACTAGCCAAGTCACAAAGAAAATGGGTTGCACATAGACTTATGGAATAAAGTTTAATTTGTGATTTTGTTTCGTTATGTTTCTAATCTTGATGTAAATTTACACTATTTATAAATACATATTTATTGCTTGAAAATATTTGTTGATGGAATGCTGTTATTTTTTCCAGAGTACCTGCCATTAAATTTGAAGGAGTTTTGTCATTTTAACACAACTCCTCTTACATTTTCTATATATAAATAAAATTGCTTAGCAAGCATTGTACAGAAACGGACATTTAAAATTGTTTTATTGTTTGAAGAATGTTTTATGATGAGTCAATAAACACAAAGTTGTCAAATTATCCATCGGTGTTGCTTCCTCCAACATACCACAATACTCCTTTTACAAATTAATCATTTCCAGTAAATAGATTTACAGTAAAAAAAAAACAATATAGAAACACCTGTAAAATGTAAATATTGATGTGTATGAGTATAGTCTGAAACCCAGCAGACAATGTAGCTGTAGACTGACACACACAGAATCCTACACTGTATGCCAGGTCCAGAATGTACCCAGTTTCTCAAGATGGAAACGTCATATTTGTCACAAGTAAGTAAAACTACATTTGTCTTCAGAGTACCCATGCAGTCTGGGATTAGCTCCACTTTTTTTTTTTCCTTCACAGTGGGTGGGCATCCAAGAGCTTTCTTTGAAATGTAAAAACCGCATGGCAGAAAAGATCACAAGGAGGGTATGAACTGTACAGAGATATTTCTTGGGGGTGAAAGGAGTAGAAAATAACACTAATCTTATTAAGAAAGGAATTCCAAGTTTGTACATTAGAAAGTTGTTAATATTATACAGTATTATACATTATACCCGTGTGTCATCATTATGTATCCTGAGGAATATGGCCGTCGGCAGAGACCCAGTAGCCAGATGTAGCTGCTGCCAGCCCCACAGGATCTACACTGACTACTGAGCAACCGCTGCATGCCCTGTAGCTCTGAGGCTCCATTTGGAGCCAAAATGGCCGCCCAGCTCCCACATTTCAGCCAAGGCAGGAAATGAGGAGGAGGAAAACAACGTCATGCTGAGGAAGAAACACGGAAACATGACAAACAAGCAGGTTCCCTGGATATCCGTGGTGTCACCAATGTTGGCCACTGCTGACAAGACGCAGGTGAGGACGTGACTACAGTTTGTAAGGAAACGTGCTCTGTAGCAGGTACACTCAGGAATACAGCTCTGACACAAAACATCCTCCAAAAATTTAACAACTTCAAACAAGGACATTCTTGAAAATAAAGTAGGCATCACCGACAACACAGGGACAGAATCAATTTTCCCACTTGCACTTTCACCTAAAAATACTCATTTCCTGTGTTTGAAAAGGTGCTGGACTCAGATGCTTCAGCAGTGTACTGGCTCTGCAGGACCTATTAAACCCTTATCGCACCTTCTGCAAGATTGTAGCTTCAATTATCTGGTTGAGGATGTAGTTTTTTGGTGTCTGATGCAACAGGACATAACTACTGCAGAGAGGTGAGTTGGTCCTATCACTGCAGGAGCCAGTGATTGCAAAATGTTTGACAGGAAGGTGCGTTTTTTGCTCTACAAAACTGTTTGCTGTTCAAACTTCCCTTTGATCTGATTTTCTGATTGTACCTCTTCATGTTTTTTTTTTTTAATTATTCACATAAAACAAAGCTTACTTACTTCTTGTTCCTACAGTTTGGATGTTTGAACTTCACTGTGCAGAATGATGTATGTGTAGAGTTTGTTCTCACTTTCATCTGCTGGAAGTGGAAAGTTTCTCTGAGCTCATTAAAAATCCAATTTTAAGAGGTGGGCATATGAGCATGATTTGTGACATCACAAATAGTTTGGAGGCCAATCTTGGTCCAGTTAACAACTTATACAAGTGTGATGTGGAAAATTAAAGCCTCCAGTGCACAAACACTGAGAATGGACTTCACAGTGAAGTAGGAGACATCTTGTGTCCAGCAGTTAAACTTCTGAGATGAAATATATTTACATATTCATCAATTCTGGAATTTTTAATGAGGGAGAAGGAGTAGATGTAAAAAAAAAGGTTAGATGATGGATTTTAGAACTACATGTTGAGCAGTAGCATGGTTTCAGCTGGACTGTTATAACAAATACACAAAATTTTAAACCACTTTTAAAGGAAGATACAGGTGATTTCATCTAAAGAAGCAAATATGTAACAATTGACTGATTGAAACAAACATTTACAGGTTAGGGTGCATGTGGGAAAGAAGCTAAATTCTGCCATTTTTCCTTTACATCTCACTCTCTGCTTTGCAGAGCCGCGCAGTCAATCAGTTCCTACGCTGAAACCGAGATTGCCGTCTGAACTGGGCTGTCGCAGCGGGTGAACGCTGGCAGAGTCGAAAGTGTCTTTCCACCACCTTTCCTGGAGCGTCGTTCTGCTGTTCAAAGCCCGACAGGAGTCCTGGAAAAGAAAGACATGGAGATGAGGATCACTTAATATGAGGAGTTTGACTGTGGTACTCACAGGATAAGAGGACAACAGGACGGCAGACTTCATCCCCATGGTAAATTAAGTATCCAAAGTTTCATATTCAACATTTGAAAGCAGCTGGTGTTCATAAAGCAGCACCGATATGTATAGCGTAGTATATTTTCTGCTGCTGTGTCTGAAATACTAAACATTTTGACTCTGCGCCCACGAATAGGCGGAGGTAGACAGGAAGAAAGCCGAAGTGTGGGCTGACAAATCGTGATTCTAGGAAACAAGATGCCAGTTTTTAATGTGAATGTCAGTTAAGAAGACGAAGACTTCCTGTTGGCTGCCTGAAACGACAAAGGCAGGAAACTTGAGTTTTGTGATACAGTGACAATAGTGTTATACGTTATGAGGGGGAGGGGGAGGAGGGGTGTGTGCAGGTGGTAAAAGGGTTCTGAAATGATTTTGAACAGACAAAATCTTGCTTGGTGATGTAAGCAGCATGTGGGTATTTTTTATTTTTCTTGCCTCCATTTGCCAGTTTCTCACTTTTACTTATTGTATGCTTGTGTGTTGGCATTAACACACACACACAATGTTCTACTGCACAAGGTGTTTAATGGGCTCAAGTCCCAAAAAGTCAGAGTAACCCCTTAACACTCCTCTTCCTATATCTTCCACCTATATCCTTTGTGAAATCTGGCAGTGATCCAGCAGAGAGGTATGTGAACTCTGCTTGGCCCGGACCACCAACCAACCCCCCCCCCCCTCAAATCCCGACCGCCTAACAATGTCTCCCTGTGTCGCTGTGGGGAGAAAAAGGAGAGAAAGAGCATGAGAGACGGAACCAGCAGAGTGATCAATGCCCTCCCTACCTCCCCCTCCTCCTCATCCCTCTTTTCCCCCCCTTTCCTTCCTTCCTGTTCCCTCCATCTCTGCCCTGCCTGCTCTGGCGTTTCCGCCTTTGTGAGAAACAGACAGGTGGCCCTGACTGCTAATTTTAGCCCGGCCGATTGTCTGCCCGCGGTTCCCACAGCTATGTATAGACGCCTGCAATAAACCAAGTAGGTCAGTGTGTGAGACACACACACATACACGCAAGTTTGTGCAGCTATCCTTGTTGGGACATTGCATTGACTTCCATTCATTGTGACCAGCCTAACCCTAACCTTAACCTAATCTCAATTCACACCTTACCACTAACCCTAACCCTAACCAAGACCTCAGAAATGACATTTTGCCTCATTAGGACTGGACTTTGGTCCCGTGAGGACTGGTCCCGAGTTTATACAGGAAAAGGTCCCCTTGAGGTAACAAAAACATGCGCTCACACACACACACCCCACACACACACACACACCAGGCCCTGACCTCTAAAAATGTCTGACTGGTTAACTCTTCCATTCATCCACTCCCACCTCTGTTGCAAATGATCCTTCCTGATTGGCTGTTGCTCCCAGCCAATGGCAGAGCTTCCTGCTGCCCATTCATAAAACCCAGGGTCACTGAGGATATTGTGGTATTAAGCCACGTGCAGAGAGGACGGATAAACTCACTTTTTTAGGTGACAAAATTAATATTAATTACTAATAAATTTATGTCACTTGAATATGGATTAAAGAAAAAGAACAAACTGATGCTTTTATGGGTTTATTACTAATATTTATGCATATTCAGACACTGAATCTGTAATGATGTTATTTATTGTCAGTTATTTGCCAAAGTTAGCGCATTTTTCCATCATGAAATCTCTCTTTTAAATGAGCAGAATTGTAAATGTTCACATGTTGGTTCATCCTTGAAATTTGAAGTTTCAAACCTTTAAAGTCTCACTCCATTCAGCCTGAGACAGAACATTCCTGTGTGTTTAATGAGTAATGAACCGAGGGCCACTCAGACTGTGATAATCTCCCTCTTCTTGTTTTCTCAGGCTATCGCTCCCTCTGCCCCTCCGTCCCTCTCTCAGGTCCGACTCAAAGGCGCTAACACACACTCCTTGAATCCACTCCAGTGTTGTTTCTTCCCCCTGTAATTACCAGCCCTGAAGGTTTTCTGACCCTTTTCAATGTTCAACCCCACCCCCCTTCGACTTACACGTTTATATATAGAAACGTGTGACTGTGTCAAAGTGACTCATTTAATTATATGCAGTCTAATGTATGACATCCTGAGCACAGGCCTATAGCAGGGGGCACTCACACAAGTTAGATAAATTTGTTCACAATAACGTGATGAAATATCTCTATTCAATAAACAGCGCCTGCTCTGACGCATTTATGAAGTCCTAAAATGGTGAATATCACAAATATACTGCGATTACTGCTCCCCTACATCACTGCAGTATGCTCCTGTTTTAAATTTTTGCGTTCTTGATCATTTACGCAACAAGCTGCAAGATAAAATCTATCCACTCAACAATATAAACTGTTGCCTCAGTCGAATAATGTGTTTTGCGAGGCTTGTTTGCCATGGGGCTATCCAAGATAACAAAAGAGAGGTGCTACCCGTTGCCATGGAAACGGGGAGTAATTAGCACAGAGTGCTGTTCAGAGAAAAGGAGAGAGTGAGAGGAAGCATGATTTTGTGTGTGTGTGTGTGTGTGTGTGTGTGTGTGGGATGTTGGCCTGCTTTCAAGAGATGAGCAATGAGAGGAGGAAGAGGAGGAGATGAAGTAACAGCGGCCTCCCTGGACGCTCGCAGGTTTCGGTCAGGTATCGTTACACACCAGCAGAGACAAAAACTTCCTCTATGTCGACTCAGTCTTTTCAGACATTAGCACTTTTTTCCTGGAGGAAAAAGAGTCAGACAGATTTCCTCTGAGCCGCTCTGCACAGTCCCCCCCCCCTCCCCACCCCCCCAAAAAAAGCTTCGCTGCATGTTTAAACAGGGACTGTAACTGGAAAGCTGGGTTCAGCTGTTGATCTGGCTCATGCTGCTTAAGTCCCCCATGTACTGTGGATGTGTCTGTCCATCTGTTGGTCATGTGACATCAGTTTCACTGATCTGATTTTTGAAGAAAGCTGAGGGTTTTTTTTAAAGTCATCTTACTTTTTTTTAAAAAATGTTGAATTTCCTGTTGATGATTGGAAGTCAAAAGTTGAAATCAGTTGAATATCAGCTATTGAAAAGTATCTATATTTAATTGGAGGTACATGTGATGATGTGAATTTTCGACAGAACTTTGACATTTTGACCTGACAGAAGTGCTGCCGTTAAAGTTCACAGTTCAGGTATGATTTTGATACAACTGGGAGCAATGATGCATCTTGTCACTGATTGGCCCTTGGTGTGCTTGCATCATTTACTACGTTTCCTTGTTCAGTGCCTTGCTCAAGGACCCCTCAATGGACCCCTAAAGGTGAACTTTGCTTCATGATGTCCACTCATAGAACTTCTCTGTGCCTGCGTTTCTCAATAGCAAAGCTAATCCTAAAACAATCTTTAATGAAACAATGCTTAGTGCGTTTCCACGTAGCACACACACACAAACACATACTGAAAACACCCACACAATCGGCACACAATTTGCTGCCGTTCTTCAAGCATCGAAAGACTCTTCAATCACTCTCTTCTCTGTAGCAGCTAATGGCAGCCAGGAGCCCACAGGCGCGTATATGCTAAGAACAATTATGCAGATGTGCGCTAAAACCACTTTGGTGGTATAATCCAACAATCAGTCCATTATAGTAATTGTCGTTAGCAAGTGGGCGATTACAGTTTCGACAGAGATGCTGAAGAACAGGCAGAGCTCTGCTGGTTTTATGCAAATCTGGCAAGCCCCATTTAATATGTCAGATGTGATGTTGCTTTGTTTCTGAAGTTAACAATAGGCTGAGGTGAGTGTGTGTATGTATGTATGTGTGCGTGTATGTGCATGTATTTGTGTGACCACCTGAGGGTTAACAGGCTTGTGTTGTTAAGAGTAAAAAGAATTGATAGGAATGACAAATTCAATTGGGTTTTTTAAGGGACTGTACAAAAATGATTAGCAGGGGAGGTGGGTCAGAAAAGGGGGAGAGTTGTGAGATTTTATTTATTTCTTTGCTGAAGGGAAGGTGACGTGGAATTTTTGGGAGAGCAGGGAAGGCTGTTTAATTTTTTCATGCCTCGATTTGATATTTCATCCTTTTTTATTAGATTTACTGTAAAAAAAAAAAAAAAAAAAGCCAGCAATTGAATAGTTACAGCAAAATAGTTATGTCAAAAGCTTGCTTTTTGTCTGCGTCATAGATCATAAAGGTGTGTTTTACCATCTGCAGATAATCAAATCATATCTCTGTAACAGGGCTTTATTTCCTAGTAGCTAGTAAGACCCATATGTCAGTTTTGAGAAACAGTAGTTGAGGATCTTTATAGTTAGTGAGGATTATCCCTCTGAGGAGTACAAGAGTGCCCAATTTTTTCACTAGCCGAGAGCCACCTTTACTTCAATCTGCATTTTAACAAAATTATAGTAAAGTTAAATTTATCTCTTTATAGAGTTAACCTCTAAACATATAAACATATGGTTCAGCCCCCCTCCCCACCCCAGTCATTTTTGTACAGTCCCCAACTCATTTGAGAGTAGGGATTTTGCCCCAGGGCCCCCCAACAGGTCATTCCAGCCATGAATCCTGTTGTATTTTATAGTATTCTTTATGATCAGTTATGAATTTCCATGATCTAATTCATGGTATCGTAATAGTATTTTATTGGGACTTCATACTTGTCAGTGCTGAGGTCATCTGACCACTTTGTCCACTTCTAATGCATCAGCTGGGAGCTTATGGGTGTCATGTGAGGAGGCAACATGTCAGCAGCTCAAATAATGTGGTTAACTTAAAGAGGAAGGCGAGGAATGTATCCTAAACTCAACCCCAGTCCTCCTCCTTCTCCTCCTCCCCTTCAGTCATGGGTTCTCCGCTGGGTAATCGCATACCAAAAACACAAGAATTTCCCCCTCTCTCCTCTCCAGGCAGGGGCTACCCCCCCCTCCCTCTACAGCGTCAAGCTGGCCTCAGTTCAACAGGAACAAACCGGAAACCGCTCGAGATTTGCATCCAAAATAAAGTCATAGTTTGCAAGTAAGGGGACTTAAGTGGTCTGAAATAAACTAAAAATAGAGCACCCTCAATGTTACAAACTTAAATTATGATTGTGATTATAGCTGAGAAACGCAGTATCCAAAATAAATATAACTTTCATTAAAGGGACAGTTCACTCAAAATCAAAAATACATATTTTTCCTCTTACCTGTAGTGTTATTTATCCATCTAGATCATTTTGGTGTGATTTGCTGAGTTTTGGAGATGTCAGTGGTAGAGATGTCTGCCTTCTCTCAAATACAATGGAACTGGATGGCATTCAGCTTGTGGTGCTCAAAGTGCCCCCCCCCCCCCCCAAAAAAAAAAACATTTGGAGAACTCGACGGTTTCATGTAGGAACTATTTTCTTTCTACCGAACTACACCCGCCAGCCACGAGTAGATGCACGCTTCCTTCTCTGCGGTGAGAGCACTACAGGTAAGAGGAAAATATGTATTTTTGATTTTGGGGTGAATTGTCCCTTTAAACTCCTGGTGCAATTATAGTAAAATTATATTGCAAAACTGGTGACATAATATCATTTGCCTATTCATGACATATCACTCAGTCTGACAGAAAATTGATTGAACTAATTTTATGATTCATTAATTATATAAGTCATTTTTTAAAGCACAGCTATCAAATATTCCCCAGTTCCAGCTTCTCACTTCTTCACGTCTTCATATTTCGGTTTTTGACTACTGATCAGTCAAGATGGGGGTTTTGAAAATTGTAATCAGCATTTTTGAACTATTTTCTGACATTTTATAGATCAAATAATTAATCATTTGATTGAGAAAATGTGAAGATAAACTGACAATGAAAATAATCACTAAAATAAAAACTGATACATGTCAGAAATAGTAGCCTTTTCTCATATCAGTATGCTGTCATGTCAAAATATATCATGAAATCATTTGATTTAGCTGTAGGTTACTTGTAGACTGCATACATAGACTGCCAATGCTGTCAATAGGTTTTACTTATTATAAGCTATACAACAACTTGGAAAAAAATCCTTTGAATGTCACTATTGCAGCGCGTAAGTCTGTGCAACTCTTACTGTGAAATGTGTAACCGGAAGTGCAAGGTTTATTGCATGATTTTGACGGAGGTGGCAGCGGTTCAGAGAGCGGCTTCCCAAACTGCGCTTAATGTGAAAAATACAGAGAAAACGCCGGGCGCATTCCTGAGACCCAGAGACATCCATGCCCAACCGTGACAGACAGACGGAGCTTGTGTGTATATGTGTGTGTGTGTGTGTATGTGTGTGTGTGTGTGTGTGTGTGCGTGCGCGCGCGCAAAACCGTGCGTCTCTGCGGGGGTGGAGAGCTCTTGGAGACCACACACTTTGCGCATTGCCCCCCCACACACACACACGGGACCAAGCAGCACACTTGGCCCTCAAAGTAGCGAAACATTAAAGTTGGAAAAAAAAAGAAAAAGAAAAACACAATAGATTGTTCAACAACACTGCAGATGTGGCTTCAGTTTAAAAAAACGACAGTTTTGGTGCGTGAAAATCCCCCTTTTTACCAAGTGGAGAGACTGAAATGTGCTCCTTGGAGAGGCGCCGCATGGTCAAAGCAAAGCATAACCGAGATGATGCGGTGGACTTTGGCCAAAGTGAGCGATTAGTAACGACACTAGTGTTAAATAAAAACAACAATACTGAATTGTTTTCACGTTTTTCAGTCCGATCACGCCGCGTTGCGCAATCTGCATGGATAGGCTGCAATCGGCGGAATGATGCCGACGAACGAGAAAAAGTCTGTTAAACTTCCCTTTCTCCGACACGGGCAACAACAACAACGACACACCGAGGCTGAAGAAAGTTGTTATACCCTCCTGGTAAATAAAGTGCCGTATGAAAACTAGCTCCACTTACCGTGGCTGCGTCTGCTGGCCGCATGTCCCCATGAGAGTGTTGTGTGTGTGCAGAAGACGCATACCGATACTAGTGGTCGGAAGCGCAGCGCGACACGTCAACGCGTGTTGCCTCCATATCATAAGGGGGGATTCTTCAGCTGCTGCCTGCCTCAGTGGTGCACAAGCTGGGGTCCGCGGACCTCCGGGGTGTGTGTGTGTGTGTGTGTAGAATAAGGAATAGTTTAGAGCACAACAAGCCACAAGTGTCTAAAGTGATAGAGG
Source organism: Thunnus thynnus (assembly GCF_963924715.1). Classification (NCBI taxonomy): domain Eukaryota; kingdom Metazoa; phylum Chordata; class Actinopteri; order Scombriformes; family Scombridae; genus Thunnus; species Thunnus thynnus. The sequence continues at coordinate 8,106,420 of NC_089540.1, forward strand.
AGCTCGGAGGCAATGTTGCGTAAAATCAGTTCATTAGATCCTGCATCTAATAGGCTATTATTTAAGGCAGAACCTCCACTGACATTTCTAGTGACAGACAGGCCTACAGGAATTGATTGGCAAGATAGTGTGACGTGATCAATGCGATCAATTAGGACACCAAAGTTTAGGGGGACTTGTATATTCTATTCTATTATATTGTATGCTTTCAAATATTTTTTTAGTGTTTTGTGTATGATCTTTGATCTCTAAAATGATAAAAGAGCACTGATCTCTGGTTGGTACATATTAGTATTTGAATTAACTGTGATGCAGTTGTGCATGTGTGTGTATTGGCTATTTTCCAGTAGCTCAGCCAATTAGAAACAAGCAGCAGGACTATGCATTTTCTATAGTCTCACCATTGTTTAAAAATGCATATACATGACTGATCTCGTTTGTTTTATAGACAAATCTTATATTAAGTCATATAGAACGTGAAAAATCTTAGATGTGGTTATGAAAGAGGTTCCGTGCTGTGTTGTACACTTCTTGAGGATCATCTGATGGTTCAGTGCTCAAACCTCCCTGTTTATAAAACTGACTGCATCACCACCGACTGCAGCTGTAGTTATATTATATTCAACATTCAATGCTAATACGCTTGTGAAAAAGAGAAAATCCCTATAGATATGCTTATCATACCATAGGAGATACGAGAAATACGATACATGTCTTGTGATTGAACTTGAGATTGAGAAGTAAGAAGTAAGAATATTTAGGAATTCTACAGTGATTTATTTTACAGTGTAAGGGTTGCTCTCACAATTGCCTGCAGCACAAGCAGTATACATATGTGTGTGTATATATATATATATGTATATATATATATATATATAATGTCTCATATGGTGATTTATTTAGGATGCATGGATGTAATGGAACATTGCCAGTCAATCTGTCAATCCCTCCTACTACATCTCATCAATCTGACATTTTACAGAAAACACTGAAACGCCAATTCATGCACACACACATACACACACAAACTGTTTCTGGGGACTATCGCTCTTCTTTTCCTCGCAGGCGACAACTTGAAAACGCTCATCTGTGTGATATTCCCACCCTAAACACCTCCTCAAACACACACATATACAGTACTGACACACAGTCTGAATGAATCCTGCAGCGAGGAGCCGCGCTGCTGTTTAATTGAACAGATAACAGTCTTGAATGGTGTTGTCTGCAGTGGAAGCCTGGAAGATTTGTACTCCTCCTGCTGCCTGCTGCACTGTGGAGACAAAACGCCTGGCATCTCTCTCTCTGCAGTGGCTCAACAGCGAAGCATGGGCAGCACGAGGCACAGACAGGCATACAAATAGGCACCCAGGCAGTATGTGCACATACATCGCACGCAGAAACACAGAAACATCAAGTGCTTACCAGCAGACTTCATCCAGACTGTTAAAGCCCAGGGCAACCCCAGACGCCGTGATCTGCCTCTTTATTTCTCCCCTTGCCCTCATCTCTATTTCTTCACACACTTTGCTTTCCAATCTGTCTCTCTTTCACTCTCTTTAGCCCCCCTCCCCTTTTCTCTCTTCTTCTCTGCTTCTGTCTGCCTCTGCTGTATCCTACAGGACCCCAGTATCCTCCTGTCCATCCCTCTCTCTCTCTCTGCTCTCCACCAGTCTCTACATCTTTTAAGTCTACCATCCTCTCCACTGATCAATGGACAGCCGGTGAAGCAAGCTCTGCTGCCTCCACCTCCCCCCGTTTTGTGTGTGTGTGTGTGTGTGTGTGTGAGAGAGTGTGTGTGTGTGTGTGTGTTTCACTGCGAAGAGAGGAGGCTTCCAACCCACACACCACTCTCCAGAGCTCTCAGCCTCCACAGTGCATCATCAGTTGACCACTCCACACCCCTACGCATCAATTGTGTACATGTGTGTGCACACCTACACACACACACACACACACACACAGTCGTGCCATTAAAATCAAAGCCCACATTTCACTGTCACCTGAAGTTGACTTTTTTTTGGGGGGGGGGGGGGCATGTCTTAAGAAGTGCAGCAAAGCCTCCTCAGCAAAGACCTCTGGACACCTGTGACTCATCTCGATTCCCACAGAGTAGCTGGTAATGGCAGCAGTTATATCCATTATATGCATAACCAGCTGGCGTAGCGCTTGAATAGGCAGCTACAGGCAAACTTTGGTGAACAGCTCATCTTGTTGCAAGGATATAACAGAAACACTCCCGTTTAGACATTTTTGTGCATGAAACAACACCAAAGATGAAAAAAAATTCACGTTTTTCGCTCCCTTTCGAGGAAAAATTTAAAATGCAGAAGAGATGAGGAAGACAAGCAACCTGATACAGTAATGAGTTACTTCGGTTTGAATCATTCAGCAGCTCAAGCTAATTTTAAATTAAGAGAATCTGAGCAACCTGCACTGCAACAGCGTTATAAATAGTGATCTAAATTCATCCTGTGCTGCCTGCTGTGTGAGGTGGAGAAGCTAATAGATGAGAATAAATGCAGGCGATCCAACGGTAGCATCACGAGGGGTCAAATCTAATAACTGCAAAGAAATGACCGCTTTCAGGCCTCAGAGTGCTAGACTTTAACCGAATGTGAGCGAATTAGAGAAGAAAACAGCTATTCAGATCATTTTTTTTAAACAAAGAAGTACATTTGGTTCAAGAATGTTCTAATGTAATGGGAAATGATGTGTTTCATGTTTCTTGCAGGAACAGGGAATATGGGAGCAGTGATTGACAGCATGGCTGAAGAGGCGAGGAAGGCTGACTGACAGGTGACAGATGCAAGTGCAAAAACACAGTAATGATGGGTGCTCAGCAGTAAAGATGGGGTAAAATTAAAAGTTGAAATTAGCTTGCAGACCATTTTAATATAATTGTATGAATTATATATAATTATATATAGATATCTTATATGCACCTGTGCAAAATGGCCAAGGAATATAGTTAGATATACCTACAGAGTTGTGCCACCATGGAGGTGGGAGGATGTTCATAACGCTATAGAGGCTGAATGTTGCCACCAGGGTCACCTCAACAACTTTTAGAGTTTATTTGTGTTTATTGGACAACAAAGTGTCTTGACATGTAAGGCTAGCTGTTTCCCCCTATTTCCAGGCTTTATGCTAAGCTAAATTAGCCACCTCCTGGGCTGTAACTCGCGGTTTGCCACAGAGATGTGACGTTATTTTTAATCATGTGACTCGACTCCACACAGCAGACTGTAGACTGTAAAAGTACCAATACTGTATGTGCCAGTTCGGCTGCTACAAATGTACGAACACAATGCTCAAATCAAAAGGATTTAATGCTTAAAAGTGATGAAAGAAAGGCAGCGAATGATAATATTTGAGTGTATGATGAGATCTTTTTTTTATGGCGTTTTAGGCCACTTATTAGAGTTAAACTATCAAACACGAGATAATCGGGACAGCCTCATCCTGATTTCTACATAGCAATAGAAGCCTTCTTTAAATTGAAATCTTTTGCTGTTTCAGTCTACTTAGAAGAATCAGAAGAAGCAGATTAATTCTGATTTAATGGAGCAGTTGATTAATTTCACTATCAGAGATAACACTAGTGACAGTTTTGTTTAATTAGTGTTCATCTGTGCTGTCATGCTTATAAAAATATTTGACCATGAGACAGACAAAGAGAGAGGTAGCAGGTGGGGTTGACTGACAGCGTGCGATTCTTCACTGATTTGTCTCTGCGCATCAGGCAGGTGAATGTAAACAAGTGTAAATAAAAGCAAGGACATTTTGAAAAGCCTACAGTCTGTAGGAAGCTGATGGTGCGTGGGTGGTTTTTCAAGCTGAAAACAATTTCAAACTGCTGGAGATCATGGATAAAAAAAAACACTGCCTGTGGCTCGTGCTGGTGTGTGACGACCAGGACTAACAGGTTCCAACAAAATAAAGACTGTTCACATTTCAGTGCACTGAAGAGAGAGGACAAAGAGCCATTATATTTACAACATGAACTTTATCACTGCACTACATCTGAATACATGCATTGACAGTGACGATAATAACATAGAGCCGGTTAAATATAGGGAAGCCACCAATATACCGTAAGCTGCTTAAACCAATTTAACAATTCAGTAAAGATGTGAAAAACATAAAAATAAATATATCTTGCCTAGTTCCATCTTAATTTTGTTTTCTATGTCTCATGTTTCCCTCTAATTTTGTTTGATAGAACAGAGAAGTTGATAAGACCAAATAAAAATGTACATTTTCTCTGATGATCAGAGAAAATGTGACTGAAAAAAAATGACTGAATCACAGTCAGGCTCAGAGGAAGCTGATAGTCTCTCTGTTCTTTTTCTTTTTTCTTTTTTTTTTTTTTAAATAATATTTTATTAATTTCTTACATAACCAAACAAAGAACCAGACAGCACAGATATTGCCAAACTGCAAAACAAGAATGAATAAATGACTTAACATACATGGTTTGCATTAACATACATATGAATTACATTACATACATTTTTGTATACATTAGTAGCACAACAAGGAAAAGAAAAAACAGTGTCTATGACTTATTTGTGAAAACAAAGCACCCTTTCTGCAGTATGCCAACAAGATCACCAGAGAGATAATCAAGGAGGGGTTGCCAAATATTATAGAAGAAGTTGTTGCTACCCTTTAATGTAGCACTGAGGTGTTCCATCGGAAGTCTCTGTGTCCTTTCTTTTTGCAGAACCGGGATAAAGATCATAGTCAGGCACTTGGAGAGGTGATGTTGAATTAAAATATGGTGTTTTCGCAGTGAGCATATTGTATGGCACTTGTAATAACATCGGCCTCGGCACCTGCTCTCTTCAGTGCCGGACCTACTTCATTAATAACCTGACAGACTCTGCCCTGAAACTCTCAGTGGATGTTTTCCAAACTAATATCTCTCATCTAGAAAACTAAGCTTTTGAGGTTAAAGGCTCGCTTTACAAGGCAGCTTATGCATAATACAATATTGTGCAGCTGCAAGGTAGACAGACTGGACCGAAACAAATACTGAATGTAATTCATCAAACTGGCCAGTTACCTCCACTAACACAAAATCTTGAGCTCTGCAAACTCCAGAATGTTCAAAGTAAATTAATTCCAGCCACAGAGGTGCAACATGGTGCCTTGGATTCTCCTCCTCTGGCACATTTATACTTGGAAAGTTTGACGATTGTGGAGTTAAAGGGATAGTTCCACATTCTGGGAAGTATTTGTTCTCTTGCAGAGCGTTAGATGAGTTGAGCTATGCCACTCCCATGTCTGTGCAGTGAATATTTAGCTGCTTAGCTTAGCTTAGCATAAAGGCTACAAGCAGGCAGACACAGAAAGCTCTGTTTGGATTATAATTGCATGATTGCCAAACAGAGAGCACCACCCAACATTTAATCACTTATAACTAATCACTAAAGCATTAATAAGTTTAGTCATTACAACTTGTATACCAATTTCATAAGTAAGTGCAGCAGATTGATTTATTGCAGTTTTGAAAACAAAAGCAACAATTCTATATTTTTATTTTATGTTTGTTTTGTCAAATATTTGGCTCATTTTTCATTTATTGTGACATTAAAAAGCCTGGGGTCATGCTGTAGGTGATGAGAACAAGGTGGTGAAGATGATTTTTTCCTTTTTAATTTCCATTATATCTAGATATACATATAAATATATTTAGAGTATTTAGATAGTAGTTTATAGCCTAAAGGCTCGTATGCACATTATTAATGACCCCAATAGAACAGTTGCTACATGCTCGTATGTGTTAACACACATTATTGATGCATCTAAACACTATTTACTGTCCACTTTCTTGTGAACAACATGGAAACATTACATACCTGCTACATGCTCATCCACGCACACATAGATATTTGTAGATATGCACCTAAACAGATTTTCCTGAACATAACCTCATACAGGGATATGATCTGGTATCCGGTGTGCATGTAAAAGCACTCATTTAGTCATGGTGTAGGAGAGGTGGTTCTGTAAACTGCCTGTCTGAGCTCGAGTCATTTACATAGGTAATGGTAGGGGTAGTGCTCAAAAATGTGTGGGGGTGGAAAATATACAATCCTCCACCAGCATACAAAAACAGCCAGAGAGAGAGAGAGAGAGAGAGAGAGAGAGAGGGAAGAAAGACAGAGAGACAGAGAGGGAGATGTAGGTGTCAGGCTCCTGAAGCACTCTAAAATGATGGGTAATTACATTTCAAATTACCGATGGGAACAAGAGCGAACTCCCTGGCTTTGGTGCACAGGGAAATGCATTAAGAGCGGTGAAATCATTGAGCAATAGGTAATTTCTAGAATTCCCGTGTTTAGGCAGCTCTGATTTGCATAGCTGAAAATACCAGCTTAAAGGGCCACTTCACTGAACAACAAATCAGATTTATTTTGCATGTCATTCGGATACTTCCCAAAACTATCGGCCTGGTTACACAATTTCATATGGACTTTGAGTTACGTTGAGATTCAGTGAGTTTGTCCTCCAGTGATTCAATCACAGGATGTAGAATATTTACAGTGCTTCTGAAGTTTAAAGCTGCACTTGAACAGACTTCAGCACAAAAACACACCAGTCTTTTCAGTCTAAATATAACAATCTTTTCTAAGGAGGACTTTAAAAGTAGATTTTACTTATGTGGTTGAATGAGTCATCAAATGTTGGGAATGGTCAATGGCAGGAAATATGGTCTCAGCAAAGTACCTTGAGTTTTCTTGTACACAAACATATATTATGAATCATATTGAATGAATTAATTTCATCATGAAACAGTTGCGAATCCAAATTTTAAACTAAACTAATCCAATTTTTTTAAAATCCTGAAACGTGCACAGTTTACTTTGGCTAGCACACTTCTTCTTCCCTGCCCTTTTTAGGTACATAGTAAATTTTCTTGACACGTTACTGCCACCAACTGTCAATCAGTGGAATAGCAAGGGATATAGTTTGTGAAAGTGATACAAACATTTGTCAAATAGTGCTATTACAGGACTAAAACTCCACAGGGTACCTTTAAACCTTAGAAGCAAAATGCAAACTTTGTCTGAAACAGCAACAATCTCTGTAAAAAAGTCGTACTGCATGTACCAGCAATCTCTGAAGCAGCTTTCTTTATTGGTTTAAAGGGATCATATGATCAGACAGGGTGAGTGTGCTGTGTGAGATTAAAGGCGCCCTGTGGAGTATCCTTGAAAACAAAGTGTCTGTTTACATTCAGAACAAATTGTGTTTATTCTTGAGGTCTAACAAACATGTTGAACGCATTTCCTTCCTCATAAAACAAAACAAAAGCAATTTTTCTTAAAAATTGTAACCTCAATTGCTTACATCCACATTTGCTTCTTCTTCTCTGCCTTCGCTAGCGCATTGCTGCATTTCTTGACACTTTACTGCCACCTGTAGATCCGTGGAATAGTGTAAACAATTAGCAAAAACAACAACAACAAAGCGGCGACCCACTCATAAAAACATTGATCCATAGCGCTACTAATAGTCAAAAATTCCACAAGTTACCTTTATGAGATGTCACTTTGTGTGATTTAAGTGTTGAGGGTTGCAACTGTCAATACTTTAAAGTGCCGACAGCAGCTTTAATATACAGTAATTATGTCAATCAAACAACATTGATAACACTTATATAAATCCAGCTGAGCTATTATTCAAGCTTATTAGTGGATTATACAGGAGTGGAGTACAGCTAAGAGCTTTATAGTAGCTGAAATCAAAGCAAATGAAGCTCTCCACCCAAACACCTGAGAAAGAAGTAAACACAAAACCACAAAATCCATCCAGTCAATGTCAACCAATACTTCAGTGAGGGATTTAACCCTTTATATACTGTACATATACTTTATCCTATGATCTAAGACATTTAGCAGATTCTTATTGTATTTAATGTTTTATTTTTTCGGAGTTAGAAATGTTTCTAAAATTTGAGAATTAGCCTTCTACTAGTGGAACAGAATAATCTTTAATTCTTTCAAGGCAATGGGAGTTACAAATGATTCAAAAGAATGCAAATCCAAATGCCACTGAAGCAAGTCTAATAAAAATTTGAATAATTTGTTTGTGGCCTTTGGGAAATAGAGGCTAAAACCACATTTGTGTTGCAGATTAAGACAGACTCCTCTGCAAGTGTTTCTATACCAGTCTGAGGTGGGCTGCGAGTTTTTTTTTTTTTTTCCCCTCTATATTTCTTTTCATTTTTCACAGCTCCCTGGCTGACTGGTCAGATTGTTGCTATGGAATGTGCTGTGGGACAAAAGGAGCGGAGATCCAGAAACTCAGTGACCTCCTGGAGAGGCCTCACTCTCTTTCTCCCTCTCCCTGTTCCTCTCCTCTCGCTCTGTTTGTCCACTCTCTCTGTTCGTTTCTTATTCTCTCTTATTCCCCTCTTTTTCTGTTCCGAGCTTGTTTGCCCTCTCTGGTTTTTCTTGCTTTCTCTCCGTCTCTCGCTCACTCTTTCACTTGCTGTACTTTGATGTGGTGCTGGCCCAGGTACTCTCGCTTGGCCTCTTTCTTCATTCTCTCTCTATTACACACACACACACACACACACACACAACCTTAAACACACACTCTCACAAACAGGAATGTGTGGGAATCTCCCTCTGGCTACCTCTGTAACCTGCATCTGAAGCTGGTGAGGGGCCAAGAAGCCAACAGACCCAGGAGACTAAATGCAAATAGTGGAGAAGCTGGTTGGCTGCCTGGCTGAGATCAAAGATCCCCTCCACATAGCTCAACTCTACTAGACATGCATGAACAACATTCGCTTCCACACACAGTCTGCATGTGTAGGTGTGTGTGAGTGTGCATGTGCAGCGGGTGTACGAACTCGCACGTGCATGCATGCCTGATGCGTGTGTGTATGTGTGTGTGTGTGTGTGGGCAAACCAGCAGCAGGATTGTGGGGGTGCGAGTGTGAGAGCAGTAACATTCATTTGAACATGAGTTCATACTTTCAAGGAATGTATGCTTTAGGCAAATGTCGAAAAAAGCAGCAAACGATCACTGACCTCGGAGGAAGCAGTTTTAAACATGAGCTCGCAGGTAAATAAATAAGATCAATCAAATGTTTTTTTTTCTCTCTCTCTCTCTCTCTGCAGAAAAATATGTCTTTAATTATGCCCAAAAGCTTTAAAAATCTGTCTCCAAATTTGCATCATCACAAGCGTTTCTGGATTGAGCCGGTGAAATCAATAACAGATCACAGATTTTATCCGGCGGTGTTTGTCTACCACGATGGAGCAGGTGAAACTGTTATTTTGCACGGGGTGTATGAATCGGATGTATTTGCGAAACGAAGATCCGAGGATGAAGCTACAGCCACAGAGAGGTAGAGCTAAGAACCAGGAAACAGGAGCAGGATACACATTCACCCCTACTCCTATATTCCCATTTAAACCACACATTTACCATTTTTTAGTCGAATATATTGTCTTACATGTTCTCTATTTGTGTTTTCTCTTTCTACATGGTGGACTGTAACCGAGCAGAAATCAGGAAACATCTTTTTTAATGCTAACAGGCACAAAGTGAGAATTGTAGCATCACTATGCAGCACTTGTTTTTTATTCAACAAACACAATTGAACTGGTGCAAAAGAGCCACTTGAGGAAACCAGTGGAATTTTAAACTATTTTTAAATGGTGACCTCGGTAAACATTGCCAGCTAATGTTGTCATTGCGAGCATGTTGTCAATCTGACATTGCGCTTAAGTACAGCCTCTCAAAGCTGCTAGCATGGCTGTAAGACTCTTGTTGCACAACTATCACACCGAATGCACAATTTACCAATGAAGAGAAATCTGCTTCTGCTCATTTGCTGTGTGAAAACATGCAGAGGTGCAAAACGTTTGACTCCATAATCAGAAAATCAATCCACAGTTGCATATTCATTGTCATATTAGGCAGTGTGTGCTCTGCAGTGCAACGCTTCAGGAGCAGCTTCGAGCCCACCCGTGAATATCACAGATCTGTCTTCCAACATTATCTATTTTTCAGCTTACCGACACAAACCAGAGATTTTGTTCCACAGTTTTGGTGTTTGCGTCACCTGTTCTCAAAAGCTGTGCCTATTATCTCGAACGGACAATAGATAACAACTCTAAGATGAGTCTTTGAATACAATGAAGCAGCATTTGGAGAGCAATTTTCTGCCATACTGTGATGTTTGGTTTGCAAGCATGGATCATTATTAAATTGTACAAATAAATAAATCAGTTGGTGAGAGAAAAGCAATTTTATGTAAATTTGTACACATGTGTCTTGGTTAAATTTATAGTTTGCTATCCGTTAGAGCAGCAAAGACAAAGATATATTGTTTTGTGGTATTTTACTAAAATGATAACAGGGGGGTAAGTTTGTGTTTAGTTTGACTGGTGCTTTAAGGAGTTGTATTTTCAAGAAAACATGTTGATGAATATGCAAACTTATGCAGCAAGATTGTCTATAGTTGGAGGTAAACCATATGGTGTGATTATGAAGTTTGTATCATGTATTATACTGTATATTGTTCTTAAGATTTAATCTCCCAGAGTGCAGGATGTGGCTGTCCACTGTATCTGAGCTGCAATGTAGAGAAAAGAGAGGAGAGAGATAGAGATGAAAACATCAGGATCAAATGTATTGACCTTAAAGAAAAATACACTTTCCCAGTTTTAATCCTGTCTCTGTGTTAAGTGTTCATTTATCTCGTTATATATGTCAGATATACGTTGAAAAAACAGTATCGGAGTATTTTTACATCTCTGTCTTTCTCTTCCTGTTAAATGGTTTCAAATGTTTGGTGACTCACCCTGCTCTCAGGGGCGTTTACAAAAGTTCATCCAATCAAACGTGACTTTGGGTTGAGTAGCTAGCCACACCGGTCATATAAAACCGAAAAATAAAACCGTAAAATTAGAATAGACGTTCAGACTGTGCACAAATATACAGTACTGGAATTTGCCATCCACCTCGGGGCAAACAAGCCTCAGTGAATGAACACGTGTGCCGAGACACAGGTAGGAAAATTCTGCTTTTAATTCAATTTGAATGTCTAAAATGAAAAAAAAGTACTGAAGTGCATAAATGTGAGTTAATTGAAAAGCAACAAACAATTTAGATTAGCAGTAATGATAGTCTGTGAGGACCGAGGCACTTAGCAAACAGTCTGAACTGCACCGAAAACACTCCACATAAACATGAATAATTATTGATGAAAAACAGCTTTAATGCAAGAGCAAGTGAAGAGTTTTTTTTTCAAAGCTCCAGAGATAGAGAGTTTGTTTTTTTTGAATAGACATTAAAAAAAAAACAACAACAACTTTTGGACAGTTTCTCCCCAAAGATATTCACGGTGTCACACTTAGTAGTTGTGTGAAGAATGAAAATAGAGCTTGAAGTTCAAATCCTGCCTATACTTTCTCACTTCTGCACAGCCAGCCAATCGCTGCTGTGTGAAGTGAGATGCAGTCGAGCTGTGACTGAAATAACGTCGCATATAAACAGCTTCACCAAACACTTCACGATCATTTGTTGCTATCATCATCTCAAAAATTAACTACAATAGAAACTCCACCAGCTGCAGAATTGCGGCGCTGCGTGTCGACATCATGCCTCTCCAACACCTTCCAGACAACAATGATTTCCTGGAAAGCTCTCTCCTTTTGTTGAGCTGTACTGTTGCCACGCATCACTGTGATTGGCTCGGCATGTCCGAGCCATGAGACCACTGAGAGTGTATTTATTAATCGCCACACCCTCCGATTTATATTTCACTTCACCCAAGACCTTTAGCACTCAACCAAAGTAGCAAATGCGTGCTCATGGGTGTGCACCCAAGACCTAACACTTTGTGCCCAAAATCAAAATTAAAAGGGGAGGGGTGGAGGTTTAAAAGAGTCTATATTACATTTTTGCCCAAGGGCCTCCCAACACATCAGTCTGGCTGTGAATTTATACTTTTTATACTTTTGTTTTCATTGGATGCATTCAAAATATAAAAGATCTGGTCAATATAAGTGTAGTAATTTAATTTTCTATTCTCATTTGTGCCATTCAATCAATTTCTAATCAGTCTGAGAGAATATGCGGAAACATCTCACTTTGATGGGAAACAAACAGATAAATAGATGCACTGATATAGTAACTGTATTATTTAACATCATTTCCTCTCATTATAGAGACAGATTCATCTCTGTGCAAAATTATATGTATATTGAAGCGTTTCTGTGTGTGTGTGTCTGTGTGTGTGTGTGTGTGTGCGTCTTCTGTACAAGGGAAGCGAACAAGAACACATGGGGCGCGTGGGCGTATACTGGCAAAGAACAGCCACATTGCCTCCTTTACAACAAAGACAAGAAACGCTATATTTTATATCTGCCAGTAAGATTCTCAACATGAAACTGAGAATATCATGGAGCCGTCAGAAATTCAGTCTTATTCTGATGGATTAGTGTTTGTGAAACACAGAGCAGCTCTGGTTCCTTTTGGATTTCCTTCAAAATACCAAATTGGAAAATTGTTTGCTTGTGAAGACTTTTAATACTCCGTGGAAATGAGTCAGAGTGAAGGCTGCTGCACTATTATGTGCATTGCAGTTTCTCGATATATGCTTTATTGGATGAATTATGTGTATTGAGAGGTAACCTTGTTGAACAGGAGGAATCACAGAACTTTGAAGGCCAAATCCTCGGCTAATCCTCTTTTATTGGAGCTCCTGCTTGTCGAGAAAGACATTTTGTTGAACTTTCATATGCTCGCTTCCCTTGATAGGGTGGACAAACACAAATGCGAACGGTCTGCATTCCGGCACACTCACACAGGCACTGAAACACACACATCCCGGGCTATTGAGTGCGAAGTGAATCATCGCTCCAGACAATATCTTTGTCAAACACTCTGGCCTTGACGGATAGACATCGGCAGATTCGCAGAGCCATGGCAACAGTCAAGTGCGAATCCCGCTGATGAGAAGAGTGTGGTTGTGCTTTACAGAAATTGGTTGGTTAATTCCTGCATGGAGTCTGCTGCATGGGTCTGCTGAGAAAAAAAGCAGCCAACATTATGCAGATAGAGAAATTAAATCATAATAAAGAAGCAATCCATTGTTGGCTTGCACACAGAATTCATAATATGCCAAACTGGTTAATTTTTGTTTCTAATGATTGCTTAAACTGGGCTTGAAAATACATTATATTTAATTTTAGAGGTCCTGCAAACTAAAAGTGAGCAAAAGAATATATGGACAAAGCCAATTTATTTTTTATCCAATTTTAATATGCCAGTTAGAAACATGCAGTGGATTAGAGTTTAACTTTTAAACCCTGCCAACACCTCCTTTGTTTATCTAAGCAGCTATTATTATTTTGCTTCTTTAAGGATGATAATTAACGTATTTGTCTCTTTATCTTCTGCCAGCAAAACTGTAACATGGTGGCAAATCCCCTCCACTACCTGGGCAGCTCCCAGATCCTGATTGGAAGAAGCTATATGGAGCGAAAACTACTACTGCGACACATTTATAGCAAAATGTGTTATTAAAGACGATGTTAGAAAAAAATGGCACAAAAAAAAAAAAAAAGGCACACAAACACACGCGCAAGCACACACTCACTTAGGACAAGAGTCAACAAAAGCTGAGCGTGGGTGGAAGTGGTGAAGAGGAGGAGGAAGAGGAGGAGGAGGAGGAGGTGGAGGGGGAGGAGGAAGAGGAGGCAGGTGATGAAAAAGAAAGGCTGCTAGACTGTTTTCAGCTCAGGTTTGATGCCGGGGCGTTCAGGCTGTGGCACATTACCTAACAAATAAGAGGAGACTGCAGTATCAGGTCAATGACGTTATCATGTAAATGACAAAGATCTTTTTTTAGGTTATTATTTTACATATTTTAGCCCATTTACGTCACATCACATCTCGGCATTTTGCTGTGTTTTAGATTTGTGAATGTATTCTTTTTTTTCTACCATTCCAGGCTTCCATTAACTTCCATTTATATCTAAACATTAAGAAAGTCTATTATCAGACTCTTAAAACATGCTTGACTTAAGTCCCTATTCATTTTTGTCAAAGTTACATAAATATGAGGTAATACATTGCAGACGTTTCAAATTCATCTGCACTTATACTGCATTACACACAACAATAATGTAACGTGGGAAAAAATAACGCAATGACTTAACGTTCACTGTGGTGGATTACACAACTCAACCAAGGTTCAAGAGTCTGCTAAGTGATATTCATACCATATGGAAATAACTGGAAAACAATGGCATACATTTGAAAAGTGGTCAGCAACAGTGTTAAGTATAGATTCATTGCAGTTAAGGAGCATACAGTTGCAAAGCACACTGATGTAGTCCCTTAAACATAAATATATTATTATCAATTTTATGTCATACTTTGATATTAACAAACAAAATCATAGATTTTTCTTTCATATGACTACATCTCTTATAATCCCTTCTTTCTGTGCCTTTTAATATCCCTATCATCACTTGTCTGTGGTTTTACTGGAGCCTCAAGTGATGAGACAAATTCTAAAAACTTGGTGCTGAACTTCCTCTTGAAGCAAAACTGCACATTTCCGTCAAAATTTGGCCTTTTGGTTCAGAAGGGCAAAATTAGAGAGGAGACTCGCACAGCCTGTCAGTCTTCATGATTCATGATAATCATCCAAATGATCATATCACCTTTAATTTCAGTCATTTCAACATTTAGTTTGTTTTACTTGCAAATCAGCAGAAAGAGTCGTGGATCATTTGAGAGTGTATTCAGTTGTCTTACAAAGTCAACTCCACACTAGTCACGACTCACATCTAAATGTGTGTGCAAGTGTGTGTGTGTGTGTGTAGGCTCTGTAAAACTCTCCCTCCTATTGAGCTACCCACACCTGTATGTGTGTGTATGTGGGAATGAGAGAGAGAGAGAAAACAGCAGTGTCAGAGTGTTGGAAAGACATGATTTGCTGTTGCTTTGACTTACAGACAAAATAAAAAGAGAAATAAAAGGGATATGATGATAATAAGAAAGATAGAGAGCAAATGATGGTCAAACCTGTGAAGAGATCAACACGGCTATGAATAAACATGAACAGCTCACACTGATCTCTCCTCTCTAACTCCCTTAAATACAAATGAACATATCAATACATACTCAATCTGTTCTCTCACATTCAATCGCTCTCTCACACACATAACAGGGCTTAAAAAAATATCTAAAAATGTACAAACATGCACAAATACGCTCTCCACTTTTTCTCTCAAGTCTCCTACATGCACATACACATAAACATACTGGTTGTAAGATTTTTGACAATTTAAACATTTTACTGCTGAGTCCTGCTTCCAAGACTATTGTAAAATTGAAGCCAAGTAAACAAACAAAAAAAAAAATCAATAGCTACAATCTTCATGCCAGTGCTGAATTTTTTTTTCTAACTTTATAACTTACGGGTCATGAAATGTGCTTCTTCCTCTTTGTTAAGTGTCAAGGTCAACAGATTAAATAGATTTAAGATTTAAATAAACACATAAACACACACTCACGCGCGTGCACTCCTCTTTCAGAAAGTAGGATCTTCTCCCATCAAGCGCTGCTGTTGCCACGGCAACGGCTAGAGAGCAGTCATAGGTGGGTGGCGATGCCCGGCAGCGATGCGTCTGGAGAGCTCTCATTGGCCTCTCCACGCTTTCCCACAATCCTTTGCTGCGTTGCTGCTATACCCCCCCCCTGCTCCTGATCTCCCCTTTATCCACCCCTCTCTGAATGTGACCTGATGAGGAGGTTAGTGAGGAGGTCAATGAGGAGGTGGAGGCGTGTGTGTGTGTGAGGAGAGAGAAAAATATATGAATATTTTTCTTAGTTAAAGGCTGAGAAGATGTGATAATTTAATTTGCTGTAAGGTAATAATTGATAAGTGACAGGATGAGACAGATGTAGATAGACAAGAAACCTACTGTAGCACATAGTGATAATTAAAAGAGGCCGAGAAAAGGAGGTTTCAAGGAAGTGAGTTGAGGTGAAAAGACTGAGAGCAACAACTGTTAACTGTGAACAACGGAGGAGAAGAACAAAAACTTAAAAGCACCAGAACTCTAAAATATTTCCAGGCTTAATCTTGTTTTAAACGTTATTTATGAGCATTATGTTGGTCAGTTGGTCCATCACTTTGGTCCAGACTGGAATATTTAAACAACTATGGGATAGATTGCTATGAAATATTGTCTACTTCTGACTTTAACTTTAGTGCCACCATGAGTTTAACACTTTTTGGTTTTGAGTGAAATATCTCAACAACTATTGGACGGTTTGACACAACATTTGGTACAAACATTCATGTCCCCTTCAGGATGAATTATATCAGTCTTAACTTTTCATCTAGTGCCATCATCAGGTCAAAATTTGGACTTTTCCAATACTTTGCTTGATGACCAAATCTCTGACAACTTCAGCTGTCAACATCAGCATGTTAACATCAACATTTTTCGGTTTCATGTTAAAAGTCTTGTGTTTCTTTGTCTTTTCACATTTTTAACATGGCACTGTGTGAGTAACAACAAACAGTAGTGGTTGATAGCCAGCTCTGACCATCCCCTCTTGGAGGAATTTGTTCTTCTCCCTTCTGGGCGGAGATACTAGTCCATCAAGGTAAAAAACAATCAGTTTAAATTTTCCTTTGTTCCTAGTGCAATAAATGTGCTTAATTTGCACTAAACCTTGACTGCCCTGCACAGCAGCACTTTGTTATGGCTGCCATTCCAATGGTTTGATACTTTTAATGAACAAATACATTTTCTTTGGTGGTTTGCTGTAACTGTTGGGATTAATGCCACATGACCTTTTGTATGTTGTGTTTGCGTTTTTGTCCTCTACTGCAAATCAAATTTCCCCTTGAGGGACAATAAAGATCTGAACTGATCTTAGGACCATGTTGGAAATCAATGTTTTCACTTGTAATCCATATATAAATCATATCATACCGAATTGTGTGTATTGGGTGCATGTTCACATTAAGTTACAAGATAAGATGAGATAAGACTTTATTGTCCCAAAGGGAAATTTGCCTTGTACACACAATATAATACCAAATAATTCAACATCTCATAAATTACATGATAGAAAGTACAATAAATTACTCGCTGGTGGTGGCGGTGTTGCAATGGTGTGGGGGATATTTTCTTGGCACACTTTGGGCCTCTTAGTACCAATTGAGCATCATTTAAACGCCACAGCCTATCTGAGTATTGTTGCTGACCATCTCCATCCCTTTATGACCACAGTGTACCCATCTTCTAACGCACCATGTCAAAAAGCTCAAACTATCTCTGGTTTCTTGAAGATGACAATGGCTTCCACAGTCACCAGATCTCAATCCAACACAGCACCTTTGGGATGTGGTGGAACAGGAGATTCGCATCATGGATGTGCAGCTGACAAATCGGCAGCAACTGCACTTTAACTCAGCCGTTACCTCTGTGATTGCAAACTATTTTTTCAGGCTATTATGCAGGCTAATCACGGAAAATTCATCTCACTTCTAATCAGTGTGTAGCCTTAAGGTTTTTCTATCGAATTGAGCCTACATTACATTTTCACGTTGCTATGCAAGAATAATATGGCGCAGAATTTTCATCATCTGTAGCTTTGTGTCCACTTAAGTTTTTTTTCTGTGTTTTTGTTTTATTCTGTAGTGCCTGGGTGTCCACTTCCCCCAAAGTAATTTTGTTCATGGCTTGTTGTTTGTCCGTAGATGAATGATTTTCCTTTTTTAAAGAAAACTATGCCACAGGCAAAATATATGCCTGAGAAACACATGCTTTAGCTTATTGTGCTGTGCTTTTAGAGCCCACATATTGTGTTTCTCAGGTGAAGAGGCCAGGAAATAAATTCCAAGTTCTACTTGATGCAATATAATGACTTGAGTGAATTCCTGGGTGAGCCGAGTGATATTTGCGCTGTTGAGTCGCTACAAATGCTCTGTGATCTCAAGCACTCCACCAGTAAGGCTAGAAAGACATTTTCTTGAATGTATTTTCGTTCTGCTCGGTTTCCCACGGCGGGGTGGTCGACCGGTGTCCAGTTTCAGGTAGCTCGGTTGTTCCCAGAACGTGAGCGGGCAGGAGTGCTGGGAGCCATACCGGGACACTCCGGGATCAGTTAAATTCCCGGCATTCCTCACATAGTCCCTTTGAGGGGAAAGCAAATAGAGAGGGGTTTAACGACCCCCCTCTCACACCTCCACACAGGCTGAGGAGGGGAAACACAGTGTTTGTATCAGGGCTTATCACAAGATAACAGCAGTACCATGCAGTGCTGGGGTCAATTCCCTTTAATTCACATGCAGTAGTTCAGGAGGAGGATTTTATTTAAGAAGGTTTGCACGTGTAAACAAAGGTTTTATTATTATCATGTGAACTGCAGTTTAGTTGGAATTGCCTGAACTAAAAGGAAATTGACTACAATTACGGTACCATGACTCAGAGCCTTAAATTTGCAGTTCAATGTCAAATTTAAAACATTATTTATAAACCGTCACAATTAAACATTATCTAACTAAACTATACTGAAGGCCATTGTTTTTTGAGCCACTCACTTCCACACAACTGTTACATCAGACGGATGTTTGAGATTCACTGTGCAGAATGATGCATGAGCAGAGTTTGACACTAGAAGACTGTTTTCACATTCATCTCCTGAAGGTGGAAAGTTTCCGTGCTCTCCTTAAATCTCAGTTTAACACATGTACCTGCAAGCATGATTTGTGACATCACAACTAGTTTGGAAGCCAATCGTGGTCCGGTATTCATCTTAGGAAGAGGGACTAAATGTGTGCACATCTGGGTAAATTATTCAGGTGCAAGACAAAACATTTTTCATTGCAGGGTACAAAGGAGTGAGGTCTGTTAAGCTCCCAATAATTATTGGGAGCTTAACTGTGTGCAGACCTCACTCCTTATTGGCAGCTTAACAGTGTGCAGACCCCATTCCTTTGTACCCAGTATGCAACTTACACAAATGTGATGTGGAAACTTGAAGCCTCCAGTGCACATACACTATGACTTTTCAGTCATAGGAGACATGTCTAGTTATTAACCTTTTGAAATGAATAATATTTGCATTTTCATAGATTCTGTATTTTTCAGTGAAGGAGAATTAAGAATTTTTAGTTAGGTAATTTAATTTTTTTGTGAAAAAACATATGAGGTACTGATTATAAGTCCAAGCTGAGTATTTTTTTTTATTTCTTAAAACATGTCTATTCAAGTGTTTGAATAGATAAAGTCCCTCTGACTGTGTTGTTTGAGAAGTTGTACTGCTGCACGGCTGAGATGTCGGAGGCGTTGAGCCATGGAATTCCTCCGTCTGTCAAATGTAAGGCTGTTTCAGAAAATATTGATTTGTTCCCAGGATGAACAACATCCAAATTTAAACCATCCTTGGGCAAAATACATGCCCTAATTCAATTAGTTATAGCTGTGACCTTGCAAGCACTGCAAGCAACCCAATAAACGTCACCTGAAGTCCATTCTTGTCCTATAGAGCTGAGTGACCGGGGAAACTCAGCTGATGTGTGGGTGGTTATTAAGCTTGTAAAGAAAAGTTGAAACTGCTGAAACTGTCACAGGTGAAAAGTGAGATTTATGATTCTTGTAGTATTTTTTCCCCTACTGATGTGATTACAATTACTGAGCTGCAACTCTTTTTGCAAGTGCAAAATCCATTTGTTTTAGATGCATTAAACTGGGTGATAATGTCCAGTAGGATGCAGATTGTCAGCTGGGGTCATCTACAGGAAAGTGATAGAAATAGTTTAGACCTGCAGAAAAATGTAGGAGAACATGTTGCTTATTAAAGTCTTTTGAGATTTTTATAGCTGCCATTTTCTTGCTGTTTAACACTTCTAAATTTCAAATAAATAAAATGGAAAATCAATCAGTCACACTAACCTTTGGTGGTTAATCAAATAATCATTAATTAAATGGAAATGCAATTCTGTTGTTGCTATTAAACACCAAAAGATAAGCTTTTATACATTTTTATGAATATAAATTGTAATATATAGCTATGTATTTTTTAATCTGACTCTTTTAATAGCTGTACTCCGTTCTTGCTTTAAAGGTCTAAACTGCCGCTGCTGTCGTTACTTTTCTTGCCTGTAGGTGGCAAATGTTGGATGTTGTTTTTTGGAAATGCAGGTCTAATTGACATTTTGACTTGTCATAGCAGGAGAAGCACAGGTGGAGCTGATAACATTAACGACGCTCCATTCATGTGTCCGAAGCAGCCGCACTAATGAACTATCACGCTCTGTACCAGGGACACGAAATTGGAAAAGCTAAATTCAGCCATCATTAATGTCATTAGTTGCACCTGTGCTTCTCCTGCTTTGACATGTCACAGTGCCTGCTGTGTAAAAAAGAAACATGGAGGATCATTTTTTCTGGGCTCTGTTTTTAGATGCTTTCCAGCAATGATATTGTGCGATCTTGATATTTTCAACAGTGGCTATACACAATAACGTTACAAAAAGCAAAACAGCAAAAAGTGCATGACTAACTTTAAGTGTTCAAAACAATGTGGCCGTGGATGATTACACAGATGCAATCAGAGCCCACTGTACTGCCCACAAGCAGTCAGAGGAAGAGGAGGACTCATCAGCTGAGTTACCCACAGTGGGAATGTGGGTTTACTGACTAATCTGCAATTTTAATGTAGACTTTGAAGAGGTTCGGTTTTAAAAACGCGGATTCTCTAACATACAATACCAGGATATCACACTATTTTACTGGTTTAGAAGTAATTATACATATTTATACTTAGGAGTAAAATTTTCATAGACATGTGTAGTTGATGTAACACAGCGATGATTTAACTGCCCAGTTCATTATAATTGAGAATTTCTTGTTGTGTGCTTAAATGCCAAATGCCTCCTAAGTTCAGCAGAAGCTGCAAGACCATCCAAGGTTTCATAAAGAGATCAAATGGAATGACATCACTGTTCAGCGTCGGAAACAGCTTATGTGGATTGAATAAAACTTCAACAACGAGGAAAAGGAAAAACCTGAGTCGAGAGAGAGTATTTGATTGACTTGTGATCTCTGAGAAGTGCAATGCAAACACCCAGAAATGGATGAGCTCCAAGTGCCAGACAGAACAAACAAAGCAAATAAACAAAACAAACAAACAAAAAAAACAAGAGCAACTAAGGGATTATCGTTTTAAAGGAGGGTCACACAAACAAGAATTTTAACCTGGATGGAATATCAATCGATGAATTCAGCACTCATCTTGTCACTATTACAGATCAAGTTGATTTTTCATTCTAGCTTTGTTTAGTGGACAAAGTTATTCTAAATTTGACATGTTTTTAACTTCAATAGGAGAAAAAACTTCTTAACTGAGGTGCTACATCCTTTATTCATTCACTCACCCAGCTGGCATTCTTACTGTCACATGTTGCATGTGATGGTACACAGGATGACTAGTGTACCATCAGGAAATGTGCATGTAAAGAATTCACACACAACATCTGTGCATATGGAAAGCACATACCACACACTGCATACCAATTATAAATCAGAATGCAGCACAGACACATAAAAACCGCACAACACATTAATCTGAAAGCACAATGTAATTTATACATCTGTCGCCCAGTCTGGTGCGTGCTGCAGTATGTTAATTTTGTTTGTGTTGAAAACTTTGAAATTTCTCAAGCTAGTGTAATGGAACGTTACCAGAAAGAGCTTCACAAATACTCCGAGAGCCTCGAGATAAATGAGATAAACCAACATATATGCTTTTTTGGAGAGGTTTAAAGAGAGCTCGGTCTTGCTGTTCTCTTCTACCCCCTAGTGGAGAGTGTGAAAAATTACAGCAGCTTGTTGTGCAGCCAAGGTGTGCAGTTAAAAGCCTGCAGCACAGCGAGCGGACTGAGGGCAAACGCTATGTGCAAATAATTAGATGTGCTTGCTTTACTGCGCTTGTGGCACCAGTTGGGAGGAGTTTGCCAAAGAAAGGAAAGTAGGATGTGAGGTTTGGCAGTCGGGTAATCTCCATATAAATTAAAAGTAAAAAAATATCCATATAAAAAGGTGTTTTACTTTACTTTATCTTATCTGGAACTTGCACCGAACTGATAAAATTAATTGAATAAGGATTCTTGAAAACTAGTGGCTCGCAGAGTGAAAAATATGAATCATTTGAAACTGCTGTGAGCATCTTCTTCTTTTTTATTTTTCTCTCCACCTCCCCTCATATTAATACTTCATTATTCCACACAACTAGAATAACTATTATTCTGGTCACCACCATCAAAACTGGATCATTTGTCAGTTCTCTCTGTATTTACTCTTTCTATATTACTATGTTTACTCAAAGGTTGTTTCTTTTTTTGGTTTTGTTTTTATTTGTATGTTTGTTTGCATTATTATAACTTTTACATTTACATTTTAATTAATAAAATTATATTAAAATGATAAATTACTATCTGTCATCATGATAATTATTACTATCTCTATTATTTATATATACATTTGTATTATCTGTCATGATGATGATGATTATTGTTTTTATTATTGCTGTCATTTATCATTATTATTATACAAATATTTGTCATGAAAGCTATTACACAGGCCATTATTGACATCAGGAGAAGGATGATGTATATTATTATTACACAGGCTACTTTTATTAATATTACTACACATGTTTATAGAATGATGTTTATGATGTTGATTACTGTAGATAATTTATGTACCATACACACACACAGACAAACAATTAACAATTACACTGAACCTCCTCAATCAACAACCAACTTTATTAACCTACTTGTTCTCTTTTCTTTCTCCTTTTTAACATATTTTTTTTTAATTTATCATTATTATTTCTTAATGTATTTTTATTAACTTGTTTGCATAATCATTTATCTGTCTTTTGTTATGTTTTATTCTATTATGTTTAATTCATCCCTTCTTCCTAACCAAATGAATGACGGGACCACCTTGGACTAGAACCTGGTGACTGGGAAGGCTTGGGGGACTGGACTAGTTTGAGTCAGAGGACCTGATACCCACTAAGCTCGTCCCCAAATAGAAAGCTGCTCCTCAGACCCAGTTGAACAGGCCCCTCCTGTAGGGGTGGGGGCTGTTCTAAAAGGGGATCTGACCTCCGACAGGTCAGCCACCTCCTCTGGACCTAAATCAGGTGAGAGCAAAGAAAGCAAGGAAGAGGAGAAGGGGAAGAGAGCTAAAAATAAAGGATAAAAAAAAGAATAAAACAAGCAAACAGACAAAAATAAAAAGAAAGGAAGGGAAAATAAATACAAATAAATAAATACATAAAATTCTGCCCTGACCCAGCTGTTCTGACCTGACAACCCCAGATCCACCCCGGCGCCTCTTTGTCCTTGATGCCCTCCAGAGCACAGTAGCATTGTAGCTCTGTTATTTTTTTCTTTTTCTCTTTCTTTCCTTCTTTTGGTTAATACTGTCTCCCCCCTTTGCTCTCTCTCCCCTCTGTATCCTTCCCACAGAAAACCCACCCACACACACACACACATTTATCTAAACACATGTGTACTACAATAGGAAAATCTAAGCCGAGCATTATGCTTTTGCTTGTTTGTTTGTTTTTCATTGTTCTTCTTGTTGTTTTTGTTGCTGCTGTTTTTTTTTCTTTGGTTTCAGTGTGTTGGAGTCTAGTTCTCTCTCTTGTCTTGTGCTGTGTCATATGTGTTTTCATGATCGTTACTTTTATTGCACTATAAAAAAAAAAGAAGAAAAGATGTGAGCACACTTTAGAACTCATGAAAAGCGTCTGCAGGAAAAAATGGATACCACTTAATGGATACCACTGTAAGAAAATATAGTTTTTCATAATTTGGGTGAACCAACATTTTAATAATGGTCATGGTTGTGCACTGGGCAGAAGAGGCACGGCTTTACATATTGAACTATTTATAAGCACTTTTTAAACCAACTCCAACTTTAAAACGTTTGATATATTGTGTGTTGCAGATATTTCCATCCACAGCCACTGGAGGGCAGTGTACATCTTTACAAGCCAATCTTCTCTCTCACCATAATCTCTCTCTCTCACTCTTTCATGAATATCTCCTCCTTTGATCTTATTAAAATCCTGCTCTTCACACACACTGATGATCACTCGACATGCTACTTTCTGGAACAAACTCCCCGCACCTGCTCGCCAAACACAAACCAGCTCCGAAGGTAAAAAACAAAGATGCAGTGCACAGCATCAAACCACAAACACATGGGCCTTACTTTGTATGCTGCATGTTGTCCGCTCCAGACAGGTGCACTAATGAAAAAGCTCTGTTTTGGTGTGTTTTTTGTGGTGATAACAGTTCATACCGAGTGCTTTGTTGTGACTGTTACCTCAGTCATTTTAATTCACCCCAGGCATATGGAGTCCTGAGCCAGGAGGATTTGCAAAAAGATCCGCTGCTGAGACTTTTCTCCAGCGTTGATGCTAATAGAGACTGATGGTACTGGGATGTTTAGTTCCTCGTCTCCTCTTTAATTGCCTTTCTCGGATGTCAGAGTGGCATCTTTATGAGTAATGATTATCAAGACCAAAGCAACTGGCGAGTCAGCATCTGATTTTTATCGCCGCGAGCACAGCCAAAGACTAAACAGGCCACAGCTAATCCTTGTCTTAGTACAGTACGTTTAATTTCACTGCGTTTTTGGACTAGACGAGATGTTCCTGACTGGAGGGTTTTGTCAACTTGTGTCATGCCTCAAACTTCGCGAACGGCTGCAAGCTGCCGATGCATCCAAGCACAAATTCAAATTTAAAGATGGCTATTTGGCTATAAGTGTGTTTATTTAATTTATTTAACATGGGCAGGTTACCTGAGAGTGCAGTTTTATTTACAGGAACAGCCTAGAGGAGAAGCTACAGGGAAGGTTACACACACTACACACACACACACACACTCACAGCTGCCCAGTACAACCACAGTCTCACACTGCTGGCCGGTGAGTAGCTCCACTGGAGCAGCTGGGGGCTCAGTGTTAGTCCCAGGGCGACTGCACTGGAGACTGCTTTTACTCCCACTCTTTACTCAAATGTTTGGACAAGTCCATCTTTCTGACCACAAGGCTACTGCTGCTGCTGCCTCAATCCAGATGCATTAAGAATTCAGCCAAATGTATCTAGAGAGAGAAGTCATTCAGTGTCATGTTTTGTCTAAGATTGTTGTTTTTCTCAAAGCAAGTTTTAGTTGATTAACTACGTACTTTACATTAGAGCCATCCATTCATAAAGCATAGGTTTTGGTGCCTTTAAAGATGACCGGAGATCTGAGATTTGCTGCCTTAACAGCGCTGCTGTGAGTTGTCAGTAGAAACCAAGGTAAGCCTCTATTGGCGACCTGTAGGAACTGCAACAACACACAACAGAATTTGTTTTCTACACACGTCTGCATTGGTTTTAACAATTTAATTTGATATTTTATTAAATGTATTAATTATTTCCTTGAAATGTCTTTTTTTTGCGCTGGATTTTTTTTTAAAAAGGTAATGGGACAGCTTATCCACTCACTAGACTGTAAGAGACTTTTTTAATGACCCTCTTCATTCTAAGAACCGGTTGTAGTGGGTTCAAAAGGATCCAGAATTGCTTGGAGTAGTAAAATACCTGGTGGAGAGATTTTTCCAACTCTTGACCGACTTGAATGTTATATCAGACACTACAGGGATGAAGAGGTGAGTCAAGTGCACATCTGTTTTCATGTTTTGGGACATGGCAGTTTTCTGTTGTTGTTGAAGCGCCTGTTCCAAGATCGTCAACACCGTCTCACACGCCAGCCATTATCTTTGGCTTTGCTTTCTTTGATACACTGAGAAAGGCCTAAATTCCTTCTTTACACATCTTTTCCCCTTCCTCTACATCTTCTTTAGAGCAGTCTGTGCAAGAGGTAATGATGTTTTTATGACAATATATTTTACTGTTCGTATCTGGATTTGCTTGCATGTTACATCACCGGTTTTAAAATGTACTGAACGCACACCAAACCTACTAATACATGTGCTGTGTATTTCTGGGTGTTGCCCTGTAGGAAAATATAACAAGTCCCGGAAAGTTATGATAGCCTCACTCAATTAACAACAACTGTCTTAATGTGGTAAACCCCACCCTTGTGCTCACGGTACATTAAAACAAACACAAAGATTTTTGTGCAGTTACTATTTCACCCAGACCCTCTTAGGAGCCGACCACATGGCCCAGTCATGGTGTCAGTTTGTGGCCTGTTAGAGTCCCAGGACAATCCAATAAGCCTCCTGTAAAAATCGGCTGTGAAAACAGGCGACCCGGGCGAGAGCCGCAGCGCTGTAGGCCCCAAACCTCAATTTGACTGCTGCAGAGGGAAACACTGCAAACCCACAATCATAAAAGTCAAGCTTCTCATATAATGAGACAGACTGAATGTAAACAAAACAAAGATGAAATAATGCTTTCATCAAAAGAGCGCCGGTCCTAAATCCAGAGGATTATTATTTTGCCTTTATTGCAAAATAAAAAGAAGTTGTGAATAAGAAAACTGAAGTCATACAGTCAGAGCAGTCCTATTTACTATTATTTACTTTTTAGTATGAGTCACATTAAGCTAATTCAGCAACTGAACTTCGGCAAACTTAAATCAGGTTGTGATTTTGAAGTATTTACTATTTTTATACATTTATGCTCCCTAAACCTGTCTCATCTACTTACAGAAACATCAGGCATCAAATTCATGTAAATGCAGGAAGCATTTACATGAATTTGAATTTTGACACATTTTACATAAACAGTACAGTTGTTTTATTTATCTTAACTTTCAAAATAAAGTCAAAGGTGCTGTTTATGACAGACGTGACTACATTGCTGGTATCTGATTTGAAAAAAATGATAAATAACTGCCTAAAATGACACCAAAACCCAATGTTTACCACAGAAAAGTATTGTTTCCTATTAAACTTTATTGGTTGACCTGGAAGTTAAAGGTGTATCAGTAGTATTGATACAACCGTTACTAAGTCTTGTTTAGAGTAACAATTCGAGTGTCAGTAGTTCAGAGGATTCACATAATAAACTTTTATTTACCATTAAAAGTGGGCCTCTGTATTAACATGATTTAGAGACGAGAGCCTATTGATGGTCTTGGTCTTTGCAGTGGTGGACAGGATCTTTACTCCTGTGTCACCTCTGTACCTCTCTCCTCAAGTATTTTCATGTGATGTCACATGAATCGGCCAGTTACGTGTCTGAATAACACCAGCAAAAATGGAGCATAGGGTTCACTGAAGTTGCACTTGTATTAACTGATTTGCACCAGCTTGTTCATATTTCATTCATCAGCTGCTCGACTACCAGCTGACCAGTCATCATATTCATGCAGGTGCACACCACCCAGACCTCCTTCTTATGTGCTATATTTTTGGTATTGTTGATGTAACTAAAATAAATGTTCATGTATGTGTTTATTATAGTGGCTTTACTTAATAGTAGAATCCTCCTTGCAAATCTAACTGTATAATAATTTGCAATAAGGGGTCATTTTCTTTACAGATGTATCTCTGAGTGAAATGAATCAATTGTTCATATCTGTATACATTTGAGTATTGTTCTGTGCAGTTATCCTTGTGCATCTGTGTGTGTGTGTGTGTGTTGCGGGGGGGGGGGGGGGGGGGGGGGTTACGTGAGCCCATCTCACTGTTTTGGGCTCACAGGCTCAAACAGCTGCAGATTGTTAGGGTCAGCCTTGCGTTATAGCAGCGCCACAGGACAGACAGTGGGGGAGGTGAGCGGTCGATAGGATGCCGACAGAGAGAGAGAGAGAGAGTGTGCGTGCGTGTTTGTGTGTGTATGTGTGTGGGCGGTTGGGTCTCATAAACCCAATATTTGGCCTACATTCAGCAGAGCACCAATAAAAACAATGGTTGACTCCTAATCCTACCCGAGTGGTACAGACACACACACACACACACACAAACAAACACACACACACACACACAAACAAACACACACACACACGCACACACACTCTAACCTCTGTTAACACCTTGGTCTCTGCAGCATTATTGTCATGCCTGATGAATCCTCTCCAAGGGAATACACCAAACCTCAATAAATTGCTTTTAACGTGTTTCGGCTGTGACTAATTGCTGGGATATAGTTAATCTCGTGCAGATATACTGCCTTGTCACCATTTGTCATTCACACAAGTTTTTTTAATCCTTTACAGAAACAGATATAGCTTCACCAGACAGGGTGGGGATGAGATGAGAGTCTGACTAAGGGAGTTTGTTTTTGTGGTTAGATAATGAGAGTACCGAACACAGGGAGGAAAACATAAGGATGCGCTTGAATGTGTCCGAAGCTGTTTGAGGGCACATCATGTATATTCAAGACTCAGAAAAGTTACAACAACTAGAGACAAATCTTTTCTATCGCTTTGAATTTTGCTACAGCCATCTGCTACTCCAACCATCTCAACAGAAAGATAGAGATCACATTGCTCCTGGGTTGTTTTTTTTTTTTTTTTGGAGGGGGGGGGAACAGTGAATGTTTGCTTTGAGGTCAGAAACAGTCAGAATGTGATGTTCTGTTCTCTAAAGCAGCGAATTGGGTCAGATTGACTTGTCCTGTTCATTTTCTACACGCCTTGAAGGAACACTTGATGCGGGAAGAGATAAAGTTGATTCATACAGTGTTGTCTACAGTTACACATCAGCCCAGGCAGTTTTATTGATGTAAATGATACAACCAACTTCTCTCCCTTCTCTTTTCTGTCTGTCCATTTGGCTTCTTTATCTTTTTTCAGGCTTCTTATGCCTTTTATGGAGACTGTGTATTAGTATGACCCAGTAACACCATAACTGAGACATCAGGGGATTTAAGATGCACATGCTGCATCTTAAATACTGGTGGAGTTTCTTTTTAAGATGTCATATTATTCAGTTATTTCTTTTAATGTTAATTGTTGTATATTTCTTTCTTTCTCTGCTAGGATGGCAATGTTGGTTGGTTTGGTCGGTCCAACAATTTCAGAACAAGACGACCATAAAGAAGATGAATCCTGAACCTCAATTCTACATTGCATATGAGAAATCTTGTAGTCTAATTAGGAGATTGCCTTGAAATTCATGCTGCAAAGGGGAAAAAACTTAACCAGTCAAAGACCTTGTGGTCTTTACACTAGCACTTACCTTGAGAGGCAGCTGGATTCTTGTCAGGCTTCAAGTTATGTGCTTGTGGAACCACCAGTGGTTCGGACCAATAAGCGTCCTAGAACTACTGGCAGCTAACGGGTGTGGTTTAGGTATGACGACAGCGAGAAGCAATAGATGGTGATGGACAGATGGTTCATCCAATCAGAGTGTACCTGCGCTTTTCCAAACAGTTTCTGAGGACAACTTCTCAGATGGTTCTGTGTAACAAACCATCTGGTGCGTCAGGTTACACTAGCACTGCCACACTAGCACTAAGGAAGATTCTTCAACTAGGACATTAGACCGAGCTTGAAGGATTTCTTGGATCGGTTTGTATAAGACTAATCAGTAGAATTTTCCCTTTAAAAAATTGATAATGGAAATTGGAAGACTTTGTGTTTTTCATCCATCTAATCTGTCTGTTAATGTAAAAGTAAGATTTTTGGACTCACTTTTCTACCTACGGGCCACTGCATTAAAAAGAGTCAAATTAAAAATTTCAAATCCAGTGCAGTTTCCATTTCTATTCTTGCTGTGGGTTGAGTTAGAGGATGGGAACCTATAATCCTGGCTCGACTTGCATCTGATTGGCACACTGACACAGCATCTTTCAAGCTTTAGAAACAGCTGCCAAGCAGTCATGGCCATTTCCCCTGGCTAATTTTGGAAAGTTACACACAAAAGCCAATAGCCAAAACTGACCGACTGACTGATCATGAATGTTGCATGTCAGTTTTTCAAACTCACAGATGGAGCAACAGCTGCACACACAATGCCTATTACTAACTTTGAGTCATTGTATCTCGTCTCGTCCACCTCCATGTTATAAACACATCAGACAGGACGGTGTTCTTACAGTTTCAATCTTATGTGTAGTTACTGGCTCTGAGTAGGAGGCTGCGTGTCCTGTAAACATGTATATTAATAATCATAATTGGCTCAGCTGTAACAAACTAAACCACCCATTATTTTTCTTCTCCGTCATCGACCTCATTAGGGTCGTTTGGAGTTGCAGAGGTTTGTGGTTTTTTTTCGATGAGTCAGGCTTTTCCCCGACTGTACGGTGTTGGTTTCTGTTTAAGAGAGAGCTTTAAAGAGAAACAATGACAAAGCAGGAAATGAACAGAAAGAGAAAACATTGACTTAGCTTTGAATGATGGATATGGTTGTTGAGGAGTTAAACAGTAGAAGTTAATTAGTATCGAAACCAGCCAATCTCTAAATCTCATAAATTATTGTGTTCTGCTTCTGCAAAACATCAACTGAATTGCTTTCCAGCTCAAAGAGATGTTGCTGTACAATTTTACCAGAGTGGCAAATCCATTTAAAACCAAGAGAAAACAAACTCATGCAATGACACCAGAGTTAAAGATTTACGGGAAATTTGGTCTTACTTGTAAGAAACACTTGCACTACCAATACCACCGGCATGAAAAATAAAAAAGGCTCCAAATTCATCTGTTTATGGAAATTTCGTCAAGGTATTACAGTTAATCTGACAATGATATATTGCTGTTTAAAAATGCTACATAGTGCACTTTTAACTGAGCTTGGAGAGAGGCTGTGTCCAACACTGTTAACAACTGTGACCCCATTTGGGGTGAACAGTGAATCACAGTAGTAGTAGCACCAATGCCTCTGCTGTTGTCTATGGAAAGTTCACATTGGGAATTTCCAGTCAGGACCGGGTGGCTTGACTACAAGCTTGGCGCTGGGCCGCCTCATGTGGTTTTTTACTCTTTTCTGCAGTCATGCCCACATAACTGACCTACAAATGTGTGTGAAATTTACACGTGTGGTGAATGTGACCATTTGTAAGAGATGGAAACGTGTGCCTTACCACAGTTGCGCTCACCATAAAGGATATACTATTCTAGATTACAGGTTTGACACAAGGCTAGAGTGTTACTTAATCTTCAGTGACAGGTAGCGTGTGGCCTTTGGTCGAGGTTGAGTCAATGAATACCACCACTGAAGAAGAACAAGTCCTCACCACATGGTTAACGTTAATGTTCGTGCTTTATCAATGACATGTCCAGGTTCTGCCTCCTGTTCATGTCTGATTCTTAAAATCTAGTTTTTCTTTGTTCACTGACTGCTAACAGAACATGCAGGGTAAACCACAAGTATCAAATTCTGCATTGAGAGAATATCTTGAGAATTACTATGGATAAACAACTAATTGGAAACAGATTATGGTGTTTACATGCCTCTGTATCCCAACTCCGATCACTAAATCCCAGCAAATCAAGGTTTCCCTCGATGACTGTATGAGTTTCTGTAAATAGGACAAAGCAGAGGACTTTACTCTCCTGCATGATATCAGAACATTATCATAATTCAAATGTACTCACTGACTTACAGAAGAACAGAGGCGTCCTCAGTGAAAGGTTGGTTTTGGGAAACATAGGTATGGGTCTTTGGCAACAGGGATCACCTATTTCTATTTGGCTTCTCTCTGGAGAGGAAGACAGCAGTGACTTTCCACCCCGAAATGAGCGCTAGTGAGGCGCTGCGCTCCTGCTGTGTGACAACGTCAGTCTGACCAAAGTCAATAAGACCTGCTGTGTGAGTGTAACTAAAGTAGGAACGGGGGGCCCGGCGGTGGACGACTGTGACTCCTGTGTGACCACACAATGCCCAGAATAGAGTATCTTAAGTATAATGGCCTCATTCATTCTTTCATTAATTCTCTCACACACACACACACACCCTTCCACATGCTTTTGTTTTGACCCGGTGTGAGTGCCAGATTCGTGGTGTTTCCCGCATCAGGGAAATTCAGACAGAAATGTTTCCCAAACTGACTTGCAAATACTTTTCTGTGATTGTTGAAACTTCTCTGGCGCTCATTGTGTTTTTCTTTGAGGAAAAGTTCACCCATCTGGCACCAAACTAGAATAAAACAAACCCTTAAAGCCCCCACCTCCTCCACCCTCACACACACACACACACGCACACACACGCACATGCAGTACACACACACAGGTACTCCAATATTTCCTGAGGCCACATACTTGCACACAGAGCAGAGTGGAT
The DNA here is from genome assembly GCF_963924715.1 of Thunnus thynnus. Taxonomy (NCBI): domain Eukaryota; kingdom Metazoa; phylum Chordata; class Actinopteri; order Scombriformes; family Scombridae; genus Thunnus; species Thunnus thynnus. The sequence goes on from NC_089540.1 coordinate 8,138,696, forward strand.
TTGATGTGACGGGCAAGAAAAGTTTCTCCTGCTCACACACCTCGTAGAAATAGATTTATCACAGCTTGGCACGGTTTAGGCCTCAGAAAACCCAGTGTGCATGCATGCACGTGCATACGTTTGTTTGTAGGCATATGTCCAATGATGATGTATCGTTCCCCTTTTTTAAAGCATATGGCGAGTCACTGCAATTAGGCCAACATCCCACTCAGAGCTCTTGTGCATCGCCAGAGGGAAAAGCTATGAGTCAGTTGTCAAGCCTGAAAAAAGACAAGTTCACCCTAAAGTGCCTACATTGATCATTTTCAGGCATATTTGCATTCCTGCAAGGCGAGCTTGCTGCCGGCTGCGCGGTGCGGCAGGATGGTTTAGTCGGGCAGCGATTTGCCCGTTTTGGGAGATTTTGATGAATTCCTCTCAACCGCTTCTCCTCCTCTTGTTTTTGCTCTTTTCCAGCTCATTTCACACACTGACAGGCTGCCCTGTGCCTCAGACGAGAGGGTGAGCGAGTGCGGCAGGACGGTGGTGGAGCTTTGAGTGTGTGCGTTTGTGTACGCGTGTTGGTTTACGCACGTGCATTTGTGTACCTAGTTAGCAGCGCGTGTCAGAGTGTCTGTCTATGCAACCAAGCGTTTCTACGGGTGTGTCTAGACCAAGCTGGAATGTGACCATGTGTGTTAGAGTGTGTCTAAATTGATGTATTTGTGTCTGCACTGTGGTTTTCACAACATCACACACTCGAATAAAGACCTCGGAAGATAAATCTAGATTTTTTAAGAGTTTATTAATCTCAAAGTTCAAAGACTTAGAGACAAGTCTTGCCAAACATTTTATTTGAAGCTGAAGTCAGTATGTGTCACGGCTTACCAGACTGACAGATGGGTGTTTATGTATTTGTATATCTAGAGGGAAGCTTTCTGTGCTATCAAAGTGTCCATGAGCAAGATGATGTGACGTACTCAACCGTGACATATCTGATAAAAGATGCTTTGTAAAGGGACTTTGTATGTGTGTTTGTCTGTGTGTGTGTGTGTGTGTGTGTATTTCTAAAGTCCCTGTTGCTTCGTGTAAATCGACTTACACATAAAGCTCTCTCTTACCTTATAATCTTATTTGAGGCTGCAACAGGCAATCTTGCATGTTGGCGTGTACAAGTGCAAGCTTCAATAACCCAAAATGAGATTTTGGTAAACTGGCTTCTCTGCGAGGCTTTTTATAAAAGCACGAGAGAGGAAAACAATTTAATACTTTCAAGCTTCCACCAGACAGGTTAGAGTTACACATGGTAGAAAAAAAAAGCGAAAAAGCGTTTCACGGTTCTCTGCAAAATAAAAGTCAGTCTTAATCCTCACATTATCCACAACACTCATATTTGAATGTGTGTTTCAAATAATAAAAGTGTTATATCTTGGCATCTTGAAATTTCACATTTATGTGGCACATTTTGGGAAATACGCTTATTCCTTTTTCTTACCAAGAGCTAGATGAGAAGACTGATACCACCCTCAGCAATATGAACCTATTTCTGATAGAAGGCAGTGTGTGTTTAATACTGCTGATTTAGAACAAATGTGATTAAATATGGACTTTTGCACCAAAATCAGCTAAAAAGCAACTCATTGTACAAACAATGCCACAGTTTTCCTTTATACTGTACCTGTTGGCAGTCTGTGAAGTGTGTGTGTGTGTGTGTGTGTGTGTGTGAGTGTGTGTGTGTGTTAGGGATACTGTGTTTATCCTGCTCTAACCACACTTGTTGATCCCCTGCCAAGTGGGTCAGTCTCTCTGGAGCAGCCAAACACTCTGATGGAGCTGTAGATGGAGAGTGTAGGAAAGGAGGTAAAGGAAAAAAAACAGAAGAGAGGAGAGAGGAGACTGGTGGGTGTTTCAGATGTGTTTACTCACCCCCATTCCGCTGGGAAAATTTCCCCGCTTTTCCTCGAAATCTGTTCGCGTTTTACAGAATTGAAAAAGGAGGTCATGGGCCACAACAAGGCCATGGTACAAAAACAATTGAACATCGCTGAGGTAGGCATATTTCAAGAGAAGTGGAAATGACTCCTGTATGTATGGATGTGTAAGGGGATTTACTGTGTGTCTGTGAGTGTGTGGGAGCCTATGAGTGCGCACGTGCTCGCAACTTAACCGCAACCAGACTCGTCCCAGATGTGAGTCAGTGTGAAGCAGCTGGACAGTTTCTGGGGCTTCAAAGGTGGTCAGGGCCACGTCTGCACAAACAAAACTACAGTGCTTCATATTCCGGAGCGTCCAAACGCACGTGAGCAGACATAAGTTACACACCGTATGTACACACATGCTATGAGGGCACGCTAAGCACTTTCATTGTTTTGGGTATAAAAATGTTGAGTATGATTGACTTAGAGGCTAACTAGCCTCTTAAACTGCTCAAATTACACAATAATCTGGCAGCCAACTAAAGTTCGGGATCACGGTGTCAACAGAGAGGGTTTTGGAAAAAGAGAAAAAAATACTGTAATCCTGCCCAAAAAATAACATGCCCTAATTTTTTCTCCAGTTGAAATGAAAGAAAAATTAGGAGGGGCCAATTATAATAAAATCGCATTGTTTGAGTTGGTCTAGTCATGCAGTGAACAATGTTTGAAATCCGATTAGGTGCTTGGTTGGATTGGATTGAACAATGAGAGGACAGCAACGAGTTCATGAGAACCAAAACAAAATTAAGGCGAAGAGATACACATCAGGAGTTCTCTCTGGTGTTTCTTCCAGTCGCTTATTAGGCCTGTTAGAAATACAAGATCTGTAATTTTTTACAGCTATAACCATCTGACAGCCAAGTGTGTCAGACTTTTCACTGATAACATCAGAGCAGGCAAACCAAAAATTCAAAATAACCAGTGATTTCACTTATTGATAAAACTAATATTCCTTGTGCATAAAACTAGTGCTGATGCAGTGGAACATGTTTTTCCATTATGAACCACTTGTGGTTTAAGAATGACTCATCAATGATATTTGACTACGTGTTTCTGTGCGAGATACAAGATACAATCCCAGGTGAAATATGATGAAAAAGAGGTCATCCAGATGCTGACATGGACTGGTTTTGACGTCGCTATAGCCACATGTGTGCTCTTAAAAGTATACTCCACTGAAAACTTGTGTTTTTGAATATATCACTGTCTGCAGGCTTGAAAAAAAGTTTGTAGTTTGGAGGACAGCAGCTTTAGTCTGTTTGGATTCATAATGGTTACGATATATCCCAGTGGAGGCCCAGTTTCATAGTAAAAAAATGTCAAATTATCTATTCCAGCAGCAAAGAGGTCACAGTTCTAAATTGAAACAGACCAGAGAAAAACAAAACCCAAACCTGACGTGCATAAATTAATTTTAAATAAGAAGAGAGCTGATCTGAATCTATTTGATAATGGAGGCGACATAAATCGGCACGCTGAGTTCAACATTTGTGAACTTTGGCACACAAATTAGCACCACTTAGCACACTTTATCTTGAATAAATTGTGTGAATTGCCCCATTAGCAACCAAAATAGCAAGCTTGATAACTGAGAGTTAGCAAGCTTGCTACAGTAGCTTGGAGAACTGTTTCCCTCCTTAATATGGAAATTAAGTACAATGCTGAGAACAAAATTCTATGGTCCATTAAAGAGAAAATAGCAAAACGCTTGCATTAGGAGCTTTTGTGAGTATATGGTCCAGTACAGAGACAATAGAAGAACCTTGGTGAACTTTTGTGAGTGATTAGCGCTAATATGTCCTGATTGGTTAGCGTGTTAGTGGTTAGTTGCCAGCTACAGTAGTTTACTAGCCGTGAGAGAGGTCACCGGCGCCTAAAACCACATATTTTGTGAAGACGTGCAGATTAACTTTACTGTGCTGCTTTCTGTTGTGGCCGGGCCTTTAGACATAGTGACACACATTACAATAGTACTTCTGTAAAAAAAACTTATTGTATGTAGTAAATAGTAGTATTGTGTAAATAAAAGTATACATGAGTAGTATGGATATTTTTGTACCCTGCAAGTATGTTATTCTTTTTTTTGTCTGGTTTCTCTAGAGTTTAAGAGCCAAAACAGGGAGAATGGTTGTTCTCACTGATGCCAAGATGTTGATTTCTGCAACAAGACAAATTTTTCAGTCTTGTAAAAGCATATAAATACCACAGATTTAAATTAATTATGTCACATGATAATTCAGAGCAGATCTGGTAATTTCTGCTACTTTAAAAAGCAGTTTAGTCAGCAATGGTCTGGTGTCTGCTTCTGGTTATCTGATACTGTATAGCTCTGTTGTTGATATAGCAACATTAATCATATAAATTTGGGGGATTTTCATACAGACTTATCTTGATGTGTGTGTGTGTGTATTTGTAACCATGTAAATGTGGATACCTTGGTCAGAGGTGATGAGCTCAGCACAGAAAAGTAGCTCATAAACAAGCTGAAGCCTCGGGCTATGACCGCTGCAAATGCACACGAGCCAAATCAACCACTGCGAGCCTCTCTCTCTCTCGATCGCACACACATCGACAAACAGCTGAGCTCGATTTTCGGCTGAACACAACGTCCTGTCCGGCCTAGACATCGACTGTTGACAGCTAATTCAATCTGGATCAAGATGGTGCAACGTGTTACTGAAACTCAAGCTCTCTCCGTTTGACGGGGGCTTGACATCCGCTTAGAAACGTGCTGCACCGCTTAATGGAGCACGTGGACCTCCGAAAGGAATCAATTTCTCCTATTGCAATTGGGTAAACACTGTTAGAACAAGAGCAGGAAATCATAACATATCCATTAGAGAAAGGGAGGTGAGGTTATAAAACACATCTGTTGAGAAAATATACAATTGAGGAGATGTTTGGGGAAATGGAGGCTTTTTCGTCAGAAAGGGATGCCTTCAGGCCGGGTAAATACTCATCTGATGTTAAACACACAATGAAGCAATACTAGAGGGTGATAATGGGAGAAAATGGCGTAGAAAAGCCCCTTTATTGACGGTAAGCTTGATCAGAATAAAAAACAGCTGCATTTGTGTTCCGGTTATGTCCATTTATGTGTGTGAACACACTGTGGTGCACTTGGGGACTCATCTGAACTGGACGAACTGTTAGATATTTTGTGGACATTTAAAGTCACTGCGGTTGGTTCTGACTTTGAGAAGAGGTTGTTTTACAGTTAGTGGTTTGGTTTAGGGTTCGGGTTTGGGGTTTGGGAGCAAATGGTGTCAAGGTGCCTCACATACAGTAGGATGCAGGGCAAGTGTGTGTGCAGGTGTATACATGTGAAATAGTGTATGTGTCTTCCATCAAAACCCTGTAATGAAGTTGAATAAAGTCAAAGATGTTCTCCTAGGAAATCACTTTCTACCTCTTTTCCAAGTGGTGATCATACTGTAGGTGATGTTATTCATTTTGGGGGAATAAACAGAGGGCTCATGTGTAGTTCAAGAAACACTATGTCCTGATAAAACTATTGCTTATGTACTAAACCAACAAAAGTGCTCAATGCAGGTCTGTCTTTTTCAAATGTTTGTACGTGATGTCGTGTGCAAACAGAACACCATATCTGATTATTTCATTTAACACCCATGTAAAAACTTTAATTGGAGACATTGATTGGATTGATTAGAAAAAATTAGTCCATGTAATTGCAGTCTCAGGAGTGTGCTGTATTGGTTGCCAAGTGCAGATATAGGTTTATATTCACTCCTAACACAGGAATTTGTTAGTTGGAGATAGCTCAATATTGTGGAAAGCGAGTGCAGATTGCTATCAAAGTCCTTATTGTTAATTCTTTTTGAGAAGTAATTGAATTGGTGTAAATTTGTTGTCTGCACGTTATGTTTCCTGTCTGCATAAAATGAATATTTTCCCCTGTTTCACAACAAACTCGCACGGCACAAACTGCCCTGGAAGGCAGCTTTGAAAAGTAAATGTGATATGCAGCTGCCAATTATCAGCTGGCCTGAAAACTATTATAAATTGCTTACATTTGACAGTGGACTGTGTATAAAAGGCTAACTTAGGAGACAATTTCTCACAAAAATATCACAAATTTAGGCTCCAGGCTTACAAGCTTGTTTGTGTGTCTTGGATGTGACTCTGAGAGAGCTAATCATGTAATTTCTCACTAGCTTCAAATCGGAGGAGTTGCATGTGTTGAAACGACCTCACAATACCTCTAATTTAACTTTTCAACCAGCATAAGTATACAATAGAATAGAAGGATGAAAGCAACACTGGGATTCATAATGCATTGTATATGTATGCTTCTGAAAAATAGGCCAATTATTTTGCCATGTATGTCAGTTTGTGTGGATGTGTGTGCATTGGTGTATATAAATATTAGTGTGTTTTTCTTGCAGTGAACAGTGTGCGCTGTATGTCATCACTCTCTGAATGAACTCCCCCAATTATACAAAGCGTGTCAGTATTTCTTTTTGTGCTTGGAGCCTGTGCTAATGTGCACATGCATGTCTTTTGTTTATGTACACTTTGCAGCCATGTGCTCAGGGACTCCTCAACATCTCTCCCAAAAGCCCCCTCAGTAACCTAAACCCTCTGGCTTTGACAAAACATAATTAAACGCAATAAAAAACGTGACCTACTTTTACATGATCGGAGACACAGACAAGAGGGCCAGAGCGCAGACAGGGTGTCTTTTAGGATTAACACGTATACATACACACACATACTTTCTCCTTTCTCTCCTCTCCTGCGCTGGCTCTCTGTGTAAACCTGGTAGTCTACACACTGATGCATCCACACACATATCCATCAAAAGTCTCAAATTCCCTCCCCCTGCCCTCGTTTGGCCCACATCCCACATCGCCTCACAGGACTCCCACCTCGCCGCGGCCTCAGGTCACAGCTCATTTGCTGAGGCCATCTTTGTTTCTCACTCTTTCTCCCTGCACTGTTTTGGACTGGGAGTCACAGGCATGCTCATGTGTGTGTCCCCCCCCCACCCCCACCCTCATACTTGGACTGGAGCATGATAATTTATATAGAGTCAGGTAAGTTAATTGTTTTTGTCCTGTAAGCGATTAGTTACTCAGAAAAGTATAAGTCTGACGTGCTAATAAAAATGATTTAGCCCAGGTTTGCCACCCACATGGAATGATTGTATAATAGTGTGTCAGTACACTGTCATGTATGTGGGAGTCTGACGTGTAAAACAAATAAAATACATATAAAAAAAAAAATCTTGTTCCTACCGCAACTGTAAAGATTCCTCATGAGGAGTGGTTCAGTTGCACGTAGGAGGTTTGGAAATGACTTTCCTTAAAATCTGTCAGGGAATTGAAACACTCTAATCCATTTCAATCAGTGCACAAAGCCAAAGACAGACAAAAATGACAAGTGAAAGACGTGGGTTTAACAAAACATCACTCTCATCCCACTCCGTCTTTTATTTGCCAGCGCATCAAAACGAAACGTGAGCTGACGTTTTCCAGAAGCTGCTGAGGCAGTTTTCTGGATCTAATAAGTGTCTCTTGGTGACTCATTGTAAAAGGCTCCTCACCTGTCTGCCCACTCAAATGCACAAACACACACATACCATCACACAAACACAAAGTAGTACACACACGTCCGAGGCTTTAAGTTATAGTGACCCCGCTCCTTTTCCCAGGCCAGTCAGCCGGCGAAAGTGAAGCTGTCACTGCCTGGATGAGTGCTGTGGCCGTTAGCACCATGGGTCACTGTGGGGAAAGGCCGTCTGCAAAGCCAATTAGCCTCTCAGTGCACCATAAAAACAGACCAAGCCTGCTGCTCGGGGGAAACTTTCCTGGCTCAGACTCCACATGGAGGATTTTTTCCAATACGACAATTTTGAGAGATGGGCGGTTAAAAAAAAAAAAAAGAAAGAAAGAAAGTGAGTAGAAAAAAGTGGAAACCCAATCTCCCCACTCCCAAAATATTTGCACTGCTGAGGAAAACAAAAGTGATCTGATTTCTGTTTGAATTCATTTTTTGGTGACACTCTGAGGAGACCGGGGGGAATTGTGGAGCAGACACATAATCTCTCTTTGACAAGAAAATTACCCAATGAAGTCTAAATGTTTATATACTGTATACCAGCAAGGGGAAATGCTGAAGAGCTTGGTAGAGAGATTGAGAGGCTCACCAAAAACCGAATGGCTGCAGGCAAAGTCCCAAATAAACACCTGTCAGATGGAAAAGCAAACAATAAAAAATAAAGCTCAGTGATAACTCAGTTATGACTTTTAGCTTTGAGTGCCAAAGTGCCCACGTCTTAGCCTAATGTCTCATTGGTAAGAGTAAATAATGGTTATTTAATCAGTGAGTAAACTCTATCTGCTGGTGATAATCATGAGATGTGGATGAAAGCTTAGGAAAAAGCGAGTAAGAGGACCTTAACCCTCATCCTACCGACATATTTAACATTCAAGGACTGCTGACTGGGGTCTCTGGGGACCCTAAGAACAAATACGGTAAGAAATAGCCATTGTTGCAAAATGTTAACTTATTTCTTCTCAAAACATTATTAGTTATGTAATTTATGTCATCTGAGAAAAAACCCCAGATTATTATTATTTTAGGAAAGTTACAGTTAATTTGCATATTGTGTAAAGCAAAAATATATACTTTTCTTTAATACAAATTGCAGCTTTTATCCCAAGGACAATCTTTCCGCAAAGCCTTCAAAATGACTGACAGAGAGCCCCTACCCCCCTGATAGTGTGTGATACTTTAAATTAGGACCCACGGCAAACATGAACTCAATAAATAGTTCCATCTGTTAAAACTACATAAGCAGAACTGGGTTCTTTTGACTGGGGTCTCCCAGGACCCCAACACATTGGTATTTTTAAAAAGCACTAATTAAAACAGAAACACAAAACAATGATATGAAGTCATTAGGAACAAATTGATTGACAAAGTCATGAAAGATTGGAATGATGGAATAAAGCACCTGTGAGATAAAAAGTAAACCTCTGGGGTCTGCGGGTCCCCAGTCAGTCGGATTAAGGTTAAGTCAACATTGTCATAGTTATTATTTTTGCCTTAATGTCAAAGTGGGACACTTTAGAAGCTGAGGTGCAATATGTAAATCTCAATTGAATTGTTCTTGATTTATATTAATGCAATGTCTCAGAACTTAAAAAAAACACTAATACAGATGTAGGTTTCATACATCATGAAACTCAAACCGAAGTTACTTTTTAAATGATTGTTGGTCAATAATATTTTGGTTGGTCCTAGCCTTGGCAGGGTTCATTCCCAGCACTGCCAGGTATATCATGTTTCTCTTCCCATCTGATGATCTTGCTGCCACTGCAGTGACCTCGTGCAGGTCATTTGAGCAACCGATGAAGTGCATCCATCTAAGGAGCTTGCATGTGCATTTCTGTGAGACTGAGAAAACTGTCAAGTAAACATTCCCCTTTTACACACTGTAAAAACAAAACTTTTTTTTTGTTCCCTGTTTTGTTACTCGCTCCTCCCCTCCTTGGTTTCTCTTGGATAACTCACCCTGCAACCATAAATGAAGATTTATGTCTTCTGTGATTACAATGTGGAAAGGTGGGGTGGATCACTGCACAAACACACTGTGGTCTTATTCAGTCTAGACGCTGTGGCTAATCAAAGTAAAAAAACAGAACAGCTCATGAAGTACAGTAGCTGAGCATCTGCAGAACGGCACATTTTACTGATACAAAGACGACAAAGATAAAAGACAAAAAAAGGGGGTTGCTTGGGAGAGGGTTGCCCACCCACGCACACTGACCCATAAGCACAGATATGCAACCTACTGTACTCTCTCTCCCACACACATAAAGGCTTTGAGACACATGGAGGCCCAGTGATGTTTTGACAACAATCGCAGCGTGATATCCAGAGCGCGGCTCAGACTTTAGCCCTCTTTCTCTGACTTTCTTTCCCACTCTCTGTGTCAGTTCATGTCTCTCTCGCTCTCTTTCTCTCATTCACTCACTCACTTATGCACACACACACACACACAGACAGACACGCACACACATGTTTTCTCTCAGGTGATTCAGATCACAGCGCTTAATGTGTCACGCTTGACTTTCGCCTCAGGCTGTGGGACTACCAAGAAAGCAGGAGGTTTTCCCACACAACATCCCAGGTTTGAACTTTTATATTTTCATTCTACAAAATTAAAAACGTGAAGCTTCTCATCTCTATTGGCTTTTGACCAGTGCCCTACTTACATCTCATCTTTCTTGCTTGCTTTCTCTTACACGGACATTTCTTAAATTAGTTTCCCTCTTCTCTCATCCCTCCACATCCATCAGTCTGTGTTTTGATTAGTAAATGGAGAACTTAAAGCAGGTGATGATAAAGCTTCTGCTATATCTGGCTTTGGAAGCAAGTTATACATATAGTATATTAGCGTACAATATACTGCATGTGACTCTATGAGCTTGCAGTTTGGAGCTTGGGTGGCCCTGCTCAGTAATGAAACCCATCCTCCACTGATGACTGAGAGTCAAGTTGACTACAGTGGGAGCCATTTTTACAGCTGGTTTATAAGAACCGCTCCATAATAGATGCCATTATTGAAAATTACATTTTCAGAGCACTTAAACATATTCAAATATTCCACATCATATCTAATTCAGCATGAATCCAACATGTTCCATGTATGCAAAACAGCTTTAGCTTGTGGCGTCCAGTTTTCTCTCCAGTTGTAGTTGTGACTCACACATCAATGTGTAACTTCAGGGTCTGCACATTTTCACAGAATAGATCATAGCTGTATTATTATATACTGTTCCATATGGATAATATGAATTTAGTCTAATCTAATGAAGTAAGAAAGTGTGTCTGTATTGAATGTTTGCTTTCCTGCGTGCGGCTGCTCAACGTGTGTGGTGCTTGTACCGTTGTGCATGCTTTCAGTTTGTACAGTAACTCGTTTATAGTCTCTTCCCTGTTCATCTAATTGCTTAATTTATTTCAGCTGTGTTGTATAACTTACTCACACTTTATGAGCTCTCAGATAACAATTTACAGAAGGTTGGATGTTGATTCTTGTTGTCCGCTCACTGATTCTGCTAAGTGTCCAATATAATGCATGAGAACAGGATGAATGGGGGGAAATTTGCAGCAGTATTAATTCATTGTTTTGGCCACGTGGGGGCAGTGGAACAAACTGTAACTACACCTGGCATGTTAGTAAAATGCCGCCTACATGAGCAACATTAGCATTCATTTGGAGTCATGTTTCCGGCCATCTGATGAATGCAAGTCCAATATTTACTCTCCTTCTTGCACTACTTTAGTCTCCACCAGCCCCCAAGGGAACTATATGACTTTTTAGCTGCTAAATGCTCCACTATATTCACTCGCTAGTTGCTAACTTTGCCTTTCTGCTGTTTGGTGCTGAGCAAGTATCATGCAGTGGGTTAATGCGACACCTTTCACATCACACATAATGTAACGTTATATTAACATGTTCCTTTTTTGTTTGATTCTTACACAGAGCCAGGCTAGCTGTTTCCCTCTGTTTTCAGCCTTTATGCTAATCTAGGTTAACCATGTCCTATCTCCAGCTAGATATAATGTCGAACTATAACTTTAATAGAAAAATATTGATTAGTGCAGCCTTAGATAAGTTGTTCAATTCAACAGAAGAGTTTGGAATCATACAAAATGTGCATTTTCTGTCAAAAATATATCTTGCTTGCAGGCAGTTTTTAAATATCCTGAAGTCATGTTTGCCCTCAGATGATCTGGCCTAGAGTATTTTGTGCACAACCAGCGCCTAACAATCACGCCTTAATGGGCCACCCAGGGGTGTTAAATTGGCCCAGAACTCACAAGCCCCCCTGGGCCATCCGGTCCAGCACAGAAGCCCTGCTGGACATCCCTTTCTTCCTGTCAAAATCTTTGCAACAGATCTGCGAGAGATCCCCTCTCATAGCCAGATGAAAGTCTGCTACTGGTAAGTAGGCCATAAAACCACAGGAAGGAGGGGAAAAAAGAGAAAGGGCCTCGGTATCCAGTGCCAAAATACAACCACCCTCTCCTCCCTCTCTCCCCATGCTTCCACTGTCCACACACCCAGTGCATCACCCCTGTGCAGCGCCCCCACCCTGCGTTAAAGACAAATGGGTCAGGAAGCCATTTGACAATGGGGCACCCCTGTGGTAACCGTGCTGGAGTGCAGGGTGGTACGGACCTACAAAGCAGGAAGAAAAGAGGAGCTCCAGATTGTTAGGTGAGCTGCAGGGTGTCAGCGAGGTGTCACCATAATTACCCTCCATCATCACCCCACCCAGGAGAATCCAGGCCTTTCGACTGAGCAATTGAATAAAGATGTGTGTGTGTGTGTGGGGTGTGTGGATTTACAGAGCCAAAAAGGAAGCTCCCGACAGCTGTTCCTCTCATCGCCTTTAACTGACGAGGGGAAGCAACCTCTCTCTCTCAATACTCTGTTTCTGTCTCTCTCTTCTTCGTCTTTCTTCCCCCATCTTCCTCCTCCATGTCATCAGAGTGGATCAAACTCTGATCCATGACCCGTTATTCAGTCAAGAAAAGGATGTTTCTGTTGAAGGGGGTGCAATTCCGGTGTGTGTATTGTGGCTTATTTTCAGGAAGCATGTGTGTGCTTGTGCATGTGTGTCGTCTGTATCCTATATCATCATCATTTCCCCCGGCTACTAGACTCCTGGGCTGCATCAAGGATAATTACAGCACCATTGATTGTCATGGTGGAGCTATAACTGTATTTCCTGTCACAGTTTGAGGTTTAGAGTTACACCACACAGGAGACCCCTCAAACTCAACCCCTTCCAACGTTAAAGTGCAGCAATTCCCCCTGTTTTGCATTTGTGCTACTTGAGAAGACTCTTTGAGTGAATCTAAACCCGATCTGTGTGTGGACAATTCCTTTCCCTTCACTCCCTGGCAGTCAGTTATGAATTACAGAATATAATGAGCTTTGCCAGAACAGAAAATCTCTGTGGGATGTGAGTTATACCAAGTGAAACGCTGAGGCTGCAGACTCAGGTCTTCAATACCGTCACTCTTTATTTAAGCCTTTAATATGACTAGACACTTGGTGCAGAGACAAGTAATTAGTGCGTCAGTCAGTTCGCTGAAGTTGAGTAACAGGTGACCCAGCGTCAGTTTCCCGGTTGTTACGGAGCCGTTGTTTCCGGTGGTACCACTTTCTCTGACATCATTTACCGGACTGGGCACACAGTTCCAGTAGGCCGATGTTAAAAGCAGGGGGCTGGCTCAGGGGGTGCTAAGCGACCTCTGCCAAGAAGTACATGCCGATGAGGTGGAAGGCTGTTTTGAGCTTGCACACGAACCAGTGGCACAGCAGAGGTGCCGTTAGAGAAACCAAATATTTACTGGTGAGGTTATCTTTAGGTACTGCCCCACGAGTGATTAAGTGATTGTTGACTAACTTCTTGAAGTATTAAGTCATCGGTTATATGCCAGATCAGGGGTTGAAACTTGGGCCAATGTCATTAGTCCAGTTACCTACAGCGTTGTTGTTATTGTCAACAAAGATCTCAATCTTGAGTTTTCATGGCTCCATTGTTGGGTTGTAGCACAGATAAGCCACACATGGAAGCTATTTCTGCCTATCTCTCTGCATAAGCCTGGTTCCTGCATCTAGATTGTGTAGCAGGGTGTTCATTTTCAGCGCCATGCAGGAGTGCAGAAGATTGGTGGAGAACCACATGTCCTGCGAAACATCTGCAGTTAAACACATGGGCTGTGGATATAAACAGCCATAATAAGCTATCATCATGTTGGTGTCTTGTAGAAATGTAATGGGTTATTATAACATCTCTTAAACTGCCTCCATGCTTTTAGTGGGGATCAGCAACAACATCATTTTTTGATTAATTGACAGGAAAGTTTAACTCAAGCTGAAAATTACTGCGATTTATGAAATAAATAGTTTTATAAGATGTCAGGGGGCCATCAGTTGCTTTTGGAAGAAGTGAAAATATCCCACTACTTCTATTAATTTGAAGTTCTGCAGCCAAGCAATTTGGATTTCTTTGACTCTTGACTTGCACATAGGCCAAACAAGTAGCATAAGTGTTATAAAAGTTGTGGTTCAAGGCATTAACAGTATGCCTCCGGTGTTGAATAGAAAACTGGACACATGTTGTGGTTCTCTAAGCTTGTCTATGATTCAGACTCATGGAGCGAACACAATGATTATTTTTTTCAACTCCGAAGGTTACAGAGTGGAATGCCTGTCCACCTATTAAGTAAAATTCCTACTCAAGGCCTTTTTTATACTAAATAGAAGCGATGCAAACATGCTTTTTAAATTGGGGCATTCTCTGGCTTTACTCAAAAGTTTTGAATTCCTTCAAAACACTTCTTCACATACCTCTGAAATGCTTTGCTAGCTGTTTTCAAGCCCCTGAAAAGACTTTCACTTTTGATAAAATCTGAAAGTTTTATGGTGTCAAAAGAAGGGAGAACATCTAAGATGTTATACGTTTCAGACTTTTTAGAGCGGAAGCCTTTTGATCTCCAGACTTCTGCCATCTACTCCAAGAGCATTGATCAGCTGGAGGGAGCTTTTATCCAAACAGAAGTTTGACCTCTTTTTGAAGACTTGGGGTTTCTACCTGCTGCTGCTGCTGCTTCTGTGGACTGAGAGCTAAACTGCAGATCAGAGAGGCTTTCAACACCCACAGTGGGAATTGCTGAATGCCCTGTTCGGTTCAATTTATTTTAGTTTAAGTCTTCTGTCCTGTCCTTCAGCTATATTCTATTAATTTCTGTTCTATTTCTATTCTATTCTATTCTATTCTATTCTATCCTATTCTCTTTGTTCCTTTGTATTATTTAATCAGTCTTATCATTAGTCAGTTCTGGGAAATCAGGAAGGACAACTTGCCATGTCATTCTCTGGATATCACACGTGAGAACAATGTTACCTCTGAGCAAGTTGTATGCCAGGCTTCCCTTAAACACACCCTTACTTCCCCCCATAGCTCACAGGTGAATGACTAACTCCTGATTCTGCACATGATGCAGGAAGGTTGTTGTTCTGGGACACCCAGGCGGGAAGGTGAGGGCCGTGAAAAAGCTTTGCAGATGCGAGGCGTCAGGTGGAGGTCGAGCTGACCTCGATTCTTCCCAGCATTACCGTGACCGGTAGGGGAAGGGCATGGGTGTGTGTGGGGAACCAGGAAGTGCCACTTTATGGGGTGGATGTAAAACCAGTGGGAGGAGGGGTCAGGAAGTCCATGACAATAGCTGAAGCTGCTGGAAGGAAATATGGGCACTGCACTGTGACTCAGCGAAATCTGCTGCGGTGATTGAGAAATGCTTCAATTTAAAATGGGACAGGGGGCTCATTCAGAATTTTAGGCCTTTCAAGATTATAATGAAGTCTATCTTTCATAAAGAAACTGCAGTCCATTTGATGAGCTTATCTTCCCTCTAAATGCCTTTTTTAAGGTAATGTTGCTCAAATGACGTTTACTTTGATTCCTTACGACTTCAAAGTAAAAGTTGGAGGTCCTCCGAGTTTCAGTTGCAGACTTCAGAGATTCAGAGCTCCAGAGCTTAGGTGGAGTGAAAGATGATCCATTTGATGTAGAAGATTTGGTTAGTTGAGGAAATTAACCTGCTGGGGAGCTCCCTTGATCTGCTGCTTCTACTTTAGCCTGTAATGAGCCTTGGCAATATGAGAGTTCTGTGTCAAGAGTGGGAGACAAGGTCAGGCCATGGAAATTGATTCACGGTCCCCCCTTGTATTAATGTCACGTGCAAACTTGAAAAATTACACCACTCTGTGTTTTTCGGTGTATCTGTTTCACCCCAACGGACTCTGGAGGGAGGTATCCAGGATGGAGATGGCGAGATGGGGTTGATGGAACAGGAAAGAGAAAAAGTCCGACAGGAATCAAGAGTCTGGGAAAGGTCTGTGTGACTGGTTATGCTCTTTAGGGAAGGTTGATCCTCACATCTGCCCTCTTTAGCTTTGGATGTCAAGGTCACAACCCCATTCTGTCATTAGTGTGGATGACAGAGGGCCTAACGGGGCTCATGGTCAGTAGGTCAGAAGCATGCGGGTGACTGACTCTAATGCAGAAGCCACAAAGGCAGTTTGGCTTGGGAAAATGTTTGGGCAGTCCAAGTCTGTATCCAACTGTGTGTGTGTGTGTGTGAGAGAGAGACAGAGAAAGACAGACATAGCAGGAAAGCATGCACAGACACACACTCTTGGACCGAGCCTTGATGTAAAGGAAATTAGTCAGATCAGCATCCCGTTTTAGCCCAGTCACGTTATGCAGATAAATCAATCTTCATCAGTATGGCACAGACGACGGGCGAATCGCAAGACCAGATCTGGAGATGATCGCCTGCTCCTGTGGTTTGCTCTGTCTTTGATGAGTTGACAACATGCTTAGTATCGCTCCAAGGATCGGGCACTGAGTTCATAAAGTCTGGATAAATACAATCAAAACAACAGACATCCTACCATCTGTTAAGTTTGATGGTGAAGGGAAAAGCTACTGTACTGGCTACAGTCCAGAAGTATTATTTAAATTAACACTAAATCTAAATTAGTGACAGAAATCTACACACACCTAGAAGTCATTGCTGGCTTTTTAGGACTTGTTGCATCATGCTTGCTTTATTGTTGACATCAGTCAGTGAAGTCACACAAGAGCTAAAGAGCTGATCAGATGGAAAGTGGGTCATCTGGCCAGCTGCCACTGAAGTCAAGCTAAGTCAGGCCCTCATCTCCATCACCTGGCTGTTTGGAATGGGTTTACATAGTCATGGCCTGCAGAAGACCCCCACACAGGCTGGGAGGGAGCGAGAGAGGGAGAGCTCCTCTTGAACCGTGAAGGAAACGCTGAATTGGACTTTCGCACTGAACTAATTTAAGAGAGACCTGTTGTTTTAACACCACAAGGCCCTGGACTGTTTTGGGGGAAGAAAAAAAAAGAGAGGCAGACAGAGAGATTCTTAACCCACTGCCCTTGGGATACCAGTCTGCATTCCTGCTGTTGGCTTGACCACAGCAGGACCCCTGCAGTGGACCGAGTGTGAGTAGACGCTCATCTGAGAGGCTCCTGTTGCACTGTGTGCGCATTTCACTATGTTTATTTAAGAGTTTAATAGCATTAAAAGTATTAAAATGATATTTCCCTCCACTTGTTCTTATGCCCATTTTTATATTGTTATAGAAAGTGCCAGGAATTCACAAATATCACAAAATTCTTCATTATGATGTTTGGCTGAGGTGAAAAAGTTGGTGTATCAGTAAAGTGAAATGCACGACAAGCTAATGGAAACACATTTTTTGAATACACAATGACACTGCAGAAAATGCTTCTTCTTGTTATTGTTTAATTTCCGTCAGTGTAGACGCAGCATAGGCATTTTGTTGCCACAAACCGCTACCTGCTAACACTCCACTACAGAAGCTCAACAAATAATGAAGAAAAGAAGTGGTAGACCAAAATATCTCCTTTTGGCTGCCCACACATGGTATGAGTGGGCAGACAAATTAATGCATAAATATATAAAACAAAAAACAATTTTAGGTCCACCTTGGGAGGCAAAAAATGCCTTAGTTTGCTGGTGCTCTCTTATTTGGTTATGAACTCTTGGGAATATTTATTTTTTTAAATTTTCTTTTGGAAAATAGTGCACAATTTTAATTTTAACCTTCAGTAGATAGTTTTTAGTTTAATTTAATAGCTGTTAACCATGTTAGCTGGGCTCAAGGGACCACTTTAGTCCAGAATGAAATATCTCAACAAATATTGGATGGTGAAAACTGGTGCAGACATTTATGTTGTTTACAGTATGAATTGTATTAACTTTTCTAGTGCCTTTATCTGGTCAAAATTTCATTTTTCCCAATACTTTATGTTTGGTGCTAATTAGGAGACATTAGCATGGCATGTGAGCATATTTCCTATGCTGAAGTTAGCATTTAGTTTAATTGTTAAATTGATAGATGGCCAGATAACTAACAAGTTAACCAATAGATACATACATACATATAACTAGATGGTGGATCTAGAGGCTCCTGCTGCCTGCTGAGCTCGTCAGTGAGTCAGTGGGCTTGTGGATTTTTCCCACAGGAAGGAAGCTTGACATGCTATTAGGCCTCTGTGACCTGTTGGTTCTACTCCGTGTGTGGGAGCAACAGATCGGTGGAAGCTGCCCCACACACACACACACACACACACACACACACACACACACACACACACACATACACACAAATTCAAATGCACACACAAAACTTTCCACAACTCAATTCTCTTTTCAAACATCCTGGCAAATTGATATTATTCTTTATTCTTATTGTGTGCTCTTTGGCATGTTGGCACACACGTCCCCGTTAAGTAAAACAAGGACAAGTGGTTTTGTCACATTGTAAAGTCATCAGAAGGTGGGCGAAGTAGCAGGGCTCCATGGCTGACTTCCACGTCTTACTCGTTTCCACCGGCTTGTTATGACTCTAACAGTCACATCCTACACACTCACCCCATGGGGAGAGATGTAGAAAAGCAGAGACGGAGAAAAACAGAATGAGAAATTTGGACGGTTAGATAGACTACCGAGAAACACTAACATAAAAACGTGAGATGGTGATAAAAACGGATCTGGCGTGCATGTGAAGCAAAAGGATCCAATTCTGACCTTCCAAAAAATCGACGACAGATGAGAGTGATAGATTTGACACATGCATGCCTGTGACTTCACTATGAAAAGTCACTACCTTACTTAACTGAACGTTTCACCTTTCCTGAGGT
Source organism: Thunnus thynnus (assembly GCF_963924715.1). NCBI lineage: Eukaryota > Metazoa > Chordata > Actinopteri > Scombriformes > Scombridae > Thunnus > Thunnus thynnus. The sequence goes on from NC_089540.1 coordinate 8,157,459, forward strand.
AACTGACACCAATATTAAGTTCACGTCCTCTCATCAGAAACAGCCATTAAACAAAATGTTTACAGTTCATTTCAGTGCAAAATCAAAGTGGCCTAAAGTGGCTGCAATCTGCTTGAACAATGTAGTGCTCCATCAATTTGCAATAAAACAAAACATCCTTTATTACACCATTGTAGCAGCCAACACATTCCAACTAATGGCCAGCTATAAAAAATTTTATACATCTATGTTTTAAATTGCCTGCCGCCGTTAAGTGTTGAATGAAACAATTTAGCCTTTTGCACAGAACCAAACATGGTGTGGCAGCCATGTATAACCATTTATTACCATGTAAAACATGTTTTGCGCTTTCATGGTAGTTAATAGTGGTGACTGTGGTATTGCTAACAGGTAAACAGTGTCTCACTGCAGTCATTGTAAATGCTGTAGTTATTTAAGCTATTATGTAAGCAGGACAGCATCTAAAATAAACTACGGATGGCTTTGCTTTAAATTGGAATGTATTGGAAACAAAACATCTCAAAATTGATGCATAAAACTCAATTGGCCTCCTTCTGCACACGTGTGAGTGCTCCAAGTCCGATTCACCAAACTCTCTCAACTGCACAAACCTGTCCTAAACTGCTCGTTTCATCCTGATGACTCCCACCTGTTCACGAGGAGGAGAGATTTGATCATTTGAATAATCAACGCCCCTAAAGTGCTATATATAGCTCCCTGTCCAGCTCCATTTGTGGACAAGTTTCATTCGCCAAAATGCCACCCAAGAGTTAAAAGAAGAACTTCACACTCCTGCTGTTGGACATCAGCTGATTAAAACATCATCAATTTCATTTGCACCTAAAAGGAAAAACCTCTGAGGAAAATCAAGTTTATTTTTTGCCATATATTTTATTTTAGCTTTCTTTAAATTCTGAGATGAACTTTTTCCTCTTGTGGACACAGGCTGACTTTCCGTACATGACTCGTACAACGGGTCTGGACTTCTCGTTAGTTTCTTCTCATACGTAAGAGAAAATTCCAAATATGAAAAAGTTGTTATGATCAGATCAGAAATGGCTTTCATGTCTGCAGCAGTGATTGGTAACAGTTTTTGGAAGGCACTCATGAGATATCATCCTGTTTATGGGAGTGTCAGATCAGAAAATGAAGGTAGCAAATCTAAACTGTACACTTTGTTTTTGAGGACTTGTTGCCACATGAAAACTCAGTGCATGCACAGGTACACAGCAAGGTTTGCATTATTTTCTCATTCAAAATAGTTGCCAGGCAACTGTACCTAAATGATATCTGACAATATTAAACTCTCTTAATCACCTTATTTCAATTGTTAAAAACGCACTGTTATCAAGTTTGAACAGAAGGAGCTGGTTCACCATAAGAAACTAGGCTGTCAGGACACACCCACAGAAAAGCCTTGACTCATCACTGAGCTGATATCCACATGTGGCTTAATGGTGTGATGTTGGAGCAGGCAACTAAGTCAGTTAATTAGCAAGTCTAAGCATCATAAACCCCAGTCTGGTGGTTGCTTTGTCGCAACCTTCACACTTGAAACCGCCACATCCTTCACAAAGATGTAATTATGCGAGGACAGAATTATGCCCTCGAACACTGGTTGCATCAAACCTCTAAAATGTCATCTGTTTTTAAAGCAATCTCACAGTCGAGAACAGAGACAACAAAAATATTGAACAAATTGAAATTGCATTCAGCTGCTGTCTTGTTAGGATAGTCAGGTAGTTCATGAAGTAGGTTAATAGAACTGGAAACAATTGCAAATTACATTCATAGTCGCAGTGAAAATGAGGTTAGTGAAAATCTGCTGAGCCTCAAGACACAGCTCTAAGGGACCTTATCTCATAAAACATGTCTGCAGTAGCAAGTCGTCAAAACGTGCTGCTTGATGCTTTGATGGGTTTTCTCAGCTTGACAGAGGATGTTGTGAACGTCCACAAGTGTCTTAATTAAAGTTATGTCAGCAGGTCTGAAAGAATCTGTGTGTCTTTGCTTAATTAAGGTTAGTGGAAAAAAAATAAGTGGAGCTGCTTGAGCAAACTTGATATTTTAAAATTTAAACGATGCAAAATTTAACTAAGATTGCGCTGATGGAAAATGCAACTTTTTAAATGCTTTTTGGACATAATGTGTTTTTTATGTGGATGAATGAGGACAAACTACCTATAAAAGAATAAAATAACCCTAAAATGCTTCACTGTCCAGTTTTTTTTCTCTCTCTCCAAGATGTTCTCCTCTCTTTCTCTAGGGGGCAGTATGGTTTCATGTCTTCTGCTAAAGCAGGATGAAGGCAGAGGCCTGTAGACGCTCTCACATTACAGTCTCTGACACTAAGCCTCTGCTCTTGCAGCAGACGGCTCCTTCAAGAGCAGGGCCCTGCTGTTTATGCCAAATGCCAGAGTTAAACAACTAAGATCTAGATTACAGTGCAGATTTTTGTAAATATCCATGAAGTAAAAAAAAAAAAAAATCCCCAATAAAACCAAACACAGATTTCAGAGACTCCATTAATATGATGCTTTCAGCCCTGGAACAGTGAGCCACTTGGCCATCTTTTGCTGTTTTTGATTTTATATTTGTTCCTGCAACCCAGATCAGATTACATCCATCAAAATGGCATCTTTCCCTGCCAGGTCTGTTTGGTCTTTTAATGTTCCTCCACTGGATCCTTCAGCAGGTGAATATAGCTGCTGTTTTCCTGGACCTTCCTCTTGCACAGCACCAGAGGCATTAGTTAAAACCACAACAGGTGAGGTCCAGGTCCAGGTGAGGTCAAACCCCACCCCAACATGAGACAAACGAGATATTCAATTCAATTATATTTAGCCATTATAGTGCATTTTCTTGGAAAATATGTTGTGTGACCATTGTGCAAGTGACCATTTACCCATCTGTGCATAGAGAATGTATGCATGCTGAATGCAATGCAGCTATAACAGTGACATGTTATGTACTGTAGGTCTGTTTATGGTAAACTTAAGATTTGATATCCAATATGGCCGGTGTTTCCAACTCAGTCTACTTCATGTTAGACAAGAAAAATGTCCAGGTTGAACATTTTCTTACATCGCAATCGACCAATTATTGTAGTTAGCATGTGAGATGGTTAGCAAGCTTGAGATACACAGGGAGAGAGAGAAAAGGAGGGAGAGGTTGGATGGTGGTGGTGGTGTGGGGGGATTGACAGAGAAAGACAGGCCTATGCTCTGTCCACAGTTCCCCAGTGCCTCTTCCGAGAAATGGACAGAGAAGAGAGGGAGGGGTGTGTGTGTGTGTGTGTGTGTGTGTGTGTGTGTGTGGAGGAGGAGCGGGACCAAGCTGACACATGGACAATGTCAAGATATGCAAGCTGTAACCCCTAAAAGTGTCTGCAACACAGGTTCAATGGAGAAAAAAACTAGCAAGGGAAGCAAAATTCCTGCTGTCAGTTGGTCAGAATTGATGATGAATTGATTTAGCAAGTTGATCAAAATATATACAGTAGCTGATGCTGTTAATGGCTATTGATAACTGAATTGATGATTCTGCAATAAACTTTTGTATTTTTAAATTATGTTTATAACATAATGTGCTAAATTTAATCTTCATTCATTTTAATATTATAATTGTGTGATGGTGTTCTGATAGTGTCTCCAGACACAAACTTTGTGGTCATTAAAGTGAATTATATTGCATATATTTTGCTGTGTTGATTTAATCTGGACTGACATTTACTGTTGAAACTTTGACTACTTTTGTATGCATATACAATAGATACAGCTGACTTTTGAATATCAAATCCATATGTATGTGGGCCTGCTACCACATTGCCTGATAAATAAAAGAACTGAAGATAATCCATCTTCTGGTTTGACTTCTGCTGTTGGCAAGTTGAAAGTTACATTCATGGCTCTAAATGTCTACATAAGCAACAAAACTACTAAAAACACATGACTTTTCTGTAAATACAGGTGTACAAAGGCTAAAAAATGTCCTGAAATTTACCCAAAGTTCTTTCTTGAGATGAGCTCAGTGGTGGTGTTTCTTGTTTATCTGACAGTTGCCACCCTTACATCATTCTAAAACTTAATCATACAGGAAACCTATTCTATTTCAGCATATTTTAGTGAAGTCATTGCATTACTTAAACCGCGATGACTCAATTCAAAACTGAACTGACAATAATGCACATTATAAAAGCATCACTATGCAGAGCAAAATGCACATTTCACAACTTTTGCACAACACCTGTACAGATCTAATTTAAAATAATTACTCTATTGAGAGTAGGTGTAGTTTTTGTGCTTTGTGTGGTATATTGGCCGAGTCTAGAGGGGAACATTTAGTCTCCCCGAGGAGGATTCATAATTCTACTGGCAGCACAAAATTTCCTATAGTGCACTACACCTGTAAGCTGTCGATGTGAAGTTAACATTTCTACACTTGTGCACCCACGCACTCATGCACAGATGTTTATTAACTTTTACTCCGTAAGGGATCCATATGTGCAAATGTGTTGTGGTAGTGTGGACGTGTCAGGCGCTGATCAGGAGGACATGTGGCTGGATTTAGTCGTATATTGACATTCAAGTATGTGTGTTTTTCAATGTCAGTCACCTCGCTGTTGTGTTTTCATAATGTGCACCTGGTTCTGTGTCCATCTGTTGCTCAGGCTGGCGAAAAACACCTCCACCACGTTGCTGATTATTTCGCCCCTCACTCTGTACGTTTGTCGAAACTGCGAGCCAGCAGCAGTGAATTATCCCACCACTGCCCGCCTGCTTTCCAAAAGGGCAGATTTTGTTATGTAACAAAGCCAAGAGCATCATGGAAAACCTTTTGCTGTTCCCAGTCCTGTTCCTAATCCTCCCTGCAGTTGGCCTAAAGCCCCTTTAGCCCCGTTGACAGCAGTCAGCCAGGGTTTGTCATTAGGATGAAAGCTGTGCGACTCACCTGGTTACACAGCTGTCTGTTAGGAGGGAGAAGGCATGATTACAGAGCGGAGCTGGTCCTCCCACCTTCGCTAGCGTGGACCAACACGCTTTTCAAGGAGGCCGAATGAACCTGAGATGAGAGGGCTGGGTCACCCGGGCCACAGTTATTGTTGTTGTTTTGCTGATGTTGTTGCTTTTTGGGAGGTGATTGCAACTTTTCAACAGGTGTTACCTGCACCGCTTGTGCTGCCTTTTATAGGCCTTCACTGCTTTGCTGTTCTACAACACAACATTATGTATCAGTGAATGCTGGACTTGAACCTTGAGTGTTTCATCTTAGTCTTCAGATGTCTTTCAGCCTGTTTCTTGCCTGAGTTTGCATTGAATCTCTAGCAGCCTTACACTGAGCTCACTTGACCTCTGTGCTTCGTGCTCTGAACAGAATTCGCTAACAGCAACTTTTGAGCAGTCAGAGTCCATTGAGTTCAAAGTAGTTGTAAAAAATGAGCTTCCAGAGGAGAAAAAAACCCTCTAAAAACTGCTTGCAAACCTCAGATATTACATAAAAATGCATCAGAAATCTGCTGTCTTGAGTGCAGCGTGGTTATTCATTGTGGTTCACTTAAAAAAAAAAAAAAAAAAGCTGAAGTAATAACATAAGCTTCATTGGTAATGGCAGGTGTAAATATATGTATAAAAATCAAATAAGTAAATATATATCATTTTTAATATCAAATTTATTTAGAAAATAAGTTATAAATGAAATATGTGTTTCAGTGACCTTATTGTTATAGGCTGTATACTGACAGCCATGCAGTTAGACACAATGCTGTGCTGTCATGCAAAGTTACAGATGGTCAATCACATGTCACAGCAAATCAGCCGCTACCGTAGCACCTTGCTGGCAGCTGTGATCCCCAATGGAAGTGTCATTACTTGCTCCTAAAATAAAAATAAATTAAAAAAAACCCTGAAATGTGTTTATTTTAGGGGAAATTTGCCCATTTTAGTGGGAACTCAAACATTTCCTTGTAATGTCTTGTATTTTCAACAGTTTATTTTTTAACAAATAAAAGATCTGGGTTGTTAGCAGGAAGCACCATAGCTGAACATACAAAGAAAAGAGTGCCACTTACCATCACATCACTGGATACTAACTAACAAGTGATTCCTGGGAAGCGCAAAGCAAAACATTATAGCAATGAGCTATGACCTAAAATAAACTTAAACTTTTTGTGTTTATTCGGAACTCCAATAGCAATATTAATGATTGGTTCCCTGTTGCAAGTAACAAAACAGAGACCTTTCAGCTGATGGGTACCGCATCAAGGCCAATGTTTGATTTGTAAACAGCAAACAGACAGGTCAGTAAACCCGGCTGTTGCTCAAGAGGTAGAATGGGTCATCCACTAATCAGAAGGTCGGTGGTTCGATCCCCGACTCCTCCTCTTGTCCACATGTCGAAGTGTCCTTAGGCAAGATACTGAACCCAAAATTGTTCCTGATGGTTGCACCAGCAATAGCTTGCCACTACCATGGTTTGAATGGGTGAGTGAGCAGCAGAAACATTGTAAAGCTCTTACGATAAAAGCACTATATAAATGCAGGCATTTGCCATTTAAACTTGCGCCTGGCCATAAAATCTTCATCCCAAAGGAACACAATACACACAAGGGGACGTCCTGAGTATAAGAATTATTTGAAAAGTGGACGAGAGAGATTTGGCGCTTTTACCTCTGTTGACGTGGGCAGGCGCTGTTGAGAAGGGTCCCCATGGCCTCATGGGAAAACCCTCTTGACGTCAAACAGCGCTCCAAGCCCACAGATAGAGTGTTTTCATACGAGCTGCCTGGGTTTGAGTTACAGTAAAGAAGGGGAAATTGCAACCACAGATTTAAGAGGAGAGGAGCTTGAACTTCAGCCTGGAAGCCTCTCTCCATTTCCCTCCTTCTCCATCGGATCAGAGCTCATTGCTCTTGCTTGTACCTATATGGAGAATCATCCTTGCTGTCCTTTTCTCATGCTCTGTGTTTTTTTTCTCCTCTTTTTAGGCTCAGTTCTAGCTGTGTTTGTCCTCCTTATCTGTAGATTTTTCTCTTACTTGGGCACGGGCTTAGAAATGCCAGCTTGTTCCCATGTTGTAAATTTATTTTCTCCCATTTTCATCTCACTTCTATCTCTGTTTTCTAGCCTGTTGCTGCCCTTTGTCTTGCTCAATGTTTCTCCCGATTTCTCATCTTCTAAGCAATTGCCCTTGTTTTTCTTCATGTTTATAATTGGATTTCTGTTTTTTGTTTCTTTGGAAAGTACCACACCAAATGTGTTTTTGTGTAAAAAAATGCTTTTGGCATAAATTTCATTTGACTCACTTAAAGGCATGCTATGCAGGATTTGTCAGTTGCTTTTTGTAAACACAACAATCAAAGTTGGCCCCTCCTCCCCAGGTCAACGACACCAGAGCCAGCTGAGAGTGTGAACAAGAGAGAGGTTGAGCGAGCTAGAGAGTGAGTAGCGATAGCGAGAACAAAGCAGTGAAATCAGACAAATAAGACGTTATTTTCTGATTGTTTCATGGTGGTCACATTCGAAAACCCAAATAAACATGCCCACATCTGCGCACAACCCTGCGGGAAGGTGCAGCATTGCCGGATTTTGTGTGAATGCAGCCGAAGCACATGCTTCGTCCTGTCCACTGTCGCCTCTCTGCTCTGGGTATGTGTGTGGAACTCAGCCCCGCCCTCGGTCAAACAGACACAGACCTCTTCTCTTTACACATCCATGACACACATAGAGAGCAGAGGAGAGACAGAGACAGCAATGTAACCTTGTCACTATGTTTTTAAAGTCCTAACTTGCCTGTGCTGTTATTGGTTGGGGGCTACACACCCACTGCCCAGAGGTTGACACCCAGAAGCATCCCGAACACAACAAAATAATAAGAAAATAAGAAAATAGAGGCAGAGGGCAGAGTCTCTGTAGATACATACACCACCACACACTTCTAGTAGGTCATAAGTGATGTTTGAGAGGGATTATATTTGTATAAGCCTATACATTGATTTTTTTAGGAAAATCCTGCTTGGTATGCCTTTAACATAGCTGTTTCTCTCTCCTATCTTACTCTACTCTCCCCCCAGCTTCCCTCCAGGTGGTTGTATTCTGAAGGTGGTGTATCCAAGCGGTGACAACTCCAGCTGTTTCTGCTGAGATGTGGCGGTGAAGGATCCATGGAGCTAGAGTCGGCAGAGAGTGTGAAGCTGTGGCCAGATGTTTGTCTGTTACCTCCTCTCCCTCTCTGTCCCTCTTCCAAAAACACTTGCATAAATACAGATGTTGGTGCACAAACACACACACACACACACACACATACAAATGCACATGTGCACACTAACATCCACTTATGTATGAGTATACTTACACCAGATTAATACACATGTGCATGGTTGTGCACATGTGTTTGTGTGCTTTTATGACTTCCGCAGCACAAATGTTTGATTACAGATTGTACAGCAGAGACAACCACAAATAGATGGGTTTTGTGTGTTAGTAGGTCTGCAGAATACAGTGTTTAAACTATAGTCCTGACTAAAAGATGAGGTTCAACCACATCTAATAATGGTCCACGGATGGTACGGATCATCACTTTCTTCACTGTAAACCTGCAGCGCCCTACTTTCAAAACTGATGCCTTGATGTGTACTGGTCATAAAACAACACTGAGGTTCAAACAGCAGGAAGAAGTAACAGTAACAGTTTGTTAGTGTGATGCAGCTTTGGGATAAACACAGGGGAGAACTGACCGATAGCAGTGGTTTTTAACTGTTTACCGTATTTCCTCAAATAAAAGACGGGGAGTCAATTAAAAGCCACGTCTCTGATAATGGCCGGGAGTGTGGTGGACTCACACAAATAAAGCCCGGCCCCAAAAACAGGCTGGGGAATAGTGGATAAACCCCTGGTGCCTGTTAGATGATGAGCATGCCAGTTAAGCATAAATAGTAGTTACCAGGATGTAACTCCAGTTCTATGAGTACACGTGTAGCCCTCTAGCTGACGTCACAGAGAGGGGAGGGGGATGGAAGAGATGTAATATTGTTTAAGTACAGGGATAATGGTGCATATTTTAATAATAATGATGGCAGTGACACTACATGAGCATGGGTAACCAGGGTAACCTAGGTAACTTTGCTCAGCTGGTGAGCATACATCCATGAGCATGCTTCCCAAATGCTACAGCTAAGTGGTGCACTGCCAAAACATTTCAGGTGGAACTCAAGTGCTAGAATTATTGTTCTGCACATCGGAGTAAGTGGATTACCGGTAACGTAGAAACAAAAAATTTAACAGAGCAAACGGAAGCAGATCAGAAAACAAAGAGGCTTCGTACGAAAATATGAGCAAATATACTTATCGAAGGGAATCAGAAATGGGCCTCTCTCTAATATCAGCCTGCTTCCAATAAAGGCCTGGTATCCTCTGCAGTTGAGGTAAATAAAGGCCTGGGCCACTATTTGAGGAAATACGATATACAAAGCAGTGTCATTGACTGTATATGTCTATTAATTTTTTAGAAGCCTGAAGATGTAGAACTATCCAGTAGTTTATAAGGAAACAACCAAAGGTTTACTCTAGATATGTTAGATATAATATTCAGGTTATGCCCATCATATCTATTGGTTATGATTTCTGCAGGTAAAAAGTCTCATTGAGATTAATTTTCTTTTTCCAGATAAACCTGGCCATGATAACAATGGTGATGCAAAGTAACCGGAACATGGTCACATAACTACAAAGAAGAGTGACAAGGCAAAAAACGAGGATAAAACTAAATCTGCACAACTGAAATGTTGGGAATAATCACTAGGTATGGTAGTTCAAAGCTGAAGCTAGAAGTCAGTCTGTAAAATTTTGATGGATGTTTACAACCAACAGTTTTGGTTATAATTTTACCATTCCCTTTCGTTTGGCTGATCTTGATGGATTGTTTTAAATTTTTATGACTGTCTTTTTAGCAAAGATGCCACATTTCCGGATCTCTGCAATTAAAGTTACCCTGTGGAGTTAAGTTTATAATAAACAAACGCATTGAATGTATTTTCTTCCTCATAAAACATTTGAAAAGCCATACATCTGAAGAATGTCATCCATTCAGAAAGGTTGACTCAGCCGTCTGGATATTTGAACAGCCAATTAAAAAAAAAAATGTCCTCATGCACATGCACAATAGAAACTAAACAGGGACTCACTCGTAAAAACACAGCTCCATATGAAACTCCACAAGGAAATTGCATTTGTAAGATAATTTTCGAGAACTGCTGTGAGCAAATTAAAAGAAATAAACAATAAGTTGTAAAAAATAAACTCTACAGGGTGCTTTAAACTTGATGTTTCATGTTTGAGATGTGTTTAATAGTGAAAAGATGTTGAATAGTTATTGATTTTGTTATTTCATGAAGATGCAATCCTCCCACTCATCACAATAAGAGTAAATAATACTTTTAATCTTAAAAATCTCCATTGCAGATGTGTAATCACACTGATAAAATTCCACCTCGGGTCAACACAAAGCTCTTTTCAGGCCCAAACCATATTGCATGTAGAGCTTCTATGGTTAATGCAAAACCAATAAATCCTCCACTGTCTTCAGCACAGATCGCTCACTCTACCTCTCACATTTCACAATTGATTCTTTTATTCTTTTTGCACTCTGCTCTCCCACAATGAAACTAAACTGAGGCCGGTTAAGAGCGTGGCCATCTGTAACAACAGCAGAACCCTGCGTTCTGCCAGTTGCCCATTTTCTTGCTGGCGTGTGCTTGTTTTCTCTCTCGCCCACTCCATCTCAGCTCGTTGAAATTTAGTTGCCCGCCGTTTATTTTACAGCACTTTGCCAGGAATGTGCAGTGGTGGGGGGGTTGGGGGTGGGGGGGCATGCACCAAAAATTGCCATTGAAATTCAGCAAAATAACATTTGGCTTCTTTACTAAAGAGGATGGGAGGGGCAAGGTGAATGCTTTTTTTTCAGTGACAAAGGTAATTTGCAATGAGGCTTGAATTTCATCTGCAAAATCTCCATTCTGTGTGTGTGTGTGTGTGTGTGTGATTGTATGCATGTGTGCAGTGGGGGAGGGGGTTAAGTAATGGCCAAAAAGGTGAGCACAGGCCAAAGTAAACACACCTTTTTACAATAGACCCCCTTACTAGCACTTGCTGGCAGGGGAAACTGCTGGTATAGCTGAAGCTCAGGAAGTGCTTCTCATGTGTCGCAGGGGGTTAATTGTGTTTTGATGTTATCTTAGAAACAAGACCCCCCATAAACCCCTTCAACGTTCCCCTAAAGCCCCATAGACTGCTGCTACACACCTGGACAAACACAACAATATGGAATTATGAATTACAACTGGATACATACTGTAGTGTAGCTTGTAACTGTGTCCATATTCTGTCCAGCTCGTAAGCATTATGCTCAAGGCCACACAATATGCACAGTCTGTTCTTTCAGTGGAGATACCAAATATCTTCTGTTTATACAAAATCAGCTCTAACATCCAGCATATTCTTCATTTCAATTCCACATACTGCAGCTCTACCTGGACCCAGGCCGCCTCTCAGCGGGAATGTGCTCCAGCCATAATGATGGCCTCTGTGTGTGGCGTGTTAAGACAGCCGGCAAAAGGGGAAATTGCTGCTCTTGCACCTTGCATTCTTGGGCCGGGTGTCGGGGGCCTGGCCGCCGCTCTCTGCGGCTCCCTGGATCGGAAGCTTGCCCTCAACAATGACTGCTGCCGGCCCCAGTTGCGTGTGGTGGGGAAATTTCAGACGAACAGAGTGTTATTCTGAGAGGAAAGAACCTTGTGTGCAAAGTCAGTGGGCAGGGTTTGATGACTGGTGAATTATCCCGAGGAACAATTTATTTGAGATCTGCTCTGATTGTTGAGGGCAGCAGATTGTATTCTGTTGTACTGCAGTAAAGGCCAGAAATTTTGAATAAAAGAAGAGACATCAGGGGATGATAGCTGGTAGCTATTATAATCAATGCACGGTATTAAACAAGTTCTTCAACCACTTCTGCATAACTTTTCATTGTCTCAAGAAACATGTGATGCAGGGAATAAGCAGGACTCAGAATGAGTTTAAGAATATGTAGAACAATACGGACTAGCAAAACTATTGCTGTTATGATTATTCGTTTAGTCTAAAATCTCAGAAATGCAACCCACAGTTCATGGTGACATCTTCAGTAAACATTCTTTTGTCTGACTGTCATTCTAAACCCCAAAGATATTCTTTTTACACTGATATGAAACAGAAGAGCAGCAAATCTTCACATTTGATTAATTGACCCTCATGTTGAAAACACTGCTTACAAGTTCTTTCTGCAAAATCATGCAAGTGCAACAGATGTTGTGTTATTTGAACTGCTTGCATGCAGGGTCTCAAACCCTATTTACATGCATTAGCATTGCGTGTGAATGTAAGCAGCAAAGCTTCATATGTCATCTCCTCTCAGCAGATTCAGATGTCCATATCACGACATGAAATCCTCACTGCTTTGTTTTAGCTATGATTTATTGATTGTTGAAAGTTGCAAAGTTAAAAAGGTCATCCTCTGCATCAGGAGAGAGCAATAACTCAGGTCATCATTCTCCTTCTTGGAAAGACTTCCCTTTGCCAAGATTAAATATCTGGTTTGGACAGCATGGAGGAGATGTGCTGAGTGTGTGTAACAACCTGACCACAAGCCAAGTATCTGTTAGCTCCAGTGCGCATCTCAGAGATTGTGAGACGCCTGCTAAATGCACAGACAAGCAAGGTACACCACAAAGATCTCTGGAGCAGAAGAGGGAAATTAATCACAGTAAAATGAAACGTGAAATATCCTTCCTGAGCTGATTGCTTTGTCACTGACATTGACTGCGCATACTTGCCTGGTCAAGCAGACGTCAGTCCTTGGCCTCACTCTCTTATTTATTCTTGTTTTATACCAATCTGTGGTTTACATGCCTTGTTGTCTTCCTTGGCCCACATAGCCGCTCCATCTGTTTTCATTCCTTCGCACTCCTTCTCTGTCACACACACACACACACACACACACACACACACACACGCACACATGCACACGCACACACAAGTTTGCACAGCTTAGGACATTGCATTGACTTCCATTCATTATGGACAACCTAACCCTAACCTAACCATAACCAATTCATGCCTAACCCTAACTTTAACCACACCTTAATTCACACCTTACCCCTAACCTTAACCAGGACCTCAGAAATTACATTTTTCCTCATTAGCACCGGGCTTCAGTCCCCTCAAGGACTACTGGTCCCGATAAGGTAGGTGTTTTACTGGAAAAGGTCCCCAAGAAGTAACAAAACCGCACACATAAACATACACGCACACACATGCGCGCGCACACACACACACACACACACACACACACACACACACACACACAATAATTTACAGCGAGAAGTCTGGCACTGGGGTTTCTCACTCTGTGCTGACGTCGACCGGTGTGAGATTCCCATCGCTACTTTTGCTCATTTATCATCTGTAATAGTACAATTACATAACTCTGTTTACACACAGGAGAAGAGCAGCTCTCTTATATCAGAGACTGCGTTCCAGTAGAGGATGGTAGTGAAACAAAGTTGGAAGACGCTGAAACATGCAGGTGTGCCATGATGTCACACTTATGCTTACTTGCGTATGTACACGCCCACGCTGATATACACACGTGCTGTAAGACCAGAAGCATGCATACACACATAAACATCACACATGCTCTTGAAGACATTGACAAATACACAAAATTACACTGCTCACACTGTGTGTGAACCTACTGAGTGTCTTCAAGGTCGACCCCCATTCATAATTCCATCAAAATGAGACACTTTAACTTGCATGTACACCTTTTTGACATCCCAAGAGGAGGATGAGTGATGGTGTCTCAGGTCTGCACATGGGCTTTTGCAAGCCATACATGTGCCTGAACAGACAACACTATGTTTTTGTATTTTTGCATATGTGTGCCAGTGTGAAATTCATGGATGTGTGTGTTTGCCACCAGACTTGTTTTCCACCACGGGCCTCATCAGACTCTCTCTGACTGTTTTTCTTACCTCCCTTACTTCGGTAATTGATTGGCATGATTTAAACAGTAATTATCTAAGCATGCGATCTCTGGGACTTGCCGTGTTTTGATGGCTAACGTGTGGGCCGCTCATGGAGGGGAGGATTACTGACGCCACTCACGAGAAGACATTCATTACGGGAAGAGAGAGGAGAGCTGAGTGAGTTACAAAGTCATTTAACTCTATCTCTCCCTCACGGTAATAACTCGTCTCTTCCATCTGTTGTGCTTCCTCACAGATTTTAATGACATATCTTCAGTGTTTTTCCGAAGCGAGAGTTTATACCCTTGCGCACTCTGGATCCACTGGGGACACATTTTAGTTCCTTTTTCCAAATACCTCACATAATTTGAAGCATGAGAAAGAATGAGGAGTTCTGCCCAGTGCTATATCTTGCACTGCAAAACATATCTATCATAACAAGTCAGTAAATTTGTTTTTTTGTTTTATAGTGGTCCTTTTTTGAAAATAAAAATCCCATAATTAAGCATAATTTACACAATTTAAAAGAAAACAACTTTGTTTAAATGTATTGACACTTGACAAACCCTACTGAAGCAAGTGAATTGACTCATCCCAAATAAAATAAGGGTGAATATCAACTAACTTGATGACAAAGTGCTGGAACAATAAGGGAGAAATTCATACAGCATTCAGTATTAAGGTGCCCAGCAGCCTCCCAGAGGTCACTTCCCTCCTCTTGGTATGTGTGAGGGTAATAAACCCAAACTGAGTGTAACTGTCAGTGGGAGCTGCTGGCCCCTAATTAACTAAACCAGTGTTGCGTTAAGGCCTCAACAGGCTAGTCGAGTGCTGAAAAGCTGAATAAACATACCTCTACACAGTGCAGGGACACATTCCTATTCTATTAATTAAATAAAACGTGTGTAAGAACAGAGCTGCATCAGCAACAGTTTTTCTTTTCAAGACTCAAACATATCATGATTGCTGATATGTTTGCATGAAAACCAGCCCTCAGTCATCTCTGTTGCTGCCCAGGCTCAAGTAGGGGTCAAGCTGTTTCAGGTAAATATGTCGCAGAGATATACTTAAGCACTGATTATGTAACCACAGCCCTGAGGCATTGGACACTTTGGGAACAGAGGGAGAGAAGAGGAATGTGAAGCTCGCAGTGAGACCATCAGACACTTGGGAAAAGGACATGAAGCTTCACGTGGCAGAAGATGAGCTGAGCAGCTACTTCGTGTCCACTTCATGTCCATTTCAGTCTTTGCATGCTATAGATGTGATTTTAAGTTCCTGCCACCTGTCACTGTCTATATTTGATGCATGGTCATGTACCTTTGGGTTACCACCTTAATACAAATACCACACAGCATACGACCTTGTTTGTTCCATTAGGTTATATATTTTAAGGTATTTCTACGCAAATTCAAATTATATTTTGCTTTTACAAGCAGTATTTTTTTTTTCTTCAAGCAATATGGCCAAACAGGAGCCACTTCCTCGAAAACAGCCCATTGCATAAGAGGAGCCATGTCTCAAATGGCTTACTAGAGTGTTTGCTGTTGACCCTGGCAAAACGTCCATCATCAGGGATGCCAAGTCAAAGGGTAAGCTGTCACCACTCCTGCCCACTTAGACTCTACCTGAATGAGCACTTGGCTTCATAAATCTTTAACTTACATCTAACCCCAAATATCATGCTTTTCAAGTTCTCCAAGTCGGTTGGTTTTCAAAGAAATGACTCGAATGGTACCAAAAGTTCATCAGTCATCACCAATAAATTATGATGGTCACAGTGACATGGTGTTTAAAAATGTTTGCTAAAATACACCCCCTATACAATAAATATGTTTCATGAAAAACACAGGGGTAAATCCAGGTCAAAGCCTTTACTACTCAATAATTTCCCTTAAATCTGCAAAGAACACAGAAAGACAGTTTTATACCTTAGAAGAATTGGGATGTGGAATGTGCAAATCAGAATCAGTATCTGCTGTAGAACCCAATTGCGAGACAATAGCGCTAATTCTTACTATACATATGTAACTGCAAAACGCTGCATTACCTTCAATTACAGCATTTTTTAATGTTCAATACAAATATTTTCCAATGGCAACTATGGTATGGTTGAGGTTAGGGAAAGATCATGGTTGGGGTCTGTGATGGGAAGGAAACTCTGGTCTCCCATGTGATAATTGGGGACTCTAAACATCCCTCTATTAACCCGACCTCCACAATATTACCTCACCATCTCACTATATACAGTAAAAGACACTGGTACTGAATGTTGGCATTGGATATAAAGTTGTGGAATCAAATAATATGCATGTAAGTCCTAAGGATACAAGGCTATTTATATCTTGAGATGTCTTGCAGCAGCAGTGAAATCCACAGAGTGGGAGGATAAAATACAAAAAAAAGATAATAAATATCAGGACCAATGTGTTCAGTTGTTCAGAGCATTTAAGAGCATTCGTCTTTTTAATATGGACACATGGCTTAACACTGACAGATATTCCTACTAACCCAGCTGACTGTGACAAGGAAAGGAAAAGGATGAAATCATCAAAGACACAACTCTCTTGACTCAGTCCAACAAATCACATCCTTTCTAGGTTTTCATTCACACAAATCCTGTCCCATGGCACGAAACAGTGAGAGTTGTTAACCAGGCACCCAACAGTTTTTCTCGTTGATCATTACTTTAATGACGTGGGTATTTAGCAAGGGAAATGTCAAATTTCTTTTAAGACATTCTTTTTTTTGTGACTCAGGACCAGCCTTGCATGCGTTAGTGCTTTAACTACGTCACAAGTTGTTTAGCGATACTAACTGCCCTGCTGTGCACCTTTGGATTCCTTGATAGTGAAAACAACATTAAGGCAAGCATTCAACCGCAACCTGTTATTGTTAATGAAAGTTACTTAGTATCTGCTCATTTAGTGTGACGTATGTGGATTGGAGTGTAATAGAGTAGTAAGCCTTTAGTTTATCATGGCATATGAAGTCACAGTTTCACTCACACACACATTGTGCATTGTGTGCCAAGTCCCTGCTGTGGTTCCCAACTGTTTATGAGACCATTTCCCAGGGAAAGTCAGAATACTAATGGAGTCACCTAACCACTCTACCCTTTAGAAACGACTAGAGCAAGAAACAGAGATAAAGAGGGGAGAGAGAGTGAGTTTTATAGCGGATACTCCAAGATTTCTTGAAGTAATTAAGAGCTGCAGCTACTATCAAAAGCATATTTTCAGCTTTACAGTGCTTAGACAGAGTTTATGAGAAAAACTAGAATGTAAGACTAACCATGTTAACTGCTTTTCACAGCTAGAGTAAAACAACTACTTTAGACAGTGCCTTACATGGAAATTACATGATTTTATTCATCTTGTCCCCTGTTTAGCTCACAGATTAATATAACCTTTCAATTCATAAAAATGCCTCAAAAATAGCTAAATCTGGTATCCATTGAGAGAAAACAGAGAAAAGGGGAAATCCTCCTTAAAGTGGCTGATGTGCCAACTTTCCCGGTGACATACTTGTTTTTACTGATGTCAGAATCACCTCTGAACGCCAGCAAGAGGGAAATACCCTCACTCCCTGAAGTGCAATGACCACTCAACCACAACTTCCCCTCTGATATCACCAATGACGCCAAACTGTAGCTCATCATACCTGCACACCACCCTTCGTTTCCAAGGGAGGTGGTGGGCAGAGTTTGGAAACCGCAGCCAGAAACAGGAAAAGGATTTTTTGATGAAGTTTATTAATGATTCCATGGCTCATCAGGAAACAAAAGGGGAAGCAATGCATTCTGACTAATGTCAAGCCACAGGGTATGATTCAACTCTCTGGTCGCTAACCGAGGGCAGTTCCACTCTTCCAGTCATTGTTTCACACTTTCCGGAGGTGGATGTACTGAGAAACACCCTCAGCCTCCTAGTGACTACATACGCTGTAAATTATATCCAGTTGAGCAAGTCTGAGCCAGAGAGAAGTTTATTTGAATTATAAAACAGCAAATAAAAATCACCACTTCATCTGTTCTAAACAATGTCTTGCAACACCATTTTCTAGTACATTGTCCACTGATTTCCGTGTTTTAACAGTTCTAGTACAGCTGTTGGTAAGTTTTGGCTTAAAACCTGACTCTGGGTCAGATATCATGTTTAGTTGTATGCTTTAGTAATTACAAACACATTTACAATTAATAAAATTATCACCTGCTACTTGCTACATGGTGAACCTAGATCCTTTAGACCTGAGGGTCTTGAACCCAGGGGTTGTTTGGGTAGAAATATGTGATGTTGTTAGTGGCCATAAAATGTAATTTTATCCTACTGTTGTGCTTGTTTTATGTTGTCCTGGAGTCTAAATTGTGAAATTTAAGTCAATCCTCTTTTCCTGCATCATCTCAATATTCAATCCTGTACCAATTACAACACACACACACACCCATTTATGCACACGCCTACACGTGCATACACAGATGCCCACAAACCAAGAATCTGACCGCCGTTTTCTTTGTGAGAGAGCAGAGGGCATTTAGTCTGTAACACACTTCCTTCTGTGTATTTTCTTTGAGCGCTGGTTGAAATAAACCCATCATGTTCATGAATGTGAATCAAGAGTTCTCCTTTCATGAACCAAGAATCTGAGATAACTGGAGTCACATGGGCCCGCCTGTTTCCTTCCAGCAGAATTGGGAGGGAAACCAGTCCAGTATCGGTCACAGATATCCATTAGATCTCCACAATATACAGGCAATCATAATAGAGATCCATTAGCTTTCCAAATTATGACCTTGTTAAAATCAACTGCGAAAATTGAGACCAAGACCAATGGGACCAATATTATGAGGCACAAATTTTCAGTTAATGACTGCTGCAGCTTGATCATTATGCTATTTTTCCTCAACTTTATTTTTGTATATGTTTTTAATTTGTACGAAAGTATCATAACCCAATACTATACTCTAGGTTTAAAATTCAATAAAGGGTAATTTGTGTCCTAGATATTAAATTATGTAACCCTAATCCTGACCTTTGCTTAACCTCAGTGGAGGTAGTATAGAGAACAATTTTATTGTGAGACCAACGTGTTTCGGCTTGTGTTCTTTGTCATCTCTTCAGACTGTTTCACATGGAAGCAGGTGAACTCTGCTTCAACTCTATCTGATTTTTAATCCCAAAGTCAAATCAAAGAGTAACCCCACTGTGGCAAAGATATTATCTATCTTGGCCATGAAAGACATTCGTATGTCAGTACACCCTAGTGTGGGTAAAGCATTAAAACACTGGATCCTGAAATTCCTATAATGCAACTCAGTAGCTTCTTTAATTAGACCATACCTGCCTGGTAAACACCTTAGTCTTTCAAACTCTGCTCTCACAAACTGTAGCACATGGTTTCTGCAAGAAATTTGTACTTTCAAAGCCCAAGCCCAGATAACCCCTGTGACATCATCATGGTTATTTTGGCCGGGAGTGTCATTGACAAAGCTCCCCTAGAGCCACAGTAGACATACAACTGTTTTGACAGATTGAGCTGTATAAAATCAGTAGAGTGCCCCTCTAAACCAGATGTTTGTTTCA
Organism: Thunnus thynnus; assembly: GCF_963924715.1. NCBI lineage: Eukaryota > Metazoa > Chordata > Actinopteri > Scombriformes > Scombridae > Thunnus > Thunnus thynnus. The sequence goes on from NC_089540.1 coordinate 8,177,094, forward strand.
ACAGTAAATCCATTGATGTCATAGTGAAGAACAAAGTAGTTACCTGGAGTTTATGCCCACCAGCCAATTAAAAACAAAAATTGGTATGACCATGGTATAGTCTCTTTATAGTATGTTCAGTTTTAGCATCGAACTGTCCGAATAAGGCGAATGTTAAGTTTCAAGTGGCTTCTTTCTGTTGACTGGAGTCAGTGAACCTTGATGCTGATATTATATCTAATCCTTTGGACAGTTGACCACTTGTACTGAGTGAAGACTGGAGCCTTTAATTTTCTCTAAAGCTGATGTCAAAGGTTAGACAAAGAGCAATAATCAGGGGTGTTGTTGGAACTGGAAACTTTCCAGCTCTTAGACTTCTCCCTGTGTTTACACACAGAGTTCATGATTCCATGAGTGGTCCAAAAAGTTTGGATGGGACACTTAATATCATGCACTGACGCTGAGAGTATTACTTACTATAAACCATGTGAAACTATGACGAATTGCCACTTGAGCTGTAATTTTCAACCCAAAATGAGGCCTCATTTGAAACCTCAACAAGTTAGTGTCAAATAGTAAGGTGAGAGCTTCCTGAAATCACCTCATATGTCTCAACATTTCCAGAGAGCTGTGAAGATGTACAGAACAGCCTTGAATCACTCCATATATGGGGTATTATTAGTTTTGCAGTTATTATTATCCTGACTGACAGACAAATTGACCCATGCCTTTGGCTTGGCACCTCAGTGACCTGAAAGCCAACATCTTGACATGAGACGGATGCCGGGAAAGGCATCTATAGAAAGAGCCTATTTTGCTCACGTTTTTCTGAGTGCTGGAACCTGGATGATCAGCAGGGTTGCAGAGACGCTGGAATGCAGAGTTTCTGGACTGTGAGTGGAGGTTGGCAGAGAAATCCCTCCACTGCTCCAGCAGACAATCCTCTAAAATCACAATTTCAATACCAAGGCAGCAAGTATAATGTACATTGGAAGAAAGGGATACACTGCAAGGACTTTAAACATGAGGGGAACATTATCTAGTAGTTTGGATTAATCACCTTACTGACCCTTTTGTTGCCAAGGTTTATGTTATTTTAATTGCTAATGTAACAGTAGCCACTCTTTGCTTGGGAATCAGTGTCAAAAACAATGCAGCCGCTCTGCCTTGGCTGCATTCTTTCAATTAGTGGCTGGACTTATGTGTCAGATTTGTTGAGGTTATTCTTCCATTACAGCCTTTCCAGAACTTTCCATTACAATCTGAAGGAGGGAAAATGTGCAGACTCAGCATTAAGGGGGGCAGGACAGTGAAAAGAGAGAGGAAAGCTTGCACCTTCCCTAAAGATCCATCTCTCTTTCTTTCAGTCTCTCTTTCCTCCTTGACAACGCACACATTGCACAGCACATATGGGAGGCCCCTGACAGGAATATGAGTTTCAAAAGAAAAAAAAAGAGCTGATGCACAGACTTACAGGAACAAGGACTGCTCTGTGTAGCCCATTCATTCATGGCAGGTACCTCTGTCTCCAGCCAAACATCAAATGAGAAGAATGTACTCACTAGTAAAGCATCATCTTGAAAAAAACCTACCATTGATGTGTCTAGCTATTTGTCCTAATTTATTATATTCCTTTCCCCTGTCTCAAACAGTTCTCCGTAAACTCTAGACCCAAACTTAATTTTTTTTTTTATAGAGCGGAAAATATTTACTAAGGTTTTAATGACTTTCGTGGAATCTGTTTGTGAGGAAAATAACGCAAAAAAGAATTCCCTTAGGATGGGTGGATGGATGGAAAAAACAGAAGAGGAGAGGAGACAGAAAGAAAAAGGTGGCGAGCTCCGCCCGGAGACCCACATTTGGGCCAGAATGATAGAATGTGACAGCAAACAAAACCTCCGCTGCCATCAAGAGGATGGAGAAGGAGAAATGGGCAGAGAAAGAGACAGAAGAGATGAAAGAGGGGAGACAGGCATGAATGGATGTGATACAAACAAAGGGTAGCACATGGCCACAGTCGAGGCACAGAGGGGGTGGGAGTGAGCTAGACGCCCTGGCTGAGAGCTGAGTTATGGGGCCGATGGCGGGGACGATGGATGGATGGCTTTCTCGGCTTCTTGTAAATGGGACAAAGCAGGAAACACAGCGAAGCAGGCCTATATTTTCCTCTGAGAGCCTATATACTTTGGGATCAAGGGTTAGGCCTGGTATAGATTAAGTGAATTGGCAGAAATTGACCGGGCTTTGACAACTAAACAGCTGTTTGTGAGCAAAGGTCAAAGGGTCACAGACAGGTGACTGCCTGCACAAAGTGGGATCAAAGCAAGGTCTTTCAGAGTTCAGGGTCATTTGAGTACTGCTCATCAACAAGGCAGGCGTCCTCGACACAACAACGTGCCAGGGCCTTTTTATTTTCTTCCTCCCTTTGTTGATGCGACGGGTTTGATCTTCTGAATATAACCTCATTTACGCTTCACCGCGCTCAGCCGTGAATGACTCAGTGAGAGCTTGAATGAATGGATGTGCTATGAAGCACCGAAAGAGGACAAACTTGTATTCCCACATGTCCAGAGACACCTCACATCCCAGCTGACAGACAATAAGCGATGATCAATGTGGGAACACAACAAAGACCATCTCTGTTTACTATCCGCTGTCAAACAGTAGACACAAGGGACTTCTAACTGCTAATTAGCACGGGAAATGTATTCTGCTGTGTTTTAATTTCGACTTCTCTCCAGTAGCCCTGTGGAGACTTTCCGCTCTAAATACCCAAGAATTGCATCCACATGGACTGTGGAGGAGTAGTCGGTTTTGCGAGGTATTTGCTCACAGACCTCTGAGCCTCTGTGTGTAATGACTGAAAGCACGGCCGACACCGAAAACCTGACAAAAGCTTTAAAAACACCTGGATCCTGTTTGAGTGCTCACGTGCCTTTGTACATGTTTGTAATTGACTTTGCATATATTTACACATGTGCACATACATCATATCCTATGTAACTATTATGTATATGTTTGCATGCATGCAGACCTTTGTGTACACAAATTATGGACTTGTGTTTACATATATTGCCACTGATTAGAATTTGATATTAATTAAGGCTGGGCAGAAACTGTTTAAGAATAAGCTTGATTTTAACCCTGACTTCAAGCTATGGTAGTTGCCGCTTGGGTAAAAACACATTCCTTGGCTCCAATCTGACATTTTTAAAATTTCTCCGAACAGCCTGATGCTACTGGATAATTTTTGAATTTTTGCTGAAAATGGAAATTCAACATCTCATCTCACACATATGATAAAACTTACAGAAAAAATATCCACACCACTGCTGCGTTCCTGCTTTCAATATCAGAAAAACAAATGTACATATTTATTTGCAATTCACTCAGACGGCAACTTCATCATCTGTGGTGGACAGTGTTTACTGTTGCCTAATTGTGATTATCCCTTCAGGAGTTCAGTGTGAAATAAGACAGGCCAACGTGATTTCAGAACCAGACGTTTTTGCTGAATGGCTTTTTCTGCAGCCAGTAAACAAACCCAGTGGACTCCTAACATGTCAGACTACTAGTCCAGCTAGGAAAGCAACCGTTTCATTGAAGCCAGATGGCTGGTAGAATAAGCTTGCTTCTAACAGCCTGAAATGGTTCATCCCTTCATCCACCTAACACATGACAGAGAGACAAAGAGTGGAAGAGAGAGGGATTTTAGGATCAGAGGGAATCAGAGGTATATGGGCCACTGTTCCCCAGGGAGCAATAAAACTCAAAAAGATTAAAGTAGAAGCTTCTTAAAATTAATGATAGAGCGGAGTTGCTTTATCTTTGTTTCACCTATCACTTTTTCTTTGTCTGTCTCACTTCTTGATCAGACATCTCATTGGTCATCCAAGAGCTTGAGTGCGTCTTGAGAATGTGGTAGCAATTATCCACAAATGATCTTTTTTCTTCTCTTTTTCTTTCTTTTTTTTTGAAGCAGGCAAGAATCTGTGGAACGTGTTGGCTTTCCGCAGCGGCTCAGGTGGACATATTCTGTTCGCCGTCTTTGTTTAATAACACCCAGTTCTATTCAGGGTCACTCATAAAAAGCAGCTTGTATCACTTAGAGATTCATAACACTGTAAAAATGCGGATCTAGAATCAATGCACAGGCTCAAGATGTGGTTTAAAGTTGATTTCATTTATTGTATGTTACTGGTTATAAAAGTTGGTTTGGATTTTGGAGGTTTTGATAAATATTTGAGAGGTCCAGATCCCTCAGCCATGATCCTCCATAATCCAGAAGTGGTCTAACCCTCACCCTGACATCTGACCTCTCTATGAGATGAGGAAGGGGGAAGTCATAAAGATAAATTACCCTCTTAATGATACACAGAGTATCGCAAAAACATTTTTAAAAAGGTGAGTTCTTTCCGAATGTGTGTTAGATAAATTATGAAGGTGCCTGGAGGTCATGCTCTTTATGTGATCAAGTCAGCATAAAAAAAAAAAAAAAAAAGGAAAATAGGACAAACACAGTCAGAGTCATGGATATTGGAGCCATTCCTCATTACTCTATGGTTTTCATCAAAGTGGGTATCAGGCTGCTCTGTCGCAGTGAAAGCACTGCACATTGAGGATATGTGAGAGCGCTGTGAGAGAGAATTTCTCAACAACTGTTTACTATTTGTGGTGTGGGAATGGATTCTCCATTTCCCCACAACAAAAATTCAGTTTTGAGAGAGAATGTGCCTGCATGGAGAAATCTTAATATTTAACCCCACTGCTGTATCAATGAACTGAGGGAAAATTCATAATTTATCTTCTTTAAATGCTATTTCATTAAACATAGGACTTTAGATTCTGCAGTAATAGTTACTTGAACTCATGTCTCTTGAAACTGAAATACAAAAAAGCTGCTATGTACATTTGTTCCAGGAATTCACTTTCTTGCCAAGCATATTTCACAAAATGTTGAACTATACCTTGAGGGTAATAGTTGGCAAAAGGAAAATCATGCATTTAACCTCTTTATCACCCTAGTAGTGCACATACATTCACAGAATTGCACATTTTAGGATTCTTTCACCAATTCTCAGTTATTGAACCCACCAAGTCCAGATCCTGATGGTGTTTTAAACTTTGGGATGCATCATGCACATTACCAGGTATATGTTTATACTCTGGGACTCTACTGGAATATCTTTGCGTGATTTACAGTTAAAAAACTCCTTATTTATATAATGCTGGCCCCTCAGTTCAGCCTCTGTCTAAAACAGGCTGTTAGCTCCTGTCTCTTTAAGGCCCTCCTCCCAATGAGCCCACTCTGTTATGATTGGCCAGCTTGCAAAAGCTGCCTCATGGCAGACTTCCACTTGCTCCAGAGGCTACATAAGAAGACAGTAGTAGATTTGCAAGTGGACAATGTGAACAACCCATGGAAACAACATTAGCAACAAAGAATACAGAACGACAGCCGTTTGAGGGCATACACGATTAATCTGGTGTCATCATGAGGAGGAAGTAGAGGTAACTTTGCAAATGAAGCATTCAGAGAAGGTTGAAGCTCTGGCTTTTGACTTGCAGGAAGCATTTTATATATGTTTACCTCAAGTTTTGGATCTTTGGCCATGTTTAACATAACAATCTTAACAGTGTAAAAATAACAGAAAATCACAAAAAGCATGATATGTTGCCTTTAAGATCAAATCAAACCAGCCTTATATTTTCTCAGAAGTTCCAGACAGGTTTACCAAGAGTATTGGTGATGGGAGCACGGTCTTAATAACACTAAAGACAGGAGATTTCCTCTTGATCTTGAAAATTTGTCTGGAACTCTTGAGTCCTGACTAAAATCCTGTGGTGTGCTTCCCTTAATATTTCAAATTGATCTCATAAGCTTATAAGCGCTACAGTATAAAATTAACATCACATTTAGGGTCATAATATGACACCCTACTCAATAACATTCAGACATTGATATGCATTTAATACTTATGTTTTCTATATTTTTATGCCTTGGCTTATGCATGTACACACATTTCATGAAAGTTTTATTCGTAGACAAACGCTGAACCCAGCTGTAGCCACTCTTCAATGAAAACCAGAAACAATAAAACCTTTGGATCAGATGAAATATGTTGCATATGTTGCGTCTCCTGAGTCAATGCCAAAATTACATGTGTATGCTTTCAATATGTTGATTGTTCTATTTATTTTTCCCAAACAGTCTTTTGTTTTGTCTTGGAATAAAACTGCTGTTTTTTGAGGTTTTTTTTATTTTGTTTCAGTTACTGAAAGCCACATGTTGAAGCTGATACTTTTTCACTCAAGTGATTTATACTGTTGTACGTCCCATAAATAACATAAAAAAGGTGAGAATTAAGCACCTCATAGAATTATGGGGGCTTTCAACCCATGGGGATTGTTTTCTTGATATTTACAACACACTCAGGTAATCCCACCAGTCCTAAACAAGTTGACAAACAGCTTCATTTATGCTTTGTGCTGCAATAAAGCTTGTAGTAAATAAACAATAACTTGTTTGTTGCATCTAAACAGCCAAAAAAGAGGCCCCAAGGTTGCAATGGGAGGACTGGGGATACACACTGCTGAGCTGGTGAGTTTGAGAGCATAAAACTTGGGGGGGAAGAAGAGGGGAGGGCTTTGCACGTGCACGTCTCCCCGTCCAAATAATCACTCCAGCCTGCATCTCAGCTGTAAGTGCTTGGGGGCCCCTGGAAAGGAGGGCGGGAGGCCCCTTATCTAAACAGAGGGCTGAGGGAAACAGGGGGCCCTATGGAGTGTCAAGGACCACGGGAAGTATTCAATCCTGTTGTGACATGCTCACCTCTACCCAAAAAACAAAACCTACCCGGACTCCCCCTGACCTGCTTTTAGCTACACATATGGACACAGGAGGCCACCAGACAAATGTACAAGTGTGCGTGCGCATACAGAAGGAAGGGGAAGAGAGCAAAAGAAAAAAAAAAAAAGAAGCAGAAAGACAGACAGGAACAAAAAGGAAAGATGATAGAGATGTGAAAGAGATAATAGAGATGGAGGAAAAGAAGAAAGGCAGGGCATCAGGGACAGCTGAGGTGGTCGTCCAGACGCTAAGATGATGCAGCAGCGCTGGTATTCTCTGACACCATACCTTCCTCTGCACGTGTTGCACCAGATACATGGTTCTCATCAAAAGGTGGAAAACTGGCCCTCTGCCATCACTTCTTGCCATGTGACTTCATACCCAAAAGTCTGATTTTCCCTGCTCCCAACCATCCCACACATGTGTTTCAAACGTGTACATACAGGCCCAGAGACAAAAACAAAGTCATCATATGCATTCTCTCATTTATTTATAAGTGAAAGGGGGCCGTTGAAACGACTGACTTGAAGCATTAAGACGACTGCTTGGACCGAAGCTTTGCATCACCCTGAATTTTGATAAAACATCTGCTCCTAAATAAACATCACTGCAAGGATGCAAATTACAGCCTTGGCAAGGATCCTGAGACTAAAACGCAACAAAGCAAAACATCCATCCCTTTTTCCATTCCCATGAAGTTAATCAATTTTTATGAGCATTTTGCTGTTTGCTCTCATTTTCTTATTCAAGGGTGGCAGATTGGAATATGCTCTTTTTTCACCTTTGTTTACACTCCAGGCATATTGGCTCAGTCCAAATGTCCTTATTTGGATAGTAAAAACTGCAACACTTTGGCATTTTTCAAAGACTTTCACACCTGGCAGGCTTACACATGCTGGCACAATAGTGAAATTTAGAGTTATACACTGTGCAGAGTCTCTAAAGGTGTTGTAGAAATGCAGCTGAAGAGATCACAGAAATGAAAAAGTCAGATTTGCCGGTATTGCCGTCTCAACCGGCATGCTTTACCGTAAGACATGTCACTATCTGTCAGTGTTGGTGGAAGAAGAATGCGCCTCTCCAAATTTCATCCAACAGTTATTCAATCATTCACCATTTTCCACTTTCAGGCATAATGAAGACCAGGTTCAAGAAACAAAGTGGGACTGAGGGAGTGAGGAGGAAAAATTAGGCCAGCAGATAAGTGATATGCGGCAGTAGCAGCAGCTTCTGCGTCTACGACAGAGTTTTAGCATCGCGGCCTAGGTGAAGCTAAGTAAAGCCTCAGTCTGCTGTAGGCCTGGAAGCAACTTCAAAGTGGAAGAAAGTCTTAAAACCTTGAACGGGGAAGAGGAGAGTTAATTGAGAGCATATCATTTCCAGATGGCCCACAAAAAATCGGCGAGAGATGATTAAACTGCTAAGAAGCAATGGAAATCCCTGGCAATTAAGCCAGATAGCTGCCATATGCACCAGACTAGGTTAAACTGCTTCAGACTCCCTTTTTTGTTTTTTTGCTTGGGCTTGTAGATCCAACATTCATCCTGTTTCATCACCACAAACAGATTCAGGAGAAGATCGCTCTCTCATCTGAAGGATACCATTTATGGATGTACACATGCTCACATGCTTCGCACGCTGATGCACAGACGGACACAAGCACACATGTATACTATCCATAACACTGTCAAGTAACGGCTTCACATGTAGAGCCTCAGCAAGGGAGCTGGTGATGGAGGTAAAACTGGTCAGAAATTGACAGTAATTTCAGATAATTTGAACTTTCTCAAACTCCCTTTTTTTCCATCTTCACACAACTACTTTTGACAGTTTTCATATATGAGGAAAACACCATGAATGCCTTTGAGGAGAGACCTTTGTCTTTGAGAGTGAGAGTGTGAGCATGGCCTTTTTGAACAAGTGTAAACACTGTAAATATGATCGGATGACACTTCTATAGTCTAATTTCTTTAGAAAAAATTAAAGCCCTCCTGTGCACCGAACACGCTCTAATTCGCTTGCTTACAATTTTTCCTGATATCCTGCTCTTGTTTCGACCGAGGTTGAATTATTTTATTTTAAATCCAAAGTATGGTAATGTAATGTAAAATAGCAGCATTTTCAGTTTCCATTTTAATGATTTTTATTGGTTCTTTGATACAACATGAGTGCCACAGAATATGAATAAGAAAAGGTTAGCAGCATTACATACAACCCCAGTGGTAAAGAGTGTACAGCTCCCTGCCAACAGATAAAAGCTATACTCCTTCTGTTTATCTCCAGACTCAAAGTGAAGAACGATTTATTATTCATTTATTATTTTTTTAAATTCAAAAATCAGCTGTAAATAAAGGTGGAATGTAGGTTTTAAAGAGAGGTAGGCGAGACAGCGGTGATACGAAATAAATAATATTTTTCTTTAACTGCCAGCCACCTGACTCTATATGAATCCTCTGAATACAGCAAATTCCGCCATTCTTGAGCTCCATCCAGGTTAAGACAAATGCCAAGACTAAAATTATTTGACCCGGGCCTTTTCCAAGGACATATTATGACAGGCAGCCACGCTTCGCTCCTTTCACGGTCGCAGAGCACATGAGTATCAGATATAATTTACATGGATATTTCTACTTTTGGAACTGTTCTGAGCACAGGTCTCACTGCAATCCACCTTTTGGAGCGAGGACGTTCAGCAGTCATGGAAAAATATGACTCCCTTCAAAAAAAGCTATTTCCTGCAATCACGGTGGCTTTACTGTACTTAGTTAATCTAAATAAAAGGGGAGGTTATTTGTATTTGTCTAATTTGATTAACTGGAGGAATTTTGAGGAATTTTCCATCCAAACCATTCCATTCCTAGATGGCACAGAGAGAACCAGTGTGTTATAAACTTGGTAACATCTAAATGATGACAGAAAATGCATCAACTTGTGTTATTTTTATAGGATATTCATTCATTTCAGTTTGCCAGTATCTATCTTCAGTTTCACCCTCGTGGCAGACAGCGCCGGTGCAACATTTTGCAGTCGTGGACATCTCTGGGTTTTGTGGTTGCCAGGAGGAGCTTAAACAAGAAACAAATAAAATCGAGGGCAGCAGACCACAAAAATGACAAACCACTTTCTGAAGAGCAAATTCTCTATGTTGCCCTCCCCTCCTTTAACCAAGATGACTTTAACGAGGAAAAAAAAAGCACCCGCAGACACTCTTAACATCATCAATCCATTATGCTCAACACATTGTAGGAGTTAGTTTGTGATGAGGTGGTGGAATAGCTTTTTCCCCGAACGTGCGTACTTGGACTTAGATTTCCTAAATTTCCCAGAATTACTGATCCTATGTGAGTGAGTCAAATCTGAGAGAAGCTTTGAAATTGTATAATCATGCATTACTGTTATAAGAGAGTTTTTCATCTGGGGTCAGTGCCTCTGTGCAACCTATAATCACTATATCAAGGAAACGGGGGTGTAGTTGTTAGCACTGTTGCATCAGAGTAAGAAAGTCCCAGCTTCAAACCTGCCAGCCATTTCTGTGTGGAGTTATATTGTATGTTCTCCTTGTGTCTGTGTTGGTTTCCTCCACAGTAGTCTGATTTCCTCTCACAGCCCAAAGATATGCAGACTGGGTTAATAGGGACCCTAAATCTTCTGTCTATATGGTCACATTTTGCTTGTGACTTGTAAATATTTGCTCCATATCCCGTTCACTCCAACCCAAACAACAGATTATTTCAAGCAGGCACTTCCTGTTTCTGTGCGACCTCCAGGTTGCCTGCAGGTCAGACTTCATCTTTGTTCAACTACGAATTTGCAAAGTCGGTCAACAGAAACACTGATTCACTGTTTTTGCGATATTCTAGCAATCATCATGTTTAGTGAAACCAGACTAACCAAACTAATAACATCTGCATTGTTGCATATTTCCTGTTTGTGATAGAACTGTGGCATCGGGGCTAAGTGTGGGGCAACTTTGTTGAGGAGAAGGCTAATGTGACTGTAGCCCTGTGATAGACTGGCAACCTGTCCAGGGTGAACCTAGCTCTCTGTGACCCTGCACAGGATACATGTCTATAGGTAACAGATGGATGCGCAGCAAGAACTGCTAACACAATATGTTCATAGTGAGTGAAAGCAAAATTTTCCACTGTCAGCGGATTTAATTTGTTTCCATACAATATTTAAAGAAAGATTGTGGTTTTGGGTTAAATATTGAAACAAGTCCCTTCTTGTGCTTCAAGTTAGTATTCACTCTTTAATATTCAACCAAAACCACGATCTTTAATAAACTTAACCATGTATTTTCTAACAACATGTGGGATGCAGGATGAAAACTCTGGTCTGTGCGATGTGTGCTCAACGACCTACCCTGACCTCCTCCCCATGACTCCTGTGTAATATAAGGATGTCACATGTAGAAACAAACTATTGCCTATGAATGTAATCCAATGTATTTGGCACAGCAAATAATTACTACATATGTATATTTTGTAGGAGACAGTGTTGCACAATAAGAATCAGGCCATCACAGTTTATCTCCTGTATTGTTGTGCTGCTGTGCGATTGTGGAAAAGTCCAACCAGGGTACCATCACAGCTGGAGAGGAAACTTTGTTGACAAACACAGAGCGCGGTGATTCCCATTTTTTTCCACCAGCCCCCTTCATGAATCTTCTCTCTGTCTGCGTCTGTCTCTGTTGGTTAGAGGATCCCAACCAAATAAAACCAAAACTAAATGTAAACTCTTTGTGTTGGCAGAGCCCTAACTGACTCATAACTTGTCCTCGTCTTCCTTTCGTCTCCTCCTGATTTAACAGAGGATGATGATCATGACGATCATTGAGGATGAAAAAACAAAAAACAAGACCCAACGCTGTGTACTCCTAATCCCAAGGTGTGGATGATAATATAACATTTCACAATATTATAAACATCTTAATGTAGCCAAAACTTTCTCTGCTGATTATTGCCAACAGTAATTCTGTATATAAAAGGGGTTGGAGGTTGTTGGAATGAAAATTACTTAGACAAGAAAAAGCTTTTGTGTTTATATTTCAACAGCTCTTCTGCTTGTTTTCACAATTCTAACTAACCATGAAAGTACAGTGGAAGGCCCTGCCTGCACAAATATTGTCCAGTAATGTGCTGCGTCTCTGGCTTTACTGCAGTCATGAGATATATTAAAATGAAATCCTATCTAGGGGCGTAATAGCTATCATCCAGTCGTAAATAAGATTGTTTTTCAGTAGCAAAAATAAGCAATATCCAACTGTTTACTTATAGCAAACAATTTTAATGACACTCAACACTTGGCCTAAATGTAGACTTGACCATGGGCCATTTCTATATGGTTCATGTATATTTGTGGGTTCAGACACAACCGATATCTTATAATTATAAAGACATTCTTTTCTTTTGCAGGCCTGTTTTAAAATAATTTTGCAGCTGAGATTTATGGATACTATTTTGTCTGTGATGCATTAATATGTTTTCTTGTAGACATATCTTTTCTATTTTTATATATATATATAACAAATTTTCTTTTTATTGTTTGCTTGTGAGAGTTGATATTGCACATTTAAGTCTTTATTCTTTCTTTACTTAACCCTAAACATTACATCAAATACATAATGTAGTATTTTCTTCTATATATTATTGCCTTTCCTGGCTATGAATGATAGTTCTATGGTTGTCTGACTTTGTACGTTTATTTCTAACAAATGAACTACAAGTCCTCATATCTACACAAGAAATGTCAGAATGCCAAAAATGGCTCATATGAATGTTTTCTTCAGTTTAGGTATCTGACCTTGGTTAAGGGTTAGTGAAAGATCATGGATCATGGAGTGTCCAGTGTGGAAGTCCCACACTTCGTATGCCCAACAGTCCACCCCAATGTCTGCCTTAAGAGGTTTTATACAGTGTTAACGTTTGACCAACCTCATTTTTCTGGTGAGGACAGTCTCCAATTGACTGAAAGATGAATGCATCACTTTCTGGGAATGAGGAACACCCTCATACAGTAGTTCATTGAAGGTAAAAGCTGTAAAACATGTTCGGATGAGTATTGTTTGCCATCGGTCACGGAACATCAGGTTCTCCTGCTGTGTGTATGACATTCAGTCCAGTTCTTGTGCCTCCTTAAGTGCTTAACCTTAACCTTAATATTCCTTATTGTTTGCAGGCCTCAGTAATGGCATCACAAGGCATGCTGGGTCTCGGGGGTCCTTTGAGAAAACAGGCATGTTGGAGGACCAGCCTGGCACGCCAGCTTCCCTGCTGCGTCCTCAATGTGTGGCTCCGACCCACCCGGCAGAACTTCAAAGCACCTACCGTCTCTCTCTCTCTCTCTCTCACACACACACATACATCTGACTCAGCTTAAGAGCCCATGGGGTGGGGCGGGGCAGGGTGGGGTCGGGGGGGATTATGTTCATTGCTTGAGTGAATGCATTTATCACCATGTGTGCATGTGCATAATGGTGTAGTATCTGCCTGTATGAACATGGGTGAGTGAGAGTAAGTGTGTGTGCCCACAAGGTAAAAAAACCCGTGATGTGTAGAGTGTTTGTGAGGACTCACTCATGCGTAGTTGCCTCTCAGAACAAGACGGTAAGTAGCCAACAGAGTACTAATTAGTGCACTGACAAGGGTGTAACAATGAGTTTAACTATGTTTACAGAGGGGAAGAGAAAAGAAACGTTGTGAAGAGTTCATTTTAGACCTGCACTAACTGATTTTTGTCTGATTGCTTGGGAGCAGCGCAACAAGACATAATATCACCTTATAAAGTTGATATGGTGAACTTGTTAGCGAGCGGTTGCTTATTTACACATCCATGGGACATGGAGTAACATAACATTCATTTAGAGTCATGTTTCTGGTCATTTAGAGAATGTAATTTTAAAAAATTAACTCTGCTTTAACTCTATTCTCCAATTCACTTCTCAGACACTGCCTTCCTCCAGACCTCATTGCTTCAACCAAGCATATTCTATTAATAATTTTAAATTTACCAAAGCTGAACCATTTCTTAAAATTTGCCATTCAGTTTAATTCAGTTTTGTGGCAGGGTTGGCTTGGTAGGAGGAATATATGTCGCATTTTTACTCTCACTGGAACTCATTACATGTGCATATTGTGATAATCACAATATTTATTTAAACAGTTGCTATCCTTTTTTTTTTTTTTTTTTTACAGCTGATTGGCAATTTAAAAATATTACTCATCACAATCACAACAATGGTTGCAAATTTCTGTTGAATTTTTAGTCCAATACTCATTTTGTACTACATTTATCATAAAAAACAGAGATCTTGGAAGAACTGAGAATTACTCAGTCTTGCAAAGATGTAAGAGCCTATCCTTTTTAGGTCTAAAGAGCCTGAACAGTACAAACAGAAGAAAGGAAAACAGAGAAGAGAGTAGATATAAGTAGAGAGAATGAAGCAGCGAGGTAGACTGGAGGGACGGGGAGGTTTTTGGGGGGGATGTTGATGGGAGCCTGGCACCGGCAGGGTGGCGAGGGTCTGCAGGAGCGGCATGTTCACAGAAAGTTTCTCTATGGCTCTTTATCTGTGAGTTGGCAACACTTCAATGGAAGCCTTATCACCATAATGGACACAGGGGAGAGGACACGACGAGAGAACACACTCAGCACATAGCCAAGTACACAATGAGGGGACTATGTGCACGCGGATGAATTTATGTGTAAAAGATAACGTACACACACACACTTATCCTCTTTGTTTTTTTACGTTCTTGCGTCTTCTCATCAGCTCCTTCTGTGAGGCAACTCTTCATGTTTCACTCCCTTTTTGTATCTAGTTGACCTTTCTAAGTACTATACAGTTTCACCAACAATCAGAGAAAACCTTTCACCCTACTGGACTCTGTTGCCTAACATCATTCACTTTACAGTCTTTCAGGCTTTACATCCAAATTTCTTTAAGGCTCTTAAAAGTTTATGCATTAAACCTCAAGAGACAATGTTAATGGTCTAGACAAGAGCCACTTGAGATAGGATTTCCTCCCAGCTGGTCTTGTTGATGGGACTTGCTCCAACAGTTAATGGTCTTGGGTGGCCAAAAAGGGGGAAAACATTTTTGTCACATTTCTGTTGTGTAAAAAAACAAGAATGGGACCAAAAATGACTAATAAATAAGGAAGATTACATGGTTGCGAGAGACGGGAAAAAATGGGGTCAGAGAAAAATTTCGGGATAAAGTTGAGATGGGGACAAAACGTGAGGGCAAAGACCCGGCAAAGGCGAGAGAGATGGAGGAGGATGAGAACTGACAGGGCCAAAAATAATGCGACACAAAAAGGAAGTGAGTAGATGAAGAAGAGTCTGGCCAACATAAACTGTTATGCTCAGGTCCCATTAAAACACCCTCATGCGTCCATGTGACAGCCTAGCAGTGTACAAGAGGAGTGTACAATAAGTCCAAGCCTTTGTAAACAACTGAAAAAGAACAGAGGAATAAATGGAATTGATGTATTCAATAACATGCGGTTTTATGTTATGGAATAAATCACACGGGGAGAAACGGTTCCATTGAGGAAAAGAGCCAGGCCTCTGACCCCGGAGGTGGCCAGTTTGGATGTTTTGGAATGCTTACACCAGCTGGGAACATCTGAACATGAATCCTAGTTTCCTTTCCTTCTAAATGACTTCAGGCTGTTGTTGCAAATAACAATCTGTCTTGGTCAGGTTTTCCTTGCATGGTGAAATAAGGGTTAAGAAGTCTGTGGCTTCACCAAGTCATCCTCAAAAGACTGTGAGGACATGGAGAGAAGGGGAAATGGAGTCTAGGAGCCACCCAGGCACTGGTTGTTTACCCCCGTGGCAAACAAATCCCCCCATCTGGAGGTTGGTGGTCAGTGAGGATGAAGCGGGGAGAGGAAGGCGACAGAGAGCGCAGGAAGTTTGAGACGAACATCACGTCCATGTGTTGACAAGCAAAACTGACTGCATTCAAGTATACATTACAGTAATAAAGGGTGATTTCGATGAGGTTCCTCCAAGAAAATAAAAACAAATTCAAACCACTCAGATGTTTTTTATTTAAAGTGGTCGCTGTTGGTATATGGAATCAGCAGTTCATCCACCCTTGCATCTACTGCTCCTAAAACCTCTCCTCTGATGCATCATTTAGGCCTACTTATTTGTTCTGGTCCTAAATATGTAGGACACTGTAAACACACTATGCATGGGCCCTAATATCTTGCATAAATGCCTACTTTATTTCAGTATCCACACTGTAAACTGTATTACAGCTAATTCAGCAACAACTCTCAACTAAAGGACATAATAGGTTGTTAGCCATTGTAAGTAAGTAAAACTTTATTTATATAGCACCTTTTTAAATGCAGGTTACAAAGTGCTTTACATTGGCACACAAAGAAAAGAGGACAAGAAAACAATAAAAGACACATTCAAGAACACATAAAGACATCACACACATACGAACACAGCAAGCATACAGTCATCACCCAGAGCACACACTTAAATTTATCGAACGTTATGGGAAAGCCATTATAAAAAAGTAGGTTTTCAACTGTTTTTTGAAACAGTCAACAGACTCCGCTGATCTGATGGAAGTGGGGAGATTGTTCCAAAGTTTGGGTGCCAGGGCAGCAAAAGCACAGTCGCCTTTGGTTTTTAGTTTGGCACATGGTATGGCCAACAGGTTTTGGTTGGAGGACCTATGTGACCGCTTGGTAGTATAAGGGCTTAGTAGCACGGAAATGTAGGCAGGAGCTAAACCGTGTAAGGCCTTATAAGTGATTAAAAGAATCATTGCCTTCAAAATGAAGCACTTTCTCCACAGGATACCATTGTTTGTCAGTGTCCAACAATTACCAAATTCATATGACTGTCTTCTAAACTACCACTGCTATGGTTAAAGTTTTCTTAGATTTAGCCAACTTGAACTCAATGGCTTAAATAACATGATGACTGTCAGTAGGAAAAAGGGGTTTCAACAGTGGTTTCTTATGTAAAAGACATAAAATTCGGTGATCCAACATCCAACCCAACCTCCTCTCCAAGAGGTTTTGCAGTGGTATAACAACATTGCGCTACATCTGACAAGACTTGTAATTTGCACCACAACTACAGTAGAGGCCTGATCAGGTAAACCCAGTACAACACACAGTAGGTTGATTTAGGCATTTTAACAAACCACCCAAAGCGAAACCCTGGATTACGTTCAATGATAGTTTTATATCTACAATCCTTTCTTTCTAAAATACCTATACATGGCAACAATGGTATTATTAAGGTTAGGGAAAGATTGTGGTTATGGCAAATTAAGTATGGTTAAGGTTTGGAAAAGATTGTGGTTACGGTTTTTAAATAAGCAAACATTAACATCAGATGCACACACCCATCCCCGACCCAGTATGCCACACCCTTACGTTCGGCTTCACTACATAAAGGACTCACTTCTTCCTGCATTGGTGCTGAATGTAAATCGCGTGCTGCATAATCATTCAAAATAAGTGTAATTTCTAGTGATACTGGGCTGAACCACCTACATTGTTTTTTTACTGGTTTGGACAGTTTCAGCTCCAGTGACTGGAATATTTTTTTTATGCAAGTTGTGGTTTATAGCTATGTCACAAGTAATTATTACATAAACATCAGATAGAAACTGACATGGGGATATTGAGAAAGCATGAAAAACCAGAGTTCCTGTGAAGTCTCTTTCGGTTTGACCTACTCCCATCTCCCATAAGACACAATGAGAAATAATAATATTCAGAAAACTGCTGGGCTCCAAAGGCTGGCCAATATCCAAACCCAAACAGCAACCAAAAGAGGTCAAGGGCTTCTAGTTCTGGTCTATTCCTTTTCTTGAAATATGGCCGTTCTCATCCTTGTTTATCTTAGCTTTAATTTGGCTGCAGCTTTGGCCCTTCAGTCCAAAAGACACTCGACAGTTCAGATTTGTTATGACGTTAGCAAGATGCTGATTTGACGTTAGTTGATAACAAAACAAAATCTCCCAAGCTCCGCCAGGAAGTCGTGCCATTGGTGAATCATCGGAGTTTTACGATAAGAAAGAGGGGATGTTCTCCTTCTGAAGAGGAATGACGTTGTGCTGAGGTGAAACTCTGTCATAAAGCTGGTGAATATGAGTCAGCTGTCTTTTCCAAGTGATGACATTTTAAAATGATGGGAATATATTTTTTCCCAAGATAAGTTTTACATCTAATTCAGCTTGCTTGTTGTTTCAATCTTCGTAATGACTCATCAGCTGTATCTGCGATTAAGAAGACAATGATATTCCCAAACCTCTGTTAGTCAGGCCTTGTAATCACAACTTCAGTGCAATCAGTTTTTGTTATTCAAGTTTTTGCCTAAGATTTTAAATCTTGGCACATGCTTGATATTTCCACTCCTGCAATCTGTTTTCATTAAGCCCATGTCTCCCTGAAGGAAAGACAGCATTTTTCATTGCCAGAGTACACTAATCTGTGTCAAATATGAAAGAGGACAAAGGCAACGTATTGTTGCTGGCGTAGACGAGAGGAGTTGCTGAATTAAGTTGTTTTGGTTTGATCCCACTTAAACTAAAGAAAATAAAGACAAAAGACAACAATTCCTTGCCATGCAATTATCCATTAACCGCACATAAAGACAGAAATATGTAGTAGAGGACAACAGACGTTCAGCCTCAAACACAGGCCGAGATCTGTATTACCATACTTGTAAGAACCTTCACTGGTTACACTGACTTTTATGGGATAGTGGTAAATGGTAAAACGTAGTGTAGCAGTAGTAGAAGAGTCTTAAAGTGAGCAAACTAATAAACTAATTAATTAATGTCCATTACAGCACATTTTCTTTACAGCTCGCTAACTTTAGCCACCATACTGTAAGCTAAATCTGTAGCGGCAAAATTACTGAGTGTACTGAATATAGCAAGGGTGTGTTTTATTGCTTATTAATTCACCTTTTCATTTGTAAGGGGAACATTGTGTTATTTCTTCTTTCACAAGTTACATAGCCTCACTTTAAGGTTTGCTCTAAACTTAAAATAACCTTAATTTTAATCCTAAACCTATCCAATTCTACGAAATTGTAAACCAGCATTTGAAGAAATGCGTTTTATCTATATGTTTGTTCCATTGTTTTTGTATTCTTGGTCTGTACATTCCTTGTTTACTGTGGCTGGTTAGTTATTCCTTTGCACTTGTGATTTTTCTTTGTAAAATAAGGAGATGTGTAGGGTAGTGAACAGATGTTAAATTTTAGACAAAATATCGAATAAAAATTCTTACATTAATTCCCTTTCTTCCTTTCAAGCAGTTTATGTACGATGTGCGTGTGTGCTAGTGCTTTGACAGTGGATTATCTGATATACTGTATGTGTGTGTATGAGCCCCAAACTCCCATGCAGGTCCCCTCTCTTGTCAAAGCTGCGGTCCTGCGGTGTGTCTCGCTGATCCCGTTATCTCACGTCTCTCTCATCTGGCTATTGTGTCTCCAATCTTCTGTACTTTATCTAATCTGCTCCCTCTCTCTCTCTCTCTGTTTTTACCTCTGCCTCTCACCCACAGGTCCCTCAGGTTATTAGTTTGATGTGCTTGATCTTGAAGGTCTTTCATCCCTATAGAAACACACAAAGAGGCATTAAGGCTCACTGTAAGCTGGAAAAACAAGTTGGGAGCATGCTCAATGTGTGCTCCCCTCAGAGTATTTTTAGACTGCTGCAACTCCTTAAGCTAAACATGTATTTTCTGATTTTGTTGGTGGCATCATGTTTGCCATATCAACATATGGATGTCTCTGTAGCAAAAGGTTGTGAACTGGTAAAAATGGACGATTCTGGAGAAAGACTTAGGCGGTTTACTCACATTTTTGTTCTTCTTCCATCCTCTCTGTTCAGTTCCTTTTTTTCCTGTTTCTACAGAACAGCAAATACTAAAATGTAAAACGTATGAATCAATGAATGCTTGCTCAGCATACAACATTTGAGTCCCAGACTCGACTTTTTCTACATCCGACCTATGCAAACTCACAAGTGTGTCATCTGGCTGACCAGTCAATGAACAGCTGGCCCGGCGGCTCTTCACCAGTTACCCTGTGGGGGCGGTTTGTGTGTGTATGGGTGACTCTGGAGTTGTGCTGAGTGCTGATACACACGTGTTACGCTGTACTTTGGCTGAAGGCAGATATCTCAAACAGCATCCATCACATACGGCTTGGCTGGCATCCCTGTGGCTGTCTGACACTGCGAGTTTGTGTGTGAGGATCCCTGAGGTCATTGCCACTAAGTGTCTGTGTCTCCTTCAAGGATTTTTCCCTCTTTTGGTGAAACAGTGAACAGCATCATCACCAACCAAATCAAACACATTTATTCATTTGTTAACCTTTCAGTAAGCGAGGTATCACCTCAGCACTAGCCACAACATTAGTTTCTCTTTAGAGCATTGAGACCTGAAAACTGAGTTAATGATCAACATCAGTCCACCTTAAGAGATTTTAGCATGCAGTACTTCATTTTTGCCTGCTAGTGTCAGTATTGCATTGGGGAAAAATTCTCTCCAGACAGGCTCTGGAGCCAAGAGGAGGGTCTTGTTTTTAAGGTGGTTCATGAGGGTTGAGAGATTTAACCTGAGTAAGAAAACTGCAATGCTGAGCTGCTATCAATGTGGAAGGACCAAACTCTGTTTTATTGTGTATATACATATTGTAATATGTAGTTCCAGATATGTCTCTCTGCTTGTACTCCCATGCATGACTGTTTATGTTTTGCTGTCCTCTGTGTGTTCATGTCCTCCACTGCCAGCTAGCACCAGTGCTGGCTGTGTCTTGGTGCGGCATGTGGCGGCTGACACAGAGAAAGCAGCTTAGAGCTCCTGGTCCCTGCCTGGTCCTGGCTGGGCCGGGCGGCGAGTGCCTGGGGGCCTCCCGGACTGCCACCAACAGGGCTTTATCAGCCCCTGGGATTACAGCGATTTCATCAGGGTCTACCACACACACACACACACACACACACACACACACACACACACACACAAACACACACACACACACACACACACAAGCATGGTATGCACACATACTCAGAGCAAGTTCAGTTACTTGATTGCTTGTCAGAACTGAATTGTGGGTGCGTTCACCCCAGAATTGTATATGTGGAAACCATGCGACATCGCTGAAGCGAAGGTTGGCTGGAGGTAGTGGTGGGTTTTGTGTGGACTAAGAGAATGCCAAACAGCAACAGTTACTAAGGTCTTCTGTGTATGTGTATAGATGCTTGTGTGTTTGTGAAGGTCGAGGGCAGTTGGCGTTAGAGGTCAAGGCTTCACTGGGTTTGTAACTTCAGGTCAGCAGAAAAAAAACAAACATCTGACAGCCCTGACTTCTTCGTCTTCTCCTCCTCTCTGTACGTCTTCGTTCATCCTTTCTAGAGGCTTACACTTAGGATTCACAGCGGTTACTGTACAACATACAACATAGCTTGAGGTTAGTGTGTATTTTTTTTCTAAACTTGAGTCATAGATTGTCTTGTTTCCAACATGATTTTACATAAGGTGTACTGTTTTTTTTTTTTTTTTGAGATGTTAAACTCCACTGCAGTTGTGCTGCACATATCTCAAAGATAAATCAGTCATTTGGCCAGTTATCCAGAGTAACAGGAAAAATACAGTAAGATAAAACAGAATGCAATTTCCTTAGCTGATAGGTATTTCTGTTATAAAGGTAGGCTTGATTTTTACTTTCACTGATATTGTTTTGGGTGATGGGAACACTTAAAGACCTCTGAAGCTTGAGGCCAATCTTTCTACTGTTTCGTTGACATCAGTCTATGAGTTTTACATTGAGAATCACACCAAAAACATTTTTTAAAGGTCAGTGATTTAGTAGTGCACTTCCATAAGATTGGGGGACTTCTCAATAGTCATAATAAAAAAAATACTGGAACCATAAAGCCACGATCTCTCCATTTAAGCTAGATAACTCCCCATGTCTAGTAAACTGACTTTCACATGTAAAATCAGTGGATTGCCGCTTTATGTAACACTTTCCTGCACTATGCTGCAGGGTCAAATATACATATTTGGTCATGCATTTTTCTATTTCTCATATCAAATGAGTCCAATTTGTCAGAGAGCCGCCGGTTTCCCTGCAAGTGAACCCTGGCATGCTTCATCTATAGTGTGAATGCAGTTGGGCCTATAAAGCAGGAGAATAGTTAGGAAAGTTTCCATTGAATTAAAGTTTTGACTGTATTCTCACATATTTCCCTGAATGTTTTATATTATGTGTACAGGGTCCATAACATTTTTCTTTTAGCTTGTTCAAAATGGCTAAAACATGCTCAACAAACTGCATCACAAATCAGTCACTGACAGGTAGCTGGATAAACTAAACAGCAGTTCCATACATCAGCAGATTGTCACTAGAATAGCCTTTGAATTTCTTAGTCCACCCATAATGAAAGCATTATGAAATAAGTCAGGCCTGACTAAGGTTTTTTGTGTCCTACTTGTTTGCTCACAGACATGTAATGCAACCCCTTTCACCCAAAATCTTTAACTCTTTCTCCTCTTGATTTACAGTTTACTTAAGCTTGATTTATACCTGTGAGCACTGCGTGTCTAAACTGGCCTGTGTGTCGGCAGCAGAGGCTTCTCCTTTAGCTAACATCAACCTTCTGAACATTTGCACGTTGGTCTTGCAGACGATGCACAGCCGGTGGTTGTTGCCAGCAGCTGACCATCACAATGAAATGACTTGACTAGACAGTTATGACCACATTAAATCCGCTCTTACCGGTGCGATACTGTCTTTATTTCTCAGGTAACACATTTGTATGGAGCCATGTGGCAGAAGAAACTAACAGTGAATACCTTAAAGGCTCAGAGTGTCTCTGTCTGTATCTATAGTTGTCTCTGTGTGTGAATATCTGTCTATGTTTATGGTTGTGTGTGTTAATGTGTGTGTGGGTATTTCGGTCTGTCTGTTTTTATGGCTTTTTGCGTGCCCGCACGAATGTATGAGACTATGTGTGTGTCTGTGTATTTATGTCTATGTCTGTGTTTGTGTCTGTGTCTGTTTGTGTGTGTGTGTGTGTGTGTGTGTGTCTGTCTGTCTGTCATAGGCTACTTTCAGGGGCAAATTTCAGACTGAGGACCAGTTAATTGGGGACGGCTTGTCCAATTGGAGACAAAAGCTGTGTCTTTTGTGGGGAAAAAAGATGATTTTTGGGTCAGTGGTTAAGGTTAGGGTTAGGGTTAGGGTTAGGCAAGTAGTGGTTAGGGTTAGGGTTAGGGAAAGTCTCCGGAAAATTAATGTATGTCTATGTAATGTCCCCCAAAGTAACCTAGAACAACCTCTGTGTGTGTGTGTGGTCTGTCATAGGCTACTTTTGGGGACAAATTTCTTCTCTGGTCCTCTGGCTGAGGACCACTTAACTGGGGATGGTTTGTGTCATCCCCAAAGCTGTGTCCCCATTTGGGAAAAAGCTGATTTTTGGGTCAGTGGTTAAGGTTAGGGTTAGGTTAAGGTTAGGGTAAGGGTTAGGGTTAGGCAAGTAGTGGTTATGGTTAGGGTTAGGATAAGTCTCCAGGAAAGTAATGTAAGTCTATCTAATGTCCCCAGAAGTGACCATGATCTGATATGTGTGTGTGCGTGTGTGTGTGTGTGTGTGTGTCTTTCGCTCTCAGGTGTGACCACGCTGTTTGGCATTGTATAGTGTTCTACGTGTCTGGCCTCTGATGCTGTCATCAGTCCCTTTGGCTCAGTGCTGAGAGAACAGTCTGTCTAAACCATAAACCATTTAAATGTAGATCTTCATTCAAAAACATGTCCACTATGTGAAAAAGTAACTGTTACAGTTATAACATTGTAGGAAACCAATTCCTTGGTTGACAAAATGACAAGAGTTTCACTTACTGTGTTTTAGAGATGTTGAAAAATTTAGTCCCAAACTTCAGATATTTAATAAGAGAGTGTAAAAATGTTACCCTAGATGCTTCCTTTAAAGGGATAATCCTCCGGATCCTCAGTTTTTTCACCATCTTTGGTGCTACAGTAACTGGTCACTAGTGATTCAGCTTTTCTTCAGAAAACTGGGTTGTCTTCTCTTATGTCTGAGTACAGTGACTATCCAAAATAGACTTGCTCATGTTTCTAATATTACAATAAGAATGTGAATATCGACAAAACAGATGTTTAAATGGTTGGTTTACCCAGATTACAATTGAATTTATAATTCAGCTTTGGATTTCACCTGCTGATAGCATCACCACATCACAGGAAGAATGTATCATACTTAAGCAGGCTGCACAGTGCTTTAATTATTCTCTTTAGTATTTAAATTCTTTCATTCGCTTTATGATAAAGAGGTACAATGGGAAAGTTGACCTTTTTTCATTACTGAATAGGAGACTAGGAGACAATTGTGTGTTTACATTCTTTCATTCACCACGGTGGAGACTGGCGATCACGTCAAGCATGCTTCCAGACTTTATGCTAAGGCGTCGTTCTTCTGTGAACTGACCCTTCAAGCAAGTAAAACCTCACAGCCAGTGGAAAACCTGCATACCAGATGCAAATGATGCTCATGAAATCAAACACTGGAATACAGTCAAACAAAAGTTAATGTAGAGTGTATGGTGTCTGGTAGCAATTCATGAGTCTGAGATATTTGTGAGAATGCAGTCATAGAAATCTGAGCTATTCCTATTAATTATTACTCATAGATGAACCCTTTGCAATCATGGTTTTTGGGGATTTCCTGTGTTTACCCATTGTAATCAAATCGAGTAATAAAACATTATCTTTTCCTATTTAATAGGCAATTGCATTGTTTGCACTGTTTTGGCTTTAAGACCCTTGAGCAGTGCAAGGAGCATTACCCCCTCATTGAATGATGTATGAATGAAATGTCTTGACATTTCAAGTATCTTAATTACAGACTGCTCCCATCACTTGATGGTATTCATGCTTAGCTTTGAGTTTATAAGCTGGCTGTTTAACCCAGTTTGACTCTTCTTTGTTGACGGTTCTGTCCTGACGCCAGCTGAAATAGAGTTTCTAAAGCTTTTTTTTTGTGCAGTCTCTTTCATATTAAAAAGAGACGACTGAAAGTGGAGACTCTTTAGTGTGATTATAGGTGCAGTGGTGATGCAGCTAAGCACTGTGTAGTATTTGTCAAGAACATTTCAGATAATATGGCTTTTAAATAATGGATACCTGTGGGTGTTTGAGTACAATTTGAAGGTTTTCTTATACATGAGAATAAAAGCTAACAGAGAGAAAAGAAAACCACAAACTCTCTCTGTGTTTCCATCAAAAGTCAAAAGTTGGCGTATCAAACCGCAGTTGGAACATGTCTGTTAACCAAACAGACTGTGTGGCTCAAACAACTTGTTGTACAGTATAATCCCTATTTACAGAATGTCATTATCTATTAGCTCAGTCTCCAAGCCAAATGTACACTCCATCAGAGCAATCTATACAAAGTGTTTAAGAACAGCTGCTAAATAAACTTTCCTCTCTTTCATAATCCTACCTCCCCCTGCACCCCTATCCCTTCCTGCAGTCTCTTTTTATCTTCATATTTCCTCTTTTACTTTTTATCCTCCTCTTTTCCAAGTACAACACACTTTCACACTACATGCTTTATCTCTGCATGGGTCATTTTCTCTATTTTCTTTCATCCATCCGTTTTTCCCCCTCTTCTTCCATATCCCACCTCTATCTTCTACCTTTTTGTCTTTCTCACACCGTTTCACTCTCTCATCCCTCGTTCATACCTACCGTCTCAGGCTTGTCCATGAGAGACAATAGCCTTATTGTGAATGTGTTTCATGGGTGTGTGTTGGACCACACAAGACTGCAGAGCAGAAGAAAATGAGCGCATCCCTCCTTCCCTCTCTACCTGCCTATATAATCATCGCTCAAATCACCAGGGTCTGACAGCTCGTCATCTCACAGCCTAAATAGAGGAAATACCTCAGGGACTTACATATCCTTTAGGGTGTGCATAGGTGTCTATATGTGTGTGTCTGAGTGGGGAAACAATAGGGGTATTAGGTACCTGTCTCATCATGGCACTTGAGCAGAGTGAGGGCGTGGCTTGACACATGCACACAGGCTCCATTGTGCATTGTTTTCACATGGATGGATGGGTGTATCGGTGACGGATGGAGCCCTTTTGGCAGCAAATATAGCGGCACATTTGGTGGCTCATTTCACACAAAACTTGTGAAATGAGCATGAAATCCAAAACTAACAGCTAATGGATGCCACGAACAGAACACAGCATTTGTCACCATTTTCAAATGAAAAGACTAGCCAAGAGTTATTTGAAAAAAAACATTTTTTGTTACGGTTAGGGCAACAAATAAATGGTTAAGGCCCTCTTCACACCATCATTGCGGTGGGATGCAAAGCACAGTGCTGAGGCAAAGTATATTGTGGTAGAAAATGCTATTTTAAAAACGAAACAAGCCTAGCAAAGACTGTTTGTGGATGTTGTATTTTGGACACAGAAGCAGGTAGGGCTAGTTTAGCTCTTTTGGAGAAGAAGATGGAATCTGATGATCAAGAAGTGCTCAGGTGCATAACACCTTTTTCATCCTCATCATCCTTCATCATCATTCGCCCATTGCTGGTCACTTTATCTAACTGTTTGCACATCTAGAGATTTCAAACAAACAAGCTAAGGGTTTCTTGAAAAAACAATCCCAACTCAAGGTCTTTTTATTAGCTTTTTCCAGAGCAGTTTCCAGAGCAGCACTGAACAGTTTGTTCAGTTGCTCAGAGATGACAATCCCAATTCATTGTCCACTTACAAGCATACTATTTCCAAGGTTGAGAATGAACTCTGATGAATAGTTAGCATCTTTGCTCTTTCCAGAGGAAGACAATGACTCTCACTAGAAGAAAGCAATTCTGCTGATGATCATGTGCAGAGAAGGTCTCAGCTAAGTTTGAATCATTTCACTGTCAAACTGCTTCCTCTACCTCTAACTGTAGTTGTTTCTCCACTCCTGGAGATGATTCTCAACCTAAATTGAAACTGAACCAGGAAACCTTGCTGCCAAATCTGGCAGCCATATACACCAAAAGCTGGATCACATTAGGTCTTCCAGAGCTCACAGTCAGGAGAATATCCCTACAGTGATCAATTAAAAATCATATTATTATACAGTATGATTGGAATTTAATACTCTACATCATGCTCTGTCAAAACAATGTTAATGTCCTCATTTTTAAACGAGGCAATGGAAATTTGACTATATATTTATAGTGTTCGTGCATGTGTGTGTGTGTTCATGCATGTGGATGTGTGCGGACGCTGAAGGCCATGCAACCATAAATCATACGATACATGGCAATGTGTTAAAGCTGAAAAAACAATGGTTCTTCATGTACCTATACTCAAGCACAGGGAAGCACAACTTTAAAAAGGGGGTTCAATGTTAAAAAAAAAAAAATCTTAAAACAGAACATACTTCCTGACTCTGGATTAGACCTAATTAGAACCGCACCGGTATTCTAAAGTGCAAAACCAGTATTATTGTTTAAACTTGTAAAAATATCTTAAAGGATGGAGTGAATTCCATTTCTGAGAAAGCAGCCACGAAAGAAGCACTTTTAACTTCAACATAACATACAATTAACCTGCCAGCACGGCAGAGGCTTTTACAGGAGCAGAGTGTCTCCTTATATAGGCATGATGGCAACCTTCAACTTGAGGACTACGCCTCCCTCACCTCAGGACATCCACAGTATATAAATCAGCGTGTATAAGTGGTAAATGTGGGGTTCACGCTGCAATTAAGTGCTCCTTCTAAGATCCTACTTCTGAGTCAAGAAGTCGCAAATACTATTTGTCCAACATTCAAGTGCTCTTGTTCAGAAAAGAGTTTTTATTTATGTTACACTTTCATGTACAGTGGTGCAAAGGAAGAGTTGTGTAGCAGGTTATGTAACTGGATTTACTTGCCAGAAGAGAGAGAGAGAGGAAGAAAAAGAAGATGAGTGTAAATAAGGACAGCCACCAAGTATGCACAAATATCCTCAAGGGATAGAAATGAAAATACACAAAAATACTAATTGTTCACACAGAGTAACAACAATTTAACATCAACATACATCATTCCTACTTTCACTTGCTGAATGAGGCGTCTGTGTTTTCCGGGAACAATTTTGAATCATTTATTACGGTCACTTGAATTCTCGACAGTTAAAACTGCACTTGAAGGCAACATTATTACTGTAAATTCCCCCAGGGTTTCAACAAACCTCACTTCCCATGCCCATGGTTAACACTGAAAGTGAAAATTAAAACTGCACTTGAAGGCAACATTATTACTGTAAATTCCCCCAGGGTTTCAACAAACCTCACTTTCCAAGCCCATGGTTAACACTGAAAGTGAAAATTCAATCATACATTTAGTTTTGGAAGTATACAGTTCAATTCTATTTTTACACACTTACAAGTTTCATTTTTATTTACCTCCTAATTTCCCCCATGTTTGGTTTTGTTTGCAGTTTTTTCATGAGAAAACTGAAACTATCATCTAGTTTTCTTGATGACAGAAATTTCTTGAGAAAACTCTGTGATCACTTGCCAAGTACTGAAAGTTTTAATTTAGCATTTGCTTAAAAAGGGAACTATTATGCTCATTTCCAGCTCTATATTTTTATTCCGGGATTTTTGCATGATTCATAGTTCAAAAAACTCCGTACTTATTTCATACTGGCCCTTTGTGCAGCCCCTCAGTTCAGCCTCTGTCTCTTAACAGGCCCCCCTCCTGATGAGCCCACTCTCGGCCAGCTTCAGGAAGCCTGCCAAAGGGCAGCACGTATCAGAGTTGTGTTAAGTTTCTGCCGATGAGAATCCAACATTTCCTGCTTCAGCTATTAAAAGCTTTTAAATGACTAAATAATGGGAAATTTTTATTGCGAAGAATTTACAGGAAATGAAACGTGTTCCTCACCGAATTAGCAGAGCTTCATTAGCGGCGCTAAAAACTGGTCAACACAACAAGATTTGGAGATATTTAAAGCTCTTTGTTCAGTGAATCGGTTAGAAATAATGCAGGGAGGAATAGTACAAGCAGAAACAGCCACAGTGATAATGATGTTTAATGAGAGCTACAGACAACCAGCACACCTCCAACAGGTAAACTACTTATTTTACTTTTCTGTGCTGTGTAAGGGAAAAACACCCACAACGTGCCAGCTCGACTTGAGTCATGGCTTGGCGTGACTACCTCCAAAACAATGGAAAAATTGCCATAATGTTAGCAAAGAGGAGCAGTGAACTCACGTGCTGTGCGTGGAGCACATGACCATATAAAGAAATCATCACAGGTTGACGTCAGCTTGGGCTGAAAGTAAAAAACCGAAACGGAGCATTCAGAGCAGACTGAAGCTGGCGCTTTTTGCTCACAGGGATTACTTCTACATACGTTAACCTCATACACATTTAATATGAACATCAGACATTGTAACATTATATATATGACTGAAAATAAGGAAAAGCATAATAGGTCCCCTTTAAGATAATTATACATAAGAATGAAAACATGGGTTGGCTACTGCAATTTTGCCACATCAAACTCTCAGCTTGTTCATAAAGCCAAACACTTCCTGTTTCCATTGTTGGTGGACAGATAATAGCCAACAATCTCTTTTAATGCATATTAGAACAATTCCTGACTATTTTATTCTGTTGACGGCACAAACACTTGTATATGTGAACATGGGTGGCAAACAAAACATGAAATAGATGTTGACAGTAGATTTACTAGTCTATGTGCAAATCTGAGGTGCAAATCACAGAAAAAACACATCTGAAATAATAAGTGGATTGGCTGGTGAAATGATATTATCTTCTTATATTATTCTTCTGCTTCCTGAACCAGACTCTCACCTCTACACCTCAGCAACCACTTATCTTATCTTCTTCCCTTCCTGTCGCCCACAGCGAAAGCACTGTGGTCTACTTTGTTTTGCGGCTTTTGCACTCAGGAAGGAGTAAAGCAGTGCTGAACTGAGGACTAAGGTTTTATGTGTGTATGTCATCTGGATGTTTCAATAGCTCTGAGTAATGCTAGGATCAGACTACACAACATCAGCCAGATAATCAAACTTAATGGGACATTAAGAACCAAAATGAGAGTTGTGCACAGTAATTTGTCATTTTCTCTTGTGTAGCGTGTCATAGTGGGAGAACAATGATTCTACGTGACTAGCATGACATTTTTTGCCTTCTCTTGCTAAGTTTGACAATGTCTGTGATGTGCTCCATGAAGTCGGTTCAAGGCCCATGGGCGACATGGTTGATGACATTCCTGATCCTGGAAGTCTGTCTTTGGACCCTCCCACTTAACCACGTTTGTAGGTCATGATTGACATGTGTCTCAGCCAAGTCAGCAGGAATTTAAAGGTGGTAACTCTTTAAGGCACCATGATACCTACTCCTCATCTCAAAAGACATAAATGTTGTCTACTCTGATTCCAGCATGACAAAAATTACTAAAAGTTCTAAAATGAAAATTAACTGAATTTTCAGAAGCCTGAAAGAAAGAGATCTTTGAGTAGAAGCCCAAGCACAGAGATTCTGTGCAATCATGACTGGAGGCCCTGTTACATAATCTCTGCTAAAGCACAGTGAGAACATTCCCATCAAACCTTGGATGTGTGAGTCTGCATTCGTTTATCCATATCTCTCTCCCCATCAGGGAACATATGAGCCCATCCATCAGGCCTATCTATTGGTCTGGTGTTCACTCAACCCGCTCCCTTAACTCAGCGTGCCCTGACGGATGCTCCGCCCCATCTTTTTGTCCCAACTTCCCCTCTTTATCCTTTATTACTTTTTAAACCTATCATCTTCCTCTTTTTGCTCACTCTCTCCTCCCTTAAGTGAAAGCTGCATGTGCATTCATGGGAGAGTTAGACATCCATCAGCATGGATGTGTGTGTGCATGCCTATAGCGTGTGTGTGATCAGGTTCTCATATAGATAAAAGATCTTAAACTAACAGAAGAGCCTGAGTGCAGGTGGACCTATCAGCCGAAAAAGGCCCCGCTGTAGATGTGCAGATTACATGCATTTACATATGCATAGATGCATGAATGCACGCACAGATGCTCTCACACACACTCCCGTACTGAAAAAGAAAAGTACAATTTGGTGCTTAAAAAGAAAACTGTAGATGTGTCTGCTTCTACATCGGTGTTTATAAAATTTCACCATACACTAGTGTGCCAGCAGCTATTTTACTTTTACTACTGTCCAGTACAGTACCCCTTTTCATGATATGCTATGTATACTGTAAGTATCAAAAACTATACATACAAAATGCTGCATATATATCCATTTTTCCCTCTTTACACCTGGATGACAGGTGAAATATAGCATAAATATAGGACGAGATGTGCACTCAACTACCCTTCTGCAAAATTAAAAGGACAAATTATCTCATTTGTGATCAACAGTAGAGTTTTTCTTAATCAACAGACTACAAAAATAAAGTGATAAATCGCAGTCTGCAAGATATGAAGAGCATTACTGAATTATATTGAAGTGCTTGTGTTTAAATTTTGTCAGCTCCTATAGCAATAGTGGTTATTGCTGTTTTTAGCTGCCTTGAGCAAAGTCTGCTCATCATCTATCACATAATATGAGCTGCCTGTCAAACGTCTGCAGGTTTCAAACCAATAACATCACTTTTTTGTAAGTGTGTGCACAATCTGGACCAAACAACTGCAGCTGAACTAACTACACACACACACACACACACACACACACACACACACACACACACACACACACAGGTTTGGCTGTGAGACATGATGGAGTGAAGAGGCTGTCAAGCAGTGTGTCAGAGCGTCAGATGTGTGTTGTGTCTCTACTGGTAAAGAAAGCCTGGAGCCATGCTGAGTAAGGTCAAAACACACAGACAGTACAGCTGATATTGTATCTGCTGACTTCATCACTATGTGTGTGTGTGTGTGTGTGTATGTGTGAGCTTATGCATGTGGTGAAAGCTCACGTTTTCTCTGTGTGTTTTTGTGTGAATGCATGCTTTGAACGTTGACATATCAGCCTGATGATTACAGTGCAATCAAGGTTAACATCAAACCAAACTCTTCGCGTGCGTGTGTGTGTGAGTTTACGTGCACATCTGATTTCTTCACTTTGCTTACCATTGACACCTGGGGAAATCCTCACTCAAGCTGCGCTCAACAACCCTGAGGTGAGTAAACACCACGCTAAGCTGTAATGACTACTGTCTTGTTTCCCTACCAACCTGGTCTGTTTTGATCGCTGCAGCAATGGCAAAAACCCGTCCATGACGCGTCTTTCCCGGGGCAGGAGGATTGATAACAGTATCTCATTGTCCAGTCGTCGCATGAGCAGAACAAGCAAAGACAGAGAACAACATGAGCTGCGGGTGTTAATAATACACTTATAGTACAATGGTGCTATTATCACTCCAGGAATGTGTGATAGTCTTGGGATTCTTCATTTCCTTGAGGAAGGGAAAAAGACCAGCACAACTGCAACCCTATCAGACTGTTTAGCTCAATTTTTGTGGTGTGTTCCAGGTCGAATTGTCAAACAACGTAAGATATTCACTGTTTCTGACAGGTCAAGATATTCAGACATAAGGCATCAGCAGCAGGTTTACATTTTTAACATATCGTGTTTCTTGAGAACACGCACAGTGAAATATTTGACTTACATTAAACTTGCACCAAAATATGACTTTTTTCTCTCCCTGCTCACCCGTCCAAGCCATTTTTGTAGTGCTGTTATGTCATTAGGACAGTTTCTTGGGTTATACATCTCCCGTATTTTAGCAAGCAGCCAAGATTTATGTCGCAAGTCTATACTGTACATGCTGTGTGTTCTTTCCTATGCAACAGCCATGGCCTCTTTAAAACGTATGAGTCAAGACTTGTCAAGGCAGACTTCAAAAGAAGGTCTTTGAAGTGGTCCACCATATGGGGATGATGAGGTGAGTTTCAGCAAACTGTCAGATTAAGCTCAGGGAGAAACTCATTTTGATCAGCTTTTTGGCTGTTCAATAGAGGCGTCATTAGATCTTTGTAGCGGCCAAGTGGAGAGACCACAACGTCATTCTTACGCAAATGCTGAGTCTTTTTGCGGTCAGCCCTGCAGATAACATGGTTCACTTTTGTGTGGTTGTCTGTTTCAATAAAAACAGAGAAAAAAACATTCTTTAGGTACTCTTAGCCAAGCAAGGAAAACAGGTATATTTTAAAATCCTTCATTTAGTTGAGTATAATGGTCAGCTTTGACCTCATAGGGTCACAGGGGATGGTGCACCACACTTGTCTACTTGTGATTTAATGTCCAAAAGAAAAGGCTTGCTATCTGTGTAAATTTGACTCACATTGGTTGATGGTGGTGTGTGCTTTTACACTGAGAAAGTGACAAAGTCAGCACACTAAACTTGATTTCTGAGTGTGGTGTCCATGTACACTATTGTCCCACACTGTATAAGGCACAATGGAGCTGCGGAGGAGCTGCTCACAGCTGGAAAACATTTAATAGAGGACAGCGGTGCAACAGCTCCAGGGGAATCTCAGAAAACAAAACAAAACAGAGGTATTAAATCTTTGGGGAAACATTTTGCTTTCTCTGAAGTTTCCAAATTGGAAATTGGCAGTCGTGGTCCGAAGTCACAGTTATGGACATCCATTGGTACACAGTTGACATTATTTAAAGTACATTTATTTCTTGTATACTAACTGCCAAAACACTTGACTATTAAAATTAGCACATTGTGTATACTTAATAGTATTAATGTTCTGTGTATGTACTTGTGATAAAAATGGGTGTAAAAAATGCTTAGGACAATGGAGTTTTTTCAATATTTTATGCACCAACTGCTCTATAACAAAATGGTGCTGCTCTTTAACTAACTTCTGATTCAACACGTCTCATACATGCCAATATCAGCTCTCTTCCACCAGCACAGTACTTTATAATCTAAGCGACACTGTAACAGTTTCAGATCTGTATTAATTGACATAGGAGCCAGCAACACTCCATTAAAAACAAGCTGAGGAGTCAATTCAACTGTGTCTCCCTTTCCACAAAGCCACAAAATATAAAACAAGGCTTTAATAAGAAGCATATGGAGGAGTGATATAAAGCTTTAACTGGCTTTTATGCAGTTTCTCTCCTCATTCATATGTACACCACATCATAATCAAATCCCTGCTGAAAGTAACAATGCCTGTTTCCAAATTCAACACTTGCTTACAAAGCATATGTTGACACTGGCGCCAGAATGCTGTAAGCCAGCAGGCATTACCAGCTCCAGTCACACACACATATATAGACACATACGACTCCTCATGCTATAAAATGATGTTCATTAGTAGAAATGATTGTTTTTTGTGAATTATGAGCTGTTATGTAACATATCTCCAGCCTGTTTTCATGTCCCCCTGTGGTGCACGACCAAACCTGGAAAACTATAGAATATATGTTTGCATATGTGTTAGACATGTACAAAAGCGTACATACACAAAATCACACCATTCCATGTACATTTATTCACTAACGCTCAACCACATTCCCATCCCTCATGTGTTTCATTGTATTTTCATTGCCATCTTAAGGGGCTTATATAATGAAATGAAATGCCTTCAGTTAATCTATGCAACAGCAGTGACCTGCATGTAAAACTGCAGCTAATGCAGAATTTATTTGGGTGTCATAGTTTTGTGTGGTCATTCTTTGTCACACATACATGGGTCTACAGGTGCAGCTGATCCCAGAGAAAAACAGAGCAGTCATTTCAGCCAGGAAATAATTTAAAGCCATGAAACTGGCCGTGGCGGAAGGAGAGATGGGATTGATATCTCACTCAACATCTGACTCTGAGCATTCACTAGTGTTTGATATTACAGGTGGACTGGGACACGCAGTGGAGTCGTATGTCCACTGCTGACCCCGTGGGTCTGCCAAAGGTGTGTGTGTGTGTGTGTGTGTGTGTGTGTGTGTGTGTGTGTGTGTGTTTGTGTGTGTGTGTGTGTGTGTGTGTGTGCATGTGAAGCTGAGCATATGAGGATAAAGTCCTGAGAGAGAGGGAAAACCTAAGCCAAGTGTTGGGAATACTTATCCAGCTGCATGAGAGCATCTGTTTAACCCTGTTATTTCTGTGTGTGTGCATGCACCCAGTTTAACATCTCTATTCATTAGGGATGAAAATAGTGAATTTAGATCATGTATTTACTGTGAATTCTTGCCGAAATCTGCCCAGGATTTTTAATATGTGTGAGCTTGTGTGTCTGTGTGTTTCTTTCTTTTCTTTCAAAATCTCTTTATTAAGGTTTTCAAAAAAGTTCCCAGGGTTGGGCAGATACATTCCACATTGTTATGAAATATACACATGTGAATGTAGTATCACATAAAAAACCCCCCAAAAACCCAAAAGTGACAATAGTGACAGTAAAAAAGGAAGATGTACCTACCTCCCTTCCTCCTGCACCTACTCCTTTGATTACGAATACGTATAAGGCACAATATCTAGAAATGAAGAAATAAAAGTAAAGATGTAGCTAATTTCCATGAAGTCAGGTGTTATTTTTTTGTGTCAAGGGCAGAGTTAGAATGCACGTCATGCTATGTCATTAGCGTGTTATGAAAGTATGTCAAAAAGGGTCCCCAGGTCTTATAGAATTTCTTCTCAGAGCCACTGATTAAGAGGCATCTCATCTCCAATTTAAGGCAGGACATTATGTCTTGAAAGCTCTGACTAAGTGTGGACAGGGCAGCATCCTTCCATTGAGAAAGACTGTGCGTCTGGCCAAGAATGAGGCAAAGGCAACCATGCGGCGCTCTGGAAATGTCAGATGAGGATCGTCTCCATCTGTAATGCCAAACAGAGCTACCAGAGGGTCTGGGTCTAGATTCCGCTTTAAGATGTTGGATAGGGTATGAAAGAGGTCTCTCCAGAATTTTTGTAAATGAGGGCACAGCCAATAACGTGGATAAGGGTAGCATCATTTTTTTTTGCATTTGTCGCAAGTGGGGGGGTAGATGCTAGAAAATTTAACCTTGGACATGTGGGCCCTATGAACTACCTTAAATTGCACTATGCAGTGTCTTGCACAGAGTGAGGATTTGTGTATTGATGTAAGGATGGAAAGCCATTGGTCAGCAGATAGTGTATAACCAAAATCATGTTCCCCAGCTGTTTTAATCCTGTCCAAAGTTGGACATATCAGCATGGAAATTTTTCTGTATGACATTGTCAATGCACCCTTAGATAGTGGGTCGAATGAAAGAAATATGTCAACAGGGTTAGTGTCAGTTTCTTCAGGAAAGCACGGTAGGATGGAGCACGCATAGTGTCTGACCTGTAAATATCAAAAGAAATGTGTTTTGGGTAAGTCATATTTCTCTGACAGTTGGTTGAAAGAGATAAAACATTTATCTTTTAACATGTCTTTAAACCATCTGATGCCTTTTGTGTGCCAGTCCTGAAAATTTGAGTCGTGTCAAGATGGGATGAAAAGATGGTTGGAAGCAACAGGACTCAGACAGGAGAAGTCTCTGTAGCCAAAGGTGTTCCTGAACTGGGCCCAATCTCTCAGGGTATGGCACACAACCAGGTTGTCTATTGATTTAGTCAGAGAGGGGCTAAGCGGTGAACCAAGGAGTGCTGGGAGTGAGATATCCTGGCCTGATTTTAGCTCAAGAGATGTCCATTCTGGGTTGTTGGGCT
This sequence comes from Thunnus thynnus, assembly GCF_963924715.1. Lineage (NCBI taxonomy): Eukaryota > Metazoa > Chordata > Actinopteri > Scombriformes > Scombridae > Thunnus > Thunnus thynnus. The sequence continues at coordinate 8,213,675 of NC_089540.1, forward strand.
GAAGGTAGAAGTGGTTCCAAAAGGCAAGACAACAAATGTTTGCAGCCCAGTAATAGTGGTAGATATGAGGGAGCCCCATACCCCCGTCACGTTTGATTCTCTTAAGTAGGATCCTGTTTACTAACAACTTCTTATTTTTCCATATATATGAGGAGATATCAAAGTGAAACAAAGAATGACTTTGGGATGAACACTGGTACACATTGAAATAAATATGTAGATAGGAGTATATTCATTTTTATAGAGTTTATTTGACAGGCAAGGGACAATGTAAGAGTGGACCACTGCAGTAGCAATGTTTTAAACTGATTTAGTAGAGTCAAGAAATTTTCTTTAATAAGATTTTTGAATTTCTGTGTGTGTGTGTGTGTGTGTGTGTGTGTGTAAGTGAATTGTCTTTCTTCAATTTAAAATGGCATGTCATTGTTGTCGAGATCAGATGCTTTCTTATTAACAAGGAACAGTTTACTTTTGTGTGGGTTTATCTTGTATCCTGATAGGGATCCAAATTTGTTAAGCAGAAAGAGTGCTGCTGACAGAGAGGTTGTTGGGTCTGAAACGTATAACCAAAGGTCATCTGCATATAAAGACACTTTGTGCTCCATACCCCTCCTCCAAATGCCGGCAATATCTACACTGTTACAAAGGGCAATTGCAAGTGATTTGATAGCTAGTTCGAAGAGGATTGGACTCAGTGGGCACCCTTGACAGGTTCCATGGCCTAGGGCAAAAGGTTGAGAAAATGTACTATTAGTTTGAACTGTTGCGGAAGGAGATGCATATAATAATTTAATCCAAGCTATAAATGACGACCCTAATCCAAATTTTTCCAAAACTGTAAATAAGTATTTCCATTCAACTTGATCAATCGCTTTCTTTGCATCTAAGGATATGATGTACTCAGGGGCTTTTTCAGAAGGTGAATAAAGTATGTTAAAAAGACGTCAGACATTTAAAAAGGAGTGACGGCTTTTAATGAAGCCTGTCTGAAAAGTTGCTATTATTTGGGGGAGGACTTCCAGTCTGTGCGCCAAAACCTTTGCTAAAATCTTAGCATCTGTGTTCAGTAGTGAGATTGGCCTGCATGAAGCACACTCTGCAGGGTCCCTCCCCTTCTTGGCTATGAGAATTATACATGCCTCATTTAGAGATGGAGGGAACCCAGGCGAAGGGATTCAGACAGAACGGTTGTTAGTTGTGGGGAGAGGAGCGCAGAAAACCTCATGGAATTCGGCTGGAAATCCATCCGGCCTTGGTGATTTTCCAGATTGCTTTGATGATATGGCTAGGGCTATTTCTGCTTGGGTTAGAAACACTTCTAGTTTCTCCACCAAGTCTGGGGGAATAGTTGGGATGGGCAGAGGATCAAGAAAGGGTTTGTCATTTCATCTCCATCAGCTTGGGAGGAGTATAGTTGGGAGTAGAAATCTTTAAATGTATTACTGATTTTAGTGGGGTCTAAAGTGTCATCTCCACTTTCTGTATGAATACATGTTATAAGTTGCTTAGCCCTCTGTCCTTTTAACTGATAAGCTAACAGTTTCCTTGTCTTTTCACCATGTTCATAAAATGTACTTTTGCTTTTTAATAAAACATTTTGCATTTGGTGAGTAGTAAGGAGGTCAAATTTTGTTTTGTGTCCTGGTCTTTCGTTATGTATTTTGGGGTTTGGGTCTTTGTGTATTGTTTATCAATATCTAGGATTTTAGATGACAGATCCAATCACTCCTGTCTTTTCTTGTTTGCAGTGAATGATATAATTTGTACTCTTAGATAGGCTTTGAGTGCATCCCAGACCATAAGACCAGAGACAGCTGAGTATTATTGGATTCAAGAAAAAAAGTGATTTGATTGGGTTAAAATGCCAGTGCCTTATGGGCTGTGGAATACCAGGAAGTAACAGTGATGTCAAAACGGGAATGGTCAGATATAACAATACTTTGATATGTACAGGAAGAGACATGGGGGATTAACCTGTTGTCAATAAAAATATAATCTATTCTGGAGTACTTGTGGTGAATGTGGGAGAAAAGGAATACCACCATATATCTGAAATTCCATACTTGGAGAGAAAACACTGAATGTGTAAAGCAGATTTACTCAATACACCAGGTTTGGTGGAAGAGCGATCCAGCACTGGGTCCAACCAACAGTTAAAGGCCCCCTTCCCCCAAAGTATTAAGTAGTGGGAGCCCAGGTCAGGGAAATGAGAAAACAGATGATCAAGGAAGTGGACATCATCTATGTTTGGAGCATATAGACTGGCCAAGACAACATTTGTGTTGAATAGTTTTCCTGAGACAATTATAAATCTACTGCTCCTATCAGCTGTGATTTTGGTTGGATTGAAGAGTTCGTTCTTACAACACAAGGATCTACCCCTTCTTGCCTTTGTCTGGAAAGTAGAATGGAAGTGCTGCCCCACCCAACCTGACAGAAATCTGGAGTTGACTGAAGAGTGCAGGTGTGTATCCTGTAGGCAATATCTGTGTTACTGCTTAAGTTGAGTGAATACTTTCTTCATTTTGATTGGGTGATTCAACCCCTCGACATTCCAACTCACAATATTAAGATAGCTACCCATTAGACTTTGTAAGGAATGTGTGTTGAAAAGTAACAGTGTGGTGTAGATTCAATGTAGTAGCATTTAAAGGGAAATAGACAACGCATAGTGAAGAACCCACAGTAATTGAGTGCCAATGTTAAAGATGACAAGATACAGATGCAACTGTGTTGAACAGTTGCAAGCTCTTCCTAACTCTTACCAATCTGTACCTCCAATTCTCGGCAACTCTTGGCCTCAATCCCGTATTTGTACAAGTCCCTCAGAATAGGTCTTCAAGATAAATAAAATAAGCAAATGATGCAATGATGGATGTTGGCCCAATGATGTTGTGGCAAGGAACCCTGGAAGACTTAGAGATTAGGAAGATTTAATGTCTCAATAAAGCATTGTACCTTTATCACCCTCCTATCCCCACCCTCCTTATGGATTCTGTAATGAGAGCAATGGAGGAGAAAATTGGAAAGGATAAGAATTGTTCCTGTCACAATAACTGCCTAGTCCAGTTTCCTTTTGCCCTTTCTGCCCCAGTCCCTGCCATTCTCCACCTGTCCACCAGATGCCCCCGAACTTTCTCACCTGATTCCTCCGCCCACCTGCTCACCTGTTCCTCATTCCCTATTTATCCCTGAATTCTCACATGCCTCTCATTCTGCCTAATCACCCAGTCTGTATATATAGCTGCCCACTTTCTATTGTCCTCTGCCAGTTTGTCATGTTGTCTACTTGCATTCAAACCACCTGTATCTGTTCCCTGTTTCTTATCATCCTGTTTATCTGCTCTGCTACCTGTGATTTTGACCTACCAGGAAATGCACTACACAAAGCTAAATACTTCAGTCTGACCTTGAAATGGTGTTACTACAGTCAGCTAACTGGATCAACTTTTCAGCAGCAGTGGTTTCTTCAAGTTTCTTTTAATGCTTAGTGTGACAAAATATTTTTTTAGATAAGTGTGAACCAAATGGAGTGCAAATCTGTAAATGCAGACATAGGCAGCTCAGTGAGTGGCTTAGTCAGGCATACAGGCCTCCTTTCCCAAATTAGAGGGTGTAGCAGCATTCAATACATGGTACATGTACACACGTACACACATTACAACAAAACGTACAATGCTCCCATGCCTCAAAACACCAGAAAAGGCTGCATGTGGCAGATTTTCCTTCTCTGCCATTGCCTCTCTTGCAGTAGTAGCCTGAGATTGCTTGGTGTAGGAAAGCAGTAATATATTCCCCAGAAGTCACAATCTGTTTCCCATTCATAGCTTGCCTACACAACCTACGTGTAACACTGTATATCCATATTCTCTGTGTGTGCAGTGAAACTTCAAAGTGAGATATACGAGGTGTGAAAGACACCATTAAGAAACAGTTCTTCTCTGCACTTACATGTTACATAAGGCTAAACCTGCCATAGCTCCTCTCCAACTATCAATGCTAGCAAGTTACATAACAGCAGTGTGTACGTGTACATGTTTGTTGAAGCAGAAGAGAGAGAGAGAGAAAGTAAAAAGAGAAAAACCATGGAGTGAAACAGTATATTAGTCTCCAGAGGCAGAAGCACACAATGTTCAGTATTGACCTGCATATGTGCTTCACTGATTTCAGCAGCTTGATGTTTGTATCTCTTGGCCTCAGTATCTCCATCTGAACTCTGCGGCGCGCACACACTGGACTAGGTTCAGCTTCCCATAACTGGCATGATAACAAAAGAGATTCTGATTCTAGAAACTCATGCCATCTAATAGCATTTGCAAATGGTGAGAGAAATCATGTGCAGCATGTTTATGAAGATGAATGTTCAGTGTATATGTGGTTCACCAGACACCTGCTGAGTGGTCTATGTTTCCTTGGAAAAATCCTCTGTTGCACAAGAGATGCTTTTTGTATTTCCACTGAAACAAGAGGAAGAAACAGGGCTGAATAGATGTGCATAATTTTGAAACTAAAATGTGTGCTGCTGTAAGCCAGCAAAAAAAAGCAAAATAAATAATGGATGGATTGATGGAAGGATGGATGTAGAACTTGCCCAAACAAGCCAAGGGAGAAGGGAGAAGGGAGAAGTGTGAATAAAAGACAAGATATCCATACAAGCTGAGATAGCAACATGTAAAAAAAAATAGCAATTTGATTTGAGTTTCTTGTGTCTGGAAGTGATATACTACTAGTAAATATAGGCCTGTCCTTTACCCACAAAGCTAAATTTGTCTGCTGTACATATGCAGGTTTAGAACACTGTCATCGTTTTTTATTCTAATTCAAACACTGCAGATAAACACTGCCTGATTCAAACACAAGAGTCACTCACTATATTCTGCTTGCAGTACCAAATAGGGTTTTGAGATTTATAAGGGAAGTCTCCTCAAAAAAACACTAAATTCTAAAATTGACTTTAGGATTTTCTGCTCATCGTATTGCCCTGTCTAGCAAATCCCAGTGACCTATCTGGCACCAGTGGTTTTACACAAACTGAGACTAGAGGATTTGGACTCAGGATAGAGCCAGATGGAGCAAGCCAGAAAGAAAGGGTGACGGGGAAAACAATTTGAAATGGGCATAGCGATTAGAGATAAACTTGAATTTATTCTCTGCCTGGCTAGATTTCACTTTTTTTGAATGCAATGTAGTTTGTCAAATAGTCTAAATAATACTTGTCATGAGAGAATTAGCCACTAATATTCAACACAATTATGTTATTCAGAAAAGCATTAATGTCTGCATATTTCTGCCAAAAATATCCCATGATTGTAGCTGATTTGGTACTATTTCATTTCATAAGGCCTAAAAAGGATGGTAAACGGACTGACCATGGTTTACTTTAAATGCCAGTTTGGTAAACTCCACACACGTGGTTCTCCAAAGATATAAAACAAAAGTGTGTGTGTGTGTGTGTGTGTGTGTGTGTGTGCGTGTGCGCAATGAGAGGAGGGAACAATGAGAGAAAAGGACTGAGGAGGGGAGGGAAAGAAGAGGAGGAATTGATTCATATTACAGAGGCCGTTTTCTCCCAACTTTTCCACTCCTGTAAATCTTTAGGAGCTGAATAGTGTGCCTGGAAGCTTGCTGACCAGACCCCCACTACATACATGCATGCGCGCGCACACACACATTCATACAAACTCCAACTGATCTTCCTTCTTACAGGTTTTTTGTAGTTATTATCAAGTGCACACTTGACAAAATGCAACATACTCACCACTGAGAATAAGAAGGGGCAAAAAGGCAAATTATGAGTCATCCACTGAAACAGTGGTATAATAACAGGAGATGCTATCAGTCCAAAGGATTGAATTTCAAACTTATGACATTTCATTCTGAGATAAAAATCAGTCCTGCGGAGTGAGTGGATTGGACGGCACATGTAGTTTTTCCTGACTCACTCACCACCACTTTGGCCTTTCTGGTTTGACCTACATTTCACATCGCCTTTTGTGTGCATGTAAACACAGCTTACAGTACAAATCAGGTGGTGGAACATTTTTCAGTTTATGTTTGCATTAGAGAGCTAAATCATGCGTCTAAACCCATATGATTTGAAATGTTGTGTTTATATGTGTGTTTGTGGATCCAAGCACATGCAGGGCGTGTGCCTCTGTAACTGTATACTGATAGTTTAGAGGTGTGTGTGTGTTTGTGTGTGTGTGCGCATGATGAGAGACTGGTGAAGACAGTCAGATGAAGGACTCAGTGTTTTCTCAGATGTTGCTCAGATGTTGCTTTTATATATTGTATCATGTCATTTTGATGATTGCTGGAGGGTGATCGTACAGATCTGCAGCAATATTTCTAAAACAGACACATTTGTGGATGGTGTTTACCAATAAGACATGGAGAATAAATCACTTCGCTAACTGCAACACTTCCTTTCTGGTATATCGCCTTGAATGCCCCTGTGGATTTTTCTATGTGGGGAGAACAAAAAGGAGATTAAAGACAGACTCGGGGAGCATAAAACTGCTATTCACACACAAAATCCAAACTATCCTATAGCCACCATAAAGCAGGACATGGGAGTCCCTCTTCCTTTAAAGCAGTTGCCCTTGAAATCTTACATAACCATATAAAAGGTAGTAATAGACTAAGAAAACAATGAGAAACATTCTAAAGGCCACTAAGTCTCCAGGACTGAATGATAAGGTAGACTTTTTACATGTTCCTATTATCCCCAATAGTTAGAAGCTATTGTGAAAGCTTTAATATTTGCTCATTTAAACATTATGTACATCTAATGTCCAGTGACTATGATCCATCCATTTTTATAGTTATTTTATTCTTTGATACTTTACTGCCACTCACTTGAGCATAATGTAATATTCTTCGATCTGGTAAATTTGGATATGCTTGTTCTGTCATGAGTGGTGTGTATTAGGAAGCAGGGGAAGGACCCACAAGTAGACTGTAGAGGCAGGCAGGGACAGTGCAGTGAGTTTATTGTCAAAAAAGAAGATACAAAAGTTCACAGGCATGGGTGGCAAGTGCAAACAGTTCAAACCGCAGTTATATTAAATCCACAGAGTTGCAGGGATGAGACAAGGGAAAAGTCCAGACAGGCAGGCTAGCAGATACAGATATGGTACAGGTCCAGGTAACAGGATACAGAAAATAGAAGCTTGAAAGCACTGACAACAAGCAACATGACAACTACCATCTGGCAATGAACAATGGAAATGGACCAGTATAAGTAGTGAGTGTCTGAGGGAATGTGTTGCAGGTGAGGAGTGGGCAGAATTGGCCAGGACTGATGAGAAGTGCTGAAAAGGTGTATAGATGGGGAAAGGAGCATAGACTCTAAAAAAAAAATATGGACGTTGTCACCATGTTGTCATTCATTGGTTTGTGGACTGCCTTTTTTAAGCCTTGAGTTTAGCGATTTGGCCATCACCATCTTGGATTTGACCATCGCCATCTTTGATTTTTGGAGCCAGAAGTGACCACATTTGGACGAGAGGGTGGAGTTGACCCTAGCGCTAGTTGCTAGCTTGGTTAGCTCAGTGCATTTTCAGTCTATGGTTAACTGTGATGATGCTATAATTTTTTGATTGGGAAAAACAGGCCTAAAACCATTTAAATTAAATGTACTTACTGGAAAAACTGACTAGCTGACTCCTTTTAGAGGGTCTTTTATTACAACCAAATGCTGAACAAGACTTTTCTTAGGCAACCAAAATGTTACAATTAAGTTTCATGAACTGAAAACAGCGACAGCTACGTCTATACTCTGTGAACCTGGGGTTACGCCATGATTATGTTACATAATCAACGTTGTCCCTGTGGTAGCAACTTGTCAATCACAAGGTAGCCACGCCCTAAAGCATATGCTGCTTTAAGTCTATTTTACTTTAAATGGGACCATAATTTATGAACACATCATGCTGTTTTGAAGAAGACTTGAAACTAGTGATTGAGACCCTAAACGAATTATGAAACTGTTTACTGGGGTAATAAATCAAGAGAGAAGTAAGGTCATTTTACTAAAGACTTCCATACAGTCGGACTTCTTTTTGCAACCAGTGGAGTCGCCCACTGCTGGCCATTAGAAAGAATGCAGGTTTATGGCAATTCCGCATCGGCTTCACTTTTCAGACTGGGAGCAACAGTTTGAAGATGGTTGGTCTGGGGAGTTGAAGGAAAGTCCATAGCCTGGGAGAAGTGAGCAGGGGCTGGAGACAGAGAGCAATGGAGAGGGCTGGGAATGAGTGTGGCTGCAGAGAGGGACTGAGGAGCAGATTATGACATTTTCATCCCTTATACATGCCAACTTTGATTTGCAATAGACTCTGTATGTCAAAGTCAAAAATGAACATGTTTTGGGGGATAAAATTGTTGTGGAAAGTCATAAAATGTCTTTGAAATGATAAATGAGGGGGGAATTGTCATATACCATGTGGTCATCTGTGAGCGATTCTAGCAGTGCATTGTGGGGGAGAAAAATGCTGCGGTTTTACAACCAAGGTCATGGCCTAAGGAGAAAACCACACCGCAAGCAGTAGAAGAATATGCCAAAAACGATTGGTTGAACATGTTTTAGGTATAGAAAGTAGAAAAAACAGAACTTCTCTGTTCTTCATTTCTTTAAATGATATTCTACAAATTGCATGTGCATCTGCGGTTGTTAGCATTTCATAGATACTATATCAGTATTGGCACATATGTTGGCCATCAAGTAACAAATAAATCCAGTAAGAAGAATGCCACAGATGTTTTCGGTAGCACTTACAAGTTTATGCTACAACTGTAAATCCAGCATCAGTCTATACTGTACATAATTAAGTTGAGTGGGTTGGTTCATAATTATGTTAACAATTATTTCATATGCATATTTAAAGGATCAAAAATGTTTGTTATGCATTAATGTTGAAAAAAATGGATGATATACAATTATCTGACCCTCCCCCCTTTTTTTAACCCTCAAATATTAATATTGATATCCACCTAAAAAAAAAAAAAAGCCACATCTATCGTTCTTTAGTAGAATGCTGTCTAAAAAACAGTGCATTTCTTACACTAGTGTATGTACTGTGCACCCATTATCAGGAGGATGAAGCAAAAGCTCAGAATGTTTGAGGTTAAGATAAGGACCAAAAACAATTGAATTGAATTGAAAAAAGTGTGTTTGTGATAGTATTTCTTCAGCAGAACATTGTTAGCTTGCCGCCTGCTTTCATCATCTCCTCTCCCTCCCCTCCTCAGCCTGCCACAAGGCCAGCACACCAGCAAGTCTATACAGCGTGGATATGATTATGTATCTTGGCAGGAACACTGTGCATATTGTGTTTATGAGTGTATGTGCATGCGTGCATCACAGTGTGTCCCAGTTGGAGGAGAGAACCAACTCATGGAACACTTGACAGAAGATATATACCTTTTTCCAGAGGAAAAGGAAACAAAGGCAGACTCCAAATGATACACGGCTCCTCTATGAGGCCTTCGAGAGCACTTTCTCCTCGCTATCGATTCCTACTCTCCAGGTAAACCCAGCTGTGAACCCATGAGCTCTGCTGGACCCGTTTCTTTAATTTTTATGGTCTTTTTAATGTGACAATAATCTCTCACAGCCAGGCTGTCTGCTATCTCCCAGCATGTGCTGACTCTATATGAACCCAGCTTTCCTCTCTCGCTCTTTCTCTCAACTGCTGTTTTTGCCAGATAGGAAGAAATCTCCTTTCTTTCTTTTTCTCTTCTTTTTGCCTTACCATGCTGGCTTGTCATTGCCTTTTTTTTTACGCTCTCCCACCCCTCCTTCGCTCCTTCCCACCCCCGTCCTTCCCCATCCAGGTAGGTCTGTGGTGCCAGACAGAGGAGCACAGTGTTCCTTTGTTATTTCCAGGACTTAAGTCTAGATAACAACCGCAGCCACTCCGACTCACCAACACATCAGCAGCCTCATATCTCAGGCTTTACATTTCCATAATTGGGATTTGAGAGGCAAGTCCTAACAAATGAAAGGGATTTCCGGATATCTTAACCAAGATTCCTTTTCAGACATACAACAATAAAGACTTATATGGACACTCACAGTCACACTCACTTCTCTTACAGTACACAAAAAACCTGAATAGCTTTATCTTTCAGTGCTGTGAGAACCAATTCTGCTTTAATATCTACAGATGAGTCAGAATCCTCATAGCCCGATAGTCAGATTCAGCACATGCTCACTTGGCACATGGGATGGAGGGATGATACATTACCAGCTGGTCCTGCTCCAGTTGGCCCCTCCCCTTGACAACGGTTGCCTAGTGCCACAACTGGAGCCCATCACCAGGGCGGGCAGACAGCCTGCCAGATGTGAGGCCTTCTCCACGGTCTCTGTAATCCAAGCAGAAACACAAACTACACGTACACAGTAATGCACATACACAGATGTACGTAACAAAAAGTACGTAAAGCATCTCTTTCCACGACTCTGCCTTTACCTGCACTGTATGACTTTATATATCCTCTTTCTGAAATATACTGAAGAACATGACACGCAGTTTTAGAAATGGCATGCAGACCTCTCTGTTTTCCATCCAAACCCAAGAGTGACCTTGTTGTGGCCACAGATTCCCCTTGTGGAAAGCAGTCTCCTTCAGGACTCTGCTATTAGCGGCTTTGTGGGACAGAGTGGCGACATGTTAATGGCACACAGACACAGAAGAGGCTACAGACCCCTGCACCCTCCTGCACCGAGAACACAGCTGACTACAGGGAATGTGGACTCTTAGAAATATATGTTAACAGCAACCACTAAGGGATGGTTTGGATTTGTGTTGGCATCAAGATTAAATTAATACTGTTTTTAAAGCGACTGCAGCATGTGTAGTATGTTAACATCTACTGTATGGAACATGCCCATATAAATTTGAAGACAGAGTAGACCACAGGGGCCATTACTGAGAAGTGCTTTATGGCACAAAACAGGAAGAGGGTCCTGTTCTTCCAACATAAACACAAAATGTTATAACACTTAATGGGAAACGTAAATTTGCAATGAGTTAACTAATGTTAAGTAACTAATGTAATTAACTAACCAAAGCTAACCATAAGTTATTTTGTCTCTCAGTGCATTCAGATTTTCCTACCCTGTCTGTGGTCCAAAGGCCGTTGGTTCCCATGAAGATGTAAACCTATAAAAACAGGTCTCAAAGTTTCAGTTTCTGAGTAATTTCCTTAACTGTCTGGGCACTGTATCTATTAGCAAATGTTAACCAAATGTAGTAAATAGCACTTTTGTTAGGGACTATTTTCAGCTGTGGATTAATACACATTTGCAGGGATAGTGAGTATTTACAGCACCAGGAGGGTGTATGTGGCTTTGACTCAAAATAAACTTACAGTGCCCATGTTCATGTAAACGAAGGACCATGTCACCCAATGCCACAATGTGGCTCACTAATGTGTTTTTAGCAGTTTTTAGACCACAATGGAGGTTTATTGGAATAGGGATAAGCTATATTAGGTTTTGGCTACACAGACAACACTTGATACTATGATCAATTCATTACTGGTTTTAAGACGTATCCTTTAAAACGGTCTGAAAAACTGTATTTTCTACAGTAAGTAAAGAATTCCTTAAGTGGGAATAGTAATAACGTCTATGGCATTCAAGGTCGTTCTCCTAAAACTGTAACTAGTAAAACAGATCTTGGGTAAGTGGATCCACTTCCTGAGGCCTTTAAGAGGAAGTGTCATCATACTAATAAGTCACCATTTGATACGTAGTGTACCACCATGCCAAACTTAACCAGGCTGTCACTTGGACTTTTAAGGTGAAACATTTAAAGAATTTGGAGCGACTGTATTTGTGGCTCAGTCTTTGGTTATAGTTAGAGAGCTGTTTTTTGTTTTTCACGGCTAGGTTTCCTCAAGAGTCTGCACGTGACATAGAAAATAAGCTACACCAACTGCAGATAAAACAAACTAGAAAGAATGAGTTAATAGATCTAATGTTGGTCTATGGTAACAAGGTGACAGCATGATGATGTAATTTCACGGAGGCCAAAAGGTCATGATGATGTGGCCAATGGGCTATCCATCTGGACTACTTCCTTGTAAACACAAGGGTTAATGGGTTAGTGGCCACACATGCATGCACCCCCACTCACGTACACACACTACCACTGTGGTCAATGGGGCACCACATCTCAAACTTTCAAAGCATGATAAAACCCTGCCCAATGATCCATTTATGACTGTCCAGGTCAAGATTGACAAATGGCTGTCAACTCACCATATCATTGTTTCATGAGACACGGAGGCAGTTCAAAGAGAGTTTTGAGGATCTAAAGTGGGTACCATCAGATAGGCTTATTAATGAGGCCTGTCTGAAGTGGCGTCTGGCAAACAGCCAGCAAGACTACTGGCAAGAAAGACACAGTGTGAGAAGAGTTTAAGAAAGTAACCAGATGCTTTTAAAAGTTTCCTTGAATAACTTGTCTTGCCCTCAGATTTGAATAATTTCCTTTGCCTGATCCGAAGAAAGTCTTTCCATTCAACACCATCATGCTCTACTGTGTAAAACTTTAAAATCACAAGACATTGACAGGAGTAGAAACAATGGCAGCCATCAAACTGGACACACTCCTTGACCTTATGCAAGACCTGATCCACCTACCCCAAACCGCTCCCATTTACCTCAGTTCCCAGAAATCTTTGTGTTCGGTCACAGGCTGTGTGCGGTAAAATGTAAACAGAGATCTTCATGATGAGTCACTGGGAACTCCATTGTCGTAGTGACTTGCCAGCGTAGCAGCAGCTACACATGGTGATACCCAAAAAGCAATGAAGGGAAAAATACCAGCATTTGTACATTTGTGCGTTTTCTGTCACTAATTCGCTCCAAGTATAATGATAATGTCCGTTTTAACTGCTGTACAGCATTTTGTGCTATAACATGTAACATAATCAGTGTACTATATTGATTTAGTCATGAAATATGGTTTATTTAAACACTGAATGTACTTCTGGAAAGCCAACTAACCACTTTAATGGGGCACATGCAGTATACTTTTAGACCATTTGTCCAGGGAAAGTTGGCTGAACACTTTTTGATGACAGATTGACACTGAGCTCTTTGCCGCTGTCTGTTATTAAATATTTGCTTAAAGTTGGAAGAATTAGCTTGTTCGCCAATTACCTGGATAATAAAAGATTAAATGTATTTCAAACCGTTCTATACTGTAGGTGTATCCCACTCAGGGTGGCCTATAGCTTCTGCATCACTTGCCATTAGAAACAAGTCCACTGGTATTGCAAGTGTCTCGCTAGTCTAACATCAAAGGCTTCCATAAGTCAGCTGGTGTTTGGCTTGCCGCTCATCAGACTGGCACAGACGGAGCTTGAACTTCAGAGGCTTTGGCCTTGGTTTCACAAAGAAAGCAATGATGTCAAGATTTCTGGACACATTGCAACATCACACCACTTTGAGGCTTGAGAGGAGCTAAAAGCTATGCTGAAATCTGGAGACAGAGGTGCGATCATAAATCAGAATTCCCTCACACTCTCTCACTCCTCACTAACTTCTGCCACTTTTTCTCTCCTCCAGTCTCTCGGCCTCTCCCGGCCAGAGACGGCACATTTTAAACCCATTAGCGATGGGCCTGCCAGCTGTACATCAGCAGAAAACCATAAATTGTTTTATTGGATGAAGTTTCTGCAAAATGATGAGCTCAGCGTTACCGATTCCCGGTATACCGCTAGCTTATTGTGTGGGTGAAAGCGTGCCTCTTGTCAAATATTCAAGAAAAAATAATGGTTATTTCCAAGGCTTTTGACATTTGCATAATGTCCCTTGTGCATTTGTCACGCCTTCCTCCAAATCTGTGTCAGTGGGCTAGGAGCTTTATAGCATTTATATTGAATTTGCTATACAAATATTTGACTTCTTATTTATGAGCTTGCAAGAAGCCATCCATTATATCTTCAGGCATTTGCTTAGCAAGCATGAATATCGGCAGTGTTTTCAATAAATGTTTGTCTATACACTGTAGCGACCTTCTGTGCAAAATTTGCTGATTTATGGCATCTCAGCTACACCTCTCCACTGCTGCAGGCTGTCTCTGCCTTTATCTCTGCGACTGGTCGAAGAAGGAGCAGCTTGTGTGAAATTGTTGACATTAGTACCCATCTCCCACCCCCTCAACCCCTACTCCCCGCTCTCACCAGCCCCTCCAAGTCACACAGCTGTGTGCAATGCAAACACTACGGGCCCCCTTGGACCGCGTTGCCTGGGTAACCAGGACCACAACCAGGTATACCTACCATCCTCCTGCTGGCGGTCAGCCATCGGTCCCTCTGTGAGTCAGACGCTCCGTAAATGATGCCTCCTGGAGGTCACCATATTTACAGTACATGCTTTATCCCGTAATGTCATTGGCAATGAGGGAGGGGGTCAAGATTTTACAAACTAATATTGCAGGGTGGCAGTGGGGGATTTTGGGGGGTTTTGGTTGGTACAGCAACCGAGCCTCCTCCAACTCATTCGACAATGTTTAATACCATGTGTTGCTGTTTTCCCTCGTTGCCTTGGAGATAGGATTCCTCAAAGATGGGAAAGCCCCAGACCCTTACCTACCCCCTCACCCCACTGCCCTCCACCCCCCCCCCCAATATACATACACACACACACACCATGGGTCCACTCTCCTGTGGAATAACATTTTGGTGCGTCAGCAGGACTGTGGGCTCCAGGGAGGAATGTTGTCTCGGAGGACAGGTGCGTCACACCTGTATGGCCTGCAGTGTGGACGGGAAATATTCATTCCATTTCCCTTTTACCCCCCCTGCCCCCCACTGCAGACCCCACAATCACTGGTTACCACTTTCTGCTATAAGGGGCCCTGAATGAAAGCCGGCGAGGGTAGTGGGTGTGATCTGGAATATAACATTAATGTTGCCATTAGTGGACTGTGTGTGGAAGAAAATACACAGCAGTGGAAAAGTTTACAATTCATTATGCCCAATATAGCTGACATGAAATGTTAATGATCAAATGTAAACCATTACATATTATGGGACTTTAAAGGGAGGCTGTGTAACTTTTGAAAGAAGAAATAACATGTTCTAACAGTTACAAATATAAAATTTAATTTATAAGCACTAAAATGCACCCTTGATTAATTCAAAGCACTCAGGGGTTTTGTAGCTACAGCTTTATTTGGTCTGGTATGACCATTACCTTATAGTAGCTAACGTTAGCTAATGTTTTTCTGTGTGTATATTGCTGTGTAACTTACAGTACAGATTCCATTCGCTGACTTAATGCCCCTTCTCTACTTTTCCTCGCGCAACTGCTACGTCTTTAGCATTTTTGCATTATCTCATAATTGTTTTGTCTGGCCACAGTTGCAACTGCAGTAAAACTTACATAAGCTCATTTTAATGCCACTTTCTAGCTTGCGCAACAAATAATACATAAGAAATGAATGGCACCACATTTGCAGTATTTCCTGAATTTCTGTGCAACTGTGGAAACTCACTCTGTGTGGGCAGTGAATTTGCCTATTAGCTGAAAAAACTTGGCTACCACTGAACTTTTTTCCGGCTGATGTGATTTGTTTTTGGAAACAACAGTTCCAACTTAATGGGTGAGAAGTTGATTCCCAGTTATCGGCTTTTTAATGGGGAAAAAAGAAAAGAATAATCTTCAAACTCAAGAAAATGTTATTTTTTTTCCTTATTAGTCCTTCCTAATTTATGCTTGCCAAAAATCATACATATCTGTCTTTTAAAGTGCCATTGTGTATGTATATTCATGGATTCTGACAACCGGGTCAGAATTTGGATGGGATGGCACATACGATATTACATCTTTACATGAACTTTAACTTTAATTAAGGCTTTACATCTGGACTATAGAATTGACTGGTAACAACTGTCTGACTTCTCCTGTCTCCTGGAGTATCTCCACATAGTCGATTTGCATCATTTAAAGTAAGTAGGTGGGTGAAGGTGAAGGTGTGTGTTGGGGGCGGCTTTCTGCCATTCAGGGTCCAGTATTCTGCCTGTTCTACCACTTATCCCAAAAGAACTTCATCCAAGAAATACAAACTAAGCTGTGCTTAAAAGACTTCATGAAAGACATTATTCTTATCCCGAGATGACTTCTATTTCAAGGCAAATTCATGAAATATGAATACTATGGGAGCTTTAAATCTGCACCTAAATGGCCTCTTGGAATTCTCTTTCAGTGTTATTGCTGAAGCGTGGAGCAGAACTGCAATTATAAATCAGTTTTTCTCCTCGTTTTGCTACTTTAACACTTTAATCATTTAATTAAATAACCACCTTAATGGCCTCTTGACAGAAAGGGCTGCATTTTAAGTAATAGAGCCATATCCTCCAACAAGAGTGCAGTATTTCTTTGGCAACTTAAAAAGGCAGTGTGTACTGGGTCCAGCATGAAGTGAACCTGTCCTTTTAGGGAATGCAGACATAGAGAGATGTTCCTTCAAAATCAAAACATGTTTGTGTGCTGGGATGGACGCATACAGAGAGAGAGCAGGGGGTAATGAATCAGCCGAAGTTGATGAGAAGCATACGTGCAGTCTGGAGCAGAGCAGATTGTGATATAAGAGGCATAAAAAAAGAGTAACTGACCTCTCCTCATCAATAAATGATTACATCTCCCTCCATTCCACAAAACAGTACATGTGTATCCCCTCCACATTTCATAATATTCCCTAATACACATACACACACACACAGTCCTGACTGTTCAGTCAAATCTCTGACGTGGATGAATTGTTAGCTGGAGGGGGCTGTGGGATGCCTGGGAGTGATAACGTGATTACTGTAAATCAGAACAAGATCAAGCTGTACTTGTGCTTACAATTGAATAAAGCTGAGAGAAAAAAAAAACAAAGAAGGATACCAAGGGTGAGGAAAGTAGGCTCAATAAAGAGCAAAAGTGATAAAGAGTGAACAAGTGGGAAAAGCTGTTTAGAGAATTTCATCACTGAGAGAGAGAGACATGAGAAATAAAACATCACCAAGTTGAGAGCAGCAGAGAAGAAAAAAGATGAAGGCCGACATGGGAGAAGAAGATGCAGGGCATCTGTTGTTTGAGCAAATGCTGACTAGAACACATGCGATCGTACATTACATGTCCGAGAACAGGCCTGAAATACGGGCGCTGAACTCATCTGAGACATAACAACTGCTGGATGTCAAACCAAAAACATACTGACACATGAACACAACCACATGTTGAAGTCAGATGGGGAAAACAATGTGCTGCTCGCCGCGAGATATGCAGCTGAGGTGGTTGACTGGGGTCAGGTAACCGAAGGTCAACCGCAGCTTTCATGTCTGATTTGTCACACTGTTAGTCATAATTTCACATGCATATAAATGATTACTGCGCAATGAAGAGAAATTAGGTGACGTCAGAGGCGTAATTTGGTGACGTGCACATATGAGGCTGTAGTCAGTCAGTCAACACTTTATGGCAAAACTGCTGGGAAAAAGCAGATGGATTCATAATGGTGTTTTCTTTCCTCTGAGCAATTGAGGCTGATGGTAATTAAAACAAGGAGTTTCCTGTTTTCTGTTGAAAGAATTCAGGTTGTAGTCATAATGTTTTTTTTGTAATGTTTTTGTTTGTGGATCTTTAGTTGATTGTGCAAGTCGGGGCAGTCTCAAAGGACCAATCTGATGGCTTCCGATTTGGGAATAATCGGATGACAAGAAGTGACGCCACACAGGAGAACAAATGAGTAAGACAAAGAGTAGAATATCGCAAATATAGTCATCTCTGCACGAAATGTGCCAGTGAACTGTCAAACAATACACCGAGAGCACAAACACGCTCACTAAAGCACATATCCACAAGACTGTGTGCCAGTGAGGCCTCATCCCAACAGAAACGGCACACTCTGTTTTCCTGCTGTTAATGTTTTTAAAGGAGCTCAGTGCCGCTAACTGTCAATGGCGCATTAAACAAGAACAGTTATCAGGGTTAAATCTGAAGTTGAAATGGAGTGGAAAAGTTTGTGTGCTCCCTGTCGTCCAAGAGGGAAGAGTATAAAGCGACAGGGAGAGAAGGAAACAGGGACAGTCAAGTTTTCCTTTATTTTCCTCATGCTTCTAATTATTAAATAAAATTGAGTTTACAGGAAGGCAATGTGAAAGGTTGGTGTGAAGAGCATAACTCTGTTTTATTTAGCAGAACTGAAGCAAACTTGGCAGGACTTTGGCGCCATGGCAGTTGTTGAATACAAATGACTGTCTACAAGTACATACAGTACCAATTATCATAAGACAGAAATACATCACAGATAGTAATAATAATAAATTCATACTACATGTTATTCATAGGGCGCTTTTCCAGGTAGTCAGTGAGGGTTTTAAACAACATTAGAACATTAAATCATATGATTAAGATACATTAATGACAGTAAAAGTAAAATTACAGGCACAGAGTCATCATAGTGTAGATGTGGATATAAAAACACTAAACATTTAAGGATAATTTCAGAATTTTTCAAGTCTATCTTAATACAATGTGGAAAAACTCTTATTGCTGCAATTATTCCTCCTGCTCAAACTGGCAGGCTCTTCATTGCGCAACTTCACTGCAAGACATTTTAAAGTTTAGCTGAAGCTAATGAAGCTTCTGGGTTAGCTAAATAATCAACTTTCAAAGTTACTGTCTTTAAAGAATGCAAATTTCCCCTTTGTGTTTCCATGGGCAGGGTTTTCTTACTGAGCTGCAGCAGAGGGATACGTTCTGATGGTCGGTTGCCGGTATAAAACAATAAACTTACACCAGCTGTCAGGATGAATATATAAACTTGATGTGGCTAATGCAGACTATTGACGCCTCGTACTGTATTAGCTTTGGCTGAACTTTTGAATGCATTTTAGCACAGAACAAGGATTGTAGATTTTAACCGCTTTCTTTTACAGTGTAGTTGCTCCTATGACGATACTCCTTCACAGCCAATATGAAGAGGAGGAATGATTATAGCAACCACATGGCATAGAATATAAATATTATTAGTATAGTTATGACAGACTTGTGAAAATCCAAACATGTCCATCAAAAGTAGTTTTAAAAAGGTGAGTTTCAAAGGATTTATTGTACCATAGTATTTTTTTTTCTTTCTATATACTAAAATAAGGATGACATGGGTGACATGAGATGGGTGACAAATTAAAGAAAACATCAAATGTGAATCATATGCTAGGGCCTTTTGAAGCGACATGTTAAACAGGGCTCTCCACCAACATCATCACAACATAAACTGGTGTCAAAGTATACTGGTAGCCAATTTGTGATCATAAGTTTTACTTGATGTAAAAAGATGTTCACAGGGCTTAGCTGTTTTGCCCTTTTGTTGCTTCTAGTTATGCATGTTCATTCATATTGTTTGTTTACAGTGTTTATTTATAGTACTGTAGGTCAATTAACCTCTTGATAATCAACCGCAACAGTCTCTTTTATAGTCATGGATTTCTACGTTCCATCTGCAGGCATGCAGAAACGCCTGTGAAGCTCTGTAACATTTTCATTGTTGTTTTGCCCCTTGTCATACCCCCACTGCATTTATTTATAGTGGACTGCGCCTAATCTAGCATGAAGACTTAATCCAGATGTAGGATTATCTGGGGAAAATGTGTCGTAATTCTCACAATCTCCCCTTCCATCTCAAGGCAAACATTAGCTCCAGCCATACATTTTCTCTTAGATCAGGTTCTGTACACGTAAAGCTGCTAAAAACAGGGTTGGCCGTCTCGGGTCAGTGGTCAGGTAACATGGCAGCAATTTATGCTATAGTTTAAGGACAAATACCTCCAGTTTGAGTTACACTGAATGCTAGGTTTGGTACCATGCGTGCATACATGTGTGTGAATGAATGTAAGATGTGTGTTAGTTGTTAAAATGTCTTAACACCAGAAATTCAATATCTAATTGAAGACAATGCTGAATGTGATTCTGATTAAGTTGCATTAAGCAGAAGGCTTAAGAACTATTAAGACATAAGAGAGTGTTTGTCGCTGCTCCTAATCTGTGATATAACACAGACGTGCAACGTCATGTAGTCAGAAATGAAAAAAAGCAGAGAGCTGTTAAAGGACTACAAAGGTTGAAATTACCTGACATGTGACATGACAGAAATGGCCCCAGAATGACCTCTGGGAGATAGCTCTGTGTGGTGTGCATGCTAACACATAAGCATACACAGTGTATAATGTAATTGTAGCTGATTAGTGTTATTGTGAAATCAAGGAAATTAGCAGTTATAGCAGCTCTGAGGGGCCTGTCATACAGACAACAAAATTACAGGAAGCTTAATGCATGGCTGGGCATATTTGATATATTCCCAGCATCCTGGATGGATGGATAGTTATTATATAGGAGCCTACACAAACAGTACTTAATAACAAAGCAATGCTGTATAATTAACACAACTCTGAGCTGCAGTAAAACCTTTAGGTGCCTTGACAAATTTTTCTCCAGGTTGCTTTGTAGATCATTTTTGTGAAATATAAAAAAAAGGCCATGAGTCAAGGACCAGAATATATTTCAGCAGTCAACGCCCAATGTGGATCTCTTTGAGGCTTACAAACCTGCCATTAGGGAAGGTGCCAATTTTGATTGTGTTTTGTGGTGTAATACAGTTGAGTCTTTATTTGAGACTTGATGGTTAATTAGTTTTAATAAAATGCCAAAATCTTAATTCTTAAAATCAGATGTGTTTAGGTAATTGTTAAAATAACAAAATTGAAAACAACTCAACCCAACAATGAAACTTAGGTTTTTCACTATCTGGATTTATGATGGAGCTTGCCAAAATCTAACATTTGTTTTTTATTTACAGTCCACACAAATAAACCAACACCAGACTGGGCTACTACTACCAGTCTAGAGGTAAATGTCTGAACTACTTTTACAATTACAGGTTACACTGATTTTTACAGGATTTTCACTCTGCATTTCCATCATATTTATGTTGGCAGGTGCATTTTAGGCAAGGTGACCAATGGACCAGATGTGCAGAACTGAACAACCACAAGAACAAACAGTGAAAGGTGATATGTTTGAGGGAAATTAGGGTAAATCAACTTTAATGTAAAGGAGCTGACCTCTTAGTTCAGCCTGTCTGCCTTAAGCCTTAAACGTTCTGCTAACTGTCAGCTAACTTACGTCATCTACATTATCTGAAATAGCTGGAATGCTTACGGTCGACATGATAGACTGGTAATTAGTAATTGGTGCTCTTAGGATAATAGTGAGCCAAGGCACGCACAAGAACACACACACTTAAGAGTAATTATTTAAAGATCTGGGATTCTTAATGCCAAAATAACCACATTACACATCTCACTACAGCCAACAATGGGGTAGACCCAGGAAATGCAACATAGGTTTGGCTGTCTGTAAAGATAGAGGGGCACAGTCACTGAGTGAAACACTCAAATTCATTATGACAGATTTCTCCCATTGACGTACACTTTATGTAATTTGTCCTGTTGGTGATAGAAATACTGAAATTTTTCATTGGCTTTATCCAGAAATATGTCAACGTGATGCGGTCTATGACAAAAAGCATAATCCAGCGTCATTGTCGATGTTGCGTTTGGCTTCACAGTGTTTATTCTGAATGGAAGTGCACTGTAAGAAACATTAACCTCAAGAACTTATGCAGTTTCGATTTGATTTTCCCTTTTTATTTTAAGTCTCTGCTGTTAGACTAGACAGTGACATGTTAAGATGAAGAATGTATTTTCTTTGTGAACAACTTAAAAAAAACAACAACTTCAAACCCACATTGTATGAAGGCAAAATGAAAGCAGCATGTCTCATCCCAAACATGGCAACACTTTCAGACCCACGCAAAAATCTGAAACAGACAAAAGGCGGCATTGATCATTGCAATATGTATTTTTATAACTGACATTGTGTTCCACTTTATTTGATTGACCTTAGTGATTTATCAAATTATTGCCTTTGACATGAAGATGCTCCTTCAGCCCTACCAAATCAACAACATATTTTACTTGCTGGCTTCAGAAAATATTTTTTGTACAGTTTGTCTGTATTCATTTGTTTGATATTAAAATTAAGTGATATCAATTGAGTTTAGTTTGGCAGAGAATGCATCTAACTTCACCAGCAGCATCCAGAGAAATCTAGAGAATCCAGATTCTACCAGTTTCTTCCCTCTCTTTCCCATCCTCTTTGATTTGCTGAGGGGTATTTGTCAGCAGGTCGACAGGGTCATCTTCAGACGTGGTCAGGGTGGCAGAGAGGGTCGTGATGATGTCCATATAGACTTCCCAGCACTCGAGGAGGCAGTGTGGCGCCACGTTCAAAGTGCTCGCTTGTTGGTGTGGAATGTTTGGCGGGCGAGGTGAGTCCGTTTGAAGTGTGTGTGTGTGTGTGTGTGTGTGTGTGGGTGTGTGTTTCACCGTGCAAAAATAGCCTTTGCAGTCCAGATGGGCGTGTCCGTTTTGACACCACAGTGGCCTGGGTTATGTGTACACTGGCCAGACATACCAACCTTGCAGCCAGGTGTACCAGCCAGCTCGCAGTAGGGATCATGGGAAACAGTTTAGATACAGATGGCACATCCAGGGTACAGCAACCTGCTGGAGACGCTTATCAGTCTCACTCACATCTGCTAACATCACACACAGAGCGAGTCAAACCATCCACACACTAAAAACTTCAGCATGGCTCATGTTATTCCAGGCTAGTACACATACCTTTTTTCCACATTCTTTTTTGAACTTATTTTCTTGTATCACTTTTTTATGCTTACAAAAAAAATTTATATAGTATTCTGCTTAACTTTGTTTACTTAATTTCATAAGCACTTTGGGCTACATATGTGCACAAAAGGTGGTAGGTAGAGATCTTTATTATTATTATTATTATTATTATCATTACATTGAGATTAAAGAAATTTAATTGTGTGCTCACAGCCATATAGTACACAAGAGAAAGAAAGAAAGTTTGTGCTCAGGTATTAAGGTTGTTCACAGGTACGGTACGAATCTAGCCAATCCCTGGGCAGAAGGGAGCAGTGAGGAGTTGATGGGAGAGGAGCAGCAGTGTTAGACAAACAGTGGCCTGGTATCCAGGTAACGCCGACGGGAAAGGGGCGACAGGGACCGTGAGGCCCTGCTGTTACAAGATGATTTCAAGTACAACCCCTTGTTAAAGAAAGACAGTTACCATGGGTTCATGAACATGTGTGCTGATACAAACGCACGGGCGAGCTCTGCTGTCACAAATCTCTCAATACCTAAAAACCCCGCAAGTCATATCTAGGTGCTTCATTGAAAATAAACACTCCAGGCCGTTGAACTGGCAGATTCAGATTTACCTTGGACAGCAGCTGTTTGAACGGTGCCAACTTTAGCACTTTGTCATGAGAATTGTCAACATGGCTCAAAAAGAATACAAGAAGCAGCATTCTCTATCTGCCTTTTTCTTGTGTATGTGTGTAAACGCTGGTGTGTGTGTGTGTGTGTGTGTGTGAACAGTCGACAGGTCCACTGGTCAACGCGCAGCAGTTTCTGGGAAGGGGTGGAACTGGAGTGTAGGCTCTGTATATTTATCATTTATAGTTACACAGGTAAGGCTGTGTAAGCACATACACATGGATGCACGTTTACTGTACATCTCAGTGTAATTGTGTGTCTTTGAATGCATACTTAAAAGCGAGCTTCAATGTGTGCTTAAATCTTATTTAATTGCTAATGTAGCTGCTGTTTATTAATCATGGCAAATAATTAGAAGGAAGGCACTGATCGTTATACAGCTGAAGAGGTTATGTAACGCTGACAAGTAATGGGTGGTGGCAGAAGTTCAACCACATTTTTGATGTTATGTTTATTAATGTACACATTAAACCTCTTAAATCTGTCACATACAGCAGCAGCATTAAATGAAATACACAAAACCAACACAAATATTTCCAATTTGTCTACGTAGCCACAGATTTCCTGGCATTCCATGGTCTATGGCAACAGATTGTTGTTCTGAAACTATTAAATACACATAAAAGAAATACTGTTGTGTTGAGTGAGAGAGTCTTTATTTGTAATATGAACATGGACAGTGTAGTTTATTCTGGAACAACTCTATGACACAGTTCTTGAAAATGTTTTGCTAGTTTGACAAGTTATAAATGCTAAACTACACTGCTGTGTTCATCATAATGAAGGAATGTGTGACCCAATTACAACAGTATGGCTCATTTCTGTTTTTTAATCCTCTTTGGAAGACAATGGCTTTGGTAGGTTAAATTCATGGTTGTCACTGGTCTTTTTATGAGATTGGTGGATAATAAGATGAAATAAAATCATTTAAGTTGTAAGAGAAAAAAGACTGAGTTGAAAAGAGCACTTTAATGGATCTGATGAAGGCTTCAAGGGCAAAACACTTTTTGATGCACAGTTTCAACAAGACTAAGATGCTATCTCCATGTTAGCAGCTCTGTGAGGCTGCACAGTGATGCTTTGAGCTAAATGCTAACATGCTCACAATTGAGATTTAGAATATGTATTCAGTGTGAGGCTTTCAAAACTGTATGTTGGCAGTCTAATCCCTATTCAGAACATGTGTATGGGTCAGCTTTAAATGGGAACACTAAGTCAGAGGCAGAGCTTCAGCTTATCTTGTGTAAAAGTATAGAAGCGCATCACTTGCTCTGCTGAACTTTCAGATAGAGTCAATCCAGGATTTAATCTTTGACCTCAGATAGTGGAGGTCTCCATGCTTTTAATCCCTATGCCCAATTATGCTTGTTCATGCGCTATTGTGCGTGCATTTACAAACATAAACAAAGGGATGGATACACACAAAAACATGTGCGGGCTCAGCCCAGTGATGGAAGAAAGAACTATAGGATGCTTATCATTGTCTGCTAAGTAACTCTGACATTTCACAGAGCTTCACCTGGTGCAGTGACATCACAGCCGTGCTCTGTGTCTGTCTGTGTATACAACTCATCTGAGGTCAAAAGGTCAAACAGGACTTCCCAGCTATACTGCTAAGTACCATGTGGCCCAGTCGCCAAAAAAACAGGTTCCAGTTTGCTTAGGTCAAGGGTCAGAGGTCAAACATCTTGATTACATCATCTTTGACAGACCCTATTCCACCCTCCAACACACACACGCATACAAACATTTAGCTGTCTCCATGGTGACGATGTCCGTGCACACAGCGTATGATCGCACATACTTTCCAAGTACCTTGTTAAAGAAGCAGTGCTACCCCTTACTGTCAATGCTACCACCGTGCACTCTGAAAACAATGAGGATGGAAGGGGCCCGTCTCCATGTGAGCCCTCGCCATGGCAACACCGACATTTGTCCGCTAAGCATACCAAAACATTCTGCCAAGATTCCTGACACATTCCTGCTGCCAATCAGGACGAAAGATGAAGAAATGACAGAAAGGGATCTCCACTTGTCCACGTTCTTAACTAGGATAATTTACCATTTATCCTAAAATATTTATTTATATTTACAGCAAAGGAAGTTGGGGTGAGGATTAGATAAACTGCAAATGAAAATCATGCACACAAGAAAATAAAACAGAAAAGCATATAATTGATGATGATAGCTTAATCTCTATGAACAGATGTCTGCATATGAATCTGTAGGCAATGGGACAAGATTTATACCAGTACTGTAAGCATTCTGGTTTCTGTTTGTAGTCTGTTTGTACAGTCTGAGTAGTATTGACCGATCACGTTTGAGTGGGCTTTGGTTGCATGCCGGTAAACAGTCCTTGTGGAGAGCAAAAGAGGCAGAATGCATTGGCCAAAATGCAATCTCAGAACCCATCAGCTACTGTCTGACGATGGCTTTTCATTAGCTTTATCTGCATTCGTATGCATATATCTGTTTAGCTGAAATGTCGTCTGGACCGTCTCAAATTGCTAATCAGACTGTAAACAACGGCAGACAAAGTCTTGGCCTGGATATCCATTATCCAGATATGCGCTGGCTACACCGGAAGCTCCGAAATATTAGCGGTTGCCCCCAGAGGCTAAATCATCATCAGACAGATAGCTGATGGGTTGCATGATTGGTGATAGCTAAAAACGCTGTCTTTAATAATAATGTTGAACCCAAAGACCTGTCTTCAAATGCTCAGAATGTTTCTACTGCATTAATTCATCTTTTCATCCTTTCATGCTTACAACTGAAGTCTTAAAGCTGCTTTTTCAAAACATTTGTCCAACTGCATGTCCTAACCCTGGATCAAAAAACCACTCCAGCTACTGTATGTCCCTAACCCTAACAATAACATTACTCAACTATGTATCTGTGCCTCCAAAGCCTGAATCCAAAAACCATAATCCTAAATTTCTCTCTTAATCCTCATCTCCTGAGCCTGAGCACCTTTCTACCTTCAAGTCTAAAACCCGAAACCCCTCCCTTCCTACCTCAAGGTCATTTTTCCACCTGTGATTAAAGCAAGTCCTGTCAGAGTAGAGTTGAAAGGTTACGGTGTCACGGCGCCGGGGTCAGGTGCTGCTGGGAAATGGGATGGGCAAACTACTGTCGGACATCTTGGCGTCGCTACTACTCTTCGCACATTCCTCATGTGCCACTTCCTGTCCATCATGATAGACGCTGGGAATGCAGAGCGGGGAGGTGCTGCTGTTGCTCATGGCAACAAGGGTAAGCGAATGTCAAAACACTGAAGCGTTGGATGCCACATTTTGCCTGAGGATTTTAAAGTGGCACTTTGTGTGAAATTGACACAAGTGTACATTGTTTGAGTCTGTCAGTGTTTGCTTTTATAAAATTGAATTCTCGGGGATCCAGAGTCAGTTTCTAAGATACTGTTTCCAGGTTTTTAGCTTTAACTCTACTATGGCTCATCACCTTTACAACACCTTTTTCCAATCATGTTGCACTTTTGTATCGCAGTAGTCTGAGGAACGTTTGTACCAAAATGAAGCCTTGCCGTATCTCCGGCTGGCATGGAAGTTGCTTTATAGTCACATGTTCCATACCTTCCAACCAAATATGACCACAACCTATCCCTAAGGATGCACTGATGTCACTTTTTCTCTCCTGATATCGAAATCCAATACCTGAACTCAAATTTTCCGCTGATACCAAGTCCTGACCCAGTACCAGTTAACTGCTTACTTTTATGTAGTGGAAACACTGAATATAGGAGAGGCGTTCACATAGAGTCTGTATATAATGTGGATTGGTAATGTCTGACTATTCAATCTGCTTAATTAGGTCAGTGGGTGTGGGTGTATTGATACCTAAATCTAGTGATAATCTAGTAATATTAAGATTTCTTTTTAGTATTGATACTATGATTAGTATTTGTATTGGTAGTTCGAAACTAAATTTTGTGGTGTCGTCCCCCCCTACCCTTCACCTCCCGAGCCACCACCTGCATTAGCGTTTTATGTTAATTGTGAACTTTATCTCAATATGTGTACAAAGTTTCTCTATCTTTTAGCTCTTCTCTGCATTTATGGGGGCTTGTGAGGGACATTCAGTGTCAAATTCACTCATCTTTATTCTGGAGCATGTGTATTTTTCATTCAGTGCAATAAATAGTAAAAAAAAGCTTGAGTGCTCTGACTGAAATTATAACTGGTAGGAAACATCCTGTCATTTCACACCCCTTTGTTGCCAAAATTAGAGCAAAAAAATGACAAGAAACGTGGTAGGAAACTCATCTTCGGATAGGAGTATGTAAGTGCCTAGAAATTAAACACATTTCCATAAGAGCTGGAGTGCATTTGTTTAGAGATTATGTCATATTTCATTGTTCTGACATAAAGCCCAATGTGTCTGCACCTTACTTAAGAACTTTTGAGCTTAAACGTCTCCAAATCTCCTTCAGGTTGATGGATATCTGGCTATGTGAGATTATTATTTTGCCAGCAAATATATGCAACCGCACCAACTCCATTTGCTATTCCCTGGTTGCTGCTCATTAAGCAAACAGTGGGGGCTGTCAGGAAAATTTAGCAAGGTCCTAACAAAGTCAAGGTAAGGCCCTTGATTCCCCCTGGAGCCATCCATGCTATAAATGTGTGCACTTATGCTGCTGCAATTGAGACTGGCGTCCACTAATGCCATATGTTTTTTTTTTTTCACATGGAATTCTCCTGTTGATGAGGGACTGGAAGAGCTCAGAGAGGCTGAGGAAGACAAGGAGGAAGAGAGCTTCTTTGAGCGGCAGGAGACGAGTCAGGAGGAGATGAAAGGAGGAGCGAGGAAGAAAGAGAGGCCACACGTTCATCAGTCTCAGCCTCCGTGATCACAGGGCCCCCGCGGCAAAACCACCGAACAATGGCCCCTGTGTGTGCACGTATGTGTGTGTGTGTGTGTGTCATCTCAGATAAGGACCGAGGCGGCCTTCTCTTCGTCTCCTCTCTGTTTCTCCTCGTCCCCTCTCTTCTCATACGCTCCTGTTGCTGGTCCCTCTTTCCTCCTCCTCTGTTCTCTTTGTCTCTCGTGTTCATAGGCCTCTCCCGAGATGAAAGAGAAAAGAGATAAGGGCAGGTAAGAGAGTGCAGGAAGGGGAAAAACAGCAGAGAGGAAAGTGATAAGAGGGGAAACAATGAGGGCTTTGAAAACATGTGAGCTACTGTGTGTGTGTGTATGTATATATTTGGGCATTACCTATATGCCCTGCGGAGATGTGTATAATCTTATATTTTGTAAGATACATCAGGTTAAAGCTGGATTGATGAGTTGATAGGTGGAGAGGAGAAGATATAAAAAATGACTTCCTGTTGACCTCTCATTTTACCCCTATTAGCCTCTTTTCCTTCTTTTTATTAGTGCTCACTCTTCCCCGTCAGGCAGCATTTCTCTTTGAGCCAGTCATTACCTTGCACAAGAGGAATCCCGCTAACACACACACAGACACACACACTAACTCACCTGTTTCTCCCATTTGGGGCTCTGCAGCCTTTTAGCTGCCCGGCCTTCCTCTCCTGTCCCTGCTGGGTGTGGTTTTCCAATCTGTCCTGCTTTAGTCATTACAGCTTCACCCACCCAAACCAGTCCATCTTAGTCCAAACATCCACCTGCCATCAATGTGTGTGTGTGTGTGTGTGTGTGTGTGTGTGTATCAGGATATGTATGTACTTTGTCTTTGCATGTGCGAAAATATGCTCGACTTTCCCAGAAGGGTCATTAAAGTTTTATCTCGTTCAAATATGAGTGAGAAGGAACGCAAGTGGGTGTTTGCATGTATGTGTATAAGAGAGAGAACGCACGGGATTCTTGGAGCTGCAGCCACTTGCCAAAAGTTTGAAAAAAAAATAAAGATAGAAAGAATTTTGGAAGTTGGAATCGAACAAAACAGAAGCGGAGAAGAGGAGGAGGCTTGTGACAGTATTATTTCCTTCAACAATGCCTCAATCCACGTGATGATGTGTACATCCAAAAGATGCTTGTACAAGAAGACAATGGCATCTCTATTATATGACTCTGTGTGTGTGTGTGTGTGTGTGTGTGTGTGTGTGTGTGTGTGTGTGCATTACAGGTGGGATACAAACTGCTAGACATTCCTGAGGATATGGAGGCAGAGAAGCCTCAGGGTTAAAGCTGAAATGAGGAGAGTGTGCAGATATTGCAAATATGAAATAAAGATACATGAATACTGATGTGAAGATACAGGGAACATTATGGCTTATGATCATTTATCAGTTAAAAAAAAACTGCAAATCCCTAACCATAAGCATTACTTAGATCTGTAAACATCTCTTCCTGGCTTTTTTCTTGTGCTACACTTTGACAAGAGACAGAGAAACACACTAAGAGTTAAGGCTGAAAGCAAAGTAAAGCAAGGCCTCTGGACAAAATTTCAGCATTGGCTGCCCTACTTTCAGGAAGCGAGCTCCTTTTTGCCTCCTGGTGTTTGCTCAGCTCTACAGCAGTGTCCATGCAGCTCGGACACAGCAGGGCCCTGCAGTTCCCCTACTGCCCTGCAGGAGGCAGCCTGAGCAAAGAGATGCTGCCTGTAGATGATGGTCAGTGTTTGGTAGCTGCACAGCAGATGGAGCTCTTTGCCTGGAGGTGAAAGTGCCAAGTTTATCTGCAGTGTGACTGAATAAAGGGAAGATACATGCTCACTCTGTGCATTAGCAGCGATATGCACTCATTTACAGCAGAAAAAGCTGTCGGTGTTAGTTTGTTGATCATGCCTCAAATAGCAGCTTTAAATCAACACAAACTTGGAGGGAAGTTCATATTAAGTGAGGAGATCAAGCTGTGTAATGCATGAATCCATGTTGCCACGTTAGACAACATAAAAGTGTTTCCATGAAAAGTATTATGTGTTTAATAATGTGACTATTATTAGCTGCTAGATAAGCATCTAAACATTTGTTTTTAGGAGGTTTCCAGTTATGTGGCGTTAAGGCCACACACAGCTACAAACCCCTGCAATTAAATTCACAGTCCATACAACACAGTAGCCATCAAACCGCCCCAAAATGACCCAACCTGATGATTTAATCCAAGCACTAAGCAGCTCCAGCTGTTACCTTCATCCCTGTTTAAAGAGACTGTCATAGCCCTCAAGAAAACTATTAAGACTATTGATCCCTACACCTGTTTGGATGCTTTTCAACTGCTCAAAGGCCAGTTCTCAGAACATTTTTGAGCATTAAAAAGTCTGATTATATTGCATTTTGAAGCTGCTTTTATTCAATAACTGCATACATAGCTTGTACTATACTATAAGTTACAGAGCTGTACACCCAATCTAATTAAGTGTTCTTTTTCTTTCTTGTCTAATAGTTGGCTGTATCCATGAACTATGCTCTCTTTTTCGTACATTTCTTCTTTCTTCTTCTTTTTCTGTCATTCCTGGTCATTCTTAGCCTGGCTGTTGCTAACTCTGTGACCTTCCTTCCTTCCATCCCTCCATAGCAAGAGAGGCTTCCTGTGTGAACTTCTCTGTTCTTTTATCAGCGCCTCTTCCTGTCCTCCTATCTTCTTAGATGTCTGCTTTTGCTCTGAACTTGACTCTTTGGAAGCTCTGCGCTCTTAAACAGTTGTCCCAGAACCTTTTTACTGCATGTGACTGTTTTTATTTGGTGTTTTTTTTTCTCCATGTGATGTAGATTCAACTAAAAAAGAGGCCAAAAAGACTGCCTTAGTGCCCTTAAAACATGTTTTTTGTTTTTTCAGCAGTTAATAAGTTAGTTTAGTAACAGTTTTACCACATAACAAATTAACTCCACAAATTTTAAACAGTCTGGCCTGGTGTGACCTGCAGATTGAGTCGTGTGAGGACATCTTGGCAGTAGATTCCATTTCCAGCCCAGTGTCTCATGTTTCTTCTTACAGACATAAATTCTCTTGTGGTAAACACAAACACAGCAATGCACTAATAGCGCATTCAGCAATCACTCAGTCTCACTGTCTCACAATGCATGCAGTAGGCTGCTCTTTGTCTCGTGTTTGACACTGTGGAGTGAGTTAAACTTTAATTAAAAGCTAAAAATGATTCATCCATCTAGAATTTGGTGCATGATGCAACTGTAGTCTGGTTTTCAGAGGAGTTTAACAATGAAATCAATGATATTTTGAACCAATGTCAAAGTTGGTTGTGGTTTTATGCACTTTCATCAAATGAAAGGTGTTCCCTCTTCATCCATCTGGCATACCGAACAATTCCTGAGAAGTATGCCACATAAAATACTGTGTATGTCTAACATCAGAGCCTGGCATCAGACAAAGTTAACATGTTCCCCACAGATCCTCCAGAATCTGCTTAGTACACTGACAGCTGCACTACGTGAGGGGTATGCAGTTTGTTAAACATACAGGCTCTTAGTGTGATTCATTTGAGGAATGAATGGGTTCAATGAGTGCTTTTGCATCATGATTGCACCAACAAAACTGTTGTTTTGGATTTAGCGTCCTTAGGGACAGAGGACGAGTAGAAAGAGGAAGATTAAAGAGAGGGAGAGGAAGTGAAGAAATAATTTTGAGGCGCAAATAGGGATTCTTAATCTCTTTGTAGAGGCATGCAAACAGGAGAGAGAGGGTTTTAATCTTGGTTGTGAATGAACTCAGTGGACTTCCTGTGACCGTTGCCTCACTGGCCAACTGACAGACTTACACTCTGCAGACTTTGGTGTGCATTTTCCACTGTTTCGCGTGCCAGTGCACAGATGCACATCAGCTAGAGTAGAGCAGGATACAATTAGCATGAGTCAAGAGCTTGATTCATGATAGTATTTTTAGTATACAAATGCAAACTGCTTGTTGATTTCACATATTCCCAGGTTTAGAGCTTTCTCACAGAAAGTGCTTAATATCACACCTTTGCTTGATAATTTTTGTGGTATTTCTGCCATGTTATTAAGTAAGAGTGACAGGAGCAACCAACATAAAACAACACATACATTTTTCTGGTGGTTCATGCACATGACTAATCTATTTTTTGGACAGTGCTGTTCAAAAATAGCTTACACAGGAGTAACTGACAGATGCTTACCACATGTTACCAAAGAGAAAAATACTTTTTTTCCACAACTGACCTTTGGGGGGAGCTCTTAACATGTCAAGACATACAAAAAATGATAATGGAGATGTGAGGAAGACAAGGGAAAGAAGAGAAAGAAAGGAGGAAAGAAAGAAGGATATATTACATATGCCTTCTCTTGCTCATTCATCTTTAACATCACACATCATTTACAGCACATCAGCTGATATTGTTAACCACTGTGTCATCTTGGTCGCAGCAGCCCACAGAGAAAGTCTCAGTATCACTTTTTGTTTCTCGCCTACAATGGCCCAGAGTGTGATGAAAGCTCATCATTGTGCATTGTCGTGACTGTCAAGAGATGCCAATACACTGAGGCCTTCAGCATAATGCTGTGTCTCATAATCGTCTCACAGTTCATCACACTGACGCAGCCTATTGAAACGCTCCACAGCAGTGATGTAAGAGGCCAAACTGACAGCTATTCCTCAGTGTCACTAAGTCTGCCTCAGGCAGTCATCCCCCATGTGACAGCCACCTCTGGGGATCCTTTATCTATTGGGGAGCGGGGTGACGACAGCGTCTCTCCCTCCTTCCCCTCCCAGCAGACCAGTGACATAATGGGAATCCCCATCATGCCAGGACAGGATGACCCAAAAGCTGACATCAGACAGCAGCAGGGAGGGAGCACAGGGGGGTGTGTAAGATTCCCTCTTGGTTGTTGTGGTGCTGTGCTAATGGGTGCACAGCATATCATGCTATTCAGAAGACTTTTTCACTGCTTTACCCCATGCTGTGTCTTGAAAAGTTTTATAGCAACTTATTACATTTCTCTGACATTACCAGAGGCAAGACAAACAGTAAAAGTAGTAAAAACAAGAACTTAAAACAATATTAAGATGGTGCAAAAACCATGCAGCTGGTCTTAGGCAGAATAATCCAAAGCTTTGAGGCTACCAGTTGTCACCTTTTGGCACCAATCTAACACAAGATACAACAGAAGGTCCCTGGTTGCACCAAAATCATGTGTGTCCTCCTGAAGTAGATGTTGTTTAAATATGGTGATCTAGTGATTAATGCAGGTCAAGGGTGTTTGTAGCTAGTTTCATTTGAGGCCAAATGGATATGAAGACAAAAGCTCCACTGGCATTGATTCTCATTTGGCAGAGTAGGATTACATGGAATTTGATGATGCAACAAAGCTAATATGATCACTCCATTTAGGACTCTCTGTCTCTCTCTGTTCCCTCAAAGGTCAGCACTGTCAGCATTATTAACAATAAATATGATCATTTATTTCAAAATTGACCGGGAGCCAGTGCAGAGCAGTTACAGTAAAACAACACTATACAGCTCCACCAAACCTGCAGCCTTCAAGGAAACACAGAGGGAGGTTTTGCAGGTGAAATTAAAAAGTGTCATAAAGAGTACTCTAAGACATTACAGTTGACAGGCCACAGCGAATATGTATCTTGTAGTGAGAATCATTCATTTAAAAACCATAGTTTGTGGTGGTGTTGTATGGGATTGCTATGGTGTTGATATAATTTCTTCCACACCCTTGTACTTCAAAGAAAGTGGAGATGTGGGTTTAGTCAATATGGAAGTGGCACCACAGGCCACAGGTCTTTACACACACATGCACACACACAATCTCTGCACGTTATTTGTAAGACGGTAAACCACATTTTATTGTGAAGGACATATAAAACACCCTGGCATGTGAAGTCTACAGTATCTGTTGCACCGCCAACAAATACACCTACATATCCATGAGACATGACCCTCAGACATAAACACCGGTCCCCACACACACACCTCAGTCAGTCACACACACACACACACACAGGTATGTACACACACTGAAGCGGAAGAGAGCAGCAGTGTGAGGAGTGGGCTGCCTTGGCACCGAGAGCAGCAGCTGTGAAAACAGGCAGTATAAGTGATGTCAGAGCAGCAAGGGACTCTGGGTAGCAAAGGCTACTTTGAAGTGTTATGGGTTTTATGGCAGCCCTGAGAGGGGATTTGAAGTCAAACTAAGTGTGTGGGTGCGGGTGCATGTGTGTCTATGTGTGTGCATGTGCGTGTGAATGTGTCAGACACATATACATAAAATACCCATATGAGGAGTGCAGTGAGATCACTCTCTCCAGAGAAATATAGACAGAGAGAATGAAATATGGGAGGTGGAGAAAACTATTTCCAGGTAAATTCCCTGCATTGCAATCCACTGTTTGGCCTCCAGACAGGTCCCAAGTGCTGCAGGTGCAAAGTTACAACCCTCCCTTCTTTCACCTTCCTCATGCAGGGAAAACACAGTGGCGGGCAGCAGGGGCACGGTGCCAAATGTGCCAAGTCATACCAGCAGAAAGGCTCAGGATCAAAGAGCATGGGGTGCAGGAGGGGAAGTATATGTGTGTGTGTGCAAGGAAAGAGCAGGTGGGATGTTGGAAAAAAAAAGAAAAGTCCAGGGGTCTTATGTTCTCATTCTTACACCTTTTTCTTTAGATGCACAGCTAAAAAGGAAATTTTTCAACATTTCCCAAACTGCTAGTAAAGGAGGCTACTACTGTAGAGTTTCAAGAATAAACATTCCCACTCTGGCTCACCGCACACTCATCGTCTTTTCCATTCCATTAGCTGATGTTAATGAATATTGGATTATTCCATACTGAGGTTTTATCCCAACTCCTGACGACTGCTGACAGAGCAGAGTTCAGAGACTGGGCATTGCTCTAGTTGGCTGATAAACTGGTGTGAAATGCACGCTGGTGATTTCACCTAAGTGGGGTTTCAAAAGGCGTCATGTCTGGCCTCCTCCTCCTCCTGAGAAGTAAAAAGTCTGTGCAGGATTGTAAAGGAAGGGTAATAACCTCAATAGAAACTGATGCATTAAGACATCGATGTGATATTTTTTTATCTCCTCGTAAAGAAATGACATAAACCATATTAGATTTACATAAACAAAAATGTATTCATGCAATAAACTTCTAATCTGAGGTCATCTGAGGGTCATAGTATTATATTTTGGGTCTGTTTTCAGCTTCTTATCTTTTTATCAACAAATCTCATGAGGAGACCAAAACCAACAATGTGTTAGTACAATAGGTCAAAGTTGAAGGAGGAGGTCATTCTGTGAAATTAGTAATAATCCTTTATGTCTGCTCTCGCTATTATTTAAGGCTCTCGCTGTAGATTCTTCTCGGAAAACGTCAAACAAATCTGCGTCCTGCATGTGACAGTAAGATAAGACTCCTGACGTTTCCTGCCGCATCCAGACTGAAGCACAGCCCCGGCGGCCATTTATGAGGCCTGAGCAGTTGACCTTACAACCTTTACTAGAAAGTGGGTGGACGTTTTCTCAGCACGCTGCCAGAAATACAACCCTGGAGTCACCTCCTCCACACCCCTGGCGGCTATCAATAAATGTCAAAACAAACCATCGAACTTTCTCTCTGCGTGAAAAATATGTCAGCTGCGGAATTCCTCGAGTTCTGTTTTTTACGCCTGCAACTTAAGAGCCTGCTGTAACTTGATAAAGACACTAAATAAGTAAAATGCTCTCTGAGGTATTTGCTTTATGTTCTTGGCTTAGGATATGACAAACACGTGGCGCTGCCGGATCTGCCTGAGGCTATACATTTTTTAGGTTGATACATTCGCTTATTTACAACACTGCTGACAGCGTGTAGACAGGCAACAAGTAGACAAAAACATAATTGGAAAATATGTTGCGTGACGATGATGATGCGGTAGATTATGTGGATTTATTTTGTAATGATAACATGATGTGTTGCTGGCTCACAACTCCAACTTTGGTAACTGTGAGCAAAACACTGAAAAAAGACACATTTTGTCATGTTTCCATGTAGAAATGTTGAGAATAAAGTGGACGTATTATGCTGAAATGTCATAATTTCATAAAAAGTCATAATATATATAAGAAAAAAAGTCTGACTATATCAAATAGAAAGCCATCCTGATTTGAGAGTGGTAATTTTGAGGAAAAAATGTCCTAATGTTTGAGAATAAAACACTGAAATCTTGTACCAAAACATCTATTATGGCAGGACACACAACTGACAACATATTTTAGTAGCTGGGTTATTTGTGATAGAAGTGACACTCCATGCAGTCTTAACAGAATCAAAGAAGGTTCCTGTAAACAGCTTAACTTGAATCCACCGTTAATCATAGTAAGTTACTCTGTTTCAACTGTTAAGCTTAAGGATACAGAAGCTGGCATGTGGCCTGGAAAACTACTAATGTGGATCACACAGCCAGAGAAAGTGAATGAATAATGATGTGTCCATCACCAAAGTGCACTTGAGGAATGGACTTAACCCTCTATGGCTGCGGGTTTAAATGAGTCAAAGAGGGCAGGGTGGCAAAACAGTCAACAGTAACACAAAACAGGCTCCAAAAGAGGTGAAATATGTTGAAATGTGACACCGCAGAGGCAGAACACAGGTGAATTTATGTGGATCGGCACAGACTGAAGGAGGCCTGAATTACGAGCATTAGATCCCTTACTGACTGGGAGTAGGGAAGTTTCCACTCTTTGTCTTAAATGTCCTGCAAAACTCAGTGTTTCCCTCTCACTCACATTCCTTCTGTCTTTTTTCTACTTTGACACCTTTTATTCAATCAAGCATACAGTATATCCATCGTTGCGCTGCTCGTCTTCCTCCGTTTTCCAAATTTCTCCATTCGTCTGTCATTACTTCATTCCTTTACATCCTCCTCACTCTTCTCTCTGTCAGTCTTAACTTGTTGCCAAAATTCCCCCTCAACTTTTTATCTCATATTATGCCTCATCTTCTACAAATCTTTCACCACTACCGTACGCTGCTCTCCTAGCATGTCTCTTTGCAGGAGAGTATAGGTGAGTGTTTTCATGCCCTCAGCTTCTTAGAGAATAAATGAGAACCTTGGTTGCCGTTTCTGTGTTTACAGCTGCATGCTAAGAGGCCGTCTGGCATGTCAATCTGTCAGCATACCCACCGAGAGCTGGTGGGTGCAGCTAGCACTTGCAGGATGGGAGTTCACTCAGTGATCCTGGATTATTCATTCCAGGGATGCAACTTTCCTCCAGCCCACAAAGTCACTGTTTTGATTCACTCTCACAAGGTTGTTTTCAGCCAGGCAGGCACCTTTCTTTAATAAAAAAAGCTTTAAAACCCACTGTATACTACATACCCAGCTTTGGACTGCAGACAAGTTGGCGACTAGCTGGTGAACATAATGGCGCATTTAACAGCTAAAATCCTTCAGGACTGTGTAAAATAGGCAAATTTTTGATAAAAACTTAAAAGGTGACAATATGTCAACGTTGTGTTCATAGCTTGTTTCCGCTGCTCCTAAATGGCCAAAAAAATCTGTTACTGCTGGTTGAAAAAGCTCTAATTTGTGTCACATTACTTTTACTCAAATATATGAATACTATATTCCCAACACATTGTGCCAATCAGAGGGGAGATAAAATAGTTAAAGACAGAAGGGGAGACAGAACCGATGACAGAGAGGTCAGGGAAGGTGAGAGTACTTGTAGGTCATTCAGACATCACTCCTCTCTATCTTGGAGACAGACAGAGGTAATGGAGGCTAGCTGTCACTGCTGACAAAGCATAGGTTTGGAGAAATGGCTCTGAACTGTAAGGCTGAAGACTCAAATGACAGTAATGTCAATAATTACAGCTTTTACCTTAGTCGGAGGTCACAAGGTGCTCTGGTGATTGTGTCAGAGCAGGGAGAGTCCCTGGTGGAGTGTGTCTCTGCATTCATTGGTGTGTATGTCTGAGTGTTTGTAAAAGAGTGGGTGGCTTACCTCTGTATTGTTTCTGACTTCATGTCTGGTCTGCGGGGAAAAGGGGACTTTTTCTGCCTGCAGCAGCTGCTCAGACAGCAAGTCAGTCAGTTCACCGGTCAGTCAGTCAGTCATCTGACACTCAGTTAATCAGTTAGAAAGTCAA
This sequence comes from Thunnus thynnus, assembly GCF_963924715.1. NCBI lineage: Eukaryota > Metazoa > Chordata > Actinopteri > Scombriformes > Scombridae > Thunnus > Thunnus thynnus. The sequence continues at coordinate 8,252,141 of NC_089540.1, forward strand.
TGCAGGGGCTCAGAAACCCTGAGATCTGGCAGTATGCCACCAAAAACTGCTCATACATTTTGTCACATAGGATGCCATTTGTGCCATGTGTATGTGTAGGAGTGCGTGTGATCTAAACTTCTCTCATATTTCGTCCATCGCACTCCTCAAGCCATCATTTAACATTTTCTCTTCTGAGTCTCAGGATCACATTTGACTGTTTTGCCTGTAAGTGAGTGCCAAGTCGGCCAGAGGATAAGGAGGGGGTCTGTGGTTAAAATACATTATGGTATAGAGTGCGTGGGGAATATTAAAGAAGAATAAACCATACTTTCTCTTTCTATTTCACCATTCTTCCATGCATCCGTCCTTTTTTTCCAGAAGGTTATGATTGCAACAGATGACAGGCCAGTCATGCCTAATCAGCTGCATGCTTCAATCAGCATTATTGCCCTCATGCTTGCATATGCTCCCTACAGAAATACTGCTGCAAAAGCAAAAACTGAGTGGTTGATGTGGTCAAAAATGTTTTTAGGTATGTTTCTGCGGGGGCTCATTTATCAGACACACACAGGAACCACAATTCGTGCCCTACTGTACATCCGGATTTTGTTGTTTTGACTTGGCTCCAGCATTTCAATTTGTCAAGTGTGAGGGCAAAGTTGGACAGAGTCCAAGTGTTGCAGCTGTGACGGACTGAGAAATAAATGACTTTTAACCACTGAATGTTTCATAGGGACACTCGTGGGAAAGAGGAGGAAATGTTATTTGCAGAGTTTATTGTCTAGACAGTTTTTTGACCCCCACAAGCCTCTCTAGTGTTTGCTTAATTGCACTTTTTAATGCTTGTCTTGCTTTGCAAATAATACACATAATGCAGAGGCAGACAGGAGAAGACGAAGAAGTTGAATAATAAATATGGACATACAATTCAGTTTATTTTCCTCTGCATACCAAAAATAGATAAAAATACAAAATTAATTTGCAGTAAAGCAGTTTTAGTTCACATGTATAAATAAGTAGTGGGACAATGTGGTGCTAAGTAAGAAATGGAAGTCTAGGTTTTTAACCGAACAGAGCTTTAGGACATCAAGTCAGAAATGGAGCAGTCTGAGATAAATAAGATGCAAAAAAGTAGAATTTTATGTAACTTTAATTTAAAGGCATAACTAGAAGGCAACAAGTGGAAAACAGGAATATGGTAGAATGGGCACTACATGTATTAAGGTTGGAGGCAGAAACAGGCCCAGGTGGTTCAGATGACAGTAATGAGACCACGTCACTCTGTTGACCCCAGCTGAGATCTAACTGCCTGCAGTTTGTCCCCTGCAGACTCACTCACACATCTATACAGGAAAACAAGCATACATGTCCACAAATACACACCAGACAGAAATCTGACTACTCACA